>NC_058371.1:109721896-110454396 GCF_018350175.1 Felis catus
GACGCCCCAAATTTTCAATCTGTAACTACTGCTTAATTTTGCACTCCATTAAACAATAATGTCAGTATAGAAATATGTTAAAATTAGAAAATTCAATAGTTTATCTTCAAGGCAACATGTTCTATTAGAACTCCATCTTTACCTTCCCATTTATCATACATACAACAGAAATGATAAAAATGGTTTCATTTGCACAAGGATGTTTTTAAATAATGGGAACAATGAATGTTAGAAAATGAGAAAGAGTGCTGTCAGAGATGCTTAATTCAAAATAAAACTCTACCCCTTAAACTTCTTTAACAGCTAGAATGGTTCATTGGAAATTACTAGAATGCTAGGCCCTAAGTGTTTTTAATAGTCTTCTTTAAATAAAAACACCTTAAGAAATAAAACCTATTGCCATATATGAATTTTAATGTTTTTTTTTCCTTTTTAAGTGTGTGTAAAGTCCAGACTTAGAGTAGATGAATAGCATGGTTTTCTGACTTGTTAATTCATTTAATCATTACTTCAGTACTCCTTAATTGAATAAATATTTGGGGTTAGAAAAAAGATCAGTAAGTTATGAATCCTAGTGATTTAAGATATGACAATTCTCTTGGAATATATACTATACTTACGGAGCTTCTCCTGGAATACACAGTATATTTAAGGAGCTACTATAAGCAGCAATATCATTGATGTCAATAAGCTTTTTAATCGACATTTGGTAACATTTCACAAACCACACTTGTTTGTAATGCAGATTTTCTAGGTACCTGTGGTCAAAAAAAAGATAAATATGGTTATATATCATATTTACCTACTCATATTCATTCAAAGGAAGAAATCCTACAAAACTGTTATTATAGGGATGATAATGGTTTGTTGGAAGTATCATCTGTCTGTTATTTAATTATTTTGTATTATAATTTATGTGATTGCATTATTATTGTAATTCTAACTGGGGAAAAAACCTAGGTGAGCTATTAAATGAAATCACATGTACATGTAACCATGGTTTTCAGAACAAGCCCATATGAAGCTTTAAATAATTTTAGATGCACGTTTTATTTGTAAAAACAATAGGACTGAAAATAGTGACTCTAGCATTAAAGGACTTATAAATATCCAGAATGCAATGGAGAGGAGTCAAAGTTGCATAAGCTTTCAGACATGTTAAAAGTCTTTAGTATTATATCTTTTCCGTTAGGAAAGGAAAATCCAAAAGGAAATAGTAACTAGTGATCTCTGGAACATGTTATCATTTGGTGAAAATAATAAATGGTGATCTCTGGAACATGTTATCATTTGGTATTATTTCAGAACTTATTAAAGCAAGTGAAAACCAGAAAGAAAAAAGAGCTATCTGAAGAGCAAATTTATTTCTCCTTCCATAATGTACACACCAAGATTTATAACTTTACCCAGTGCTTTTTCAAATCACTCATGCCTTCTAAACTTCTGGGAAGATTGACAGTGTAATTATTGGAATGGCTATGTTGTGTGGTGATTGAGAGCAGGAACTATGGAATGGATGGCCTGCCTGTGCCACTTATATCTGTATAATCTTAGGCAAGTTACTTCTCTGTACCTTCATTTTCTCATCGGTAAACTGAGCTAGTGGTAAAACCCATCGCAGACAATAATTACAAGGATTTATGAGTTAATATGCTTAGTACACTGTGTAGCACATGGTAACCAAACGTTATCTATTACAAGGTTAAACTCCAAAGTTGAAATTTAAAATCAAGCCATATCCTAATAGATTAGGAAATGGCTGAGACATGAGAAAATGGTTCACGTCACTAATAATCAAGAAATATTAACGTGAGATAACTTTTTCTAACTTCTTTTTTTAATTGGGAAAAAACTGTCGGTACCTTCATGATGTTTGCGTAGGGGTGGGTAACAACCACTTTGGAAGGCAGTTGGCCTGGACTCATACACACATATGCATATGTCTATTTATTAAATAGGGAAAAGACTTCTTACACAAAATGGTGCCCATGACCTTAAGTGAAATGAAAAAACAGAAGTAGCCTAATAATTTACCTATATTGCATGATTCTACTTTTGTGAGGGAAAAAAAATGTTTTCTTTGTGTTTGCAAGGGGACAAGTATATTTAAAGATACACAGAAAATTGAAAGGATATACATAAAGTTAAAATTAGTTTTTTTCCAGAGGGTGGAATTGGGGTTGAGGGACAAGGGGGTACTTGGTACACTTCCATATTTTTAAAATTTGCTAAAAAAAATCACATTAAAAACATATATTTGAGGGGGGAGCCTAAGCCAGAAAATCACTGGTTAGGGAATTCTAGCCCCAGAACAACAGTCTTTTGGACCTGGAGAAGAAATGGATCCGAAAGATAGTTACATTTACGTATATACAGAGCATTGGTTTGAATGTACTTTGTAGAGTAACTAAATCCAGTTGCTGAGTTATGGGAAACTCTTCACTTAAAGATGGCTGACAGATATGACTTCTTAGTTGGCAAGAGATCAAGTTGCCAAAATCCCTAAGTCTGTGTTGACTGGCAAATACATGGAGCATAAAGGAAATTGGGGTGCTTTACAAAGAAAATCTAGCACTCAGCCCAAAAGCAATATGTATTTTAGAAGGCCACCTCTAGCCCATAAAGTCATGTGTACTGCAGTCTAAAAAGCAAGCCCGTTCAGAGAGATGCAGACTACAAATGCATACTCTATAGCCTTGAGTAGTAAGTGTCTTCTCTTATTGTTCAGAAAATATTTTTAAACTGTTCACCACACTTCATCAGACCTTAGTTAATATTGGGAGAATTAAAATGAAGAGTTTCATAGAGATTATTTGTGGAAGAGATATCTCTGAATATGGTTTTGGTATACAGAAAATTGTGTCCTCAGGATCTAGTGATACAAAGATATGTAGAAAAGATGGAAATGTTTAGATTAGTATAGATTGTTATGAAAACTGTAATGTAGTGTCTTAAAATCCTTTGTTTTGATAATTTTCAAAACAATCTGAAAAAAATTCTATATGAACATGGTGCAAGTCTATTGATGCTTATTATTATTATTTTTAATGACAATATCTTGATTATCTTTACAGAGTTACTGGAGGTGAACTGTTTGAAGACATAGTGGCGAGAGAATATTACAGTGAAGCTGATGCCAGGTAAGTGACTTGCCCTGAGCAAGATACAAGACTCAACATTCAAATGACACTTGCTCAATATATCTCTTTATAAATATATCATAACCCTTAGTATTTATGAGACTCTCATAAAACCATCTTGGACTTCTTCTCATAAATGAGTCCCTCTTAATTGCTATTTGTCTCTCTTAATGTTTCCAAAATAATTGGTTTGGGGAAAAAATAGAATCTGGTCTAAATTTTGTCATTATCTAGCATCTACAGTTAGTCTTTTAAAAATGAATAATAAAATATACACTGTACTGGGAATGACTTCTGCTAAAGAGATGTACTCTTTTAGCAAAGTTAAGAGATAAAAGATTAAGATCTTCTAGTCTCTAGATCCTGAGCTGCCCATGATGGTAGTCCCTAGTGTCACATGGCTATTTTAATTTCAATCCGTCAAAATTAAAGTTAAATAAAAAATTTAGTTTCTCAGTTGTACTAGCTACATTTTGAATGCTTAATAGCCTTAAGTGCTACTGACTACCAGTTGAAGATAGCAGATATAGAACATTTCCATCATCATAGACCATTCCACTGAACAGCCCATGTCTAATCAGAGAACATAAAAAGAAATAGACTACAAAAGCCCAAGTGGTCTCCTTAAAGCATTTATTAGCTGTTTAACTCTTTGGAAATTCCAGGATAGCTTTTGGAACTCTCATATGAAAAATATTTATTCAGGTATTTCAGAGGGTTCAATATTTCCCAATCTTGTTAATTGTCGTCATCTTTAACAGTGGCTATACTGTACATTTTCTCTCATTTGAAACTTCCTAGGCTGCACAAAGGCAACCTTTTTGAAGTAACATTAATTTACTTGCCTAGGTACTACTTAGACTGTATCATGTTAGTTTTCCTTGGTGTTTCTTTACGCATATTCAGTAGTTGGCACTTATTTTGAAAACTCTAGCCTTGAGCAATTGACTCTATATTAGCCATGTAAATGAGATATTCTGAAAATTCAGTTACTTATTGTCTGCCCCCATTCTCTAATGCTGTCAGAGCTTCCTAACGCTTACTAATCCCACAGTAGCCTGCCCTCAGCAGATAGTCAGCTGATAGCCGATTCCCTCCCCATCCCTTCAAAGCAGCACATGCATACACATGCTCACTTGCAAATCTCTAATTAATCTTGGTTTAATGCCAGTTTATGACATTCTGTGAACCTTATCTGTACATGACTACATGCTAATTTTTTAATGGAATTTTTACTGCCAAAGTCAAATAGAAACTTCCATGTCCCTTATACTATGATGAGTGAATCACCACTTGCTCAGTTTATCCCATTTCTTACATTCGGCCCCTGAAAAGAGGCTTCAGAGCAGCCTCGCAATTAGCTATTTGCCCACTTGCCCAAAGAGAGTAGTAATTTTAACTAAGGTAGTAAACAAGTTAGGGAATTACATTTATTTTGCTATTTAAAGTTATGTAAAACAGGTTTTATGTTTGAAAGATATTGGTTGAAATTAAAATAGAAACTGTTTTCACTATTGAAGAACCCTACAGATAATAGGGTAGACCCTATAAGTTGGATCATTTTATATGCATGTTTCTATTAAGTTTTGGATTTTACTATAAGTTAATTTTTAGGATAGGTCCTACAACAAAATCAAGGAGAAGGAACAAATCTTCCCACGTACAAACATAAAGAAAAAGTCTTTCCTTACTAGTCCTCAAGAACTTAAGAATTGAATCCATTCTCACTAGCAAAAAATGATGTAATTCATTTAATTTGAATTATTGTTTACTTCTTTATTTTGCATTATTCATTAAACCTGATGACTTACACCTGCGGTTGAAGAGAAAGTGAAATATTTCTAAAAAGTAATACAAAGTGAAGGGAAAAAATTCATAGGATTTAAAAAATAATTACCAACACACACTCAAATAACTTTTATAGTCAAAAAGTAAACGATGTTTAGCCCCTTTTTAGCCCCTTTAATGGTACTCTTTATAGAGTTAGCATTGGAAAATCATAACCACAGTCATGTTTTTTTTACATTCACATTGTAAGAAATCAGATGGTGATTACTTTTTATAATTCAAGGATTTACTTTGGAGTAATACTATTTTGTACATTAAGTGGTTGAAATGTCCTTATTAAAATGTTTGTTAGTGAATATACCTCTATACATAACCTGTATTTGAATTGCACAGTAAATTTGTACAAAATACATCAGTGTGATCTCTATTATTTTATGTCAGATGACAGTTCATGGGACCTTACAGGTGCCAATCAATGATTTATCCCCTTTAATTTAATTAGCAATATGTTTGACATCAGCGAGCCTTTAATAAGAATAGTATAAATTGTACTTTTTGACATTGTATAAGCAAAAGTTTTCCTTCACTGAGGTGTATGGAAATGTATCTAACAAGTACTAGTGTTCCAGGGTATTAAAAAGTTTTTTTTTTTTTTTTCGTAAGTTCCTAGCCCTTCTCCGGAGTATGCCTCTCCTGAAGAGGGATTTATTTTATGTCGTGGGTTTACTTGAAATTTTCCCTCTGTTATTGAGACTTGCATTGGTTTTCCTCTTAACATATTCTACAAGAAGCACCAGTTCTAAGTCAAAATGATAAATGTGTCCCTCCATTTTTTTAACCCTCGTTTCACCTGCCACTTCATCTGTGTTTACCCTCTTGTTTCAACACCTATGTTTAATTGTGACCTCAGATTTTAAACAGTTTAGATGTGTATGAGAAATACTCATAAATTTTATATTGCTAAAGGAATTTCCCAGAGCATTATGGGAATACTTATGAATTTTTCTCCTTGAATATGGAAATTTTGACTTCTGTATACAAGTGATTTAATATGTACACTTGCAATGAAAAAAACACACAGCTCAAATTGTTTTGTCTGAACATGTCACAAACTCTATGTTGGATGTCATTTTTGTTAGAACCAGAATTAGCTTTATTCAGCGTTATTAAATTCCAATGTAAAGCTAAAAATATGTTGTGAAAATATAATTTTTGTTTGTTTGTTTGTTTCGTTTTAACTTTCATTTTATTTTGTATTCAATGTGATTATGTACCTTTAAAATGTTCTCCCTTCCATTCTGCCCTTGTATCTTTACAGTCATTGTATACAGCAGATTCTAGAAAGTGTAAATCATTGTCACCTAAATGGCATAGTTCACAGGGACCTGAAGGTCAGTATATGGAGTCCATAAATCTGAATCAAAGGAGGTTTTTTTGTTTGTTTGTTTTATTTCTGGGGAAAGGGCAGAGGGTGGGTATTTAAAATGGTTCCCTTGCCTTTCCCAATTTTTCCCTAAAATGACTACATGATGAAATGATAATGCATGATGCCTCTTTCAGTTTGCTCATCTACAGGCTAAATATACATCATAGCAGAAAGGAAAGGACAATATTAAAAACACAACCTGTTAAGTTTCCAAGCAGTAAACTACCAGAGGCGGTTTGGGGGCAGGCTTTCCTGAAATGTCCAGCATTCACCTGGAGATAAACTTGGCCTGTGATGTATGTCCGCCTGTAGATTTAAACACCACTTCTGTTCTGAGACCATGGGTTGCTGTAGCAAAACAACTGGCTACACATTGCTCCATTTGAGTCTGATGAACCCTCAGGCAAGAGGTAATAATTGCCAGCTAAATTAAAGCACAAGAAGTTAATGATTTATCAAAAATTCATTACGTATCCTAATTTCACCTTAATGGTGCCTTGACTGCTAATGTGACAGCCTTTGGAATGATACTGAAAAATGGGAGGGAATAGGGAAGCAGTTTTTTTATATGGGGTGGAGGTGGACCACGACAGCTATAAAATGTTTACTTGCATTCCAGTTCTTTTCCTACAAGAATTTAGAACTAGGAAATGAGCTCCTGAATTAAAATATTTTTAAGAAGGGTTTTGTCCTCAAACACGTGGATCCACATTTTCTCTCACATCTGGCAAGATCCTGATTGCGCTGAGGTAGTAGTCACTCTACTTGAGCAATATGTTTACATTACTGAAGGTGGTAAAATACAACCCAGTTGTCTGCTGGTTTTGCACTGTAACCCAGTCTCTCTGAGGGTATACAGACAGTGAGTGTAAGCTTGGAACTAACACACGCCCCCTGGTGTTTGCATGCAGTCATTGCATTCAGCAGATCCTGGAGGCTGTGCTACACTGCCATCAGATGGGCGTAGTCCATCGGGACCTGAAGGTGAGTAATGCTGTTGGAGAAGATAAACCACCACACAATTCCTAATGACTGTTCAGCTGCAATTATGCCTGTAAAGGCAAAAATATGAGCAAGAAAGTTGTGTGGACTCATTCCAACACATTACGAAAACACATTCCCTTACCACAGTCTCGCTTATTTCATCTCTTCTCTGATACACACTTGAGACTTACATAAATCCCATTTCATCCCGAGAAATAATGTCCTACCATTAACAATAAATAGGTTGCTGTATTTCTTTCCTCCTAAGAATATAGCACGTAATGTGACTTTGAGTATGATTGATGGTCTCTTCTTCAGTCTGAACTCATTCTGTGGACATTGATCAAACATACTATTTTAGAGTCATACTGTGTATACCTAATATAATGTAAATAGTTATGAAAATTATAAAGAGAGTAGAGATAAAGTCATTGAATAGGTTTTTGGCCCAAGTGATTGGTGCTAAAGGACCTCCGTTTTGGGCTCTGAAGTCTCTTTCCCTCAATAGTAGTTCCAGGAATTCTGAGGACATTGAGGCTTTCTGGCTCCTTGTTTATTTACATTCCTAAGTACTAAGATACTAGTGCCTTTTAAAACAGATAGGAAAAAGGTCAAACAGATTTAATGTCAAATAATATTTATGTAACCTGTATATGGACTCATACTTTTAAGACTTCACTCAGTTTCTGATACCAGTGAGGATGAGAAATGTTCAGATCACTTAGAAATTAAACAGTTCAGGGGGAGGCTTCTCTTTCATCCAGTCTCTGTCCCCTTCTGTCAGCACTCTAGTTTCACTTATGGAATTTCAGGGATCTAGTGAAGGCCTAGAAATTTAAGTGAAAGCACTGGGTGGGCAAAATAGCAAATTGTGAGCACTATGCGGTTGTCATTCTTTGTTTCAAGCCTCAGCCACTTCCAGGCATTAGTACAATTGTGGCCAAGTAATGTAGAATGTCAACTGTGTGTGTTCAGTGGGAGGACCTGGGCTGGTTTCTCACTTGCAGACTTCCCTAGTTACGATACATTGGTAAATCCGTAGTTACCATTCATTTAGTATGCTCTAGAAGAATATATCTCTAAGGATCCACAACGAGTTACTTGAAGATGTGATGGGTAAGCAAAGTATCACCTTAGTCTCTCAGATCTTCCTTCAATTTCAATTTGAGTCTGAGAGCTTTAAATGTCAAAAGCAAAGGTATGGTTAAGGGCATTTTCTTTTGGAGAGCCAAGATGGGACTGTGTGCATCTGCTAACACTTTACCAAATGTACCCATCAGGATTAAGGAAAAACAATATGTTCCTTTGAAAATTCATATCTTTGGCAATCACCTCAAGAATTCCCTATCAGACATGTAGAGAAAGTCTCCGTTTTGTTACTCCTCCGAGCTCTCACTGTACTACTGTCCTAAGTGAATATACATGAGCATACACATTTATTTGTACAATTTTATCAGATACTCAATTTAATACATTATCATTTGAAATATTTTGCTCTATGTTATGTAATTATAAGTATACTCTAAAAGCCAAGGTTGAAAAAATGTTAATTCTCTTACATGACCTTAAAATCTATCTTGTGGGGTCATGATATGGGCTTCTGTAAGTGTTCCAACTCAGCTGAGCTCTTCAAAGACTGGAGCTTTAATCAGAGATGGCAGTGGGTCTAGGTTGTGGGCTGTGCAAAAATATATTTTCTGACATAGGAGTTAAATTCACTAGTTAAAAACTCAGGCAGGGGGCACCTGGGTGGCTCAGTCGGCTGAGCGTCTGACTTCGCCTGAGGTCATGATCTCGTGGTTCATGGGTTCGAGCCCCGAGTCGGGCTCTGTGCTAACAGCTCAGAGCCTGGAGCCTGTTTCAGATTCTGTGTCTCCCTCTCTCTCTGTTCCTCCCCTGCTCGTGCTCTCTCTCAGAAATAAAGATGAAAAAAAAAAAATGAAAAACTCAGGCAGGTGATTTTTAAGGAGGCCTGATACCAAAGGAAATAACCTGCACATCACTCAACAAAATGTTTTTGTTCTCCATCCTTATTTTGATTTTGGGAGAGGATAGGAGTATGCTTTGTGTAGAGCTTGTTATAATTTTTGGGATTATCTTGGTTTCTGTCAAATTCCTGACTTGAATAGATTTCAGTTGAGTCTAGTTTTCAGGGCATGTTTCAGTAGGCCATTTCATAACATGATAAGAGAGTTCATAACATACTAAAAGAATATATTAGAGGAAGTTTATACACACACCCTGAGTGTGCTAAATCTCTGATTTTGTTTTATGTCTTTTATATCTACATGTATACTTTATCTGCTAAGTATACTGCTTGTAATAGTATATTTGCCAATACATAAAATTGAAAGAGATAGGTAAAATTTTTTATTATCAGGCTTTAAACAAAAATTTGCCCTCCTATTCTTAGGTCATATATTTTTGTTTCCATATCTTGATTCATTTGTTAATTCATATATAATACAGATGTTTGACGCACAGTTTAATTTGTCCATATCAGTGAGAGAAAAACACAGAAAGTGTTCTGTTTTCCATCATTATTAAAAGCACCTACAAGGGGCGCCTGGGTGGCGCAGTCGGTTAAGTGTCCGACTTCAGCCAGGTCACGATCTCACAGTCCGTGAGTTCGAGCCCCGCGTCGGGCTCTGGGCTGATGGCTCAGAGCCTGGAGCCTGTTTCCGATTCTGTGTCTCCCTCTCTCTCTGCCCCTCCCCCGTTCATGCTCTGTCTCTCTCTGTCCCAAAAATAAATAAACGTTGAAAAAAAAAAAATTTAAAAAAATAAAAAAAAAAAAAAATAAAATAAAAGCACCTACAAGCATATGAGTACTGTACAATTTGTTTGTAAGCCCATCCTCGAACAATAGCTATATTACTGTAATACCTATAATATCTACTTATAATACTACCTATAATACTTCACAGTACCTAATATAGGACTTCATACCTAGTAAATACTTGTGGCATATGCTTTCAATTTAGGAATGAATGAAACTCAGTGAAAAGCACATTTACAATATAAAAAACATCATTGAATAAAATAGCTTTTGTGGATGTTAATTAATATTGAATAAAGAGGATAAATATATCCTCTTTGATACGGTCATAACATAAAGATCATTATCTAAATAACTGCCACTCTTGGGAGCTTCTTAGACAGTGGAATCCACCAGATGGAAAACTATAAGGATCTAGAGACAAGGCTGAGGCATAGCAGACAATTAGAGGATGTCCTCAAACAAGCAGTAGAATAAGGTTCCATGTGGTGGGATATTAGCATAAAGGAAGCACATCAGTCAGAGCCAGACAGTATCCAGTGGATACACAAGCCTTTTGTCTAATGTGCAGCCAGTGTCAAACCTAAGCAATATTAAGGAGTATCTACCAGTGGTGACATAATTATAGTACTATAGTTGAATATGACTCTCATCTTTGGGAGAATTTGGATCAAGGTGAGATGTTAGTAATAAAAATGATAATAGCTGCCATTTATCAGGCATTTACCATGTACCCTAAACTATGATATCATATGAATCTTAACAGCTTTATGAAGAAGGCGCTTTGATATTCCCCATGTTGCGTAAAGAGAGCTTTAGCAACCACTAGTGAAAGAACTTACTCATGGTCGCTCAGCTAGTGAGATATGATTTGTGCCCAAGCATTTTGTTTCCAGTGTCTGCAGACTTAATTGCTACCATTTCTCAGTTCGTTAGTTGGATAAATCAAAAACTTTACAGAGGCCGAAAAATAGGTCAAACGATGATGGGAAAGTAATTTCACCGTCAACAGTAAGAATTGGAGAAATGATTTTAAGATTTGTGAATCAAATGATTAAAATGATTCTGCCTATGGATGTTCCAGAAATACACAAAATCTGTATCATTAGGAATAAGAGAATAAGTTACTTTTTAAGATATAATATGGAGTGGAAGGGGACAATATAATTTGCCAATAGATTGGTGTCCAAAGTATAAATTTCTTATTCAGGAAATCAGTAAAGTGGCATTGGTCCCAGCCTTGGGAAAATGAGGCATAGAGAAGAACGATATGCATTTGCCACATGTAATTTAGGCCACATCAGACAATCAGTTTGAAGTACCTAAAAATAGACTGTTTACAAAGAATGGATTGCTATAACTCAGTGTTGAGTGTTTGTGAACTGAGGATTGAAAAGTCAGGTATAAAGAGAGAGGAACAAACATTCATCAAACATGTCTTGAGTACCTGTTGAGGCACTGTCATAACTCCGGGCATAAATTACAGAGCAAACTAAGAACAAACCTTATGTGGATAGAACCTATAGGCCACTGAATAAAGATCATTTTAAAATATCTATCAGGGCTGTTCCTCCCAGAAAGAAGGATATACATCACATGAATACTGCACCCTGAAAAGCATTAGGTTAAAAAGGTCACAGTAACAAATCACAGCTCTTGAGGTCACAAGAAGTAGAGGGATATCAAACCAGATGTGTTCTCTCATGTAAGAGCCTGAAGAGTAAAGTTTCTGTGAATCAGTTAACAGAAGTCAAAGGAGGCAGCTCTATAGCTGCGTTTTATCATATAACTGTATTTCACACAAAGGGGTAAGATTTCTTCAGTTCAAAGTACAGCAGAAATGGTTACCAAACTACTTCATGAACACCAATCTGGTTAGAAGACTTCATATACACACAATAATCTCTTAGCAGCACATCAATACCTGTAAACTGGCTTAGCAGAGAATGAGCTACCTCCTGAAAAACAATGTTATTTAATGGAAAAGTCATTAGGTCAATAGATGGAGAAAGAGAGGGAAGAAGAGAGAGAGGAATAGAATAGGTTTTTAATGAAGGTAATAATTCTGGAGATTTGGGGGCACTTGAAAACTTTTATAGGAATAAAATTAAATTTAAAACCAGAAAAGAAAGAAATTAATTTTCTGGAGGACTATGACATGCAATAAATCCTCTTTAGCAATAGATATTTCAAATTGTGAATGTCTGTTTTGAATAATTATAAAATCACAATTATTCCACTTTTCTCAGAAGCATACTTAAATACAAGTTTAACAAACTTATCATTTGTGTATAATGTGTGTCGAGGTGCTTTAGAAACTACGTAAGTGATAAATTCCATAATTCATTAGTCATTCTGGTGTCTCTTTATTGAACCTGACAACTGTGTGTCAAGCCATAGAGAAACAGTAGGTGATTGACACAGTCCCACTGTGGTCACCCTCACTTCTTTCAGTCTACCTGAAAATATGTGCTAATGATGTAGAAGTAAATAAAAAAAAAACAGGAATGGAAAACAGACAATTCTAAGGAACTTGCTCCATATATGCATGGTTATACAAATAATACTTCCTAATCACAGACTTACAGCACATGTGTCAGCTGAAAACTCCCTGTGCTAACTACATAAATTCAGGCATCCATTCCATATAAAAATAAAAACAAAAGTCACTTGTACCATGTGCACAAAAGAACTTCTACCATGTTCATGAGTGAGATTGGTATTCAAGCTTTGCAATTCATGCAAACTTTCACTTAGTTTATTTCTAGGAGCTTTGTTCACACCTTCTTTGGCAAAGGAAAAGTGACTGAAAACACACCAAAGCACAGAATGCTTATCTTCATGTTGAAATAATTGATACACTTCAATAGAGGAAAGAAATCTAAAAAGACAATTTCAGTTCCTGAAAACTAATATGCAGAGAAATGTAAGAATTAAATAATAATGGAATAATGAAACTAATAACTAGCTGTTTTTATAATATTCATAAAGGAAAGAGCTATAAAAAAAAGTAAAGCACACATGATGTTGCTGCACATATATAGTCCTAGTATTTGAGTTTTATTGGCTAGGTTTATTGGCTGTGATATGACTGATGCTGAAGATGGTCACCACTTTTGCCAAATCAGTTCCTTCATAAAGATCACATTAATTTAGAAATTCTCATATGTTTGTGATATTTTTGAGAAGCAAGATTGAAAATATGTCTCATAAGTTCTCCCCCTTGTCTTATTTGGATATGGTAGTAAATATTTTTGAGTATTTCAGATTCTTTTGCAACTAGCTACTTAGTGGACTGTCTATAGCAATGGTATAAAACTTTCCCATTTTTAATCCATTGGAGGAATTCCCTCAGTCTCACATCTTTAAAAGAAGCAATCAGAAAGCTGGCTTCAAGTCCTCCATCTTTTTTGATGTCTCTACCTCATTTAGACACTGAGGAGTTTGAGTCATTTTATCTTCTATGCCAGTCTCTGTCCTAAAAGTGATTCCAGCAACTTGCCTAGGTACTTTGAGGTATTTGAACAGATTCAAGAAAATCTCAAATCACAACTAATAAAGTTGCCTCTGCATCCATATGGAAGTAGAAAACAAAACTTGCCAACAGTTGCTGCTCATTACAGCTGATATGCTATAAATGGTTGTTGACACTAAGACCAGATGTCATGGAAAATCCTGCATCATTAGGAAGCAATTGGGTGGGGAAGGAACCTGTGTGTGAGAACATCAGTAGAATCTATTTAAAAACCGACCTAAAAAGTGATCGCATTATAGGAATTTAGAGATCATCTCAATATATAAAGATTAGCATAATAGATTGCATTAAATTTAGGAATATAGACATCCTCCAAGTTATAAACATTCATTGCAAATGTGATGTGCATTTGAAAGTTGAAGGGACTCATTAGCTCTAAGACTGTGAGTTACCCATGTCCACACAGGACATAAACCTAGATCTTCATCTTTTTTTAGGTCATCATGTTGCCCATTTCTCTCATGTTCATCTGTGCATTGGAAAACCTGTGTTTCTGATTTCACCTTTCTCCTTTGCTTTACAAAATCAAAATAGTCGAATAGTAGCAGATAAGAGTGTAGTGGTGATCCTTTTTAAGGAAGCAGCCACTAATTAGCTGTAAGATTCTACCATTTCAGCTTTTATGAAATATAATCACAAATTATCTTCCTTTCTGTCGGTGTTCAGAATTTGAACTAACCTACTTGCCAACAAACTTTTGTAGTACAACATATTTTTTAAGTTGGAAGCTATATAAATAGTAGAACATGATAACAGGATTATTCAAATTTTGGATATATTCCAGAGAGTTGTATATAGTTCAAATCTGTGTGCTATTTCTAATGTTTCATTGAAGCTGGTCATTAGAAGCAATCTTGTGATGAAACATTTTATGAAAGCAAAGAATCCTTTAATAAAATCAATAAGCATCCTGATTTTACAGTTTGCATTCCGTAATTCAATATTTTAGGTTTGCCTAAAAGATATGTACAAACATGAGGCCATTTTAGTG
This sequence comes from Felis catus, assembly GCF_018350175.1. Lineage (NCBI taxonomy): Eukaryota > Metazoa > Chordata > Mammalia > Carnivora > Felidae > Felis > Felis catus. Next base: position 109,736,540 of record NC_058371.1, read on the forward strand.
CTATTAATTTTTAAATCTACACAGTAACCTTGAAAGAGCCCTGCCTTTTCCTGTCATAACTGCAGCTGAACAGTCTTCATGGGTAGAAGGTGAAACACTGATCCAGAAGGATTATTTCCCTGGATGACTCATGAGGCCCTGTAGAGAGGTCTTCTAGGTCATCTCTAGGTATGAATATTTGCCCCAGTCATTCAGAGGCCATGCATGATAAAATCCTAAGGTGTTCCATTTCTTCTGAATTGGCAGATACTTGGTGTTTAAGGGCATAATGCACACAGCACTGCCAAGAAACGGTTTTGATCTAGTGATAAGAATAAAAGCACATTAAATATTTTAAAAGTTTACTTACTGATGGCGCTGGCATTTTCTCAACAACTTCAGTATTATTTGATCTAAAGACCCCAAATGACTGAGATTTCTAAAGTGATTGGAACTCTCCTTGAATGAGTGTGGTTGACAAATTAGGACAGATGTGTATTAGCAGAGATCTCTGACATCTCAATGCTTTTGAATGTGAAGGTTACAAAGAACTAAACTATTGCTTAGAGTTTGATGTGGTTTTTCCAAGTCATTTATTCCATAAATTAATAGCTGGAAATCACATTGTGATTAAATTAGAAAATGCGTGAATGTAGTGGGCCATAAATTTTATTAATGAAAACAAAATGTCAAATACTAATAATATAACATTGTTAGGTACTGTACTACATTAATAGACAACAGAGTTCCAACTAATTTTGAGTGTTAGGTTTTTACTAAAAGTTATTTCAGCCTGGAGATCTTTCATATCCTTGAGACATCTTTATCCCAGTGTCCACATTAAATTACCATGTGTTTAGTGTTGAGGTGATTAAAAAAACAAACCAAAAAAACCCCTATCAGCCCTAAGAAATTACAAAGTTTTCCTTACAGTTACCTATTGTCATAATAGTGATGAATCTGATGGCAGTGAACAGCAATAGCCCGAAGAAGCTGGTACTTGATTAAAACTTACTTGCCTACACTCTTATTTCTTGTAGACTTAACCTAATTTTTTCCAAGTTCTGGTTATGAGTCTTTGCTAATTTGCATGGCTGGCTTAATAAATATTGGTTTAGGCTGTGTTTATACAAGGTCAAAACAACCAACAGAATTGCTTAATTCAGTAAGAAAAAAGTAGCCATTTCATGAAAAAAAATTATATTAGTTTGCTAACACATAAACAGAACCAATTTGAATGACCTGAATATGTAGATTTCCAGACAATTGTTTTGGCACTTGTAGACTCCATTGTTTCCCAACTTTTTTCAGTCCGAGGCACACATCTGAATTTACTGGGTTTTAGCCCAAGGTAAGAACATGTTGAACTACACTCCCAAATGTGTACTTGGGTACACATTCCAAATGTGTACAAGTACTTGTGTACTTGTGTACTGTATGTCTTAATCAGCCTCCTTTTCCTGACCGTCTTCTGCCTTTAGTTCCTAAAATCCACAAAGGCGGTCTGGGGAAATTCAGGATTTTGCCCTGATGCCTGTTTTCAAAGTTCCAGTGTGTCTCGATGCCCTGGTTGGGAAACAGGGATAAATAGACACAGCCTTATTCCAAGACTGAGTTATCAGTCCTTGAACAACGATAAATACCCAAGAAAATGAAAATGTGTATTTCTTATAGTATTCCAACATGTGAGAACACATATATAAAGAATGATTTGAATCACACTTTGTAGACATATAAATTATGTTTTAAAAAACTGGCTTATGAAGAAAAAAAAGCTAACTATAACATTTGGCAAATAGTAGTACACTCTTCCTGCCTTTAAGAATAAACAGATTCTTAAAGACAGCAATTTAATACGTAATTCAGAATAAGACTCCAAAATTTGTTCAGAAATTGTTTGGAAACATTGAGGAATCAAAATCACTACATTTGGGTCCAAACTCTTGAAGTCAACTAGGATTTAATTTGCACAGTTTCATTTGCCAAATGTCTGTAGATTGGTCCAACTCTTGTTATCATTTTGCCAAGTTTCCTTCTGCTGAAAATGTCTGTGCTCTATTAGGCTTCTAAGTCAATGTCCATGGCCAAGTCTGGACCTCAGCAGCCCTTGGAAGCATGTGAGCAGGTCAAGACAGGTGCTTCCATTCATTTGATCTCTCCCCAAGTGTATTCTCTCTTCTGCCCAGTATCTCTCTAGTACATTTTTGCATCTGTCTGAAGCCTGCACACATGATAATTTTTAATCATTTTTCTAACCATATTTTCCCTGAGATTTAGGAATGACAGTCTCCTGGAGAGAGGACAGTGCATGACTTTTTTTTTTTTCCTATATTACAAAATATGTTGTTAGTTTTGAATAGTCACTTAAAATAGGTTCTCACTTCAGTCTCTTTTTTTTTTTCTTTCTAAATAAAGCCTGAGAATTTGCTTTTAGCTAGCAAATCCAAGGGAGCAGCTGTGAAACTGGCAGACTTTGGCTTAGCCATAGAAGTTCAAGGAGACCAGCAGGCGTGGTTTGGTGAGTAGGGCCTCTCTCTACTTCATGCTGCTCGTTCTCTTCTGGCTCATCGTAGCCCACTTCCCAGCCAAAATAAGACAGAAATGTTGCCTCTAACAACAACCTGACTAAATTTGAAGACATTAGATCTTTACAAGCACTTAATTTTACTGACATTAAAGGGTATATGATCTAGAAGTAATTTAAGGGAAAATATTAATATGAGAACAGTAACACATTGACTTTTTCTTAAGGGATGAGTGAGAAAATGAATCCTGTACCAAGAATTAATGGGGAGGGTTGCAGTGTTCAAAAAGGACTTATTTTTCATTTGAGAAGAAATTTATTGTTCACACAGAACCTTACTTGATGCCAAAAACTGCTGTATAAACAGGTACTCAGGAAATATGGACTATTTCACATATTTTTTTGATTAAGAAATTAAGGTTCTAAAAATATTATGTGTGTATGTGTGTGTTTACCTTAATTATCTTCTGTTCTTTAAACTTCCAGTTTCCTCTCTAAAATTTTGATAATTTTGAAATTTCTATATGATGAAATTTTGTGTACAGTTTGTTTGCAGTTAAGAAAGAAATTAACTGTGAGTTTAAATTAGAGCATTTCTAACCAGGCTTGTGGATTGTTTTAATATTTATCCCGTCAGGTTATTTTATTCACTTTTTTTTATGCCTCCGTTTTTGCCGTTTCTCAGTACTGACCCAGTTTTTCATGTAATGTCCCAAAACATAACCTCTCCCCAAGCCTCAATCTTACTTTTCTGACTTTCAATGTATTGAGGTTAGGTTATTTTTTAAATGATTTTTTTCACTTCTCATTGCTTTTTCGCTGAACAACAACAGAGCACTCAAAAAAATGCTTATTCCTTTTGTTTTACATGCAGACCCTCTCTGTGTTTTCCTAAAGATAAGGTGTGCACAGAGCCTCCAGGATTCACTGTCTCTAATCTGTCCCAGCTAGTAAGTGGGAATGGATGACATGGCAGCCTTCTCCCATCTCCTCTGCCAGCAGCTTAATTTAGGACCTCATTTTCTGCTTCCTGTCCTGTTTCAGTAGTACCTGACTGTTACCCTTGTGCGTGAGTCCTCCTAAGCTTAATACCGTCATTTGCATGAAGTCTCTCCTCACCCACCAGATAAATTTAGTATCTCCAAATTTGGCATTTGGTTTGTCATATTTTGACATATGAATAAGCTTGTTCCTGTTAATTGCAAACTCAGAGAAAGTTAGACCTAGAATAAGTACTGTAAATTGGAGATACAGTCACATCTTTGTATCCTGGGTAAGAACATGGTTGACACAGATAAAGAATATATAGTAATTTGGAGTTGGGGTCCAACAGGAAGTAGCAGGGCAATTGCAGGATGGACTGAGTAATTAATGGGGATGCTTGAATTAAGCATGAGGCCCTGCCCCCTCAAGATGCTGACACTTCCATATCAATAACTATTTACCATGCAGTGTGGGAGCATCTTAAAAGAAGCATGCATGAAGTGCTGTGGAGCACAAGAGAGGAAGTCTGAAATTCTGCCTGTGGGGAAAGTTTCAGTGATTGGTGTGCTTTTCTGCCTCCCTAATGGGTGAATGAGAATTTGTTCACTAGCATAAAGGCCATACAGAGGGATCAGCACATACAAAATCTCAGAGGCATGAAACTATTGTTTCTATTTAAGGAATAACAAGAAATTTGGTATAGTAAAGTATAAAGTATACTGGGATGAGTGGTAGTTAATGAGGTGGGAAAGGATTTTATGTGCTTTTGAAGGATTTGGCTTTTATCCTAGAAGTTTCAAGGATCTGGTGAAAAATTTTAAGAAGGGAAGACATAATTGTGTTTATGTTACGTAATGATGTTGTGGGTAACAATGTGGAGGGTGGCTTAAGGATACTTAGCCTCAAGGCAAGGGACCAGTTAGGCTAATGCAGGAGGTCAAACTATGCCTGATGACAGCTTGAACTAATGAGTACGCAGAAACAAGTTCCAGATACCATGCAAAACAGACAGGGTCTCTGAACTCTAAAGAAATCTGTTTAGAGGAAATCAAAACCCTAGAGGTTGGACTTTAGCCCCATCTAGAGAAAACTAGGAACCTGTTTCACAAGACTCCAGGTATGAAGCAGGATACCAAAATAGGGACTTAGATTTAGGCTAAGGGATGTAATTGTCAGAACTGGGTACAAGGTGATGATTAGATATCAGGAACAAGACAAGCCCTATTATCAGAGCTGAGGCTGCAAATTAACATCAGTAATTTGGCTTGGTGGTTGCAAGAATGATATTGTTGAGCTCCTTAAATCTCCCGTTTTTGAGCTCTATGTTTTATCTCTTGTGCTCTGAGCTGAGGACAGAATTGAGTGTAGTGCAGAAAACTCCGCTTTTTGAACTAGAATACCCAAGCTTATATCCTGTGGTTCTTAATAGCTGTATGATATTGGGCAAGTCACTTTAACTCTGTGAGGTCCATTGTCCTCTTTGTAAGCAGTTATAATAAACACTTCCTTGCAAGGAACATACCTGTGCTACAAAAGATGTTGAATAAGTTTTCAAAACCATCTTGGCAGGGAACACAATGTCACAGTTCTTTGCCTACTTAGTGAAAGTTGTTGAGCAAATCCATGAGTGGAAAAACCAAATACCACGTTAGTGAAAGCAATAGCATCCAAATAAAAGTACACAAATTTCAAATTGTGATCTGGTTTATTTCTAAAAGTGATCTGGTTCCAGAGAAAGAATGACAGATTGGGAATAAAATCCCCATTTCTTCTTCTGTATGATTCTATGACAGTTAAGTTCTTGCTAGGGTATCTATTAGAGTAATGACTTTTAAGAGGTGCATTTTAAGTCCTAAGAAAATTCAGCATTTCAACAAGTGTAGGAAAAAAACATAGTTTATAAGCTTAAGCGAAAACACAAGTTTTTTTTCTTTTTTTTTCTTTAGCATATTTTCTGCTTATTCTACTCAAGTTCAAGTGAATCCTCATTGTAACCTACCTGAGAAGGAGGCATGTGGTGTATATAATATATCTTGTGGGTGTTCTACCAGATACATCATAAATTTTAAAGTAAAAGCATGTTTTAGTATGAACGACTTGTTTCGATATTTATTCAGTATTACCTACCAGCATAGTCTCATGTATTTGATTAATTTTATCTTTTAAAATGTATTATCAGTGTTAGGCAGGGAGTATTTTTATTTTAATAAAATAAATTATTTTAATTTTAAGAAAAGAGCAGAACTCTTTATTTTGTGCAATGCAAGGAGTTCAGGCTTTTGCACAATTTTATTTTAAGAGTTCTTCTATAAATAAAAACAAGACAAGGCTTATAGAAGCTGTTTATTGCGTTTTTTCAATGCTCATTTTCAAGCCTAAATGTTTTTCTCGTGATAATTTCTTCTGTCTTCTTAGCCCCGATTTATTTGAGCACTAGCCAAAATGCTAGAAGTAACACCTTGTGTCACTACATTTGTTAAGATGGCTAGAAAATTTACCAAAGCAAAATATCCAAATACAGTCCATTTTCTCCTGTGGGGTTGGAAGTGCTATTTACAATATATCTCTAGTTCTTTGTTGCTGTTAGGGCAAAAAAGTATAACTACCACCATCTTGCTTCATGTAACAATTGTTTTACTTGGTTGCTGTTATGTCTCTTTTTCTAAATATTAAGGTGTTTTTTGTAATGCAATGGATACATTTCCAACAGTAAGTAATTCTGTATTTGTTTTCGTATATTCTGATACTCCTATTGGTTTTTCAGAGTGAGAAAAACATACTATCTCTAAAGAAGGCAAGCTCTCATTAATTTCCTTGCTAATAACATACATCATGAAAAACAAGATTCTTATGAGTTTAATCTCCTGCTAAAGAAGGTTTTATCCATTTTACCCTCAGTATTTTGGTATTCATGAGAACACATTGCACAGTACACGGTTCCTTAATGTTTGTGCATTTAGATTATACAGTAAAACCTTGGTTTGTGAGCATAATTTGTTCCAGAAACATGCTTGTAATCCAAAGCACTTGTATATCAAAGTGAATTTCCCAATAAGAAATAATGGAAACTCAGATGATTTGTTCCACAACCCAAAAATATTCATATAAAAATGATTACAATACTGGAATATAATACAAAATGTAATGAAAAATAAACAACCTGAACCTATCTTTGAAAACCTTTGTGACTGGTGTGAAGCAAACAAAAGAGAGGAGGGTTATTGTTTAGGACCACTTTCACTATCACTAACAGAATAACTACTATCTATTAGCTTAATGGAATCTTGTTCTGCATGGGGGCCATTGTATATGCTAATACGGATGTTGAGTACAGTACAGTATTAATCAACTCTTGTCATACACCATATTTAATGTAACTGGCAATAAAGCAGCAGAGGAAAGGGTCTATATCTGCAGGCAGCCTGACCTAGAATGAAGCAAAGCATTCCTAAGCTTCCTCTTGTCTGGAAAAGCAAGGGACTGTCCACAGGTGCTTTGAAGTGACAAATAATACACTACCGTCAGTTATGGGCACCTTCCAACATTCTGAAGAATCACTGATATCTGCCAAACACAACAGCCTGAGACCAAGCATCCAAGCGACGATCACCCATAGTCCTGCAATGAGAGAGAGAGAGAGAGAACCATTGGCTCAGTTGTGATCATGTGACATTCGGCATCACATCTTACCTGTATTGCAAGACATCGCTCATTTATCAAGTTAAAATTTATTAGAAATGTTTGCTCATCTTGCAGAACACTTGCAGAACAAGTTACTCGCAATCCAAGGTTTTACTGTACTTCAGTATTATTAGGAGTAAGGACCCCACTGACTGCTCAAATGATAACTATACCAAATAAGAATGAATGTGATGGTGTTTTCTTACCATTTCAGTCTCCGGAAAAGGTTTGTAATAATTTACGTTTAAAATAATCTTTTCATTTCTAAATCACATGGTGACTTATCTTTTATACCTAGATAAAATATTATTAATATTTCCTCCTCTAGGAAAGGTATTCTACTAAGATATGTAAGACACACATTAAAGTTTACTGATGCTAGATAGGAGGTTATAGATTGTATATAAAAGAATACTTGACATTTAGAGTAAGGAAGGACCACTGAGAATTATAGTTAGCCAAAGAGATCACTAAGGTGGAAATAACTCATAGCCCACCCTTTGTTAGAGAAGACGTAGAGATAGAAATTGAGGCTTTAAGGAACAGAAAAAGTAACATCAAGGGCAAGAATGAGAAGTCTGTTTTCAAGAGACCTTAAAGAGATTAATCAGATCAAATGCTGAGGAGTAGAAAGAAATCATGTTGGGTAAGTAAAGGGGAACTGAGTGATAAAGGATCTTAAGTGTAGGCTAGGACCTTAGTCTTTAACCTGGACTTTGGCATCAGTTTCTCATTGGGTTCCTTTGTCTGTGTCTCAACTTGGGAGAGGTTGGAATGAGAGAGAGCAGGTGTGGCATACCAGAAGTTCTTTAAAACTCTTGTGCCCAGCCCTACCTTGGAATTAGCTGACTGACATCACTCCTTAAGGTAATCCTCAAACTTCAGTTAATGGAACTGCCATTGTTCAGGAATTCTTCTACCTCACAACTGTCAAGCAAATGCTTCTTTGAAGTAAAGTTTGAAGAAGAGGTAGATCTGTTGTGGTCCATGTAAAGCTTAAACTACAATACAGGGCTTTTTTTGGGGGGAGTCCCTTCACACTGTCCATTCCATCTTCCTCCACTACAAAGAAAAGGAAAAGTAATACAAGGGGAAGGGGATTAAAATCCCCAGCCCTTTGCCTTACTTTCTAAAGTAATTTATTTCAGAAATAACCATGCCATTTATACACACACACACACACACACACACACACACACACACACACACATTTGTTTTTATATCTTTGTATACATTGTTTGTACTTAATAGCTTTGAAGATGGGAGGAAAAAGCTCCATTCCACAGAATTTTGCATCCCAGTAAATATATAATGAGCTTCTTCAGTGATTTGTGGTTAAAGGAATTCCTGATTACATATCCTTTTAAAGAAATGTTTTGTTTTTATGTGTGCCTTTAAATAAAACTGCCAAATCAGAATAGTTATTTTTAGTCCTTTTGAAAGTAAATATTTTTATTTGAAACCTATTATTTTCAGAAATAAGAAAAATGTTACTCTAGGTTCTAGCTATAAATTGATTGTTATTTAAGCGTACCTTATTGGAGTTTACATTGATTTATACAATAATGAAACTTTTTTCTGCCATCTAGTTTCTCTTACCACATCTCTCTCAAAATTCTAGTTGATACTTGCTCAATAGTAATTCATTCAAATGTTCTGAATCCTTTAAATTCACAGTTATGAGTACACACTGACTATTTATTAGTACACTGTGATCTCTTTGATATATTTCGGGCTTATTTCTTTTAGTGAATTCTTCAACTTCTCTCAGCCCCATCCTCACCTCATAGACTACCTCAATTTCCAAAAATATTTACTTGGCATCTATATTTTGTGTCCTTCTGTTTTATAGGTGAATGCTTCTCATAATAAAATTACGTAGATATCATGATAACTATCATCTTTTGTCAGGTTCTAACCCTATCTTCAAATCTCTCCTCATTTCTTTTCAGGTATAGAGGAGGAAAGACTTTGTCTTTTCCCTCTTAGGTCTGTGGCGGGGGCCTGTGAGTTGAACTGACAAAAGACTGATGAACAGGAGAAAAGCATACAATTTGCTTTAATGTTAATATTTTAATGCCTTTCTAGAGAAGAAATGAAGACCTAGAGAAGGCTAGACCCAAGGAATTATATCCCACTTTAACAAAAAGTGATAAATTGTGGAGATTTGACAAGACAAAGAAAAAAGGGTTTGGGCTAGGGGCATTAAACTGTGGGGGGAATGATGAGGAAATACCTAGAGAAACTAATGGAAGAGCAAGGCTATTTTACTAAGGTCGGTTTGTGTAGATCCATCTTGGCACCAACTCCCATGCCAAGAATGTTCTCTTCCTGGCACAGGGAGGGCACCTTTTCCACAAGAAATGTATGCCCTACTTTTAGGTAGAAAGGAGGAGATTAAAGAGCCTGTCATACATCTGCTAATTCTCAGTTGCCTTCAGCTAAAAATAATCAGTATGCCGCCGTGGCATAGTTTAGGGTGGTGTGTTCTTATCTTTCACAGGTTTTGTTTCAGTTCTGACATAAGTACGTGAGAATAAGAACTGCTAACCGAGTAGACTTAAGTATACGGGCTGACTGTATAGCACAATAAAGTAGCCTTCATGTCTGGAAATAAATGTACTTTTTCCAATAAGCTACCAAGCAGATTAGTGTTGATGCTACTATAGAGAGAAACCAGTCTGCGTTATTTTCATCTTCTGAGAGCCTTATTTTATTTTGACAAACATATTAGAAGGTTAAAAGGTCCTCCAAATGTTTTATTCCTTAGTTTCCTATATCATATTGGTTTTGTTAAGTCAACTCTGACTCCTTAACATCCATTTTCCCTAGGTTTTGCTGGCACACCCGGATATCTTTCTCCAGAAGTTTTACGTAAAGATCCTTATGGAAAACCAGTGGATATGTGGGCATGCGGTAAGGAATCATCTTTCTTTCTTTCTTTCTTTCTTTCTTTCTTTCTTTCTTTCTTTCTTTCTTTCTTTCTTTCTTTCTTTCTTTCTTTCCTTTCCTTCCTTCCTTCCTTCCTTCCTTCCTTCCTTCCTTCCTTCCTTCCTTCCTTCTTTCCTTTCCTTTCCTTTCCTTTCCTTTCCTTTCCTTTCCTTTCCTTTCTCTTCCCTTCCTTTCCCTTCCTTTCCTTTCCTTTCCTTTCCTTTCCTTTCCTTTCCTTTCCTTTCCTTTCCTTTCCTTTCCTTTCCCTTTCTTTCATTTTCTTTCTTTCTTTCTTTCTTTCTTTCTTTCTTTCTTTCTTTCTTTCTTTCTTTCTTTCTTTCTTTCTTTCTTTCTTTCACGGATCTGTTATTTAATTAGGTTCTTTGTAAGAAATTTAGAACACCAATTTGTGAGGGTAAACTCCATTTGTGAGAGCAAACACAGAGCGGAGGTAGACCTGAAGCTGAGGACCGGCTTTGATTTTTGGTGGAATTTGCGAGTCCACAGCTTTCTGATCAACCTTGCACTGCTCTGTAATCTCCTATTTTTCTTTCTCTGTGTTGAAGACCTCACCTTCCTGGCGTCTGGGTTTACGCAGCTTCTTCTTAAAGTAAACATCAGTGAGGTGTTTGGGGATTTTCACACTGCTGATATCAATTTTGGTGGAGGTGGCAATGACAAATTTCTGGTGTGTTCTATACAGAGGAGCTCAATAAAGAGACAGAGGTCCAGTCACAAGTAGCAAGCCACTGCTCAGTTGCTTCAGGAAAACCACTCTCTTGCCTCTGTGGCACCCAGTGAGGACGATCAAAATGGCCCTAGGAGTGATGCTAGCTCGCAGTTTCCTCACATGCTGACTGAAAGGATTTTTGCCATGGCTCAACAGCTTCTGAGGCACATCTTCGGTAGGATAATACCTAGGCATTTTGTGAAGTTTAACCACTCGGGTACCACCATTCTTATCACCACCAACTGGTTTTGTGACAGTAGCAAGAGCCTTCTCCTTCTTTTTCTTTTCAATTCTGGATTTAGCTGCTGAATACTTCGCTTGTACATGGCCTTAGTCGAATACATAGCCGATCAGGAATATCTGCCAATTCCTCTGACTAGGACAGGGTTTCGGCTGCAGTGGGGCTTCTTCTTCTTTGGAGTTTTAGCCTTGAGGTTATCCTTCTTAATCTTGCCACCAGCATCAGCCTTCTTGGCTTCAGGTTTCTTCTCCGTAGTATCCGGCTTCTCAGCTTTTTCGCCCACCATCTTGCAAGATGGGAAAGAGCAGGAATCATACTTCTATGCAAATTTTACAGTATACCAGTATTATAATTAATGATAGGATCCTTTAAATTGGAAGTTGATGCTCTCTAATGATCAACTTAGGGTAGTAGTTCTCAAACTTCAGCCTACCGCAGGTCACGTGGAGGGCTGGTTAAAGCACAGACTGCTGCTTCTGAATCAGTCGGTCTTGGGTAGGAGCATGTGTGTTTTTAGCAAGTGCCCAGGCGATATTAGTGTTTCCAGGTCTGGAAGCACCTTGAGACCAGGGACACAGCATCACCTGGAGTGGCCATGCTTTTATGCTGCTGTCCTTCCACCTCATCCAAGCAGCCCTTTCAACAAATGCCATGTCTGCACAACATGGTTGGCGGGGACTAAAAGGGGAAAAGTGAATCTTGGAAAAGAAAGCAGTTAGTCTGTTCTGTGGACTGAACTCTGCTTTAGGCCTTTATCAACCAACTCGTATCAAATAAGTATCCTGTGCAGGCTCAAAGCCATATAATATGGAGGATTCCCACCACAATTTTTAAACGGAATTTCTGTGTGTTCTGTACACTGCGAATAGGTGAAAGACTAAAATAAAAAGGATACTATAGAATACTTTGAAATATTTTTCAACTGGGGTCATTGACACAAACTAGTTTTCTAGGTTCCTGACACTGTGTCATTGCTACCAGTCTAAATCATGTGGCTTTAGTGTGCCGCAGACAGATTTTGTTGCCTTTGGTGTTTGTAAGCCTGGAAGGATTTGTTTAAAAAAATGATTATGAAAATAACTTTTTAGATTTGGTTTCATGGAAAAAAATAATAAATTCATCACCATTACTTTGTAGTGCTAGGTTATCCCACACTATATATCTTGTCAGCTTGATCTCATTAGCAATAGCAACTTGGTGTTTGATCTGAAACTGGATGCCTCTTGGACCTTTAGACTTACCTCCATGCCCAGGAAAGCAGTTATGGGAGGAGCACTATATCTCCAGTCACAACGCCTGTGTTAAGGTCTTTACTTTGCACTTACCCTATCTCTAGTATCTCTGAGTTGGTTTCTGTATCTATCAAACAGGAAATATTACCCTTGTAGAATTGCATGGGGGTCAAATAAAGACATTTTATAGTTTGTAAAGAAATTTAAAATGCAAACAGCTATTACTCTAAAAGGTTGGATTGTCATTTAATTAAAGGGTGAGGTCTTGGGTGTCTGCTCTGTCCCCAAGCTCTGTCTTCCTTCTGCCTACCTGAGAGTATCTTCGAAGTATGAACTCGATGTCTTTGGGTTAGAGCATTGTCACAGAACATCCTTGTTCAAATCTAAATGCTAATGGCAGATAACTCACATATTTCCCTTGCAACATAACACCTTTCATCACAGATCTGTCATTGCTGATGAATTTAAAAAGCAGCAAAGAGTGTCCTGAGAAGCAAGCAGATCTAGATGGGTTTTATGGAGGAGGGAGTTGATGGGAGTGTAGCCAGAGTTCTGCACTTAGACCCTGAACACTAGTGGGCTAGTGTAGTGGAGACTGATCAGTAGCTGGGGCAAGGCACTCAAGAGTCTTTTTGCTGCCTTCATGAGAAGGTCACCTCTAGCCTCCCTTCACCTCCCTTTTTCTCCATCCCTTCTTGTTTTCCTCTTTCTCTTCCTCCTTCCCACCCACCCCACAGGTGGGAGGCAGTATGTGCACTGGTTGAGAGCACCCACTCACTCAGCTCTTTGATGCGCTTGCTGTAGAACCTGGCACAAATTTTATAGTCTTGGTATCTCAGCTTCCTTGTATAAAACAGAAAGTAAGAAAGTGTTTCTTTTTAAATGAAGTTTCAAGATAACTGATAAGTAGATATGTGAGAGAGAGACTTATGCATTTTATTAGATGACTCAGCATTATTGTTTTGATCAGCAGTTGAATATGATAACTTCATCTGGTTACCTGAATACCGAATACCTCTCTCCCTTTGCTTTCTTTCTTCTCCTTTAAATTATTCTTTTGCAGGCCTTTGATTCTGCCAAAGATGCTATTGTAGACCAGTTTCACAGCTCATGAATCCCATTCATTCAGACAATTTAAATAAATCAATTATTTAGTCCTTGCATTAAAAACATTTTTTTGACAATGTATCAATTTTATTTGTGTTTAAGAATGTCAGGTTATTTATAGAAACCCCCCAAAAAAACCTGGTATTTTGTATTAGGGATTCTTTTCCTGGCTGGGGAGCAGAATCAGTGATGAAACTTATGTGTGTACGTGTGTGTGTATATGTATGTATATGTATATATGTATCCAGCCCCTACATAGGCCCTCTGCTTTAGTGGCTCTGAGTGGCAGCTACATTTTTTAATAACTATGACATATCATCGGGGTTTAGACTCACTGTCTTAGACTTACTAAATACACTATGCTCAATTTTAATATTGCTTTGGTAAAGTTGAGTATATCTGGCTTTTGAATTTTTTGTTTGAATGCATTGTTTATATAGCTAATCTTTTAAAATAATAGTATATCTTGTAATAATAGGATTTCACATCTGGTAAATGCAAGGTAACTCATAGAGTAGAAGCTCTAACTCTCTTGGCTGGACAAGGGGAAAAAGATGGGTGAAGAGTAGCTTCCCTTCTTACTGTGTGAGCTATGTAACATTCTTAAAAAGTTAAGTAGGGGCATCTGGGTGGCTCAGTTGGTTAAGCATCTGGCTCTTGATCTCAGCTCAGGTCATGATCTCATGATTCGTGGGATCAATCCTTGTGTCAGGCTCTGCACTGGCAGCATAGAGACTGCTTGGGATTCTCTCTCTCAAAATAAATAAATACACTTTTTTTTTTAAGTGCACGTAAATAGCAGATAGTGTATGTATGCCTGCAGATGTATATGCACATACACACAGATCTCATAATGACTATAGAAACTTAGAGCCATAGGGCATCTCACAGATTTCAACCTGAGTTTTGCCATGGGCAGAACCACCTTTCACTTTGCTCGGTTTTATCCTTACCTTTGCTTTCTTCACACAGTTTTCTACAAACAAATAGTTAAATCCCTTTGTGACAAGCAATGCTCTATTTAGAGCATATTATTTCCTAAGAGTTCCCATTTTGCATAGAGATAGTGATATATTTTTAAATTGTGTGCCTTAAAATGCATTTGGGATCACATAGGTAACTATGGAAATGTCTTAGATATTCTAATATCACAATAATGCCCCACCTCCTTCCACAAACATCATAATGTCTTTTGTTACATTTCTGGATCACTGCAGTGGGTTTGGAACACTGTCTTAACTATTTTATTCTATTTTCACTTCACTAAGGTAACATGAAAGTTACATTAAATTCTCTTACGTTTGTAAGACGGTCTACCCTTTCTCATCCTCAAGGTAATAAGCACCAAGGGAATGTACACATATTCAGTTGCTTTTAGATTATGACCTATCTTGAGAGAAACTCTTTTTTAGCCATCCATCAGCACTAGCACTTGCCTATTGAATAACTACTTCTTTTCAAGGCTAGACATTGTAGAGTGGGGTAGGAAATGACACTACCCAGATAATAAAAGAAATGCAGAATAAGACATTTAGCAGAATAGCAGCTAACCTTCTGTGAATTAAGCTATGAGCATGCACTACAGCAGATTGTCTTTTTAGCAGTTGACATAAAGCAGAGTGAAGCACAGTATTGGTATAATAGATAAAAGAAGTCTGTACATCATTTTTATTAGAAATACGCAATTATCCATACATAGGACATTTCAAATACCACCATTACCTTGCTTTTGAGACCTCACACAGAATGTAGTCTGACCTGCACTTAGTCTTTCAAAGCAACTAGTCTTTTATTGAAAAGCAAATAATGGACATTAGTGAAACAAGAACACTCCCCTGAGTTCTACCTTAACAACAGTAAATTGATTTTGATGGCTTTCTTGCATATATAGCTGTTTCCATAATTCCCCAAAGGAATGAACAGATGTTGTTTATAGATGTCACTGAATCACTGGATTTTAACAGAACTCGCTTCTACATTTTGGCTCAAATGTAAGCCCATATAAACCTAGCCAACACACACATGCGCGCGCGCGCACACACACACGCGCGCACACACACACACACACACTTGTCTTACTACGTCTCTGTCTGAATTAGATATCACTCAGAACAGTTATGAGTGATAATAAATTAGTGACTATCACAGAATATACCATGACTTTTGATGAGCCTTTGGAATATTATGGAATATATTAAGAAGCATGGTCACTAAGTTCAGCATTTGTGTGATTACTGGGCCTCAGAGCATATATTTGCTAAGGGTTCCCATTTCCTTAGAGATTGTGTTGCTGTTTTTTTTTTTCTTTTATTTCACTGGAATAAATCAGCATCAAGCACTTTTTAAGAAAGTATTTACAATTTTGAAATCTCAAGCAGTTTGTTGATATGATTACCTTACACTGGTCAACTTTGTTGCTTATGATTACCAGTTCCGTGATTACCTTACACTTGGCCATCACAGATATGCCTCACAATTATAAGGCTCTGTTGCCTTCGTCCTTTATGACCTATATCCTCATTAGTCTTCTATCCATGGAGCTTTACTCCTAATTATATTCCCTACCAATATTGTCTTACTTTGAACTTACCTATTCTCTTAGATTTCTCAAGACACAGTGTTATGGTGTCCCTAACCTGATGTTTTAGAAACATGGACCCATGTTTCAAAGTGACCTGAGTACTTACCAGATTCAATTTTCTGGAATGCACCAGAGAATCACTGAATAAGATTCTTCGTGGTGAGGCTCAGGAATTTGCATTTTATCAGGCTTGCTAGGTTATTCTAGTGCACACCAACATCGAACAGCATCATGCTAGCTAGTTGCAGTTTTCTTTAGGGCAGCAAATTTTAGGATTCTTACACAATATAGCAGAGGTTGCAAACAGGTGGTTCACAGATGTTTTGCCCAGATTGCTGAACCTTTTACTTTGGGAAGGGGGGTGTTGACATTTATTATTTATCTTTATAATTTATTATCAGGAAATTTCACTAAAGCAATTGAGAGAACTAATAACAAGATACTTTTGCTCTTAAATAACAGCTGTACCTGTCAAGTGATGGACACATGCTCTCCCCTGGTTACCCTCCTGCCCCATACACAGTGTGGACACAGGCATTCATCTCTTCCTGGTGCTGGAAGACCTGTTTGCCACCCCTACTATATGGCATAGTTACCATCATCTGGAAAACAACTTCCTATCTTGCTGACCTTGATCTTCTAGATCTTTGTTCTTCCCATAATTGTCTCTTTAGGTCAGAGTTAGTTAAACACTTTTTCCTATTTGAATTGCATGGTGATTTTTTTTTTTTTTTGCATAAGGTATTGCAATATAAAAGGGAGCCATACTTATTCTTTGTATAGTTAACTGTGCATTTCCAAACTCCACTCACAGTATGCCCTTTATTTACTGAGAGTATTAAGTGGATGTCTTGTTAGATTGTTCCATTAACTCCCCACTGACTTTTTGGAGTTTTTGAACATTGCTTTTTTCTCTCCTTTCATCAGAGCAGCGACTAGAATGTTTTAATCATTAATGTTATTATAGGTTTAATCATTTTTCTAACTCCAGCTTTTATTAACATTATTTTTGAATGTTCTTGATAATGTAATCTTTATACCTAATCAGTAATCAGTGCTTCTCAACTCTTATTAATCAAATATCTCTAGCATTGCCCAAGCTCAAATGACAGTGAAAACTAGTTCAACTTCCACTTTTAAATGTTATATGAAGCTGTGTCAAAATAGTTGTTTTAACTTTTTATTTTGGAAATTTCGAAGTATACAAAAGCAGAATAATATAATTAAATGACAGCTAATCCTATTTCATCTACACCACCCAACTCATCCCTCCTCCCCAAGATTATTTTAGTCAAATATAAATATAATATCAGTATATCTATACATACCATAATGTGTGTCTCTAAAAGAAAAGGGTTCTTTTAAAAGAATGACAATAATAACAGTACTTTAAAATTTAATATAATTACTGCTTAAAACCATCAAATAACTAGTAATTTTTTTGGCAGTTTGCCCTCTTGTCTCATAATTTTATTATTAGTTTGGTGTCTTAGGTCCCCCCCCTTTTTTCTGTGAAGTTTATTTTTGAGAGAGAGAGTGAGTGCACACGAGGGGGAAAGGGCAGGGAGAGAGAGAATTCCCAAGCATGCTGCACACTGACAGCACAGAGCCTGATGTAAGGCTGGAACTCACAAACCATGAGATCATGGCCTGAGCCAAAATCAGGAGTTGAACACTCAAGTGACTGAGCCACCCAGGGGCCCCTCTTAGGTCTCTTTTAATTTGTAATTTCTGCTTCTCTATCTTTCCTCCTCCTCACCCCCCTTCTCATTTCTCCATTTATTTGTTGAAGAAACCTGCAGTTCCCACAGAGCACCCCTACAGAGTACCTGATATTGGTCTCTACATAATGTTTACCATGGTAAGGAACCATGATCCCTTGTGAAAGGAACTAATTCCAAGTCTAGGTTAGGAAAAGCACAAGATGATACAGGTGCATCTTGTTATAGCAGAAAGACAGAAAACTGTTAAAGACCACAGACTTTTTTTTTTTTTTTTTTTTTTTTTTGCAAGAACATATCAGGGATCATATGACCTCCAAAGGTTGGATGTGTCTCATGATGTTAGTAGCTTCTGATGATCTCTACCTAGATACGAACAGGACTCAGGAGCCAACTTGAAGAGACGACTTCTAGTTAAAGATAGGACAATTAAAAGTTAAATGAGAAAAATAACAGTAATAGATTGAAACACATCAAGTTTAAATCCATGCATTCATGACGATAATCAAACTACAGTAGCAATCCTAACCTTGGATTAGGAGATTAATTAATGGGGAACCAATGTATTTCAAAATTATTTCGAATTATTTCGAATTATTTCAAAAACCAATTCATAAAGGAGGAAACAAAAGTCTGTTACTTTACCTTTCCTGTATGAACCTGACAACAAGGTCACCAAATAATCGATGAAATAAGTTGTTCTTAGACTAAAGAAGGTGTAATAGAATTGAAATATCTTTTTTTGTAACCCCTAATGAAATATCTAGGTAGAAATCCTTAAAGGCCAATAATATCCTAAGAAACATTCAAATTTTGGAGATTATATCTTCATCCCTGAAGTGCTCTCGCAAAAAAAAAAAAAAAAAAAAAAAAAAAAAAAAAAAAAAAAAAAAAAAAAAAAAGATTTTGACCAGCTTTTAAAGATTTTACTGACTTAGTTTTAGGGCAAGAAAAGAAACTCTATTTTTTTTTTTCATTTTTTTTCTCTGACCTAGGAGAGGAAGGTAAAATATTAGGGTTATAAATTAAGCTTACAAGAAAAAAGTAAAATGGAATGGGGCAAAGACTCTCAGTTAGACAATAAAAACTTTAATAAAGTGCATAGCTAAAGGAAAAAGTGGCTGCAGGGAACATTTAAGACAGTACCAAAGTGAAACCTTACTAGTGGTCAAGGCCTTTCAATTACACAACACAAACAATTTAAAATTTAAAATGCATTTGTCTTCATAGATGAAGAAAAAGTAGCTCTAGCCTGCTTGTGGCTGAAACAGTTATTTCATATAAGTTCTCAAACCATTTCCTCATCTGTAAAATGGAGACAATAACATTTATCTACCTCAGCATTGTACAGGGAGTAAATAAGGTCATGCACTAATGCAGATGTAGCTACTCAAAAAATGTTACCTACAATAAAATGTATTATTATACCATGACTCTCATAGTTATTCTATACTTACAGAAAATAGAACTCCAAAAAAGCATGTAATTCAGGAAGGCCTCAGACTCCAATCTAATGAGCAAATCAAAATAAGCTTGCAAACCAGTATTTATTTAAATAGGCATTGAGAAGTAAACATCAGTGTAAATAGTGCTCATGTATTTTTTTTCTTTAAATCTTCTGGCCTGAATGTTTTTAAATCTTTTATATTTGTGTTATTGTTTTAGTAAAGAAAATTTTTTGGTAGAAACTCCTCAATCAAGCAATTAAATTGTGGGCATTTATCTATGTAGTGGTTGCCATTTCTTGGGGAACGAGGTATCTATGAACCTTCCCCTTTGTAGAGACATACCACATCAGTGCCAGCCAGCAGGACTGCAGGACAAAACCTCTGAAGCAGGCCAGCCTTGCAACCTACGCTAGGTTCAGAGTGCTAAATGTCTCAGTTGTCTCTGTTTTATAATTTCATAACAGCCTACTTCAAATGTTTATTAGAAAAATGTCGAATTAAAAAATTAATATCAACTATTGCCATTACAGAGCTAATTTTCTTTGGGGCACCTGCGTGGCTCAGTCAGTTCAGGGTCCAGCTTCATCTCAGGCCATGATCTCAAGGTTCATGAGTTCGAGCCCACGTCAGGCTCACTGCTGTCATTGCAAAGCTCTCTTTGGATCCTCTGTTGCCCTCTCTTTCTGCCCCTCCCTTGCTAGCTCTCATATGTGCTTCCTTTCTCTCTCTCTCTCTCTCTCTCTCTCTCTCTCACTCTCTCTCTCTCTCTCAAAAATAAGTAAATATGAAAAATAATTTAAAAAAACTAATTTTCATATTTACCCCCAAACCATAACTAAGAGATAAAACTACTTAGGTACAGCCCTTCTTCTACCTCTGTCCTGGGAACACAAACACAGACACTCATCACGATCCTCATTATTAGATGCATGTGTTAGATAGAAAAATAATAAAAAAGTAAATTTAAATCAATTTACGTTGTTTATAATGTAGAGAGAAATGGAAAAAATACCTTTTTATGTTGCAAAGATGAAGTATCAGTAGGCTAAGATTTTTCACAATATACTGTGATTTTTCTTTTCATGGCCTTTTTTTTTCTTTTTAAATCCACTATAGTAAAATTATTTTCAGCCTTGATTTTAAAGTTTTGTTAGGTTTTTATTTAATGTTTAAATAAAATGTTGTTTAAATTGTTCCACTCTGGTAGTGATTCACATGAATTTAAGAATCTGCTTTTGAACTTGAACTTCCAGAAGCAGGCTATGACAGTCTAGGGTGATTAAACTATTGTTTAAAAGCCATTTTAGCTCCCACAGTGTCTATTGTATAAAGATGACAAATCTGATGGATAAGGGCTATATTTTCCTAACAAGGAAAGTTAAAGAAACCCAAGAGAACAACACTGGTAAGAGATAAAAGGAATCCTAGGCCATGCCAGGCAAAGTTTTATCTGTCTGACCCTCTTTCCTTGGTTTCCATGCTTTAAGGGAAAGCAGCAAGGGAAAAATAATCAGTAGAGGTCAGAGCAGTGACAGAAACTAAAGACTTTAGGTAGGCCAATAAACTTTTCCGAAGTAGGAGGGGATTGGTTCAAGATGGCAAGTTTAGAAGATCCTGAACTCACCTCCTCCCATAGATACACAGACTCTCCAGCTCCATATGAAAAAATTAAAAAAAAAAAAAAAAAAAAAAAGGGCAAAGGCTGTCAGTGTTGACTAGACACTGGCAAAAGAGTAGAAAACCACACTGAAGTGGGTAGGAGAGACTGGGACACAATCTCACTGTAAACCCTGCTCATAGCTTGGTGATCCACAATGAAGAGAAAACTCAAAACCTGGGCTTCTCCTTGAGGAGTAAATGGTTCGAACCCCATATCCAAGACCTCAACTTTAAGGACCTGCACCTGAGAGATGAGCACCAAGAATGTCTAATTTTGAAAGCGGACTCATGTACCAGATGCACAACACTATCATGATCTGTAAGACAGCTCTTAAGGGGCCTGGATGCTTGGACATACCTGCCCCAGGGCCCAGCTCAGAGGCAGCCTGATTGCACCCAGACATCAAGTGAAGGAGGTTGACCTGCTTATATTAAAATGTCAGCCAGTGGGGCAGGCATCTAATTAAAAACACATATCTAGGAGCCTGCTGTAGTATTCTCTGGGGTGGAGGCTGGCAGTACTGTGTCCATGCTCTCCACCAGGAAAGAAGCTTTTTCATGTATCTGATGCCCTGATCTTGTGGCAGCTGCCCAGGGGATGCCTCCTGACTGGCTGGCTCTGGAGGCCATGGGGCCTTGTGTTCCTTGTCTTGTGAGACTGTAATAATCAGCATCACCCAGGGAGGAGCTCATACCCCTGTCTGGAACCTTGATTTTTGCAGCTGCTGTCAGGTGACACCTCCACATTGCCTGGCTCTGTCAGTCAGTGGAGCTTATGCTTGTGGGTCCTCTAGGACTGTAACCGATGGAGAGATAGTTCTTAAATGGCCACTACCCACACAGCATAGCAAGAGGTAATAGACCCAGGAGCTTCGTCTTTCTGTGAAGAGCACCTGTTAACTAACCATCATAGCTGCAGCCTGAGGAGCAGGTTTCTAATTCAACACACATCTAAGGAATGCCTATAATCCTTTTCAGAGACCTCAGAGAGTACCACTATCTTCATGCTCACCCTCTGCCACACTCCAGAGCTCCAGTGTCTGCTGGAGGAAAGTTTTGCATACAGCTGGTGTCCTGGTTTTTACATTTACTGCCCTGTTTTTTGCAGCTGCCTCCCAGGGCATACCCCTTTGATTGCCTGGCTGGTTATGGGGACTTGCATTCTGAGGTCCCACAGTTGGAAATTGTAGAGAAAGTTATTGGCAAGATGGCACACCAGGGCACTGCACAAACAGCAGATTTAGACACACATCCTTCTAATCTTTCTGTGAAGAAGACATCTTGGCTTTTCCTGGAACTTTGGCCTGAGGAGTAAGTTTCAGAATTGATATACATCTAGTGGACTACAGAGTTGCTCTCAAGGAATGTAGGTTGTGGATACCATCTTGGCACTCTCCCTTTGCCTTGTTTCAGCTTGCTAGTATCTCCCAGGAAAGATATTATGCATTCATCTGAAGCTCTGATTTTTGTGACTGTCACCCATGGGACCACATCAAATTGCTTGGTCAGTAGGGCTTATGCTTGTAGTCCCACAGGACTGTATATATTTGCATAATTTTTGAAAACCTGCTATCTGAAGGTCCGGATTCCAAACAGTCTGAATCTAGGTGCTGAGATCTTTCCCTTTCAGTCACTAGTGGGTCTTGGCACATCCTCACCTACTAAGAGCTAATAAAAATATAGTAGGCTTTTTGGAGAAGAGCAAAGGTTTGAGAGATGACAAAGAGTTGGGGTAAAGTTGAAAGACAAGTTTCATCTTCTACACAAAACCACTACTTAAATGTTGGGAAAGGTGGGGGGCACCTGGGTAGCTCAGTCGGTTAAATGGCCGACTTTGGCTCAGGTCATGATCTCATGCTTCAAGAGTTCAAGCCCCGCATCAGTCTCTGTGCTGACAGCTCAGAGCCTGGAGCCTGCTTCAGATTCTGTGTTTCCGTCTTTCTTTGCCCCTCCCTTGCTCATGCTCTCTCTCTTTCTCTCAAAACTGAATAAACGTTAAAAAAAATAATTTAAAAAAAAGATTGGGAAGAGTGTTTTTTTTATCCACTCTGTAGACCAATACAGAGTCAAATAAAATGAAAAAACAGAGGAATATGTTCCAAATGGAAGAATAAGATAAAACTTTAGAAGAAATCTTAATAGAATACAGATAAGTAATTTACCTGATAAAGAGCTTAAAGTAATGCTCATAAAGATGCTCATTGAACTTGGGAAAAAAATGGATAAGCACAATGAGAACTTCAACAAAGAGATGAAAAATAAAAGAAAGTACTAAATAGAAGTCACAGAGAATGTGACTAACAATAGATTACATGAAGTAGTAGAAAGGATGAGTTATCATGAAACCAAGCTGGTGGAACTCACCCAGTCACAACAGAGGAAAAAAAAAAAGGCAAAAGTGAAGATAACTTAAGGCGCTTATGAGACAACATCAGGCAGACCAACATTCACATTACAGAGGTTCTATAAGGAGGAAAGAGGCAGAAACTTGTTTGAAGAAAGAATGGCTGAAAACTTCCTTAACGTGGGGTAGGAAACAGACATCCAGTTCCAGAAAGCTCAGATTTCCAAATAAGATGAAACCAAAGAAACTCACGCCAAGACACATTATAATTAAGATGTCAAAAGTTAAAGATGAGAGAATATTAAAAGCAGTAAGAGAAAAACAACTAGTTGTGTACTAGGAAGCTTCATAAGCCTATCAGTATGTTTTTCAGCAGAAACTTTGCAGGCCAGAGAAAGCTGCATAATATATTTAAGCTGCCAAAAGAAACAACAACAACAACAACAACAACAACAACAACAACAACAACAGCAACAACAAAAACTTTGAATCAAGAATGTTCCACCCAGCAAAGTTATTCAAAATTGAAGGAGAGATAATGAGTTTTCTGGACAAAAACTAAAGGAGTTCATCAAACTAAACCAGCTTACAAGAAATGTTAAAAGGAATCTTTAAAACCTGAAAAGAAAGGTTGCTTATTGGTAACAAGAAAACATAAAAGGATAAGTCTCATTGGAAAGGTAAATACATAATAAAGATAGTAGATTAATCACATATAAAGCTGGTATACAGGTTAAAAGACAAAAGTAGTAAAAAACAATGATTATAAAAATTAGTGAAGGGATACACAAGTAAACTATGACATCAAAAACAAAATGTAGGATGGGGCAGAGTAAAACCATAAGCCTTAGAATAAGATCAAACTTAAGTTACTAAGTTAAAGTACACTGTCACAATTAGAACTTGTTAAGCCTCATGATAACCACAAAGCAAAAACCTGTAGTAAATACAAAAGAGAAAAAGAGAAATAAATATAACATAGCTCTAAAGAAGGTCATCAAACCACAAAAGAAGAGAGCAGAGAAGAAAAAAGCACAGAAGAACTACAAAAACAGCCAGAAAACAATGAACAAAATGCCAAAAGTACGTACCTATCAATAGTTACCTTAAATGTAAATGGACTAAATTCTCCAATCAAAATACATAGAGTGGCTGAATGCATTAAAAAAACAAAAACAAATTTATACTGCCTACCCTTCAGATGTAATGACATACAGTCTGAAAGTGAAGGGATGGAAAAACTATTTCATGCAAATGGAAACCAAAAGAAAGCTAGAGTAACTATACTTATATCAGACAAAGTAGGCTTTAAAATGAAGGCTGTAATGAGACAAAGATGAGCGTTACATAGTGATGAAGGGGTCAATCCAACAAGAGGATATAACATTTGTAAATATTTATACACCCAACATTACGTAAGTATAGGAGCACCTAAATATATAAAACAAATATCAACAGACCTAAAGGGAGAAATAGACAGCAATACAGTAATAGTAGGGGATTTTGATACCCCACTTACGTCAATGGATAGATCATCCAGACAGAAAATCAATAAAGAAATATTGGCCTTAAACCACATGTTAGACTACCTGGACTTAACAGATGTGTACAGAATATTCCACCCAAAGGCAACATAATACACATTCTTCTTGACATGGAACCTTTTCTAGGAAAGATCATATGTTAGGCCACAAAACAAGTCTTCATCACGGATATCAAACAATATATCACCCCGATGACAGGTAAGTTTCATCTTTAGGTATTGATCTGTTGTGCCTCTTTAGAATTCTTTGGTTCTAAAGTTAATAAGGAAACAGTGTCTTTGACCCATTAGACCAGTTGCGCATAACAGATACAGATGTAACATCCCATCTAAAAACAAAAGAATACACATTCTTTTAAAGTGCACAGAGAAATTTTTGGACTTCCATATACTATCAGAGTTCATGAGCATAAGAAGAGGAGCATTCACCCTCCACAGAATGTTTCAGAGTAGATCAGAGCATGTCTTTCTGAAGCTTTCCAAATACCCAGTTTCCTCTCTTTGAATGGATGTGGCTTAAGTATCATGTGGATCTGCCACATTTAATTTATTGTTGCCTGAATGACTTAACATTATGTTAATATGCTCATTCTGTCTAGGTGTCATTCTCTATATCCTTCTGGTGGGATATCCACCCTTCTGGGATGAAGACCAACACAGACTCTATCAGCAGATCAAGGCTGGAGCTTATGATGTATGTAATAAATGTTCATATAGTGTAGATGAGCATTTGTTTTTTTGTTTATTAACCAAGAACAAAATTTTTTCATTACACTTTATAATTTTCAACAATTTCTCTAATTATTTTTCTCAATCCTAGGGAGAGGGAGATAAAGTGTAAGAAAAGCAGCATATGTGTTTAGTTTGTATTTCCTTTTAGTTCACTATCTCCTAAGATTGAAAGGAAAATAGTTGGAAGTCTCTAAGGAAGGACTTCGCTTCTCAAAATTTTTGGATCTTAGTACATTTTAAAACATAAAAATTAAAAGATTTTTGCTTTAGAAATGATTAATGCTTGTTTAGTTGAATTGTATTACCAAATGTTTATCACATAATTTTAAATCATGTATCAACAATATTTTGCAGTGATCTATGTATCAAATAGAACATCGTTCCATTGTGTCAGCTTGATTTTTTTAGTCTTATTTACCTCATGGGCTTCTGTAGAAACTTTCATTTGAAGAATGTGTTTCACAATTTAATATACTTGAAAATCACAGTTCCAACATATTTCATTTATAATTAGAATATTTGAAAGTATGAGTATGAATTAGGTTCTAAATCTCAAAATAAAGCCTTATCTATTTTCTCTTTATGGCTTAACTTTGTGTTCACTGATAATAATTTTCTCTCCTTTGACAAATATGTGTATAAATATGATTTACTACCACCTTTGGTAGCTTCTCACACATCCCTCTGGAAATTAGAGTTCAAGGTTTAGAGATGCTTTTGATATATTATTAAGCGGAGCCACTAATTCGTAGGAAATTTTGGGTCCGTCTTCTGTGCAGAAGTTAAAAGCTCAGTGTGGAAGTGAGAGAAGATAAAATAAAAAATCTCTGTTATATTAAATCAGGTCTCATGAATTCAGCAGCACCTTTCTGTTAAAATGTTCTATATAGATGGATGTGGGTATAGCAAGAATTTAAAATGCATATTCTTTTAATTTTGAAGCATCCCATTCTCTCTAGTCAGACTAATATTTGGGCCAAATTAAGATTTACATGGCCACAGCACATTCATCATCTTTGCACACTACAACTAGGCACCCCCTTGGCAAGACATAGTTCTGCAGATGCACTGCTTAATGACTATGGAGGAATGACTTCGTGGAAACTTTTTTTAAAAATGAGATAAAGGTCCACCTTTATTCAGGCTGAACCAGCTCCTAATTTGCTATCAGAATATCTGTACCTCAAGGAGGAACAGCTTGAATATTTCTTCATTGGCAAGTTTTCATAGCTGCCCAAAATAACTTATGGAATTAAAATGACAGTTGTTAAACTGGTAACATTTCAAGTATTAAAGAGTCAGTATCATTTTTTTCATATTTCATTTTACCAATGGTTCACAAAGTACCCATCTTACAACTACTAAAAGTGAACTAAAGTCCATGACATAGTGACAGTGACTTTTGTTCCAAGATTGTCTAAAAAAATCCGTGAAGTGGAATAAGAACCTGATATTCTGTCTGTTGTTTAGAAACTGATGTAAATTTTTCTTAACCTATGAACAATAGTATCTCTACTAATAAATTATGTGAAAATGAGGCTACATAATTATCAACAAAAAATTTAAATACACTTAGGATAGCTATTATATAGTTATTAATACACAAATGGATTACTCATAGAAGTTTTGAATGTTGGTTACTTTTAAGAACTGATGAAATTTGTCATTAAGTACATTAACCTTTCTGAAGTGCTAAAATGAAATCCTGCTGAGGCACTTGTAGTCTTAGATTTCTTCTCACTACTATATTCCAAATAGCCACAATTAGTAGGTCAGTTTTGGCACCAGCAATGGAAGCTCTTTTATTATTTCTACTCTTACTGATCATGAGGTGTGAAAGTATGTAATACCTCATTTTTTCTTATAATACTTCATTTTGAATCTTGGTGTAATAGCATGATGACCTCAACACATTTGACAACCTGCCAGCTTTATTGATGTTTACAAATAATTATGAGAAAGAATGTGTAAAATCTTATTTTCAAACCAAAATAAAGATCCTTTGAAAGGACTAGAAGATCTTTAAATTTATTTTTTGAAACATTAAAATACATTTACTAGGTATAATATGCAGTTTAGTGTATATACTTATCACTTATTAGCTACTTATCTTTTATATATGTAAATATATTCATAGGGGGATATATATATACACATTTATATAGATTTATCTACATGTAGATACAATTTAACTTATACAAAGAGTAAGTTTTTTGAAGAAACCCACTACTTAAAGAAATGATTAGTTTACTTGGCTCTTCCCTGTTTAATTGAATGTATCTATTTTTGAAACTATTTATAAATTTGTATTTTTGAAGTTTCCATCACCAGAGTGGGACACAGTGACTCCTGAAGCCAAAGACCTAATCAATAAAATGCTTACTATCAATCCTGCCAAGCGTATCACAGCCTCAGAGGCACTGAAACACCCATGGATCTGTGTAAGTGACAATTCTCCAAAGACCTTAGGAACTAAGATTAAAAATGAATCATTCTTTAAAATTTTTTTCGTGGATTTAAAATAATTTTTATAGAAAAAGATGAAACTAAAAATGAATGAATTTTTGACTCGAGTTATTTAATAAAATAAATTTATAATGGTAATAAATGCTGTTTTGGTAACAAAATCTGATTTACATAGATCGATAAATATTGCCTACAGTAACACAAGGAATAAGTATTTCTCCTACCAGTTATTGATAATACTCGTGAACAGAGGATAAGAAAATGACACCAAAATTAACTATATTCCAGTAGAGATTAGACAAAGTTCAATTATTTACCATTAGGCAGCTTTAGGAAAAACAGCAACAACAGCAACAACAACAACAACAACAACAACAACATCAAGATTTGGAAGCTTGTAGTTAAGTTAAACTAGCAAGAAAGAATGGCCATAGTAGACAGATTATACTTCAAATGTGCTAAGAAAAACTGTGAAATTTGGAGGGGATGTAGAGATTCCACTACATTTCTAAGGTTGTCAAATGTTAGGGCAGTAAATATGGTACTGAGTAAATGAAAGGCAGTCCGATAGAAATATAATTAAAGACATTGAAATAAAGGTAATTTCGGGAATTATTGATATTCATATCTATGCTTTCTATAGATAAATGTTGCATCTTAGTCATAAATTGTCTTGGCAAAGCTAATCATCCATTAGGAGGGAACTTTTGCAAGTGAATACTCACAAGTTCATTGTAAGGGTTTAGGCACCATTAATGCAGATTGGATGAAGTTGAGAATACTATAATGCTTAGTATGATTTAATTACCCTAAGTTAAGTTTCTTTTCTTCCTCTTCCAGCAACGTTCTACTGTTGCTTCCATGATGCACAGACAGGAGACGGTAGACTGCCTGAAGAAATTTAATGCTAGAAGAAAACTGAAGGTAAGGAATTATACATTTGTGTGAGGAGGTGGACTTAGCAGAGTGAGAAATGAAATTGTGAAGAAAATAACTTAGAGCAAAGGCTTTTGAATGTGCGGACCTCAGAATTCTTGTTCCTCCTCTTCTGGGTCTTGAGAAAATGTAATAGATGCTGGAAAGAAACCTGCAATGAAGAGCTGGCATCTCTGTGGCAGTGTGTGCTGTGGTTCTTCCCCTCAGAGGAAAGCAACTGTGCAGTTTGACAATTGGAACCTGGCCACACACCTGAGGGTGGCCCCAGCTGAATGTGAGACATAGGCCTGCTGCTCTCAGGAAACCAAAAAACAAAAACAGATCAAAATCCCCTAACTAAAAGTAACATTAGGAGAAGATTTGTTATCAAAGACTGCTTGTTAGGTTCAAGATTTGCAGAGGCAACAGTAATTTCGAATTCTTATTTTTCTGACAGGGCGCCATCTTGACAACTATGCTGGCTACGAGGAATTTTTCAGGTACACGTGTTAAGAATTCTCCTTATCCACTGCTCTCCTCTTCAGTAGTCAGTTTGGAATTGAAGAAAAACTTAGTAATTATAAAAACACTGTTGTTCAGGGATAACAAATATGTGGCATGGATTCCTTCTACAGAGTGTCTATCATCAGGAATCTGCCTGGGTGCTGTCTCCACAGAGACATTAGGCACATGAGTACACCCTTCACAAGAGCACTCAAGCAGCCCCTGGTCAGTGCTATGCAGGACTCAAAACCCATCTGCCATCTGTGCTGGGGTGCACACAAGTTGTGGAAATATGTACTTCCTCCTCTTGAAGCTCAGTATTTCAAACTTAGAATTAGTTCTTTGATATTTCATCAACTGCTAACTATAAATACGTTTTTGTGTTTGTCTCATTCTCATAGGAAATCCCAATAAGTGAGATTCTTAAAAGAAGAGCATTGTTGAGGAACCCAGTTCTTTTAGTCCCAAGTTCTTTCAAAAGTACAGTTGTATCTTGGCACACTGTAAGAATGGTTGCATATTTCAAAGGTATCTAAACTCCAGAATTTACAGAGAACCCTACCTTACAGTAATATAGGATAATAAATGTTCCTCAAAATGATTCCATGATAAATTTTTTTTTTTTAAATAATGGGCTGGCTGAAAGAAGCTAAGCCATTTCTTTGTTATAGGGGTGACTCTCTAAAATGGACATAAAGTATATATTATGTCCAGAAAGTATTTGAATCTTGGAACCTCCTTATTCAGTAGATTATCTCAAAGGACCAGGTTTCCAAAAAGCAAATTTTGGTAAATTTTAATCAGTCTTACGTATGGAGAGGAACTGAAGTGCAAGAAAGTTACATTGTTAAAGTGGCTGTTGAGACTTAGAAGGATTATCAACCAATTATGCCAAAAATACCACCACTTGGCTTTGTTTACTGTTTACATAAGGGTGATATGTGTCATCAAATGATCTAGCTATTCTTCCATTATTTATCCCAGGACATACTTAACTCCTGGGAATTACAGTGCTATCAGGTGATGATCCATACCGTTATCAAGGGTTCTACAACCTTCTCAACCAATTTCTAGTTAGTTTACAACTATATTAAATGGTCACCTTTGTCCCCCATTATATTTAGTTATGTATTATATGAAACCATAGGAGGCTTTCCAAAGGCTTCCATTGACCTATTAAACAACATCAATGATAAGAATACAATGAGTAATGCTACAGATTGAGGGACTGTGTTAGTCAAATGCATGTATTTTGTCCAGTTTGGTGTGATAAAACCTTGTCACTGCCTTTGTCAAGTTACTTGTTTTATGAACAGTTGATAAACATAGTTGACATTTATATGGGTGAGTTCAGTATCATCTCATTAAATATTAACTAATGTATACTATATTCAAATAAATATTTCACTGTGGCCCAAACACTAGTGAATCACTAAGAGGTAGGATTATTAATATATATTGTTAAAGGCAAATTAACTTGAAAAAAGTGTCCAGTATTAAGATTGTGTATTTTGTTAAAGTCTTAAATACACTGTTAGCCGTAAATTGGGCCTTTTTAAATGTATACAGTCATGTATAGACGCTTTTTGTTTACATCACATTTTCCTTTTCATCATTGTGTAAACTAAAAACTCATGACTAATATGTGAATTTTATATTGTTTCTGATGTCTCAGCATGAAAGGCAACCTTTTTTTTATCCATCACTTCAAAACCAACTGAATAACAATGGATCCAGTTACATCTTGTACTTGATATACTGCATTTCAGTTTTGAATATTTTATTCATTCTGTTTCATTAGCAAACATGCTCTTTAAAGTAATTTGTCCATAAGTATATGGTTATAAAGTTGTTTTTATTTTTTTCTTTTCTCCCTTTATGTGGAATGTATTTCTTGTGAGGTAAGGTGAATAGTAACCAAAAGGGACATTTCTGCATCTTTCAGGCCAAATCCCTGCTTACCCTGAATCATTGTCTTCTCTTTGCTTGCTATTGCAATTTCAACTATTCTGAGTTTGCTTTCTAACCTATTAACTGCCACAGGATTTACTTAATATTGCTTTTTAACTCCAGGCAAATAGTACTACAGCTAAGGCAACAATTCTTACAATCTCAATTAATAATAAATTAATAGCTTTGTTGCTAAAGACTAAATAAAATTAACAGTTTTCTATCTTAAACAAATTTAAAATTATACCAAAGTGATATCAAAATAATATCCCAAGTCAAGTGGATGTCAGGAAATTACATGTTCATGCAGTTTTATTATAGCTAGGTTTTTCCATTTCAGATGCCAAAGTCTATTCTGATATACTTAAATAACTACATATACACACACACACACACACACACACACGCGCACACACACATATATACATACACATATACACACAATTAACATTAAATGGAAACACAAGTATGTACCTTGTTCTGCATCATCATAAATGTTCTACACTTGGTGTACTACTTGTCATTGACAATTATATAATCTGCTCACTGTGTATGAATATACCCATTCCTAAGTATATTTTTTTAAGGGATGACTTCATCTTCTAATATACTCAAGAAGTTCAGTAACAGGAGAAATGCTAAAAGCTCCCCTCCGGGAAGATGAAGTTTTATCTGAGACTATATGCTTCAGGAGTTCTCTGATTTAGTTGAAGATTTTGTTTTGTTTTATATCTCACCTCAGATTTTCTGATTTTTAATTGTTTGAAGTAAAAGGCTTTTGTTTATCAAAGCTTTCTATTCTGATTTTGAAGTATAAAAGAGTACATAATGCCTTTTTTAAAGGTCATATGCTAAAATTTAAAAATTTTGCTCTAGGTCAATAATATACCACTTCATTTTAAATTGTTATTAATATTTTTTTGTAAAAATGGAAGTTCTGACTTCAAATACATGTACATTTTAAAAAGGATGTTATTTCACCAGAGCAAATTTTCAAACCTTTAGGAAGAGGGGCTTAAGTGGCAGAACTGAGATGGTCACCATACCTGTAGTGTGGATGAACATGTAATACAGTCTGTAAGCTGATGTCTGAAGACTGAAATCAACTTTCTGGATTACAAAAGCATAGTCCAGTTAAAGTTCCAGTATCCTTTTCGCAACCAACAGTGACATAAAGTCCAATAATAACATAACTGACACGGTGTTCAATTATATGCAATGAACTAAATAAAAATTAGTTCTAAATTTGATGTGGCAAAACCAAGAAAAGTGATACTGTATTTCAGTGTCCTGTAAGCTCGCGCTCATCAGTGTGATCTTGATAATTTGGCATATGTTGGCCATAACTCAGTAAAGGTGATAGAGAGAAACAGTAACCGGATTTGTTACCTGGCACGGGTTTCAATGGAAAACTCGCTGAAATGATTTTACTCTCATTTTGCAGCAGCCAAGAGTTTGTTGAAGAAACCAGATGGAGTAAAGGTAAGTTAAACAAGCACTCCCAAAATCAGTTCTGACTTTCAGATGCTGGATAATTTTTAAATGTTAAATAAATTTTTTAAGTTTTCACAGCTTGTATTTTTTATAGTTTCTGTAAAAGATGCAGGTTGAAGTATAAAATAATTTCATACATAAAGATGACTAATATTTATGCCAAGAAAAGGTGTATTCTTTCTATTTTATTAAATATTAAATAATCTGACAATACTTTTTTATGGAGTTGTTGTAGAAACTGAATGTCTAAATACTCTGTGCTTTACTGCAGTCCCAAACTATCACAGTTACCTGAAAAATCAATGAAAACCAAATGTTTTTCTGACTCATTATGCTATATCTTTTTTTATTAATTTGTAAAAGATTTATTTATTTTTTATTTTTTATTTTTTGAGAGACAGAGACAGAGCACGAGTGGGGGACGGGCAGAGAGAGAGGGAGACACAGAATCCGAAATAGGCTCCAGGCTCTGAGCTGTCACCACAGAGCCCCAGGCAGGGCTCAAACTCACAAAGGGTGAGATCATGACCTGAGCCCAAGTCAGACACTTAACTGACTGAACCACCCAGGTGCCCCTAGTTATGCTGTATTCTGGAGGCCTGCTGAAATGTATAGACTGAAAAAAAAAAAATCAAGTCATAGGGTCTGGGAAATAGAATGTCAAATGATTAAATATCTCTGCTTGGGCAATTCTTATAAAGGTCTTAATTTTTCCTATGCTCCTATAATAGGGTATTGAGACATATACTCAAGGTGAATATTCTAAAAACGTATAGAAATATTTTCCAGAAAGATAACAAAAGGATATTTTTAGTTTCTTGGATTTCTAAACAAAGTAATACAGCGTATTTTCTATTGATTCTATTTTGCTTTGTGGGAATTTGCCTTTGATTGAATGTAACCTTATATTTGTATTATGTTTGTTATCTTTCCAGAGTATTACCTAAATATTTTATTTCTTTAATCCTTTTCTTTCTCTTCCAAGGGCAGATGCATACATTCTTCATGAACACTTCAACATTCTTGGGAATTAGTTAATATTCTAGCATTTGAACTTGACCCAAAGTCAGGTGGTCAGTTCATTTTGAAAATATAACATAGAAAATCATTTGTCACTTCTTATGCTCATGCACAATCATTTCTTCATCTCCTGTCTATGTGTGATTTGGGGATTTCCAGAGCTATGGTGACCATGCACTTGTGTTTCCCATTATGATGGCATATGCCTTTTACCAATTGCTTTCCTCAATCTGTAATTTTCTCTTCCTTTTGCTTAGTTTATTCAGTTTAAATTTCAGTAGTGACAGTTGATATTGCCCTTTTTTCCAATGTTATATTGGTGGAAATGTGATACTTAAAATTTTCCAAATGTTCTATGTTTTTCTGTACCTTTCAGAGATGCAGAGCTCACAGTTCCTATTGAGATACTTATTTTCACTACCATCCTTATATAGAAAGAAATGTTTCCAGAACTTTGTTTTTTCTCCTAGACAGCTTATAGTTCCTCCTTAAAGAGAAATTTATTCTGTGCTCCATGCTTTGACACTTTAAAAATTCAACCGGTCATATTTTTTTCTTTCCCTTTCTCTTTGACTGGTCAATTCAGAAAAGGAAGTCCAGTTCGAGTGTTCAGATGATGGTGAGGATCTCTATCTGCCAGATTTCTCCTCCTGTGCCAATTCACACTTAGGAAGGAATAAAAACACTCCTATTTACCTAAGTTAGTATAAATAGAGAAAGTGTAGGACCATTACAGGTCAGTGTCAAGTAACTATCAAAACACAGTACCCACATACACATCATACTGTTTACCTTTGAAGTTGAATTTTTTAAATATATGAAAAGTTCATACCTTTATTTATATGCCATCAAAGGATCTTTTGTAAGACCAGAGTCCAGGTTTCTCTTGAAACTGAAGAGAACATGACATAATGGTCTGTTTAATGATAAGCAAAGAAACATTATAGGATTATTTTTAAGCAATGATCATGATTACTAAAATAGGAGTTGTTTTTAGCTCAGATAACCTAATACAGATACACCATAATACATCTACATGGAGTTTATAAATAGTGTGAAAATGAGCTTACAATGGACCCATCCTCGTTAAGCACCTATAGAGGAAACATTTATTAGCCTCAGGACTGAATAAACATAATACCTGAAAAATAGGAATATTTTATCCATGCCTCATAAAATAATTCGGTGAATCATTTAAATATCTGGTTTGATTCAGTTTTGTTAAAGAAAGATAGCTTCCATAGTATAAAATAACTACATTTCATAAACAAAAGTGCCAAAGTTCTGGTATGTTCAAAAGACACCTTATAGTTTAACTAATACTTAATATTTGACTCTTTAATAAAAAGGAAGTCCTCCTAACCTTTTACTTAGAAATTCTCCTATTATTTTTCAACTAATTACTATTACAAATACCTTCAAAAGACTTCCCATAGTAACAAAAGACCATTAAGCTTTTCTTTACATTAACTAAAAAAGTTTGTAACTGCCCATTTAAACACCACTAAAAGTGGTGGTTGAGGCTCATATTCATTTAACTGATGTTTGCCGTGCCTGATAATAAAGGATGGCTCATCTAGGCAGAATGGCCTTCAGTTGGAAGACATGATGGTGTGTGTATGCTGTGTACCTATGTGTGGCGGGCATGTGTTGTGTGTGTGTGTGTGCACATGTTTGTGCAGAGAAGTATGTGTGCATAGGTGTGCATGTGTGACATTTTCACCGAAAGAAATCAGTTCTTCACAACCATTCTAGAAAACAATTAAGTCTCTTACTTCAAAATAGAAATAAAAGTATATCAGTATATTCCTCTTATATTTTTGCATCCACTGATACAGACTGAATGTAGCATATTAAATATATATGATACTTCAATTGTAAGTGCCTCAGCTCATTTGATAAGAAGTCAGCTGTGTTTTGCCGCACACTTTTCCTGACAGGAAGTGATTTGTGCGTGCATACCTCCTCTTTTATCATGTATTTCATACTAATATAAATACTAATTTTTGATCCTTCTTTAATTCCATTATTTCTTATCTCTTTCTGGCTGTTGCAAAAATTTGATGTTAAATTCTGTGAGCTTTTATTTAAAGAAAAATTTTAGACTATCTGCAAGATAGAGATTGATGATTTAACCTTTAAAGAGTTTTTCAGTAAAGGGCACAAAATTTTTTCTCTTTTCCTGCATGCCACAGAGCACAGTGTTGTATCTTATTTGAATAATACTGATACTAAATAATCACACAAACGTGAGTGAATAGAAAAACAGAATATTACATACCTAAATTGATTTCTTTAACCTTCTATCTTCTTCTCAGTGCTGGTATCAGTATGATATACAGGTATAAAATACAAAAGAAAAAAAAAACTTCCAGAAAGTCCAAACAATTAACTGGGTGTAATTGCTTATGAACTTATTTGGTATTCATTTCTTTCATGCAGTATGATTTTCTCTTTGAGGCCCTTAAGAACATTTATACTAAAATTATGGGATGTGTTCCTTTAGATAATAATATGTAAAAAAAAAACATAGATAATGGAGTATAAGAGAATGAATGTTAGTTTATATTTCTCTTTGGTAGCCATAATGTAAGTTACCATGCATGAGTTTAAATGAATGTTATTACTTTTTAGTTTTGATTCTTTAGCACCCAAGCTCAATTGTAATTTCAAGTTGCCACTTGTCTACAAAGAGTTTTCTCTGTGGACCCATTGTAATACTTATTGACTCTCTGAGTTACTTTCACAGTGTGGCTTCCATTGTGATATGGTCTTTCTTTAAGGTCAACCCAACTATGTTAAAGGAAGGGAATGATCTTACCAGATATAAGCTTCAACAGCGGTAACACTGTGATGGAAGACATGGTGTTTCCCTCTCACACAATTGTGAAAAATAATTTTTTTTACATTCAATATAGTAAAGAGTTCAGTTTGGTCATTTATAATGGAAGATGTGTTTTTTAAAGGAAGCCCAGACTTATTATTTAAAAAATTACATTACAAAGCCAGCATTTCATCAGAGATCTAAGTTTTTAATTGAATACCTATGAAGCAAAGTGACGATGGCTTCCCAGAGAGAGACAGTCTATGTGTGACTTCAGGAACAAGAATAAAATGGGGAAAAAAATGAAAAAAAAAAAAAAAGGAATGTATTCATAACAGTGAACAATTGGAAGCTGGGAAACAGAATCCAACGTGAAGAGTATGAAAATGTTTATATTTATTTCATACTCTGGAACTTGATTTGAGCTCCACTGAAGCAGTTCTTTGTTGGCTAAGGTGGCACAGCCAAAGCAGCCAAGTCTGTTTTACATTCCACCATCACAGATGCGGTCCTAGCCTGTGTGTGACCATCAGAGACTGGAATTGATTATCATTCCCATCAAGCATCACTGTGTCTTTCATGTTCATCTTCAGTGGCTCTTTATTTTCATGTCTATATCTCCATATAGACGTGCTGCATATAGAGACATTGGCTACCAAGGGGTTTAAGGCGTCTCTGTTTCTATTTTCTGCATACCTACAGATAAACAACAAAGCCAACGTGGTAACCAGCCCCAAAGAAAATATTCCTACCCCGGCGCTGGTATACCTGGACTCTTTGTAACCCTTCTTGAGTTCTTTACTGTTTTTTGTTGTTTCTCTCATTTGCTTTCACTATATAGATACATATATATATGTATATATATACGTATATAAACATTTTGTTGGGTTTTGTTTTGCTTTCGAAGATACAAAAAACTTTCATTTCACTTTTTTTTTCTTTTTGTTAAGGTAGTTGCCAAGCAGTGTGTTTCTAACATGAGATGATCTCATTTCATTGTTGAACATTATTCTGATAGCTGTGGTCTCTGTAGTTGAAATTGTTGCATGCTGCCTTAGAAATACAGTAGAATGCGCTTTGGTTGCTCTTAGCTCTTCTTCTGATGGTAGCTCTAGATTATGCAAACAATGGTTTCCTCCTTTCATGACGCAAATATTGACATCAAGGAGAGCTAAGGGGATTATTGCTAGACAACAGTAAATGTAGACCTTATTCAGAGCTACCGGTTCCCTCTCATTAAAACACAGCAGGGCTTTGTAAGACCTCACTTTCTGAGATAAAGAGGCATTGGGCAGTTTGAAGCTTTTTGTTTGTTGTATTTTAAATTATCACTGTTTCACTTTAATCCAAAGAATGAAATGTATAGCATAGGACTTTGAATTGTCAGGGAGAAAGCGGTTTTGTCCATTTTAATCACATTCACACTGTTTACAACTAAATCATTTTAATACTTTGAGGCAGTGTTACATAAAAGTCAAGATTTGAATGCTGCCCTTCAGTACTCTGAGTTCCATAATATTTTGCTCAAATTATTCCATATTTTGATTTAGGGTTTTCTGAAATAGTTCTGATTTTTGACTGTCCTCTATCGTATTATCTTAAATGAATAAAACATACTAAGGGATTACTTCACTTGGGTTAACCAGAAGGGTCAATTTGAAAACATTTAAAGGAAAAGGACACATCAAGGTAGCAGGTTATCTATGAGTTAAAAAGCTCTGTGGATCACCCCTCTGGCCAGAGAAAGGAAGAAGGGAAGCAGTAAATACGTTCTTTACGTGTTGCAGCACAAAGGTGGTAAAGAGGAGGGTCTAGAGGACAGAGAGCTCTCAGAGTAGGAGAAAACTCTCAATGGGCTGCAGTAACTCTCAGTTACCACATCATGCAATGAAAGTGCCAAGCATGCCAATGATATATGGACACTGAATCTTTTTCAACATCAGTCATTTGACTGTTATTTTCCACTTGGGAATATTTCTTCAAGTCTCTGGTAGAAAGCAGAAAGGAAAAATGTTCTCTTCTTGGAAAAGCATGACTTCACAAGCAAATCTGTAAATGTAGTTTATAAAGCTGAAATTTCATTTAGCTATGGACTCACATGGCATTTAACAGCAATATGTCTCAAATTACAGTGATTATGGGATTAGTTCTAGAATCCTTTAAATGAACCTTTTAAATATTCCGCAGAGTTTCATGTGGACTTTCAAATACACTCCTTAGGATAACCTTTCCTTAAGCATGGGACAATGTTCTCGATTTTCCAAGAGTATTTATCTGTGAATTAACTATACACTATTAACTATAGTGATGACACCATAATCAATTCTTAAGGCAATACATCTGGCAAAAAATCCTCACAAAGAATTCAAGATTATTTTAAAGAGTTCTAATCTCTAGTGTCCTTGGTCAGTTTTTTATAGGACAAATATTAACAGGCTACTCACTCAAGAAGAAAGGAAAGCTCTATCTGGTATAGGACTTTGTGAAACAGTGAGTGCCTCTTTAGGTCTCCAAACTTCAAAGCCTTGTCTGTTTACTGATGGCGAATAAGGTCTTTTGCATGCTGCTGCTGGGTACTGAGATATCCTATCTCATGGGCTCACCAGGGAGATCTTTCATCAGTGATCTTGTCACTGCTACCTCTGACAGTAGTTAACATTGCTTAAGCTCTTGTCACTAGTTAGTTGTGTCAGCTGGCTCACTCTGCTCTGTCCTCACACTAGTAAGAATGTACTTACCAATGCGAACTGTTTCTTTCTCTATTTTGTTCTCACTCAGGAGCCCCAAACTACTGTTATCCACAACCCTGATGGAAACAAGGTATTCAGAAAGAATCAACATCATCTTGCTTTAATAAGATCACACATTTCATCAAATATCCAAAGCAAAAATAATTCATTATTTAAACATGGGAAAGAAAATTTTGACCCTTTTTCTACCACAATTTTTTTTTCTGGGACCTAATTTATCTAGAATTTTATCCATGTTTCTTTCGAAACAAAAATGAATGACATCCTGAAAGAGAAATGAATGGTACTATTAGTCAATGAGACTTGGGTTAAGCAAAGTCTTTATGTCAAGATGACTGTGTATCTTAAGCAATTCCATCTGGTCTTTTTATTTTCTTCTCCATGACTGTTTGTGCATTGTACTTTAGATATATTCTGCATGAAATTTTATAATTTCTTGCTATGTCATTTCACTGTCTTCAAAAAAAAAAGTCAACTTGAGTTCATAGGTGTCTGTTTAAATTTAATGTTGCTTTTGAGTTTTATTCTGTCGTATTGTGCTTTTTTCTGTTAATTCTCTGTTGTTGGTGTTGTTTCTGTTGTTTGGCATGAAACTGAGGATATCAGGGAGTTTAACTTCTTATGAAATGTTTGTTTTGTTGAATTATATGCATTTCAATAACAGATATTTAGTGACAGTCTGAAGAAGACTGTAACATTTTTTGTCTGTTGTTGACTGTGTAGCATGTTAACTGAATAATAGTACCTGTATACATGTTTATAGGATAAAAGGAGACATTTTCTGAATGTATTCCATGTTTCCTGTTTATTAATTCTCATTGTGTGTCTAAAAGGAAAAAATATACTTCATCAGATTTTTTCTCAGATATCAAATATATTCATGGGTCCAACTTCTCCTTACTCTTATCAGCAATGTTTATTAGATAACACATTTCCTCTGGTTTAACATTTAGTGGATCAATATTAAAATCATTAAAGTAAAACTCAAGTATACTTTAATATGAGATGTGTTTTATGTTCATGACACTTAAAATATTTTAAGTCCCTAAATGACTTGAAGTAGACAGGAAGGAGAATCATATAGGAGAACAATTTTTTTTTTAATATCAGTAAATGAAAGACCGAGCATAACAGCTGGAGTGGATACTTCAATAGTTCTAGCTATATCATTTGTAAGAGTTGCTGCATGACATTTCTTGCTTACATGAATTAATTTATTTCTACAGTGCATGGGTTTACCTCCATCGTGAGTTTAAATTTGAACACTTAGGTCACATTAAGAAACGCATGAAGACTCTGCTTTGGTTTTGTGTGTATGTAGAGTCTGGATACACCTTTAATTAGTCTGCCCCTTTGGTTTAAATATTACATATGCTATTTATATAAATTGATTGCTTTTTTGAATATTGAACCTCTAAAAGGACACTGATTGGTATTTCCATCATTTTCCAAAATCTGTTTTTCATCACTGAACACATAGATCTCGATTGGAGGTTTGTTTCTAATTTCTTTCAGCTCTAGCCCTTAACCATTTCAAGTAGAAAATTGTGTTTTTTTATGAATACTACTAAATTTCTTTGCTAGAAAATATTTTATTGGTACGTTATTAATGGAAAAATTTATGAAACCATTGTAAGAAACTGTATCTTAATATTGGCAGTTACAGTGTCCTTTTAAGTGTGCTCATTAGCCTTCAACTTCATTTGTAGTTTTACAAAGAAATAGCTTTGTCTTTCCACTATGGGAGCAGGCTTCTTATCAATAACAGCCAGTTTCTAATTTGGAAATGGATGAAAAAAATCTGATTGTCCTTTAAAAAGTAAATTATTCATATAATTCTATTGTGCTGATCACAAACATAGAAATTCTTGTTAAAAGTAATTTCAGTAAAACTTAGCTTAGGGCCCCCAGCTTCTTCATCAAATGATGCAATGAAATGCTTTCTGTCTCTACGTAGGAGTAGGACAAATAGGCTGTGAATTCAGTGCTTGATATAGTGCCTTATACAAAGAAAGGATTATTTACTGATTAATTAGGAATAGAAATTGTTCTATTTTAGGGTCAAATTCAGAAGGCCAATATATTCAATTTCTGATAGCTACATAGAAAAAGCACACCTGATCAGGCACCGTAACCAAAGATGGCCTAACACAGCTCTTAAAATAAGTTGCATACTTTGGCTGCTTCTACAAATAACCCAGATTTTTCCTGCTTCAGAGATTAGGCCACCAGAGTACTCCCTTTTTGAAATGTTTTCAGCATTTGCCATTTTATTTCTATCAAAACCACATAATGTATTTGTCCATCTGCATGTCAATATACGTGCACAGCCTGCTGAAGAACTTTGCATGATATGTACATCACTTGCCAATTTTAAGAAGAATAAAAATGAAGTTATCCATTGTTTGCAACTTAACACATGTTTTCTTCTCAACAGGAGTCAACTGAGAGTTCAAATACAACAATTGAGGATGAAGATGTGAAAGGTATGGTTACATTAGAAATGGAAAATCCTAACTTGGAGTTTCATATATATCAGAAAAAAAATTATTTCAAATAACTAATAAGTTTAGGAACTAGGCCTATTCTAAGACACAAAAGTAATTTTCTTTTTAAAAGTATACTACTATTTTGATTATATGTATTGATTTTGTCAATTTTTCACATATTCTTTTCTCTGTCTTGAAATAGAGACAAATGTGGTATATTTGAGCACATTGTGATTTTAACTACTAATGATGGTTTGAGGACATAATATCAAATTGTAAATGTATCAGTCAAAAGGTACTATAAAATGTACATCTATGTCTAGAAAACAGCTTATCTTCAAGAATAGAGTATGAAAAGAACCATTTTTCAACGTTTATTTATTTTTGGGACAGAGAGAGACAGAGCATGAACGGGGGAGGGGCAGAGAGAGAGGGAGACACAGAATCGGAAACAGGCTCCAAGCTCCGAGCCATCAGCCCAGAGCCTGACGCGGGGCTCGAACTCACGGACCGCGAGTTGGTGACCTGGCTGAAGTCGGACGCTTAACCGACTGCGCCACCCAGGTGCCCCTGAAAAGAACCATTTTTAAAAACCTTTCATGGTCTTGGTGAA
Source organism: Felis catus (assembly GCF_018350175.1). Classification (NCBI taxonomy): domain Eukaryota; kingdom Metazoa; phylum Chordata; class Mammalia; order Carnivora; family Felidae; genus Felis; species Felis catus. The sequence continues at coordinate 109,779,002 of NC_058371.1, forward strand.
TTTCAATGGAATTTCACATTTGGCAGCCTTTTTATCCTAGGTTTTTGTGCACTTTCCTAATATATTCTTGACCTCCATTCACTTCAATTACCCAGGTTCTTTTAGAAATATAAATGAGTCGTCGCCAGCATTTCTGTGGACATCTCACTGCCTATGCACACATATACTAAACACACTTTTTACCTCTTTTTTGTCTCATGGCTGTTTTAGGAGTGTTAATTTTGCTTCAGTTGCTCTCATAGTTTTGTGTTCTCGTTTTTGTGATTCCGTGTATATAACTACTAATTCTACCAGCCACTTGTCTAGAAGCCATTCCAAAAAAGAATGGTAACAATAGGGTGTTTAAAAAGTATTAAAGGATGTATTAAAGGAAAATAAGCATAAAACAAATTCAGAGAAATGATTCATCAGATAGTTAAACATTATTTGGAAAGATTACCCAACAGTGTCAACATGGGCTTTAATTCTGTAGGTGGCATTAGTAAGACATGGTCTTGGATAACTGTATTATTCATGTTTTGGAAATAAAGAAGCTGGAAATTCTCAGGTCAGGGAGACATCTAGGCAATTGAGGAAATAAAAATACCTATAAACCACAAGTTGCCAGTCACCTATGCTGACTTTTCCTCTTTGGTTGAATAGAACAGCTGATTCTATTAAAGTGTACTCTCTATTTATATTTTAGTGCACTGACCTAAGTCTGCTAGAGGTAGTCGGTCATTTTTTTTCTTTTTACAGTGGAAAGGTGGAGAGCTGTGTCGAGGACATTGTTCAGTAGGTCTATTCATCTCACTCTTGCCCCTGAGCTAAAATTTGAACACAAGTAATTTTATGAATCATTGATGCCAGTCGCATTAAAGAGATTTTTTTAACCAAATAAGCAGATACCCCATTTAGCTTTATCAGTGATTCAGAAAGCATCATCTTTGTAAGTTGGATTCATTAGCTCTTTCAGCCAAGCAAAATGTTTATATGACTTTATACATTCTTCTCTTGGGCAAGAATCAGGGGAAATAAAGTGGCATTAGCCACTAGAGAGACTGAATCTTTAAACAGCTGAATGATGTTAGAATAACAACACCTCGGTATGTGTAGTTCATCCTAATAAACCTATTCCTTGGTGATCACAAGCAGGGTTTTAATAAGCAGTCTTTCTCACCTGAATTTGACTCTTTACTAGGTTTTGGTTTAGGATGATCGGTATTAATCCTATGTAAATATCAACATGTAAACAGAATCTCCTTATAGTTTATATTTTTGATGAAATAAAATTATATCAGTACTTCTCAGAAAACTGTTCTCTTCAAATCACAACAATGATATTGATTTCATTTTGTCTCTGGGATCTCACGAATTGAGTTAGTATTTGTCTTTATGGTTACATGCTGAGACTATACATAGCAAATGTTAGAGCAATTAAGCATGATACTGAGATGGAGAGAAATGTCCAGTTGATTACCGAGCCCAAAGTGCTTTGGTTTATTTCCTTGAATTCAATAACTAAGTTATTTAAGTTTCTGCTTAATTCTCCTTGTGTGGATGTGGCCACAGAGTCACAGATATAACACATTAGGCATCATTTGTATGCTCTGTAAGACCCACACAGCCCTTTGGTGGCTAACATTTTTTTTAATATTGAATGATATAAGAAACCTTTCGGAATAGAAGACACTTTAAGAAATCACCCAGGCCATGATTCTGACTACAAGACAGGTGGTATATAAATTGTCACATATATTTTTAATGTAGTTATTGTGTTAGTGATATGCTTGTGTGGGAATCTCTTCATTAATCAGTACACAGGCCTTCCGAAAGACCCTAATTGATTTCTTCATTTGTACAACCATGTTCTTTTTCTCTTTACCTCAGAGTTTGCTATAGCTATGAGTAGTTTGGTAGAGAATATTTATTGACCAGCTCTGTTAGAACCCAAATTTACCTGTATATCTAAGCTCTAAGAACTCAGAAAGGCCATCAGTTATATAACCTGACCAAAGCCACACCCTCTCTATAAAACCATATCCTTTCTACAAAATTTGGTGTCTTTCTTCCCACATACACTTGACAATAACTTTGTTATCAGGGTAAAACACTAGACTTTTCAACATATTCTCAAATGCATAATCTCCCAGCACACTCCTGCATGCAGTCACATGTTCCATCCATTCCTGGTGGCTGTCCCACCTAACACCAGCACCTAGACTTGCATTGTTTCATGGTGGCATATCATCCCTAGAATACTACAGCACATGCTTCCCATGCCAGTGTAGTGCACATTCTGTCCACTCCCCAAGGACCAACCTGGCAGTGACAGTTGTACACCCTCTCTACTGTAAAGGAATGTAGTGGGGAATAATAACACATCGTGGTGACCTAGCCAAAGGAAGAAATGAGGTTAAACCAATGGCAGAATACCTTTTTCTGGCCTTCTCAAGGTGGCGGGGTGGGGAGGGGGGGGCGCGGAGAGGGTAGATAGACTAACTGCTCTTAAAGAAGGTGGGAGGTAGAAGTCATAGTAGATTGGTAGTCCTTCACATTCAGGAAAACCTAGAGCATCTAGAAAGCCAGGATTTTGAAAAGATCATTTTCTTTGAGCTATCCTTATTAGTTTCTGTTTAAAATGGCCTTTGGTTTTCAAAAGGCCCCAATCTGTGTGTTATTCTTGAGCTGTATCTAGGCTACCTCAGTTTCTTCATTCAGCAAGTATTTTTTTGAATGCCTACTGTTTGCCTGAGCTCCACATCTTTTGGTGAACTAGTCTTATTCAAGAGCTTTCAGCAACTCAGAGTCAAGACATTCTTTACGCTTTACGTAAAGCTTTTATGCTATGATTTAGGCTGTTTCTCTCCTTTAATTCAATAAATATAAAGACAATATGCTTTAAAAAGTGAGACCCAAGAAAAATGGTATTTTATATCTAAAAGTCATTTTATTTTTCATTTTTTAAAAAACCTTCAGCATTTAGTTACAACCATAACATTTCCCTTCCCAAGCTCATGGTCATCCTAAGGAATTTGCATTCTTTTACAACTCTTCTTTACAAAAGCTTCTCAAGTTTGCTGTTTTCTCTCCCCAAGGCAATGTGGACTTTCTAGTGTGGATTTTTTGAGCCATTCCCTAATTTTGTCCTATATTCAAAACCGAATATTATCTTTAATGCTATGTCTGTAAACTCATCAGGAAACTCAGTGTAATGGAAGGACACTATTGGCTTAAAAATAAAGAGGGGTCTTAATGAGGCATAGTTATTACTACCCAAAAACAAACAAAATAAGTTTTCCTATTAGAGTTTACTGGTGTTCTCAAAATATGAATTTTTTAGGTCTAAAATTATTGAAATAGTCGTTCCATTTTGAATACATTTCTAGTAAAACATTTTCGTTAATTTAAGGTGTTAAAAACAGCTATCATCATTGGCCTTTAATTAGTAGATGGCAACACTAACAGTGAAGCTCTCTAGGAGTATGGATGTCCTTAAAGCCAGTGATATGTAGTAATGGTCCTCTCAGCACTGTCTACATTTGAAGACTGTCCTTTGGTTTGTGGCTGTAGCCAGTTTGCAGGGCCTGTCACTGTATGCCACAATTTCTCTCCACCTCATAACCTGCCTGACACCATTGCTCAGAGTCAGCTACTTCTTCCTGATGGGTGTGCATCGGTTTGGTCCATCTGCTGCTCTTTCCCAGAGTTCCAGAGTTGCGTGACACATGTCGAAGTTGGGCTCCTCTGTGCCCTTATGTCATTTCTGTCACTCACCCTGCTTCCAGCATCTCATTACATTGAGCAGCGGCTTGGATCTCTTGCTGCATTTCATCTTTCTTGTGGGTCTGGACCATAGGAGTTCTGTACAGCAAGCAGAAATGTATCGCTATCAGCCTGTGTGTGGGGACTTCATTCTAGTTTATCCTCTTTTTCCTTTTGCCGAAAAATAGATGATGACAATGAACTTGCATAGAATGTTTGCAGAAGGCCCAGTTAAGGGCAAGGGTGTTGACACCTTTATCACTTGAATGGGGCCTGGCATTTGAGGACATCTGGATTTCAAAGTCTCGGCTCCTCTACACAATCACTTGATTAATGAGCTTTTTGTGTATGTCTTTGTAAATGTGTACATTAGTGGACAATGTGATGACTAAATACTCAGATTCAACTATTCTTAAGTTATCTTTTCAACAGAAGACCGTCATTGTTGGGTAGGATTCCCTGAGGCAGATGATCAGGCGATACCAATCTTCCTCAGATTCCCCTGCAGTAACTCAGCACTTGTCTTACATGCTTTTCTCCCTTCAAGCGAGTCTGCAAATCAAGAAACTTCTGGTTATTTTATTTAAGAACCTTTGATAATTGTGTCATTCCATTAGGTTAAAAGTGTCTTAGAAGATCTGTAGTGCAGTGCATAATAACTTCTTTCAGGTTTCTAATCCAAAATTTGATTTTTAGAAGGGTTTATTTAGAAAAATTCATGTCTGTATGTGTGTATCTTCCTGTCGATCCTTTAACTTTTAAATCAGGATCAATAACTCATAGAACTGATGCAGAATTTATTCTGCTCTACCACCAATATAAAATAACTTCATTTTCTCTTTATTGTTCTTTTTGACATTCCTTTATTTTACCTCCATACTCATTCATAATTTCTCATTTAGTCTTTGCCTTCTGCTATGTTTGTATCTTAAATTTGTCAGTGACAGCCTCAGGCTTCTTTAGCCATGCCGACAAAATACAGGATCAAAACCACTGCCAACTCTAGCTTAAAACAAAGTCCTAAATCGAAAGGAACAAAACCAATAAAAACATGTAACCATTCATTTCATCATTAGGAAAACACAGGCTCGTTCTATGTTAATTGATTTTCACCATTCAACGTTTCTATAAATGGCTTTCTTAGAAAGTTTGCAAAACCCTGTATACACCTTTAGAAAACAATGGAGCATTATTTTATTAAATAATGCATAAATTCTAAATCATGTATGTTCTAAGACTCCTCCTACCTTAATTTTTGGATTCTTTTATTTTTTAAGGTTAAAATATTGTGTTTACAAAACATGCCTTTCATAATGTTTATATAGAGACTGGACTACAGGTTTAGCATTTTTACAGACAAAGCATTGTGACATAGAAAACAGATTAATGTATGGCATTTTGGCCAGGTTTGGCTCTCCCATAAGAAAAAATAGGGTAATTTATTCTAACATACTTTTCTAATACTCATATTTAAAATGACCACCAAGGATCCATATCAGGGCACAACTTGTTAGCTAAATTAACAATTGCCTCTCATGGGGCGCCTGGGTGGCTCAGTCGGTTAAGCAGCCAACTTCGGCTCAGGTCATGATCTCGCGGTCTGTGAGTTCGAGCCCTGCGTCGGGCTCTGTGCTTACCTCTCAGAGCCCGGAGCCTGTTTCAGATTCTGTGTCTCCCTCTCTCTCTGGCCGGTTCATGCTCTGTCTCTCTCTGTCTCAAAAATAAATAAACGTTAAAAAAAAATTAAAAAAAAAAAAAACAATCGCCTTTCAGAATTGAAACCTAAAAATATTTGCTAATTGCTGTATTTTTTTGTATATTATTCCTTGAAAACAGATAAACTCCTGTTTATATTTTATTTTTACATTCACTTTATTTTAGTATTTTTAATGTTATTTTATTTTCATTCAGGTATAGTTAACATACAGTGTTATATTAGTTTCAGGTGTAAAATACAGTGATCCAATACCTCCATACGTTACCCAGTGCTTATCATGACAAGTGCCCTCCTTAATCCCCATCACCTATTTCACGCATCCCCCCACCCAGCTCCCCTTGGTAACCATTAGTTTGTTCTCTATAATTAAGTCTGTTTCCTGGTTTGTCTCTCCCCCTGACCTTTCTCTCTCTCTCTCCCTCTTTTTCCTTCCTTTGCTTGTTTGTTTCGTTTCTTAAACCTCAAATATGAGTGAAATCATATGGTATTTGTCTTTCTCTGACTTGCCTTGTGCAAAAGTGTTTTCGTTTGATGTAGTCCTGATAGTGTAGTTTTGCTTTTATTTCCTGTGCCTCAGGAGACATGTTTAGAAAAATGTTGGTATGTGGATGGAATTGGAAGGTATTATGCCGAGTGAAATAAATCAGTCATAGAAGGACAGATATCATATATTTGCACTCATATGTGGATCTTGAGAAACTTAAGAGAAGACCGTGGGAAAACGGAAGGAAAAAAAATAGTTACAAACAGAGAGGGAAGGAAGCAAACCATAAGAGACTTTTAAATACAGAGAACAAACTGAGGGTGGATGGGGGGAGGTGGAGAGGGGAAATGGGTGATGGGCATTGAGGAGGGCACTTGTTGGGATGAGCACTGGGTGTTGTATGTAAGTGACGAACGACGGGAATCTACCCCAAAAACCTAGAGCACACTTTACACACTGTATGTTAGCCAATTTGACGATCAATCAATCAATCAATCAATAGAAATTTTGGACAAAAAAAAAAATATTGCTATGGCCAATCTCAGAGACATTACTGCCAGGATGTTTATGGCTTCAGGTCTCACATTTAGGTCTTTAATCCATTTTGAGTTTATTTTTGTGTATGGTATAAGAAAGTGGCCAAGTTTCATTCTTTTGCATGTTGCTGTCCAGTTTTCCCAACACCATTTGTTGAAGAGACTGTTTTTTTCCCCCATTGGATATTCTTTCTTGCTTTGTTGAAGATTAGTTAATCATATAATTGTGGGTTCATTTCCTGGTTTTCTTTTTTTTTTTTTCTTTTTTTTTATATGAAATTTATTGACAAATTGGTTTCCATACAACACCCAGTGCTCATCCCAAAAGGTGCCCTCCTCAATACCCATCACCCACCCTCTCCTCCCTCCCACCCCCCATCAACCCTCAGTTTGTTCTCAGTTTTTAACAGTCTCTTATGCTTTGGCTCTCTCCCACTCTAACCTGTTTTTTTTTTTTCCTTCCCCTCCCCCATGGGTTCCTGTTAAGTTTCTCAGGGTCCACATAAGAGTGAAACCATATGGTATCTGTCTTTCTCTATATGGCTTATTTCACTTAGCATCACACTCTCCAGTTCCATCCACGTTGGTTTTCTGTTCTATTCCATAGATCTGAGTGTCTCTTTTTGTGCCAGTACCATACTGTTTTGATTACTGTAGCTTTGTAATATAACTCAAGGCCTGGAATTGTGATACCTCTAGTTTTGTTTTTCTTTTTCAAAATTCCTTTGGCTGTTTGTGGTCTTTTGTGGTTCTATATAAATTATAGGATTTTTTGTTCTATCTCAGTGAGAAATGCTGTGTTGGTATTTTGATAGGGATTGCATAAAGCCTGTAGATTGCTTTGGGTAATATAGACATTTTAACAATATTTGTTCTTCCAATCCATGAGCATAGAATGTCTTTCTATTTCTTTGTGTCATCTTCAATTTCCTTTATCAATGTTTTATATTTTTCAGAATACAGGTCTTTCACCTCTTTGGTTCGGTTTATCCTTTGGTATCTATTATTTGGGGGGCAATTGCAAGTGGGATTGTTTCCTGAATTTTTCCTTTTGCTTCATTATTAGTGTATAGAAGTGCAACAGATTTCTGTAGGTTGAATTTGTATCCTGTGATATTGCTGAATTCATATATCAGTTCTGGTAGTTTTACATGGAGTCTTTAAGGATTTCTATACATAGTGTCATGTCATCTGCAAATAGTGAAAATTTTACTTCTTCCTTACCAGCGTGGATGCCTTTTCTTTCTTTTTGTTGTCTAATACCTGTGGCTAGGACTTCTACTACGATGTTGAATAAAAGTGTTGAGAGTGGACATCCTTGTCTTTTTCCTGACCTTAGGAGGAAAGCTCTTAGTTATCCCCCCACTGTGGGTTTTTCATATATGGCCTTTATTATGTGGAGGTATGTTCCCTCTAAACCTACTTTGTTGAGGGTTTTTATCATGAATAGGTGTTGTACTTTGTCAAATGTATCTGCATCTATTGAAATAAGCATATGGTTTTTTTTCTTTCATTTTCTTATTGATGTGACATATCACATTGATTGATTTGCGAATATTGAACCACCCTTTCATTCCAGGAATAAATCTCACTTGGTTGTGGTGAATGATTTTTTTAATGTATTGTTGGATTCAGTTTGCTAGGACAGTATTTTGTTGAGTATTTTTGCATCTGTGTTCATCACAGATATTGGCCTGTAGTATGTTTTTTGTGTAATGTCTTTATCTACTTTTGGTATCAGGATGATAGTGACCTCATAGAATTTGGAAGTTTTTCTTCTATTTTTTGGAATAGTTTGAGTAGAAAAGGTATTAACTCTTCTTTAAATGTTTGGTAGAATTCACCTGGGAAGGCAGGTGGTCCTGGACTTTATTTGTTGGGAGTTTTTTATTGCTGATTCAATCTCTTGCCTGGTAATCGATGTATTCAGATTTTCTATTTCTTCCTTCTTTAGTTTTGATAGGTTAAATGTTTCTAGATATTTATCCATTTTTTTCTAGGTTGTCTAATTTGTTGGTGTACAGTTTTCATAATATTCTCTTACAATTTGTATTTCTGCAGTGTTAGTTGTTATTTCTCCTCTTTCATTAGAGATTTTGTTTATTTGAGTCTATTCTCTTGCTCTCTCTCCCTCTTTGAGGAGTCTTGCCAGAGGTTTATCAATTTTGTTCATCTTTTCATAGAACCAGGTCCTGCTTTCATTGATCTGTTCTTTTTTTTTTTTTTTGTAGTTTCCATATGTTTTATTTCTTCTGTAATCTTTATTATTTCCTTCTTCCTACTGGTTTCAGGTTGTGTGTGTGTGTGTGTGTGTGTGTATGTGTGTGTGTGTGTGTGTTGTTTTTGTTTTTGTTTTTATAGCTCCTATAGGTATAATCTTAGGTTTTTCTTCCTTCTTGTGGTATAAACTTCCCTCTCAGAACCACTTTTTATGCATCCCAAAGGTTTTGAACAGTTTTGTTCTCATTTCTGTTTCTTTCCGTATACTTTTGATTTCTTCGATTAATTTGCATATCATAATTAAACTATCAGTTTTTTTAGCTTTGAATTCATTTTAATAATTCAGAGCTTAAACATCTAGCATATACTATTCATAGATAATTACTTTATATGGAAGTTAACAGTATAAGAGGTAATGAGACTCACAATTTATATAATCAAAAATTTCATAGTCAGTAAGATCTAATTTACATTACAATATAGTTGCATATGTATTAAGTGTAAAACTTTGTCTTTTTTTACATTTACCTATATTTCCCATTACCTAATAAAAATGGTGCCATAAGCAGCTTAATTTAAAGTTATCTTCAAGTTTTAAAGTATTTTATTACTTTCTCTGTCTCCCTTACCTTTTCAGATTGTAACTTTATTATTTTTTTAATGATATAAAAAATATTAGCAAGGATCTGATTGGAATCCAGAGTTTATACTCTTGTTTGTAGTTCTTTTATCTAACTTACTTAAAACATGTTGCATAACTTCTCTGTGGCTCAATCTTTCCCAGGTCACATAATTTAAATACTGAAATCAATAATACAGAGTTGTAAGGTTTTTATCAACCCTACTTTAATACGATAGATTTTTATGAAGTCTCATATTTTAAAGTGTCCGCAATTACACATTATAAAATAGTATAAATATAGATGTTATAAACTATTCAAAACAATTATAAAAAGACATTCAGGAATAAAGTTGAATTCAGGAATAAATTGCTGCAGTTTTATGGAATATTATTACAATGGGAAAATATGGTCCACTAAACTATATGTTCAAAATGTTATCATAGCACTGATGGACTGTAAAATTAGTACTTTAAACACATCCCAGCAAGAATTATTATGGGGCTGTATTCATGTTTTTAAGGTATCTACTATCTACAATTAACTTTAAATATCTATACTTATTTTACCTCATACATTTCTATGCAGAAACTATAATTATTTATATTTTATTAGCTATAAATTTATATAATTCTGAAATTATTTATTAGAATAAAATACTTTAATGAAATAGTATTTCCTTTGCTGAGTTTGTATTATTTTATGTCTCAATCGTTTAGTGATTCTTCTTGTAAATCAATGAAATGGCTTTTTTTTTTTTTTTTTTTTTTGGTATGGACTTCTCAAATCCCTTTGATTTGTTCAGGAGGCATTAAGTCTAAGGCAGTCAAATAAATAAATCTGAGTTCTGTGCATTTTTACTATTTTACCTGGTTACAGGTCATTCCATTTCAGACCATGTTAAGTGGAGATATTATAAGAAGAAGCAGAGAAGGTATTACTGAATGAAAGAGCTTAATGGAAGAGATTATGTAGAAGTAAAGAATTTTTTTTTGCATCTTGAATAGTGGTATTTTCATTATTCAATTTCAATTATTCAATTTCATTATTCAATTCAAATAGTCTGTAGGTACCTCCAGTGTAAGATGTACTAAGTAAGCACTTAGCCACATTTCTTGCCCTGGTGAGTGAGTCTATAAAAGACAAAGACAATTCTGCATGATAACATACCTTCTTTGTTTCTGGCTGGTATTTAGATAATTATAAAAGAAAGAATAATATGTTCACTAAAAAACAAATATAAGGACACAGCTAGAGTCATATGTGAGCAATACAGAAAATTTCAGATGCATGTAACACATGTAATTCCTAACAAAGAGACCACTGTTTGGATCCAGTTTTGTTTTTTAGAAAAAAATTATTGAGCACCATTTGTGTGCTGGATTTGATAGACTAGGCTGAGGCTAAAAAGGCTTACATTTTTCCTTATGGAGTTATCAGTGTTATAGTATCCTCTTTAATGAAATTATACATGGGTACATTTCCCCAGTGAATGGCTATTTTTGCATTAAAATTTTATTCTGTGTTAAAGACAATTTCTTCCAGGATACATGTGAGTTAGTCCGTCAGTTTTCTTCCTTTCTTTCCTCTCTCTCTCTATATATATATGTAATGGTATAACATTTTTCTCCTGGCCAGTGTTGTTTAGCAGAATTTGCCCACCCATTATATTAAAATAAGCATTATAGTTGATACAGAAAGACTGATTTAATTGTTGGGATTGCAGTGATTTGTTTTATGGTGATAAAATGAATGTCCCTGCTAGAGCCATATTATTCTTAATCACTTATATGTGGGTACTATAGCACCCAAAGGAAACAATTTGCAATATGCAAGTACCTTTGGATGTTTGGTTTGATCTCTTTAGATTATATGAGAAAATTTAAAAACTACACTTGGGTTTGAACATTCCTAAACTATTCAATTATGTTTTCTTTAAGAAGAAACCTACATCATACTATCAGTGCAAGTCTGCAGTGTTTTGATGTAATTGCATTATTCCTATATATCATGTCTCCAACCTTTTTTCATATATCTGTGATCAAGTGCATCTATGAAAACTGAACTTGATATGCCTATGGAACTATATTCTAGTTCCTTTAATACTCCCAGGTCATCATCTTAGAACTTTCTTTATCAAAAAAAAAAAATAGAACTTTCTTTGTCTCCTCAGTTTTGCTTATACCCTGCATTCAGTCTATCAGCAAATCCAACGGACTCCCCTTTCAAAATACACACATTTTTTTCCCACTTGACAGCTGCTCACTAACTCTACTCCCACCACCCTGGTCCAAGATAGTATTATCTTTTGGCCATATTATTGATGTGACTTCTTATCCAGTCTGCTTGCTTTAGCATTACTTGATTATAGTTTATTCACAACATAGTAGTCAGGGTGACACTTTCAACATATATCAGATTGTATAATGTTTCCACTCTGTATTTTCTAGTGACTGCCAAAGCCATTTTATTATTTTCTTTTTTACTTTTTATTTTTATCGCAGTATAGTTAACATACAGACTGTTATATTAGTTTCAACATAGTGTGCCAAAGCCCTTTTAGAATTGAACGTCCCTCCATGATGAGAACTTCCACCAGCCATGCCTTCCTTTACCATCTGGCCTCCTCTCATGTTATATACCTCAGGAACACTATTCCTGAAATGTATCAAGCAGGTTCCTGCCTTAGGGCCTTTTCACTTGCTGTTCCCTGCCTGTTATGTCTTGATACACATTCCATGTTGCTTGCTGCCTCCTCTTTTTATGTCTCTGATTAAATGATACCCTCTCAGACTTTGATGACCCTGCTTTAAATTGTGCCTTCAAATCCAGCCAATTCCATTTTTCTTCTCTGCTTTGCTTTTCCCCTAGTACTTTATATTATGTGAAATATTTATTTTACTTTTTTGTTTAATGTCTCTCTCTTCCTTTACTAGAACGTAAGTTTCTTCAGGGCAGACATTTTTGTTTTGTCCCCTGCTGTATCTGCAGTATCTAAACCAGTGTTTGGTAATAATCGGAATAATAAATATTAAATTGATGGAGGAAGGAAGTATGGTGGATACCAACCATGCCCTGTCCTACCAGCCAATAAAATGATGACAATACTTTCAAAGTTATGATCTCTCCATTTTTATCTTCATGGGTTTTTATGCAGATGCTCTGTGCCCCTCCCCCCATAATTTAGGAGCTAAAAATATAGAAATTGCAAATGTAAAAAGTAACTCACATAGGATCCTCTTCCTTGTTTGGATGGCACATGTGCTTTGATGTCAAACATATTATGTTTGAATCTCAGCCCAGCCTTTGATGGGCTGTGTAATCCAACCCTTTATGTAAAACCTCTCTGAGTCGTATGTACATTAGAGGTGATAGTATCTCAATACTTAACTTTTTATTTTTTACCTTCATAAGTACAGTTTGATATGCTTTATCCTAACAATAATAACAATAATAAAGCATGGTAATGTTCACTAGAGAGATTGTTAGTTAAATGCCTGGTATAATGTCTATCTCATGAGAGCTGCTTAGTGAAATTATACTATTTCTGGCCATTCTTTCCTATGAGTAGATGATATAAGCACCAAGGCTCACAATTAAAAGAGACCATAAATCTAAAGGGACCTGTTTTTTTTTTTTTATTTTAGAATCAGTGTTTCTATTTCCTAAGCCATTTATTTCAGACAAGTGGGTAAACATTTATAATTGTTAAGGTCATGTATAGAATTCAGCCAACTTATATACATAAACATAAAAGCTGCCCAAGTACAGAAATATTCATTTTTTGCTTTACAATAGAAGTTCTTACTTTTTAAAAAGGGTTTTATTAAGGAAAGAGTATACTTTTGACTTTTGGTGAATTTTCAAGGTAGATTATGTTAATGTTAATTCACTGTTTTTTCCCTCCATGGTACCATATGCTAGACACTCAATAGATTAATAAATTATTTATGAGGTTTTTTCCATAAGTTAATTTTGTTTGAACACTTAAAATTTTGAGTTCAGAGACATACTTTGTTTGTAATTAAATATAAATGTATTAATGATTCAGCCTTCCCTCATCTAAACCAATCTTTTTATGTTTTCAAGTATTTTGAAAAATTTGCTCAGTTTTGGGGTGCTTGGATGGCTTAGTCGGTTAAGCATCCGACTTCGGTTCAGGCCATGATCTCGCAATCTGTGAGTTCGAGCCCCATGTCAGGCTTTGTGCTGACAGCTCGGAGCCTAGAACCTGCTTTGGATTCTGTGTCTCCCTCTCTCTCTCTCTCTCTCTCTGCCCCTCCCCTGCTCATGCCTCTGTCTCTGTCTTTCGCTCAAAAGTAAATAAACATAATTTTTTTTAATTTGCTCAGTTTTGGCTGTCTTGATTATTCCTGTTGAGAGTAAAAGCATATAGACTGATTGTTTTCCACAAAAGTAAAATATATATTTACAAAGAAGCATATATGTGCAAAATTATTACATACTTATCAAGCAAAATGTCTCAAGAACTATTACATAAAATATCCCTCTTAGAGACTGTAACCTCCTGATAGAAGTTAACGAATCAGGTGTGAGAGACCTATTTGTCTTTTTGTTAAATAATTTATTACAGGATCATTGATTTCTTTAACATCACTACATGTGGTTATTTAGAGTGTGTCTATCTAGCAAAACACAGATGGCAAATGTTAAGGAGAGAATTTTGGATTTTAGGAAGTTTGAGTAATAGACAAAAACCCCATTGCCATTATGTATTTTCAAATTTAAAAAGCAAAAAAAAAAAAAAGAAAGAAAGAAAGAAAAAAATTCTGCTCCAAAATGTCATTTGTTTATAATTTGAACTAGGGAATATCTTCAGTTGGGAAAATAACTTGTGGTGGTATCTATTTTGAGTATGTTTTTATTCTATACCTATCTTTCTTTACTCAGAAGTCTAGTATTCTAATCAAATATTGTACCACATTATACAAAGTTAAGGTGAATAAAATGTAAAGATATTCCTGAACAGTAGATAAATAACCTCTGAAAAGATTAATGATCTTTAATGACAGACAAGGCAGCTTACTTTAAAGAGACTGCTATGACTTTTTAAAGATATTTTTGTCAGTGTAGAAACAGTATGAGTATATGAGATTGTGTATTTTAAATCTTTCTTCAAGAAATAGCTCTTCTTGGGGCGCCTGGGTGGCTCAGTCGGTTAAGCCTCCGACTTCAGCTCAGGTCACGATCTCACGGTCCGTGAGTTCGAGCCCCGCGTCGGGCTCTGGGCTGATGGCTCAGAGCCTGGAGCCTGCTTCCGATTCTGTGTCTCCTTCTCTCTCTCTGCCCTTCCCCCATTCATGCTCTGTCTCTCTCTGTCTCAAAAATAAATAAACGTTAAAAAAAATTAAAAAAAGAAATAGCTCTTCATTCATAATTTTGCACGTAAACAGAGCAGGGTAAGGTGGAATTTAATAATGTCATTTAGGGGCACCTGGGTGGCTCAGTTAAGCATCCGACTTCAGCTCAGGTCATGTTCTCACAGTCCATGAGTTCGAGCCCCACGTCGGGCTCTGTGCTGACAGCTCAGAGCCTGGAGCCTGCTTTGGATCCTGTGTCTCCCTTTCTCTCTGCCCCTCCCCTGCTCATGCTCTGTCTCTCTCTGTCTCAAAAATAAATAAAAACATTAAAAAAATTTTAATAATATCATTTAAATAAGCAGCTAATAAAAATGAAATGTGGTGTTTACTTGTTATGGAGGATAAAACAAACAAAAAAACAAGACAAAAAGATGGGTTTTGGATGAAGGTCTGAATCTGTCCCAAAGTTGGTATCCTTAGAGTCTATACTAGAATTTTCTAACATGATCAGGGTTGTGAGTTATTGGAGAATTTCCTCATCAGTGTTATTTAAGTTATACCTCATTTCTCATCATGTTGTGTTGTGTAATCTGTTGATACAAATGCTAGAGATAATTTTTAAAGATGTTTATGGTGGTCTGCCCTGCTGAACTTCCAAGTCAGTATCTCCATGTTAAATCAAAATTATTCTCTATGAAAGATTCTTACTATTATCTTAATCTCATTTATCATTATATAGATATGAATTTTATATGTGTGGACTGTTGATTACTCACCAAACAACCTGAATGGTGTATTTGATGAATGTTCATCATTTGAATTCAACAGATAAAGGCAAAGCAATATTCCCTACTCAAAAATGTACCCATTCTAAGTTACATTTTATAATAATGTGTTAATTTAAGATAATTTACTTTATAATACATGCTAGAATAAAAATGACAGTAATATGTTCTGAAATATATGGTTCATAAATTATTGTACTCACATTGGTTAAACAAAGAATAATTTTACTGGTTTGTAAAATTTGGTCAAGATATTACAGCAAGTACTTTTACATTACTTTCCTAAGCTGAATTTAGCACAGAATATCCCAGACCTGAACTGATTATAGAGTGCCAATATGAGGAATCACTTTAATAAAAAGCATTTGCTATGAGAACTCACTTAAGAACTTCTGGTCTGATAGGATATTTTTACTTTTCCAAATTAAGTTTTGAAAAATGTAGTAACGAATCACAGAAATGACTCTTGGTCCTAGAAGTCTTACCAGTGCAATATGTCAAATGCATGGGGACATCAAAAGAGTTATAGGAATTTATAACATTTTGTGAGAGGGAGTGTGTGTGTGTGTGTGTGTGTGTGTGTGGTGTGTTGAAAAAAGGAGGTATATGTAAGTAATTTTCCTCTAAGTTTTCTAAGTTGTGACAAAACATTGTAAATTAATATCCAAACTGACTGCAGCTCTGCCTTTTCGCTGCAGTGGTCTTGCATCTCAGAAGGCAACAGTGGTCACATGTATATAAGCACATATGTTACATTGAATGCTGCCTTTGGATGCCATAGACAAACTGACTTATCAAGAGAGTCTATCATTATTCCACAGTTTTTGAAATTAAAAATATCTCTTCATTTATGTTATTTGTCCTATAAACTTGTTACACTAGTTCCCTAACTTACTATTGATTAGAGAGGCTATAGAACTCTTGAATTATGTATGAGTGCGATTGTATTCTGTGATATGTTTTGAAAATTGTCCTCTCTCTTCCCATTTCACTGGACCTCATCTGCCCTTTCAGTTCTCATTTATTAATTCTGGAAGCTATGGATTGGATAATGATAGACTTTGTAATGAAAGCACAGCCACTATTTTTGTAGCTGTTGAAGATGAGAATTAGCTAGAAAGTATGGAGTTTCAATGACAGGCGATGCTGCTACCTATTTGGGGGAATGGTTCAAAATGGGACAAGTAGACGTACTTAATGCTTAGAAAAAAGTGACATGACATTCTTAGAGTTAAAATATCTATACAGTGGTAGGTGATAAAAAAAACTGCTTTCACTTCAGCCTTACTGAGACAACACTGGTATGAGAAACTTTGAAATATGACTAAGAGTTGTGTGCACATGGAGATAAGGAGAAAAGACTTCAGAAAATCAGATTGGGCTCAATAAATATGGAGGCAGAATACTATTTTTGTGTACTCTTACTGTGTTCAGTCTCAGTCTTTCTCAAAAATCACATCACACTTCAATTAATTTTGGTAGGGTTTTTTGTTTGTTTACTTGCTTTTTATTTTTGCTTTGTGCAAAACAAAGGTTTAAAATGGTTTTGGAGTATAGAGAACATGCTCTTAAGTTTATCTTACATTCTTGGTCCCAGGGAGCATTTACAAACCTACCAGTTGAATTATTCAGAAAAGTGTAGTTACAAATAAACTTATCCAAGATATACTGAATTCTATTTTTTGCTAAATTCAAACTGTATACTTTTTATATAGGAATGGAATAAGTTATTAAAAATAAAATATCAAGCTAAACCACAATAGAAACCATTGGGGGAGAAAAACCTACTCATGACTGCACAGGGTTTTAACCCTTCTCTCTCTCTCTCTCTCTCTCTCTCTCTCTCTCTCTCTCTCTATATATATATATATATATATATATATATATACACACACACACACACACACACACACACACACACACACACACACATACTTAGTTCTGGCTATTCATATTGAAGAACAGAGCATTAACACTTTGACAATTACTTTTGACCATAAAGACACATGCTTCTTTTGGCTGATATTATGTAAAATTAATTGGAGGGGTTAATTGGACTCATTATAGTTCCAGGGTCTGGGGAAGGCTGGATTTCCTTCTTGTCAAAAAACAAAACAAAAATTTTCCAGATATTTAAAAATTCTATCTCATTGTCTCCTTTTCAAGTCTGATTATTTTCTTTTGAGAAAATAACTTTATCACCTTGGTTCTACAGTGGAGGAAACAGATACTCCTTGAGAATGCTTAGTATCTTTGTTTCATTCAAGTGTGTAAACTTGAATGCTAGTAGACTATGGTTTTTTAAAGATATAATTAATATACAGCATACAGCACTATATAAGTTTATATATAACAAATGAATTTGGTTTACATATATTGTGAAATGTTTACCATAGTAGGTTTAGTTAACACTTAACATCTAATATAGATATAAAAAAAGAAATGTCTAAAAAAGTTTTTTTCTTCTGGTAAGAACTCTTGGGATGGACTTAACAACTTTCACATATACCATCTAACAGTGTTAACTGTAGTCACCACGTTGTACATGACATTCTTAGGACTTATTTACCTTATAACTGCAAGTCTGTACCTTTTTTTTTAAGTTTATTTATTTTGAGAGAGAGAGTGCCAGCAGTGGAGGGACAGAGAGAGAGGAAGTGAATCCCAGGCAGGCTCTGCACTGTCAGCACAGAGCCTAACACAGGGCTCGATCCCATGAACTGGAAGATCATGACCTGAACTGAAATCAAGAGTTGGACACTTAACTGACTGAGCCACTCAGGCGCCCTGCAAGTTTGTACCCTTTGAACATCTCCCTCCAATTCCCCCTTCTCCTATCCCAGTACTGCCTTGGTAACCAGAAATCTGATCTCTTTTTCTATGAGTTGTTTGTCTGGTTGCTAGATTCCGCATATAAGTAAAAGCATACAGTATTTGTCTTCCTCTGTGTGACTTCACGTAGCATAATGCCCTCAAGTTTGACCCACATTATAGAGGAGACTGCAGTTTAATCCTCAAGCAATTGATGTGAATCTTTGAACCAGTTTCTTAAAATCTTTTTCTTCCATGTCATCAACTCTTAACTGGAAGTGGTACCACACCTATCTGATTCACACAAATCTTAATACTAAAATACTCAATGGTATTCACAATGTTGTGCTGTTTCTAGCTTCTACAAGTCAGTTGGGGATACCAGAACAGTTATTCAATTGCTTTAATGTGGCTGGACTGAATTCTTCCATATAAGCAAATATTCTACATAACCACCTATAGTTTTCTCTATACTCTAAAACTTAACATAAGCCATTTTTAATGAAAATCTTTATAAGTATACATCCCTTAATTTTTTTACAAAAAATAGTAAATATTTTACTTCTTTAGATCTAGAGTCATTTTAGGAATGACATGGTCATATTTGGTAACCCAATGATATCCTCACAAACTTTTTTAAAAATGTAAACCTATTTTCACTTATACTAAATGATCCCAATGCTAGAGTTTTTTTGTTTTTAAATATTTGTTAATCATCTATTGCCAAGTCATAGAAATTTAGCAGGGCTAAGATTAATAGTACTTCTTCTCCCAATTAACATTTTATGCTTTGAAACTAAGAGCAGTTTTTATAGAGCAAAGTACAAAGATGATTTGAATAATTTAGTTTTGTAATCTTAAGAAACGCTAGTGATTAAAGAGCTGAGTAATTGATGTCATTCAACAGGTGACTTCTGGGTAAGTGAGCTTTACAACAATTCTTGAAAGCATTACTGAGGAGAAAGTTGGTAATTTCCAGCTCTTAATTTGAGTAAAATATTCCAGGGTAAACGAGTCAACTCTAAAATCTTCTATGGGCTTGATTTTAAAAGCCAAAATAATGGAAAATATTCTCCTGAATGTTAATACATGAAACTAGTGAAATAAAAATGAAATCACTAAGAAGCAAGCTGTTAATTGCATAGGAAATGCCAAACAGCTTAGTTGATAGACACCTTTTTCTATAAACTACCAAAAGCATGAAAATGATCCTAATTTGTATATTTGCCGAAGATAATAACTATTCCTAAGAGTTATTTTTGTTAATGGCAGTGTGGAAAAAGACAATGAAACCATGGGGCACCCAGTTTTGTGAAATCGGTATAATAATTAATTACAACCTTGGCCCAGTAATTAAGTAGTCAGTCACCTTGCCAGAGTAAGTTCAAAGACACTTAGGTGGTTCATTTAAGTTTATTATTTCAAAATATTGAATTAGGCACTGTGGGCTGGAAAGGAACATAGATTAGCGAATTAAACAGATACCTCAGCCAAATCAAGTTCCAGCCCTGGCACAGCTTCTGACTTTGCTGGATGACTTGAGCAAGTCACTTAACCTCCCTGTCCTTCAAGTCTCTGGCAGCCAAGTGCCTGATACCTCTGAGATATGTAAAAAGAAGAAGTTAAATTAAATAGAACTATACCTCTTGGCAAAAAGTAAATGCGCAGAATTGCTAATGAGCTGATAGACCCCAAAAAGCTAAAATTTTAATTGTGCAACTTTTGATCATTAAGTAGTCTTTAGGCACAGTTCACTAAAAGATTTCAGTGTATGATACTGTGCTAACATTTTAGTAAAGATCAACTTGCATCTATAAATTCAGTTCATTTCCTAGTCTGAGTTTCACAGTAGACAAGATAGACGCCTGAGTAAGGTTAATTGTCAAGTGGTTTCATCTCAGCAAACTTCTTAATCCAAAATCTATAACTACTGGAAAGTTCAAGCTTGAATAACTAGGATATTTCTCTGAACTCAGTTCTCTTGAAAAGAAATTACAAGTTTAAACATTGGCTAGATATGCCCAGTTTATCTTACTAGATCTATACAAATTACTCTGGCATCTAAAATACCATGGCGTCACACAGAGTGGTCATTCTGCTGATTCTGAGCTATGCAAGATCCGTAAGTGCCCTTTCTTTTTTTTTTTAAGGGATTTTGTGGGTTTTTAAGTTTATTTATGACAGAGAGAGAGATAGAGACAGAGAGAGAGACAGAGAGACAGCATGAGGGAGCAGGGTGGGGCAAAGAGGGAAAGAGAGAATCCCAAGCAGGCTCTATGCTGTCAGCACAGATCCTGATGCAGAGCTTGAACCCATGAACCGTAAGATCGTGACCTGAGCCTAAACCAAGAGTTGGACACTTAACTGACTGAGCCACCCAGGTGCCCCCATAAGTGCCTTTTCAGTTAGCACAGTTACTTTCAAACTGCTGCCAGACGTGATCATCACCAGCATACTTGGCATTTACCTAATGTTTCAAAATGTACATAATATTTTATACACCTCATCTATGTATTCATATGTGCATGCATGTATAGGAATTCATTCAGTTACAGGTGTTGAAGGTAGAAAACTGTCAAGTCCTGCCTGAGCAGATTTATGAACATCCTGTGATAATGCTTTAGGAAGACTGCAGTATAACCAAAGAGTTGTGAATAGCACTTAAGAAAGGCTAAAGGAAAGAGATAACTTTGGAGCAGAATATTGAAGGTTTCCAGACAGAAGAGGGGGAGTTTTCAGACAGAAGAAATGGTAAGAAGAAAGGCAAAACATTATCAAAGATCCAGGATTAGTTGAGGAAAAGTGAGACACTTGGTGTAGTTATAGAATAGGTTATATGGGACTCCTGGGGGAAAAGAAGTGTGAAGAGTCAAAGCTAGAAAAATAAAGTAGGAAGATCTTTCAAGAACAAAGAATATTGGGCTTGGCTTCTAGACAGTGGGGGAAAGGCATGGTTAGCCCTATTCTATAGAGAAGATTTTACAACAGTGAGGGGTGGAGAGTGGGAGTGAGTGGGATGTGGCCTTGGAGCAGGAGTGGTTAGGAACTTCTATGAGCCTGAATCAGAGAAGTGGCCGTTAGCCTAAAGAGGAATAAATGGATCTGAGAAAGATGTAGATGAGTGAAGAAGAACTGGTGATCAGCTATATGAAGAACTGAAAGAAAAGGAAGTGTCAAGGCTTTTGGTTTGGGCAACTGAGCGAATTATGTCATCACTATCCAAGGTGAGTGATAGAAGACAAGCAGCAGGTTTCTCAGGGAAGATACTTGAGGTCCATCTTGGCACCCTACTAGGTCTGAAATGCCAGGGTAACTGGAGATGTTACAAATCAGATAGAAATATGAACTTGGAGCCCAGAAAGGTTTAAGGTTAGTGATAGAGATTTGGCAGTCTTCATTATATGGTCAAAGCCAGAGGAATAAATGAGATTGCCAAGGGCAAGCAAACAGACGAAGAGGCTAAGGATATACCGTAGGAGACATCATGTAGATGATAATGGAAAATTAAATGACTTGTGGAGGACAATATGACGACAAAGGAGAGAACAGAGTCTAGAAGTAACCCAAGGTTTTGAGCTGGGAGACCAGTAAAATTGTGGTTGCATTAGCAAAAATAAGGAAGCCAAAAAGAGAAAGAAATTTGATGGTTAGTTTTAGACAAGTTGAAGAGTATTTTCTTTCACTGTCAGTAAACAATAAGGTATGCTTCTTAAAAGCTGAATTGCTTTATTAGTTGTATATTTTTTAAAGGCTCTCTGACCATCATTTAAAAATGAAGTATTTATATGTTGGAAAGGCCACTGGATTGGGAATCAGAAAGCGCTTGAGTCTGTTCTAGACCCATTGTTCATTCAAATATTTATTAAGCATGTACTATGCTAGATGTTGGGTTGCAGTGGTAAGTTATCTGCCCCTGTGGAGCTTAAAAAAAGAGAAAATGTAATCAAATCCACACAAATAAACATATAAATTCTAGTATACTAAGTGCTTTTAAACAGCAGTTGTAGGAGAAGATAAGTGTGAATTTATGACATGGAGACCTCTCCTAAAATGAGGGTCAGAGAAGGCTTTTTCAAAGAAATAATAGTTGAGATCTGATAAAAGAAGTGGAAGCAAAGTTCTCCAAGAGAGGATAATATATACGGGCTAACACTAGAAGGCAGTTTGGCCATTTTCCATTTCTGAGAATAGGCTGTATGGGTGGAGTGGACAGGATAAAGTAAAAGGGCCTTTGAATGAGTCTGGTGAGATGAGCAGAGTCGAGATTATGCCAGATTTCATAGTGTCTCTTCAGATAACTTATTATGAAATGATGGGTGCTTACACCAGAGTGGTGGTGAAGAAGGTAAGAACTAATATGTAATACATTTTATTTTTTTAATTTTTAAAAAAATGTTTAATGTTTATTTGAGAGAGAGAGAGAGAACATGAGTGAGGGAGGGACAGAGAGAAAGGGAGATAGAGAATTTGAAACAGGCTCCAGGCTCTGAGCTATCAGCACAGAGCCCCACGCAGGGCTTGAACTCACGAACCACGAGTTCATGACCTGAGCTGAAGTCGGACGTTTAACCAACTGAGCCATCCAGGCGCCCCAATATGTAATATATTTTAAAAGGCAAAATCAACAGAACTTGAAAGATTGGATGGGGTGTGTAGGATAAGGGATTCAAAGATGATTCTCAGGTTTCTGGCTTATGCAACTGGATGATGATGTTGCCATTCTCCAAGAGGGAGATCCCTGGAAAAGCAAGTAGATTTGTGCAGGTGGAAGTTCATTAGATCAGTTTAGCGTATGTTGGGTTCAAGATGCATTTGAGATATCCAAACGAAGATTCCAAAATAGGCACTGACACACAGAGGTAGAGGAAAAGACTAGAAAAAAGGAAGTAACAATGTGCCAGTCACTGGGACATAAATAGCAATATAAAACACTGGTGTGGAAGGGTTCAGAAGGATACAGTGTATGTTGAGAAGGGCCTCAAATTGAACCTTTGAAAGGAATTGAAACATCTAAAGTCCAGGTAGAGAAAGAGAACATAGTAAATAAGAGATCATATGATCACACAATTATTAAGAAAAGCAGGAAAGCAGTAAAAGTATTTCAAGATGGAGGGAAGGAGTAATCAGCAAACTCTGTGTCCCTTGGTCAGTGCCTATATTCTCTGTACTTACCCGTAAAACTGGTAGGTAATGTTTGTGTGCATATCCCAGAGCATTGTTGATCATCGTTCAGATCTGATAATGTTTGAGAAATGTTGAAATCTATCCATTGTTTTATTATGTACTTATTCTCAGTTCCCAGGGTTTCTTGTTTTGTTGGTTGGTTTTTAACACTGGGACCATTCACATCCTTATCTAACTCTAACAGTCCTCTTTAGAAAAATAAGGGAGCCAAAAAGAATATGAATTTG
Source organism: Felis catus (assembly GCF_018350175.1). Lineage (NCBI taxonomy): Eukaryota > Metazoa > Chordata > Mammalia > Carnivora > Felidae > Felis > Felis catus. Next base: position 109,802,651 of record NC_058371.1, read on the forward strand.
AACATGAAAATGTTTCTAGATCTTTTGCATGGTTGCATGGGAAGCAATTACACTCAGAATCTGAAACATCTCTCCCACTTACTTTTCTCTCCTGCCTTTCCCCTAGGAACCTGGAAATACCCACAAACTACTTTGGGACTTATGGGTATAGGCTTCAGTACCTTTATTCTGTAAATGAAACTACTGAGTAATCAGTTCCCAGTGATTAAAGTGCTAGCTAAAGATGGAAAAACTTCTGGTATGCAGGGAATGCCATATTGGTACAGTTTTCCTTCATCTAAATTGTTAAATAGTGACACATCACAAGCTGTCCCCAGTTTGAATTCTGGAGTGGTCATTACTTGATATTTAGGAAGAGGGAAGGCCAGACGATAGGGGTCCCTTTCTACAGAAGATAGGCAGGCAGCCAGGCACCTAGCACAGTGACTGTCCCTTAACCTCACTTCTGAGAAGTAGATTGTCTCTTATCCTCACTGTTCGCTAGCGAGCACCAAAACCTCACTCTTCCTGTAGGTCGCTGTGGCAATAGTTCCAACCACAGTAGACTACTATATACAAATGATTCATTTCCAGACTTCTGCTTTCCTTTAAAGAGTCAGCTGTCATGTGCTACCTGTGACTCACTCAGGCTCCTTTGCCTCAGGGAAGTAAGCACTCTAAAGATTCCTGAGTTCCAGGGCCAAGCCAAGATTGTCATGTTGTTTTCCTGATGATGCAGCACAGAAGCATTCTCACTAATTCCCACTTGCTGTGCTGCCAGCTAAAGGACCATTGTTTCTGAGCCTAAGAACTAAGAGAGAAGGCAATTTGTGTTGCTTTGATTGTGCAGGACAAAAATTAAGCCAGTTGTAGCTTGTAAACTATTAAAGAGATAATAAGTATTTCCACAGTGACTCACAGTATGAGAGATGGCCATACCTAAAGCCGATATTCTAATTTCATATTTTGTTTATCAGGGAAAGTAAAGATGTTCAGAAAATTCAGAACGTGACCTTGAACTTTTCACGCTCTGTAAACTGAGCCTTAGCCTAATGAAGCTCTACAAAGGGTACTGATTTCACATTCGTTTTTCTTCCATCTCATTTTTAAAAATTGACATTTTCTAAACTGTAGTTTTTTACTTAGCAAACTAGGAAATATATTAGCTTTAAACAAGGATTTAATTTTGAGGAGGTTTTGATAGTCACATTTTCTTAATCTCCTTTTCTGAGCACCAGTGTCCTTTATATTCCAGAATCGGGTCAGCTGTCATGCACTTTTGCCAAATGTTCATACTGTTGAGGCCAGAAACAGATGAATCACTTATTGCCTAACTAAATTAAGCTAAAATGTGCCACTGGTGGCATCCCTATTACAGAATTATTCCCTGCTACTACTTGTGTCAGTATGTTTTGGTGTTGGATATATTCTAGATATTCATAAATCAACTGAACAAGGGCAAAAAATGTTTTAAATGTGTGTAGGAGCTAAGAAACTTTTTTTCATAATATAAATGAAAGTTAATGTAACTAAAATGAAATCTAACCTATATAGTGATTTTTTATATTATCAACCTTGGCATTATTAGCAGTCATATTTTATAGGGTAGTCTCATATAGTATAAATGAGGTTAGGTTTACAGAATATTTATTTTAAATAAGGAACATCATAACTTGGAAAATGTAATCATTTAACTTTGTGGTCAAAACATGTTTAATAATGATCAGTTTCATTAAAAATACATATTGGTTGCCTTTAATCAGTAACAAAATGGGGTGCCTGGATGGCTTGGTCGATCAAGTGTCCAACTCTTGATCTCAGCTCAGGTCATGATCTCACAGTTGGTGAGTCCTCAGCTGGGCTCTGCGATGACAGTGCAGAGGCTGCTTAGGATTCTGTCTCCCCTTCTCTCTGCCCCATCTCTGCTTGCACTCTCATTCATTCTCTCAAGATAAATAAACAAACTTTGGAAAAAAAATTATCTAAAACCAGACTTCCGCTTTTTCTGTTATGAATAGCAGCTTCACTAAGATAGAATGAATATAACTCTTCGTGACTCTCCTAGTTAATTTCCAGTGATTTAAGGAAGTATCACAATGTTCTTAAAGCAAAACTCATAGAAATTTAAATTTTAAAAATTTCATGCATTAATTTCATTAGTAACAATAGAATTCTGAAATCAAAAGATTATCATTAATGGCAGTTGATCAAATTCACACATTTATTGAGCACCTATTTTAAAGACATTGGAATAAAACTTAGAGGATGCAAAAAATAGCCTCCCCCCCACACCCCAAGGGAACTTTTAATTTAACTAGAAAGACCATCACACAGTGAACAAAGTTTAATAACAATTTAAAACTAGTAATGATTTAACTAAAAAAGGTGTTGTGGTATTACAGCATATGCTTCATTACCAAATGAATGATACACTGTAGGCATTCAGAAAAGGCAAGGAACATTTGCAAATGGAATCAGAAAGGAATTTACTGAATAAGTGGGATTTGAGCCAAGCCAACTATTAATAATTTTACCAATTGTGGGCTGGAAATAGAAACAAAGCATGTTTGGTGTTGGAATTGACAGCTCTTCAGGGAGGTTCCATCGAACTATCTGCCTATGTCCACATATTGATTCATATGTTGGTTTTCCAATTCATAGAGTTCACTGAAGGCCATTTGTCTAAATATGATGTCATTTATAGTGTCGGCATCCCCTTTTGCAGAGTTGGTTGAGCTGAACGGTAAAAAGTATCTGAAGTGTCTCAATGTAAAAGATCCTCTGTATTCTGAAGATAGACATACATCTGTTAAATGTCCAAAGAAAAAAAAAATTACAAACCCAATTATGTTGATGAAGGTAATGAGAACTTATTTAAAAAATATAGCCTGGAATTTCTAGGTGACTAAAGGTCCTGTTAAAATGCAGATTCTGAATCTGTAGGTCTGGAGTAGACCTGAGAATCTGTGTGTCTTAGAGCCTCCCAAAAGAAGTCGAGGATGCTGATCTCTGCACTATAAACAGCAAGATTGTAGAGAGAATAACACCATGTTTGGGGGACGGATGGGTCTTAAATGGTAAAACTCTAAGAAAAATAGCAATATTGTTAGAGTTTTATGAGAACAAAGGACAAAAGCCACATAAAATAATCTATCTTTGCCTTTAGCACGAAAGCAAGAAATTATCAAAGTCACTGAACAACTGATTGAAGCTATCAACAATGGGGACTTTGAAGCTTACACGTGAGTAGAGAGGCACATTTATTTTGCTTTCATGCATGTGAACAAAATATTTTATATATGAGTGCATTCTTCAGTGTACCGGAATTCATGTATATTTAACCCCAGGTTTGAGGTCAATGATAGCTTATTTCTTAAATAAATAGGATTTACAGAGGAAACACAAAGCTTCTGATAGGAGGATTGGTGCTCTCCTGGTCAATGCACAGACTTGTAATCACCCGCTTCTCCATATGAGGAAGGCATTCCAGGCAGAGCATCCATGAGAGCAAAAACACAAGAGACAGGAAAGCACATAGAAGTACATTTTGGTTTAAGAGATGTTTTGCCTCGCAGCTCTGTCAAGATCCTGGGACAGATCCATATCACCCAGAAGGTGACATGAGGCAGCCTTCTACCTCTTGGGCCAGCACGCCTCAACCTTTCTTTGTCTCTTTTATGAGTTTGTCTGTTAGGTAACAGTTTATTTGAAGAAAGTCCCAATGCTTAAAGTTTATGAACTACTGGACCATAGGGTATATAAAGGAAATTAAGTAAAAATAAAGCATTCAAATAAATAGGCGTATTTCACAAAGTATGTAGGTCAACAAGCTAGCCATTTGGACAAAGATAAAAATCAGTCCAAGCCTTCCTCTTACTCCATACGAGTGAGCTCCTCTTGAATGAAAGAGTTCAATGCAAAAAGATTGAATTTGATCTCTGATTGGAAAGACCTAAATTTAAAAGCAGAGAAAGTAATGACAAATGAGAAGATAAAATGATTAGGCTACCCAAATAGATTAAACTTGTATACTTGAAAGAAAGAAAGAAAGAAAGAAAGAAAGAAAAGAAAGAAAGAAAGAAAGAAAGCAAGCAAGCAAGCCCAAATGTGCAAATGTGAATGCAAGAGCATTTTCTGTCAGTCAGATCAGCAGGGGTAAAAATTGCTGACAAGCAGTGGAGTGCAGATACTGTAGGACTATGATGACTTTCCTCCAACACTGGATGGAGTATAAATGGAGGCAAAAATTTAGGTTGGTGGTGGTGGTGGCAGCAGTGGTTAGAAGGGACGTTTAGTTCTTATATACCAGAAAGCATTTATTTCAAATTTATTTATTTCTAAAGTTTCAAATTGTTTTAATTCTCTGATTTTACTGATAAAAATTTAACATGGGTATGGGAGCACCTGAGTGGCTCAGTTGGTTGAGCGTTCAACTCTTGATTTTGGCCCAGGTCATGATGTCAGGGTTTGTTAGATCGAGACTCTAGTTGGGCTCTGCCCTGACAGCACAGAACCTGCTTGGAATTCTCTCATGACCCCTGTTCATGCACACTCTCTCAAAATAAATAAATAAACTTTAAAAAATTTAACACGGGTATGGATTTTTAATCTAAAGCATGGACAAAAAATATAAACAAAAATATTGAAGCGATGTTCATAATAGTGAAAAATTGGAAACATATGTCCGACATTAAGGAAACCATTAAGTAATATGTGGTGCATTTGGTACAGTGGATGTTTATGTAGTTTCTAGAAATCTGGCAAATGCTTATGATGTAATTATAATGTACATAATTATTCCAACTACATGAGAAAAAGCATTAAAAATAGAATGAGATATGACAAATTGGTTTTGAAAAGGAAAAAAGGACATTGCCTCTGGGAGATGAAATTATGTGTGAATTTTTTTCTTGCCTTTTTTCCCAAATTTTATATAAGGTATTGCTTTTATCATCTGTTATAAAATATGAAAAGTAAATGAGTTTAAGAACTAAATTAAATGCAGGATTGCTTCTTGTAAATTAAATGTGTAAATGCATATACATGCAAACACATGCATATGCATGTGTATATATTTGTGTGTATCAGCTATTTTCACATGATTTAATAAAGTACACTTGAAATAGTAAGATATGAAGTTTAAAATAAAACTCTCGTCGGAGACCAGAGCTCCCTTTAAAACGGTTGTGGAGAACTCTGTGCCATAGAAGCTGCTCTTCTATCATTCTGCTGAGAACTCTAGTAAGAAAAACATGAGAACATGTTCTCCAAATATGAGAATACTATTTTCAAATATGTATTTTTTTGTAATAGTATTCTCCTGTAGAATAGTAAAAAAGTGTATTTTGTTGGTGGTCATAGCCAGGCAAAATTGGAACGTTTCCTATATTCTAAGACAGGTTAATGTAAGGTATTTTAAATAATGCAGTCCTGTGGAATCACATCTGTTTACCTACAGAGGCCTGTAATCTGGCGTGATGTTTCAACTCAGGCCCAGGGATAATTCAACAGGACCTTACATGGGAGCTTTTTGGATGAATACACTGGTAAAGCCCTGTCAACTGGTCCTTAGGACACCTGTTCAGAGCATGTGTGTTCACACATATATATATCAAGTGGCAGCTTTGTGAATCCTTTATTAATCCAAAGCCTATGACAGGTGATAAATGCATATATACAGAGGAGAGAGAAAGAAAGAACAGATTAACAGGTTTTCAGATATAGTGACTCTTTTTGGTGGTTGGTAAAGAGATCCATCATAGTACGGTGATTCTCAGATGATTTCAGCACCAATATAAGGTAGTAAAAATTTTTGATTCACCAATGTTGACAACCAGAAGTCATATTTGCAGAGGAAGTAATAGCCCCTGGCAGAATAAATTCCTGTTACCATAGCAACACGGCTATTCCCATTTCGCCCCTTAGAGATTATATATATTTGACTTTGAGCTTGAAAGTACCTGCCCACCAGCAAGTCTGAGACAAAATGTAAAAGCCCTCCTCACTACCTCCCCTCTGCCACTCCTGCCTTTAAGGCTTTTTTTTTTTTAACCACAGAAATATTCACTGATTTTTTTAAGTATTTTCTTTTAAAAAAAACATTTTTTTAATGTTTATTTGTTTTTGAGAGAGAGAAGGATGGAGTGTGAGAGGGACGGGGCAGAGAGAGAGGGAGACACAGAATCCAAAGCAGGCTGCAGGGTCTGAGCCGTCAGCACCGTCACAGGGCTCAAACTCACAAACTGGAAGATCATGACCTGAGCTGTAGTCGGATGCTTAACCAACTGAGCCAACCAGGCGCCCCAACTATTTTCTACTTTAAAAGCATTCTTTAAAAAATCGGTTCCATGCACTATGAACAATACTGTAAAGAACCATAGTGAGTTGGCCTTTTGAATACATGTTGGCCAACTTGTATTTCTGTTGAACAGTTAAAATGTTTTTCCCCCAAAATAAATAGTCCCAAATGCTTTTATCGCTTTGTAAACTTGCACTATTTCCTCAAATCCAGATTTTATGTCACCTTCTCTGAGAAGCCTGCCTTGATCACCGCAGGCCCAAGGAACTGTTTCCCCCTTTATGGGACTTATATACATACCCACTGACCCAGTGCTCACCAGATCAAGCGACTAGTTGTTCCCTAAACATACTCTCTATTCTCTCAGTACTAAGCTATTGTATTTGCTGCCCTCGTCCTGCCTACCATCTTCCCCACACCTGGAAAACTCCTACACATTCCTAAAAGCCCAGCTCACTTTTTCTCCTAAATCTTTCCTGTCCCATATGTAAGTAATCTGGTTTTCAGGCACTTTGTGTTTATTTCTATTCCAGTCTTAATTGTTATATTATAATTGTTTCAAAGAATATCTGCCACATAGGTGTTTAACAATTCTTCATGGAATAAATTTCTCCAAAGAAAGCCATTGGCTTTCTCTGAATATTTAAAAATGTCCTATCTCTTTGTTGAATTACATTTCTAGTATTAAAAAGAAAACTAATCTGTATGTTTGAATCTCTCAATTTTATTTTAAAAATTAAAGAAACTTTATTTTTTATTTTTATTTTTGAGAGAGAGCACAAACAGGGGAGGGGCAGTGCAGAGAGAGGGAGACACAGAAACCAAAGCAGGCTCCAGGCTCTGAGCTGTCAGCACAGAGCCCGATGTGGGGCTCGAACTCACAAACCATGAGATGCCGACCTAAGCCGAAGTTGGGACTCTTAACCGAGTGAGCCAGCCAGGCACCCCAAGTGAAATAAACTTTAAAAACAGCTTTTCCAGAAAGTACAGGATGTGATATATGCTTTCAAATCAATGAATGTAGAAGGTGTCAAAAGTTGTTCCAAAATTATTTAGTTTCAGAGCCAATGTTGATTTTGTAGGACTTGGAGAGTGTATTGGACTCTGACAACTTAAGAGTAAAATCACTTCTCGGCCTTTTGGCTAAGATCAAGTGTAAAAAAATAAAAGTAACATGGGGCGCCTAGGTGGCTCAGTGGGTTAAGCATATGACTTTGGCTCAGGTCATGATTTCACGGTTTGTGAGTTCGGGCTCTGTGCCGACAGCTCTCGGAGCCTGCAGCCTGCTTGGGATTCTGTGTCTCCCTCTCTCCCTGCCCCTCCCCTGCTTGTGCTCAGGCGCACTCTCTCACGCTCAAAAATAAACAAACATTTAAAAAATTAAAAATAAGAAAAACTGGAGAAAGCCTAGAGAATTCATCTTGGAAATATAAAAAAGCAGAAATTTTAAAAAGGAGACTCCTAAAGAAGTCTAGTTATCATCTGCTGGAACTTGTTGTGTTATCTTGCGCCTATCAGAGTTCCCTGCAAAATGCTTTTATAGCATCTGCTCAACTCACCTTGCCAAGGCCTGTGAAAGAAATTTTATATTTTTATGTTTTTTAAAGACTCTTTCCTTCCAGTGAAAAATAAGAGTTGATAAATAAGATTGGATATGTGTGAAACAAAGTATATTATATTATATAAACAAAACATATTAACCCATGTATTGGTTATTTTCATTATGTTTTTTTTTCCCCCTACAGAAAAATCTGTGACCCGGGCCTTACTGCTTTTGAACCTGAAGCTTTGGGTAATTTAGTGGAAGGGATGGACTTTCACCGATTCTACTTTGAAAATGGTACATTTATTCTAAATTTAATAACATGCCTTTTCCAATTTCTCTTTGAATTTCTCTTAAATTTATAGCTTTTCTCTATTCTATAATGAGAATTTTCACCTTAGTCCAGTATTTTACATCATAACACTTTTCGTATTTGAAGCTGAAAAAAAAAAATGACAAGCTTGAAAGTTTTGGTGTTTTGGAAACTCTTTGATTTTGTATAAAAGGTAATGCTGATGGAACGTACCCCAGCTAAGTCCCAGCAAATGTATATATAAGCTGCAAAATGAATTACCAAAAAAATAAGTTTTCATAAAACATTGTTTATGTACAAAAAAGTAAAAGACACCATAGCATATCAGAACATTTGACATAAAGGGGTGCTTTCAAGCATAGTGCTCATTTTCAAAGTGAAATGTACCTGAAGATGAGTGATCGGGTAAATAAATATTTCAGTTTTCACTATAAGAATTTGGTCTTAGAGGAAATAGCCACATTTCAGAGATAGTAGCAAAAGAAACTCCTGAGATCCTTGAGATCATCAAAAAAAAGTGTAAACCAGAAATTCCTTTTATCTTTCTTTTCCTTACACCTGAAGACTAGGAATTGTCTTTTGTTTGCATGATACATAGAGTGAATTCATCAAATTAAAGAGGAAGTATAGCAAGGACTAGAATAATCAAATTCACTTCCAATAATTATAAGCATTGACAGGAATGTCTGCTGTGGCATGGGTTTTTAATTTAAAGTATGTTTAATGATTTTTTTTTTACATAGTCACTAGGCTTTTGCAAGGAAAGAATTATGTGGTAAATTGGCCTTAACAAAGCTTCAGTAAATTTCCTGATTCTCTCATAATGTTTCTTCCAGTTGGTTCTCAATCGACACCATCTCATCACTAATAAAAGAATAATTAACCCCTTAAATGTTTAACTTACTTCAACAGAAACTATATGTCATTACTTACCATAAATACATATTCTTCATAATGGGATATTCTTTTTTATGTGACTGTAGCATTTAGTAATTTACTCAGATCTTTTCTGAAAATGGGAGAGAGGTTTGCATAACAGGTAAAACAGTTTAACCTGTTTTAGTGATCTAAAGGAATAACATCAGGGGCACCTGGGTGGCTCAGTTGGTTAAGCGTCCTACTTCAGCTCAGGTCATGATCTCAGGGTTCATGAGTTCAAGCCCCTGCATTGTGCTCTCTGTTGTCAGCACAGAGCCCAGTTCAGATCCTCTGTCTCCCTTTCTCTCTTCTTCTCCCTCACTTGCTCTCTCATTTTCTCTCAAAAATAAATAAAAAGCATTTTAGGGGCATCTGGGTGGCTCAGTCAGTTAAGCATAATACTTGATATATTTCCTTGTCCCATGTATTTCATCAACTAACAAAACAAACAAGACCACAGGGTATCCTCTCAACTGCTCCATGCATCTGGGCCAGGCCCTCTACCTCTCTATTTGTATCATGGCTTTTGTTTTTATTTTATTTTTTTACATTTATTTATTTTTGAGAAACAGCGAGACAAAGCGTGAGCTGGGGAGGGGCAGAGAGAGGAGACACAGAATTCGAAGCAGGCTCTAGGCTCTGAGCAAGCAGTCAGCACAGAGCCTGATGCGGTGCTCAAACCCACAAACTGTGAGATCATGACCTGAGCCGAACTCGGGAGCCTAAACCGACTGAGCTGCCCAGGTGCCCCAGTATAGCTTTTGTTTTTAACCACTTCCCATTATAAATAAATACACCTCTTCACCTTCAGCTTTGTGTGTCCCTGAGTTTCCAGAGTGACAACTTCTCTATGAAGGTAAACAAAGAAAATAATGACTATCTACTTTTGCTCTTTCTTTTTTCCTTTCTCTTTTCCTTTGCACAGTGCCAGGGACTCAAAGCAAACAATTAGTAGTTGAATGAATGAATGGCATTGCATTCATTGGCCCCAGACGAAGTTACTGGTTTTGGTTTTCTGTATGTAGTAACTAAGTTTTGTTTTCATTTTATTCTCTTTCAGCTTTGTCCAAAAGCAATAAACCAATCCACACTATTATCCTGAACCCCCATGTACACCTGGTTGGTGATGATGCTGCCTGCATAGCGTACATTAGGCTCACACAGTACATGGATGGCAGCGGGATGCCAAAGACAATGCAGTCAGAAGAAACCCGTGTGTGGCACCGCCGGGATGGAAAGTGGCAGAATGTTCATTTTCATCGCTCTGGGTCGCCAACAGTACCCATCAAGTAAATATTTCCAGTCTGTCAGCTTCTTTGTTAATATACCCATGGCCAGTGTTTTTTACTTATTCCATTGTTAATGACATGACATAGTGTTGTTTAACACTGGAAGTCAGTTACATCGGTGGGAATGTTTAAGGAGAAATAGATTATAACTGTCTAGAAAGATCAACTAGACCAGCTGTTTGGGGGTTGAAACACACGTATAATAGAAACTGGAGGATACCCCAGCAAGCTGGTTTCTTTTTCTTAAATCACGTGATACGGCAAACTATTTGTGACTTCATTGTCACAATTGGCAGAGGAGGGTGATGTGGGAGGAAAAAATAAGGAGGCGTTTCTAAAATGACCATTATCATATCAGAACCTTTATACATGATCTACTGGGCTCAGTTAACAGGTATTAGAAGAAATTTATAAACACAGCATTCAAAATACAAGGAACAGGTATTTCAGTGTCTTCCTCACTACGCTACTCTACCTCAGATGTTATGTTTGCTCTTCCAATCAATAATTAGACAAATATTTCTTGCACATATCCTAGGTGATTAACTTATGCCAGATAAAATACAAGGTAAAAGATAATTGTCTTCCAGGAACTTATATTCTAGTTTAGAAATCAACTTATGATTGATACCAAAGAAAAATTACAAGGTTTGCAATCAACTTCAGAGTAGAATGGAATGAATGACCAATGTAACAAACTGTTCACAGTAGTTTAGAAGTATATCTTGCACAGAATATATCATTTAAGACCTTGTCCAAATTCCAAGTGGAATTTGGAGACATAGAGCAAATGGAAGGTAGTCCAGGAATATCATAAGAAAAGGACAATGTCAGGATGTTAGCTTTGTATGGTAGAGGATTATGGATGAGGAAGGCTGGCTCCAACTGGAGTAAAGGGGAATATTAATGAGAAATAAAGTTGTGTCAGTGAAGGGATGAGATGAAAACAAGAAGGAGAGTTTAGACTCAGAAGTTTGACCTAATGTTGGTCTCATTCCAAATTGTCTCACCAGGATCACCTGTTAATATTCAGAAGGGAGTAGGATGGGGAGTCAAGTTTATACAAACAGCCATTCAACTCCAGAGAATCTATCAAAATTTCTCAGTTTAATAATGTACCACAGTGGTTTTCAAAGACCTTCTCTATAGCCTTAATAATTACTTATCACTGTTGGATTTATAAAAAGTAGACGAAGGAAAAATAGATAGCTATGGAATGAAGAGAATGACAAGAGGAATATAATAATGAAGATACCCATGCTTGTGTGTTTTTTACCCCAAAGAGGTACAGCACTAATTGACAGTTAATATGGAAGGGATTACAATCATACAGTACTAGAGGGTAAGGTTTTTCTACAATTCCCTCAAGTGTTTATGGGATAGAGCCTATTTAAGAAAACTTCATTTTACGCCAAATGGCTTAAATGGGGCTTCTCTTAATAGGCCATCCTGTATTCCAAATGGGAAAGAAAACTTCTCAGGAAGCACCTCTTTGTGGCAAAACATCTAAGGCCTGAAAACCATTCACATATGGGTCTTGTAAGTAACATCCTGCTCCGGGATACTTTGTGAATGGAGCTAATGACTAAAAAGCTGCATGGCTGTTTTTCTTCCCTTTAAGAATATTTTCTTTTGCATTGTATTCAATGGAAAATATTAAAGGTCTTTGGAAATTTATAGCACTTTTGCATGAGCTCTTGAGTCTAATGTTTGGCCTCATTTTGTAGCATAACCCTTGTTTTAAAGGTAATAAGCTCTGAGAAGAGCCTTAGCATATGGATGTTGGCATTTTAGAATATCCTGGAGTTCTCGCCTTAAAAGTCCATTATGTCTGGGTCAATTCTCACAACTCTCAATTATCCAGACCTAGTTTATAACAAGCTGTAGGATTTTTTGGTGTCCATTTTTCTAGAGGTGGTAATTCCTGTTAAGCACTTGACTAAGGTTAATTTATAAATTAATTTGCTGTGCCTGACTGAGTATAATAGTATTTGACCATGAGCACAGGCCACAAGAGGAAGTCAAGCTGAAATTTAAAACTCACATAGTAGGTAATTCCAGAGGATAATTGAAAGTTGACTGTAATTAAATTCATGCCTGTGTTGTTTTTTAAGATTTATTTCTTAACTTGGATTAGGATCCAGATATATGTGGTAATGTTGTGAATATTTTCTCCACTCAAAGCACTGAACCTTATCAGAGCTTTTAACAAATAGTGCTCCCAGCAGTTGAATTAAAAAAAAACAAAAACCTCCAATTAAATCATTATGTTTCATCTACTTTTGAGGCTATATTCCTTGTTAAATTGACTTCTAGGTTTAACTTTCCAAGGAGCCTAAGAATGATGACAAAAGCTAAGGATGACCTTAAACTTCATTTTAACAAAACATGAATGCTTACAATGCATATTTATATTCAGTAATGTGATTGAAGCCTGGGTTCCTGTTTCTGTTTTCAGCTTAGCTCTGTGTGGACAAAGTTGAGAGAAAATTAATGCTGTTGTTATCTATTTTAATTTTGTTTCTGCTTAACATCGTGTATTTCATCTTTTGCAAGCAAAGATCTCATACATTGTATTTTCAATTAATTTAGCTAAGGTATAAAATTGTACCCTAGTCACATCTTTGGCAAAACAATTTGGCAATATTTTGTAAAACGGTGTAACTTATTTCTCCCTCCCCCCTCCCCCACTTTCTTTCAGCTAAATGTCAACAGTGCCACTTCTGCATTCTCTTGTTCTCAAGGCACCTGGATGGGAACCCTGGGCCGTCCTCTCCTCCTCTTCATGCATGTTTCTGAGTGCATGAAGTTGTGAAGGTCCTACATGTAATGCATATGTGATACATCATCTTGTCATATATTCCTTCCCACACATTGTTTACACTTCAACTAGGGGGATGTTCCATGCAAACTTAAATTACTGTTGGCAAACAATAGAGGGAGGTCAAAAAAAATTCCACAATGTTCCAAATACAACCTATTCGTCAAGTTTCTGTTTATGCCAAGATTTAACAGACTTCAAAATTATTGTTCTCTGAATGACAGTTTGTAAGAGAAACGTAAATTTTTAAAACTCTTTGCTGTTAATCAGTTTTGGCTTGTTTGTTTAACAAAAAGCAAAAAAAAGAAAAAAAAAACAAACAGAAAAAAAAAAAACTTTCAGTTTCCTAGTGTGATCCTGGGATCCTGGTTGAAAGCTTTGTTGCTCTTTAACAATTAAAGTAGGTTGATATGTGAGCAAAATCACTCAAGAATGTGGAAGCGAGATAAAGTCATGCTGTTTTTGCTCAAATCGTAAACTGGAAAAATTCACATAATTTACGTGTGATCACTTTAGGATATACTCACAGTTGTGAATTTGTTGTATTTCCTGTTCCTTTCTCACCTATGTGCTCTGTTTTCTCCATTTGATCTCACTTTTTGCTGTTTGCTTCCTTTTTCTCCATCCCCTTCTGTCTTTTCTCACACACTACTAGACAGAAAGTGAAATTTGCATAATGGCGGTAACTAAACTAGCACTCCTATCATCTTTAGGACCCTGAAAACGTTGTCAAGATTTTAAACGTTCTTAATTCTGCTTAGAATCCCTGTGTCCAAACTACAGCCTATGTTGGTGGTATTAGAATTATTTAAACTTAGGTAAAAGCAGGGAGTTCCTAGTTTACCTGAGAGGTGTCTTACTAATTAGGGGACTTGCAAGGACAACACCAAGTTGTAGTGGATCAGGGTTTTGTGCAAAGGCACTTAGTTCTGCCTTGTGGACTGGGCCCCTCCTGCTTCACCACTGGCTAGTTTTCTAAAGTCAGAGAGGTCTGCAAGTGATTTCCATTCTCCTAAGTGTTTAGAACTTGATCTTTGTGGCGTGTGCTTTCTTAGCTTCTGTCTTGTGTCAGTGACATTATCTTCCTGTAAGGAGTTAGGATTTTCCAGTTTAAAAAGAAAAGGGAAATGCCTGGATTTTCTTTGTGCTTCTCATTTCTCCTTTGTTTTCTCAACTCTTGTGAGGCAGTTTCTCTTCCCTGAAATGCTTTCTAGTGCATGGTATCTTCATCAGCATTATTTTAACAATAGTAATTCACAATCTTCCGAAGCCTATTTTTAAAGCAGAAGCAAAAAACTAAACAAAAAACAACCCTCCCTCTTTCTCTCATTTCACCTTTCTGTGTTGATTACTAATCACTTTAGATATTGTTGCTAGTGGATGTATGGTAGATGGATTGAAGCTTTTCTGATAATTACACGATTTAAAAATATATATTTAAAATAAATATATACAGTAAATGTATTGAGCCATGTTAACCTGCCAATGAGATCTGTGAAAAGTAATGGCCTCGTTTTTCCCTTTTTGATTTCTTCTACCTTTTTGTGAAGCGGCTATACGTGGCATACATGTATTTTAAAAATAATAGGTATAGTGTTTTTTTTTTACACTTCTAACTTAGCATGTGGTGTTGAAGTATTACCATAGATCAAGTTTGTCTTCCGCACTAAGATGTGAGGAAATTGTGATTTGTTCTCTCCACCACAACTGAATTACACATTTATTATCTTCTATCATTTTGAAACACTGCAGTTTACCATGGGACACTGTATATATTTCTTGCCATAATGGTAAATGACTGATTGATATATTTAAGAGTTAATAAATTTGTGATTTCTGCTGACGATGTTTCCATCTTTATTTCTTAAGAAGAGGTACTGTATTGATGCATCCACGATGCTGGCCAGTGCCAGCGGCCGTGTGTCCTACCGTGGTCTCATTAATTCATAACAATTTACCTTTGATGCAAAGATGAAATTATTGAACTGTGCTTCCTTTTAACAATGCACTTGGTAATAATGGCAAGTTAATTTAGTATATATGTCCAAAGTAAGTCTCTCCTAGGAAAATTTTTCTGAGAACAAAGTAGTTAAAAACAAGAATCCTGAAATTGCTAAGTGTGTCTTCTGTTCCATCCTTCACTTGGCTGCTAGGATGTTCCTTTTTTAAGCCAACTCTAACTGTATACCATTTCAATGTCGCTTCCAGTCTACAGTAAGCACCTCATCTCCTGCTTACATGTATGCGAGTATACCACCTTTCAATTGACCGCGAACATCACACATCTATTTATGCTGTATTTCACCTAGAACATTCTTCCCCTATTTCTTCAACCTAATTCTTACTCATTCCTAAACATTCAGTTTAGAGTATCACCCACCTGATTGAACTTTCCTCGACCACACTCTAAGCTTGCTCGTTCTCTCAATACCAGCTGTAGTTTGGGTCTGCCTCCCGCCAGCCATATGGTTTCGAAGATACATCTTTGTGTCTTCACTGTGGAGCATAATATCTCTATAGGCAAGAGCTGTATATTCATTTTTTTATCTCTAAACTCAAAGAGGGCCAACAAGGGAGAAGCCATTAATAGTTTTGAACTGTGGCCAAATTGTAAATGGGAACCTCAAGATGCAGTCAACCAGACAATCTTGGGTATAATGCTTACCTCTGTCACTATTGTCTTTGATACTCTGAGCATGCTAACTCTTCCCTCTGAGCTTATATTTGCAAAATGAGGACAATCATGCCAATCTAATAGGGGTATTAGGAGGACTAGAGATGATGAGTACGAAGTACCAGAGTAATAATTAAATGGTAGCAGCTATAACTATTACAGTTGCTGATATTAATACTCCCATTGTCCCCATTCCTTACTCAGGGGAGTATAACACTCTTATTTTATGGGCTGCTGTCTTAATGCTGGTTTACGAATATTGCTAAGGATATATTCATATCGAATCTCAGAAGGAAGATGAGAGATACTGAATAAGGTAGTCATCTAGCCAAAAGCAGGGAAAATGAAATGAAGCAAATCAGTTTATTCTAGGAAAACTCTCAAGGAATCTTAATCTTAAGTAACTGAGAGTCTGAATCCTTGTAGAAATAATCATATATAAGGTAGGGGTAAACGTAGATGGCACATTTGATTTCATTAAATAAAATTCTGATATCTAGAATTCCTTCACTGTTTTCATGGAATCTTTTGTCAGATTTTAAGAAGTGAGAATATATAAAAAGATTATAAAACATCAGTATACTAGACCATGTATCCATGATGTGAGCAATAAGCAGGGATAAGCCACCTTGGCTGAGACAGCGGCGTGAAGCATTCAGAGTATTCCTACTTTTCCCAAACAAAACCAATTCTCAGAAGTAGGCTGAAATGTTCTCCCATAGATTCCAGTAGGAAACATCGGTGAAATTCAGTCTTACCCCAGAAGGATTTATAGTTTTAGAGGCTTTTACTACTTTACAAGTCAAACTCTTCTGGTTTGCCCATAAAAAAGGTTTTTAGCTTTTTGAGGAAAAAAAAAATGTTGCCAACATTTTAAAATCGGAGGTTTCATATCAAAGTCATGATTTCTGGGTTAATTTGAAAACTTGTAAGATTTTGCATCCTGTGTTCACTTGTGGTGACAGAAAAGCCGAAGCCTCTTTTAGAGGAGACCAAGCACTTGGCCTATCCCCGCCCACAAATGCTCCACTCCTGTCTGCTGCCAACTCCTGCAGACACTGGAGTTTTAACCCCTTTTTAAAGTCAGCACTTGTACTGACACCTCAGGCTTCAGCAAGCAGGCATGGGCTGCCTGCTGGGTTTACAGAGGGGGTGCTCCTCGTATCCCTGAACCATACTCCTTAGGCAGCTGTCTTCCTAGTAGGTCTCTCCAGCTAAAGTACCCAGAATTATTTAGACTTCATTTTAAACAAGAAAATGGAGATCCACAAAAATAAATCCAAAGCACAAATTTTTTTCTGAGGTACTATTTGAGATATTAAAGGAAGAACGCGGGCTCTTTTCATGGAAAATAATTTACCCCATCATCAAAGTCTTGAATGGCCAAGAACTGTCAGGTAATTTTTATTGCCAGGTTTATATAGGCAGCACAGGATAGGTGTGAACTATTTATATAAATCCTAGCAATGTTCTGTCTATAGATATTCAGAAACTGCTTTGGGATGCAGGGGTGGCAATTTACCCTAAGGCCAAAGGGCCTGACTCAGCCACTAACACATAATGTAGTCTGAGTTTACAAACTCCCTTGCTCCTTCCTCCGTTCTCACTCACCTGGAAACCCACAACCAGTTAACATCCATCGGTCTGTGTGAGCCATGCTCATGCTCTGGCTGCTGAATGTGACTGAAGGAAAGTATCCAACACTGCTGACAAGTCCTGCTCTACAATCATGGCCATTCACACCCCTCACAGATCCTCGTGGCTGCCCAGGAATTGTATTTCCCTACCTAGTCCATTTTCTCCCACTCTTCCACGAGTGAGGTCAGACTTTCCTTACCATCTTCCACTTCCAACTCTTCCTTCCCCATCGTCACTCAGTGGAGGACCCTGCTTCCATTTCACCGCAAGAAATGAAGCTGTCTCAGCAGCTCTTTCTGCACACCCTGCCTTGTCTCCAGTGGTGAGAATAAGGAGTTTAGGCACCTGCCAAACACCCATCCCCCCCACACCTACTCATAGATGTCTCTCTAGCAACTCTCCCCACTTCATCATTATAAAGCATTTCCTCCCTGCTAGCTGTCCCCACCGATGCCTACTTCTTCCCTTAGTAGACAGACTCCATGAAAGGGCTGTCCCAACTTGCCATTTGCAGTTTCTCCTTCCCATTCCTCCTGAACCCACTCCAGTTGCCTTTATTGCCTCGCAAGTTTTTCCTAGTCTTCTGTGGCCACCCTGTTAATTCCAGGGATCGACTCTCAGTTCTCCTTTTACTTGATCTGTCAAGTCGTCTACCCTCTCCATCTTGAAATATATTTCTCTTGTCTTTTGGACAATACACTTGGCTGATTTTCTTCCTATCATCCTAGATGCCCCTATCCAATCTCTAACTGCTGTCTTTTCATCAACTTGACTTTTAATTTTGGAATTTTTTTTTTAGGTCTTCACATACTCCCAGGATAATTAACATGCGATTTCAATGGCTTTAGATTATATTGATTCTCAAGTATATGTGTCCAGCCTGGATAACTGCCCTAAACTCTAAACATCGAGATCCAGCTGCCTATTTGAAATCTACAGTGTAGATCCAAAAGGCATCTCAAAGTAAAACGTCCAAAACTGAGCTCTTGAGAGTATACCGAAACCTGCTTCCCTCAGTACTTTCCAGATCTCAAGTAATTGCCAACACAATTCTTCCTTTGATCAGGCCAGACATCCTGGTGTCTTTTCTAATTCTTTTCTATTTGAAATTCTTTCACTTTTACCTCCAAAATAGAACCAGAGTGTGACCTCTTCTCACAATGCCTTCTGCCATGTCTCTGGGCCAAATCACCATCATATTCTCGATAGTACCGGACTATCCCCCTCACTGGTCTCTCAGCTTCTATTCTTTTCTCTCTTCTCTTTACTCTTAATGCATCAGCTAGGATGAGCTTGTTATAAGCCAAAACATGTCACTTCTGTGCACAAAACCATCCAATAATTTCCCTTATCACTCAGAGTAAAAATCCAAGTCCTCAGAGTGGCCTTTATTAAGCTGCTTAACAAATACATGTAGTTGAACAAAAAAAATTAATGAACTGCCCTCTTTTTTTACAGTTAGAAAAGCTGAAGCTCCCAGCCCATTTAAAAGTTGCCTCAGTGAAATCCTAGAGGTTGTAAATTGCCTACATAATTACTTGGGGGAAAAAAAAAACTGGAATTTTTAGCATCTGTGCACAAATTTGAAATTTTTAGGCACAAAGAACAGAAAACTTAATTTCAAACATCTTAAATAAGAAAATACATTTTACAGAAAAAAAGATAGATGAGTGAGATCCAGTGTTGTTAGCTCCAGTGATCAACAACATAAAAAAAGAACCAGGTTCTACCCATTTTTTTATCTTGCACTTTCTAAAGCATAAACTTTGTACTCCAGGTGAAGAGACCTAATGGTCCCAAAATGCAGGACTTGGTTCCTAGTGTCACATCCAGACAGGAGAACATCCAATGGAAGGGATCATACCCTCTCTCTTCCATTCCCCACTCCCCCCCCCCCCCAGCAAAGACACATTTCCTAGTAGCCCAGTTGGTCCAGAACTGGCCCAACTGCCATATCCTATTCAGCTTAGCCTGATTTAAGGACTAAAACTGGAGCTATGAGTGGGCCACCTTTCTTTATGGGTGGTCATGGAAGGATGGATATCTGGACAGAGACCAGTTTGCGTTGCCCTTTTTTTTTTAACAAAAGATTTTGGGAACCAACATTGTCCAGTATAGTAAGTATAAATTTGTTTTTATTGTCCCTTATAAAACTGCTATTTTGTGCATGTCCTGAGAGGGATGGAAATATATGAGAAAATAAAGCATAGTCTCCGAACTCTACATCTCACCCACTGGTACATTTACTTGTGTTGTGTGTTCCTGATTTGCCCAGTCAGTTCAGTGCTGGAGAGTGCTTTCAGCACATAAGTCTTGGGGACTAGGAAAGTTTAATCATTTCACTCCAATTGAATTTCTTCCAGGAACTCTGGTCCCAAGCAGGACCCATTAAACCACAATTACATCCTGCCTCTTCCAGATACCCTCCTTGCCCTGCCTGAAATTCAATAATTTAAAAAAAAAAAAAAACAAAGTGAAAATAAGATAAAAAGAGAGAGGGAGGCAAACCATAAGAGACTTTTAAATACATAGAACAAGGGGCGCCTGGGTGGCGCAGTCGGTTAAGCGTCCGACTTCAGCCAGGTCACGATCTCGCGGTCCGTGAGTTCGAGCCCCGCGTCGGGCTCTGGGCTGATGGCTCAGAGCCTGGAGCCTGCTTCCAATTCTATGTCTCCCTCTCTCTCTGCCCCTCCCCTGTTCATGCTCTCTCTCTCTCTCTGTCCCAAAAATAAAAATAAAAAATTGAAAAAAAAAAATACATAGAACAAGCAGGGTGTTTGGGTGGGGGGATGGGCTAAATGGGTGATGAGCATTAAGGAGGGCACTTGCTGGGAGGAGCACTGGGTGTTATATGTAAGTGATGAATCACTTGGATTTAAATAGAATTTTATTTATTTTTTACATTTTTATTTTATTTTTGAGAGAGAGAGAGACAGCGTGTGAGTGGGGGAGGGCTAGAGAGAGAGGGAGACAGAATCTGAAGTAGGCTCCAGGCTCTGAGCTGTCAGCGCAGAGCCTGACATGGGGCTTGAACTCACAGACTGCGAGATCATGACCTGAGCCGAAGGGACGCCCAACCGACAGAGCCACCCAGGCACCCCGAAATAGAATTTTAAAAATTAAAAAAAAAAAAAAGTGAAGACTACTTGGTGCCCAAAACCACATTTACTGGTTAATCTTCTTCAGTTCTGCTTTTCTTTTTTTATTACTTTAAATAAAGTTAGGAAAATGGGGGAGACTGTTACAACTAAGTAAACATCAACGATCTTATTCACCATCCACCCACTTGATACTGCCTGGCAAAGTGAACAAAAGAACAAGCAATTCGTCTATATAACCTGTTCCCTCATGGTCTGAAGCAACAATTTGCTGCTGTGTGGGAGGAAGTGTTTAGCTAACTGATTTGTGATTAAGTGGTTTTATGTGTACGAGGCTCCTTTTTGTATTATTGTTACAAATATAGGTGACTCAGAGACATCTCCTACTGAAGATGAGGTTGGTTAATCACCAGTCTTTTTTAAGAAAAGTCTTAACTCTCAGAATTAAACTTCCTCTCATATTTGTTTTTTTTAATATTTTCATGATAGCCCTTTCACCCCAAGCAAAAGAACTCGATTCTCTATTGTTTAAACTGTGAGGAAGGAACTTCTTCTAGGGCATGGCTAAGAGGATGACATTTTGTTGTTGTTGTTGTTGTTTTTAATTTTAGTGAAAGAGAAAGTGCACGAGCATGGGAGAGGGGCATAGGGAGAGAGAGACAGAGAGAGAGCACTTTAAGCAGGCTCCATGTTCAGCATGGAGCCCAACACAGGGCTCGATCCCATGACTCTGGGACCATGACCTGGGCCAAAATCAAGTGTCGGATGCTTAATTGACTGAGCCACCCAGGCACCACTAAGAAGATGATTTTAAAGTAACAAATGAGTTCACACACATGCATTCCCCTCTTTCAGTTCATTAAAAAAAAAAAAAAATAGCCTGGAGCTGATTTAGATTCTGTGTCTCCTCTCTCTGCCCCTTCCCCGCTCACACTCTCTCTCTCTCTTTAAAATAAATAATAAAACATTAAAAAAGAAAGAAAGAAAGAAATGGTGACTGGGAAAGAAAATAAAACAAAAATTCCCTTGTAGGCAGGAAACCAGAGCAGAGGGAAGCATCCACTAAGTGCTTCTTACATTAGAGGAATGGTGATAAAAATCTTCCCAGAAAGAGACAGCCCCTTGCCAGGAGATTGCAGTTGTGGGCTTCTCGCTCATTCTTAACCTGGCTCCACTGCCCTCTGATTCATGCTTAGGCCACAGAACTCCTTAAAACTTACCCAAGTAAACACATCCTGCTTTCGGGAGAAGTCACAGAAAGAGGTCTCTCACCACCAATTCATTACTCCTCCCGCAATAGCCTTTCCCAGGGTTTGAAGACACAGTGGCTAGAGAAGCATCCGGGCCTTGTATTGTGTTATGTGATTTCTACGCTGATGATGTAATGCCACAAGACAGGAAGGAAGGAATGAGAGAAAGGGAATTTTGAAGCTGTAGCTTCTCAGCAGCACAAAACCTCAAGTTTTTCTTTTGGGTTAAACTCATCTCTGTGCTCCACTCTTTTTTGTTTTGTTTTGTTTTTTAATATATCTGTTAAAGGCATGAATACACACACCCTCCTAAGATCAACTATTAATTCTTCCAGGACATAGGAACAAAATGCTTTGCCAGCCACCTCGTGATCAATGTCCCTTCTCATTCTTAGCATGTTTGATTTCGTTCCTACTTCTCCTTCAAGTTAACTAGAAAAATTACGGAACTTTATTGCCCTTAATTATTATTTTACAAGAGAGGCTTTGAAATGCTAAGGATCTTTTGTTCTTATCAATCTTCATCTGCAGAAGGGAAAAAGGGATGTTTGGTTCACCAATTATGTACATATAACAAAGAGATCATACTATATATTCTTATATAACTTGCTTTTTTCACTTATTAGCATATAATAACAAATTTCATTTCAAAACAATGCCCCCATACCATTACTTTTAGTGGCCTCGTACTAATCTATTTATCTAAATGATATGTCATTTAATCAATTACCTGTTGTTTAACATGATTATTTATTTTTATGATATGAACAATAAGCATTGAGCATATTTATAGCTAATTTTTTTTTGCTACTTGATTATTTTATTAGGGAAACTACCAGAGGAGAAAATATTGAGTAATCCATTCCATTTTAGCCTCAGAAAAACAGTGATAGAGCAGATTTATAGGGCAGAAATGATCAGAGATTAAATCACATATCCAAGCTCGCTCAGTGGCAAACACTACTAGGTCTCCTCATTGCGTGTCCACTGTATTCTCCACTGTCAAATCATCCACAGCTCCCTAAGCTACCAGTTAGACCCTGGTCACCACATTGGAAGGACAAGATACCACATAGGAGGGAAATTTCAGAACTGTTGTTATTCATTGCTTTAGTTTTCAAATGCTGTTCTCAGCCTGTTCTTTCCACTTGATTCCTTTTTTTTTTTTTAATGTTTATTTTTGAGAGACACACACACACACACACACACACACACAG
The DNA here is from genome assembly GCF_018350175.1 of Felis catus. Classification (NCBI taxonomy): domain Eukaryota; kingdom Metazoa; phylum Chordata; class Mammalia; order Carnivora; family Felidae; genus Felis; species Felis catus. The sequence continues at coordinate 109,825,689 of NC_058371.1, forward strand.
AGTATGAGCAGGCGAGGGTCAGAGAGAGAGAGGGAGACACATAATCCAAAGCAGGCTCCAGGCTCTGAGCTGTCAGCACAGTGCTGGACACGAGGCTCGAACTCACGAACAGTGAGATCAGACCTAGGCCGAAATCTGACGCTTAACCAACTGAGCCACCCAGGCGCCCCTTGATTACATTCTTCTCCAGATCTTTCTGTACATGGGCCTTGCTGCTTAGTGTCCTTTTGTTTTGTTTTGTTCTGTTTTCACCTCATCTTGAGCTTCAAAATTGACATTTTCCTAGATATAATTTAGGTTGCTCTTAATTATGTTTGGGATGCCACATTCCCTAGACAAGCCTTGTGAGTTCTGATGGAATTAATCTGGATTATCAATTGGGGCACTACGGACTGGGGAGAAATGATTATGAGAACTCAAAAGGATCCAAGATCCACTATAATATCCTCTTGTAATTTTTGTTCTATTGGTTGTATTAGGATTCTCTGCCTATATAAAAAGAGACTTATTATATGGATTTGGTTCACATTACTACAGAGGCTGACAATTCCCTAGATCAGCAGTGAGCTGGAGACCCAGAAGAGCCAACTGCATCGTTCTAATCTGAAATCCAGCAAGCTTAAGACCCAAGAAGAGCCAATGTTTCAATTCAAGTCCAAAAGTAAGAAAAGACCAACTGAAGTCCCTGCTCAAAAGTAGTCAGGCAGGAAGTGTTTCCTCTTACTAGTGGGTCAGCCTTTGTGTTCTACTCTGGCTGTCAACTGATTGGATAAGGCCCACACACATTAGGGAGGACAATTTGCTTTACTCATTCTACCAAGTCAAATCTTAATCTTATCCAGAAAATTCTCACAGACACAGCCAGAATAATGTTGATCAAATATCTAGGCACCCCTTGGCCCAGTCAAGTTGGCACAGAAAATTAACCATTACACCAATATTAGCAGTAATATAAGAAAGAAAAAAAAATCTCTCATTTTTAAGAACACGGAAATGGACAGTTTGTAGATGGCATCCAATCTAATGGCGAATCTTATTAAGAGTAAGAAATCCCAAAGAATAGTAATTGCCAATTTTAAAACTAGAATGAAAAAGGATGAATTTATAAAGTCTAGAACAAGATTTCGTCAACAATTTAGTCTCAGGACACTTCATACTTTTAAAAATAATTGACATCCTCATGGGGGATTTACTATATGATGAATTAAAACCAAGTAGGTTTTAATACATATTTACATTTAATACATATTTAATACATATTACATGTGGGGCGCCTGGGTGGCTCAGTCGGTTGAGCGGCTGACTTCGGCTCAGGTCATGATCTTGCAGTCCTTGTCGGGCTCTGTGCTGACAGCTCAGAGCCTGGAGCCTGTTTCAGATTCTGTGTCTCCCTCTCTCTGACCCTCTCCCATTCATACTCTGTCTCTCTCTATCTCAAAAAAATAAACGTTAAAAAAAATTAAAAAAAATACATATTACATGATAACATGCAAGACACCATCCATTAACTCTTAGAACAATGATGTCACCACATATCACACAGCTTCTAGAAAACTCCAGTGTGCAATCTTTAGAGAAAAATAAAAGTAGTAGTTAAGACTTTAGTATTATTATGAAAGCAGTTGTGACCATGTAGTAATGTTCCTGAAGGCTTAACCAATAAACCATTTGGAACCTACTCTCCCTCAATACCTTTATGGTGATGGTTATAAATAGAGATACTTAATAATTAATTAAACGTAGGATGAGAACAAAGTACCAGTTATCACTGATCAGTAAGATAAGCTGAGAAATAGATTTGGACAGAAACAGGGAGCAAAAGAGCAGCCAAACATAGTAATTAACTGTATTGAGTATGACATTTGGAGAATGGAGGAGGAAGGCAGAAGCAGCCAAGCAATCAAATTACTCTAGATATGCCAACATGGAGTACGAGGAACAGATTTACCCTCCTGCTGAAACATTTATAAAACAGATGAAATACATGAAAAAGGTTTTCAGGCACTGGATATTAAGTGTCACAGGACAGTGATCTCTGAGAGACAGGAAGAAACAAGGTGAGCCCTAAAATGATTACTCCAGTTTCCTGCCTGAAGAGCGTTTCCAGCCTATAGCACTATAGCACTATAGCACTGTCTACTATAGTAGACAGTGTACTCAAAAGTGTATTTACTCCTATGGTGGGGAAAAAAATTAGCCCTAAAGTCTTTCCTGATCCCACCTAACGGATCTTGAAAATAAACTTCAAAAAGGATCAAACTGTTTCCAAGTAACTTAACTGACCCCGAGGAAAAAAAAGAATAATTTACAGGAATACAAAATACCTAGCAATAAGTAAGGTCAAATTCACTATGTCTGCATACAATAAAAGTCACCAGGGGGTCACCTGGGTGTCTCAGTCAGTTAATCGGCCAACTTCAGCTCAGGTCATGATCTCATGGTTTATGAGTTCAAGCCCCTAATTGGGCTCTGTGCTGACAGCTCAGAGCCTGGAGCCTGTTTTGGATTCTGTGTCTCCCTGTCACTCTGTCTGCCACTCCCCCGCTCACACTCTGTCTCTGTCCCTAAAATAAGGAAACATTAAAAAAAAAAAAAGTCACCAGGTATCCAAAGAAGCAGAAAAATATGAACCATCAGGAGAAAAATTAATGAAAGAATCAGATCCAGAGATAATGTAAATGGTAACATTAGCAGACAAGGCATCAAAATTTATTATATCTTATGTGTTTAAGATAAAAAACAACTGAATGTGTTAAGGAGAGAAATTCAAATATATTTAGAAAAAGTTTTTAAAAACTTCAAGATACAGAAACTATAATATCTGAGATTAAAGTAGACTAGATGGAATTATTGGCACATTCTTACAAAAGAAACTGTGAAGTTAAAGACATAGCAATTGAAATTAGGCAAAATGAAGCAAGGAGAGAAAAACTCAAAAAGCAGGAGCAGTGTATCAGTGTGCTGTGAGCAGCTCCAAGCAGCCTAATATATGCAAAATTGAAATCTTTATAAAAGGAGGGAAATAGGAGGAAATGAAAAAAACATTTTAAGAAGGTATTGTTGGCATTCCCAAATTTGATGAAAAATATAACCATAATTTGATTATGACATATGTTGGTGTATTTTCTCTGCTTCTTGAACTTGGGGTTTAGGATCTTCTGCATCTGTGACACATTAGTGAAAGAGGACAATTGTAGGAGCAATGTCGTTGAGAGGAGATGAGATCCAGTGCCTCAGAGGATGGGTTGCCTTAGATGGGAGCACTGGTAGATCTTTCAATATGGAGAACAGTAATTCACCCCAGACAAGACAGTAAGTTATTGGAGGGCCATATGAAATTCTCTTCTCTCTGATGTTGTTTCATATTACATAGGAAGCAAAATCCTTAGTTTACTGTGAAGATGGAAAAGAGGATGTTGGGCTTTTGAGGAGCAAAGAGAAGGTAGGAAATATTGTTGGGGGTGGGAGGAGGACAAGAGTGAACAGGCTAGAGAAATGTAGTTGGAGTAGCAGGAAGTTCCAAGAACCCACTCGGGTTTGTGGTTGCAAATGTAAGTCAGCAAAGTGCAAGATGTTTCTCCTCTCGTGTTCATCTGCTTGGGTGCTGGTATTGAGCAAATTAATAGTTGGAAATAGTCAGGAAGGCAAATATCCAAGACCAGATAAGTGGATACATATGTTAAAATTTGAAGCACTGATAGAAGTTTGCGAGCAGAACTAAAAAGGAGATTCAGGTAGGTGGAACAACATTCACAAAGAAATAAAAGTAAAAATTAATTGTACATTTAGAAACCTACATGTTGTTTAGTGCTGCTGGAGCAAAAAGTAGAAAAGCAGGGAGGGTATCAGGAAATAATACTAGAGAGAATGGTGGCTTAGAATTTTCTCTTGGCAGATTAATCTATCAGAAGTATCAGCAAAAGATGTGCTATGTCACATATGGTCAGAATAACACAATTTACTTGTACATAATGAATAGTGAGCTATTGAAGAGTTGTAATGAACATCCCAACAAACAAAAGTCTAGGATCAGATGGTTTCACTGATGCATTTTATCAAATATTTAAAGAATAATACCAATCCTTCTTAAACTCTTAAGAAAAAAAAAAAAAGATGTAAGAGGAGTGAATGTTTACAAACTCATTTTACAGGGCCTGCATTACCCTGATATCAAAACCAGACAAGCACATCATAAGACAAGAACATTACAGGCCATTATCCCTGATGAGAGCAGATATTCTCAACAAAATATTAGCAAGCCAAATTTAACAATACATTAAAAGGATCGTATAAGGTAATCAAGTAGGATTTATTCCTGAGGTGTGATAAGCCATACGCCACCACATAAATGTGATATGCCACATTAACAAAATGAAGGACAAAAATCATATGATTGTCTCAATAGATGCAGGGAAAGTATTTGACGAAATTCAAAAAACTATTTATGATTAAAACTCTCAACAAAGTGGGTATAGAAGGAATGTATCTCAAAATAATAAAGCCCGTATATGACAAACCCATAGATAACATACGTAATGGTGAAAATCTGGAAGTTCTTCCTAAAAGATCAGGAATATGGATGCCCGCTCTTACTACTTGTATTCAACATAGTGCTGGAAGTCCTACACAAAGTAATTAGGCAAGAAAACAAAATAAAAGACATCAAAATTAGAAAGGAAGAAGCAAAAGCTGTCATTACTTACAGATAACATGATATTAAATATAGAAAACCCTAAAGATTCCACCCCCCAAAAAAACTGTTAGAATACATAAATTCAATAAAGTTGTAGGATACAAAATCAATATACAACAAATCTATTATATTTTTATACACTTAGAGTGAACTATCACACAGGTAAATTAATAACACAATATGCTTTGTAATTGCATCCAAAAGAATTAATACCTGGGAATAATTGTAACAAAGAGTTGAAAAATCTGTACACTGCAAACTGTAAGTCACTGATGAAAGAATCTAAGGACACAAATAAATGGAAAGATATACCATGCCCATGCGTTGAAAGGATATTGTTAAAATATCCATAAGCAATTTACAGATTCAATAAAATTCCTATTTTGCTCAGTGGCAATTTTCACAGAAATAAAATAATCCTAAAATTTGTATGAAACTACAGAATACCCCATATAGCCAAAGCAATCTTGACAAAGAAGAACAAAGCTAGAGGCATTATACTCCCTGATAATTAAAACAGTATAATTTCAGCATAAAAACAGACACATAGATCAATATAGCAGAATAGATAACCCAGAAAGAAACCAATGCATATACGGTTTATGCATTGGTCAATTTATGACAAAGAAGTGAAGAATGTACAATGGGGATAAGACAGTCTCTTCAATAAATGGTGTTGAGAAAACTGTATGGTCATATGCAAAAAAAATTAAAACTGGACTATCATCTTACACCATATTGCAAAACTTAACTCAAAATTAATTAAGGACTTGAATGTAAGATCTAAAACCATAAAACTCCTGGAAGAAACCATAGGTGGTAAATTCCTTGACATTGGTCTTGGTGATCATTTTTGGATTTGTCATGGAAAGCAAAGGCAACAAAGGAAAAAAAACAAGTGAAACTACATCAAACCAAAAGGTTTCAGCACAGCAAAGAAAACCATCAAAATGAAAAGGCCACCTACTGAATAGGAGAAAATATTTGCAAACTATATACCCAATAAGGAGTTAACATCCAGTATATAAAGAACTCATATAACTCAATAGCAAAAGAGCAAACCAATTTAAAAATGAGGAGAAAATCTAAATGGACATTTTTCCAAACAAGACATATAAGTAGTCAACAGGTGCCTGAAAAGACAATGTCACTAATCATCAGGGAAATGCAAATAAAACTGTAATGAGATATCACCTCACACCTGCTAGAATGGCTATTATCAAAACATCAAAAATGGAACTACCATATGATATAGCAATTCCACTTTTGGGTATTTAACCAAAGGAAGTGAAACTACTAGCTAGAAAAGATACATGCGCTGCCATATTAACTGCAACATTATTAACAATGGCCAATATTTGAAAGCAATATAAGTATTCATCAATAGATGCATGGCTAAAGAAGATGTGGAGATACACAGAGACACACATACACATGAATATTATTTAGCCATAAAAAGGGATGGAAATATTTCCATTTGCAACAGCATGGGTGGACCTTGGAGAGCATTATGCTAAATGAAATAAATCAAACAGAGAAATACAAATAACATATGATCTCACGTATATGTGAAATCTATAACAACAACAAAAACAGGTTCATAGATACAGAGAACAGATTTGTAGTTGACAGGCAGGGGGTGGGGTGGACAAATTGAGTAAAGGGGTCAAAAGTACAAAGTTGCAGTTATAAAATAAATAATTATGAGGATGTAATATACAGCATGGTGCCTATAGTTAATACTGTATTAATACTGCATTGAATATTTAAAAGTTGCTAAGCGAATAAATCTTAAAAGTTCTCATCACAAGAAAAAAATGCATAACTATGGACCAGATATTAACTATAATTATTGTGGTGATCATTTCTAAATATATACAAATATTAAATCATTATGTTGTATACTGGGAACCAATAAATGCTATATGTTAATTATACCTCAATTAAAAAATATATATTATATATATTATAGGACACAACAAAGTAGACTGGGAAATTACAAATGCTCATGCTTCTGGGGCACCTGGGTGGCTCAGTTGGTTGAGCATCTGACTTCAGCTCAGATCATGATCTTGTGGCTAGTGAGTTTGAGCCCCATGTCAGGATCTGTGCTTACAGCTCAGAGCCTGGAGCCTGGTTCGGATTCTGTGTCTCCCTCTCTCTCTACCCCTCCCCAGCTCACACTCTGTCTGTCTCTCTCTCAAAAATAAACGTTAATAAAAAAAACCCAAATGTTCATACTTCCAAATCCGGTATATATTTTCTCCAATTTGTGTAATCTCATTGTATTCTTCATGTGTTAGGTTTCTTTGAGAACTCATTTTTTTAAATTTACCAGTTTAGTAATGAAATATACTACTGTTTAGAAAAAAAAGTTACAATAATAATTATTTGGTTAGTTCTGTATTTAAGGAGGTTATTCTAGCAGCAGTGTGGGGCATATACTGAAATATGTCAAGATTAGAGATATGGATTCATAATAAAGCTCTGAAGATGTCCATAGCCTAACCCCTAGAATCTAGGAATATGTCACTTTACATGGCAAAAGGGATTTGCAGACATGAATAAATTAGGGATCTTAAAATGGGAAGATTATTCTGGATTATCTAGGTGGGCCTAGCATAATCACAAAGGTCTTTATAAGGAGGAAAAAGGAAGGAAGATTAGAGAAGGTTACAGAGTAGACATCAGAGACAGAGAGAAGAGAGATTTGAAGATGGTAGACTATACTACTGACCTTGAAAATGGAAGAAGGGTCTATATACCAAAGAATTCAAGTGGCCTCTAGGAGCTAGAAAAGGCAAGGAAGCAGAACCTTTCAGAGAACCTCTATAAGGTACACACCAATTTTAGCCCAGGGAGAGTCCTCTCAGAATTACAAGAAAATAAATATGAGTTGTTTTAAGCCACTAAGTTTGTGGTTATTTGTTACAGCTGTGACAGAAAACTAATACAGGGTTCAACTAGGCATTTAATGCAGTAACCCAGGTGAATGATGGAGACTCCTGAGCCAGTCACAGTGCATGTGGAGAAGAGAGGATGAAGTACTGGATGAATGAAATACTGGGTATTTAGTAGAGTTGTGAACATAGAAACTTAGTATTCCAGTATCCAGATCAAAAGGAAATTTTCTCTAAAAAAGAAAATGTGGCAGATGACTAATTCACCACCACAAATCCTTCTTCTCCTTCCAAAGTACAGTGGTGTTACTGCAAAGTTGTTGCCTGGTGAGGGACTACATTTCTCAATCATCTTGCAATTATGGCCATGTGATTATTTCTTGCCAATGGAATGTGAACAGAAACACTATGTCACTTCTAAAACCAAACACCTCAAAAACCAGGTGTGCATTCTATCTATACTTTCTCTTTCCCCCATCCTCTGGCTGAATGAGGATTGAGTCTCTGGGTGGCAAAGAGAACAGGAGGGTGCAGAAACACAATATAAAAGGCCCCTAAATCTCTACAGGGAGGTCACTTGCTGATCAGGAACACGCACATAGGTCTATGTGATGACCAAGAAATACACTTTTTTGCAAGATACTGATTTTGAGGCTTATCTCTTTCTATCTTAAAATTGGTGCAACTAGAATGCTGTTTTAACAGAATCCTAAAGTACGTGCCATCATTGAGTGGATGAAAGAATCGTTGTAAGACATAGGAGGGATGGAGAGTCGTGTTATGCAGTGGCAATAGACTTGAAAAGATTTGGCTGGCCAAGCTTGTAGCTCTAAATTATAATGTTGGTTGTGTTAGCTTGATACTGACTGTTCTTAGCAGGATATCAGAATTAAAATGAGCTTAGGCAAGAATGGACCAGTTTGTAAGCAAAAAGTAAAGGTCAATAGAGGGAATCCAACTATCTGGGGTTTCTCACAATTGAAAAATCTGCATAATTCTAGAACCCAAACATTAAGAGATAAGACCAAAAAGGATTTTAACATCAGAAGCTTTTTATTTTTTTCAGTTAGAAAAGTCACTCAGTCTTAGATCAAAAATCAGAATAAGGATGTTTCCTTCCCACATAAGCCCATTGTTTTAAGATAGGTATAAAATAGGAACTATTAAGAGAAAGGCATTGGCAAAAGTGTCAAGGAAAAAAGCAGGCCTAAGGATGAGGCCTGGGGTAAAACTCTACTTATAAGTTCTGGAATGTAACTGCCCAGAAGCGAACAGAACAGGAATCTACCAAGTATTTGAGAGGGGGATTTGTATTGCCAAAGAATCCTGAATCCTGAACAAAAATGCCATTGAATATTAAGCATTATCCTGAAACCACAAAACTTACACAAACAGAAAGTTCAATAGAACCAAAGGATTCTTTGGATTTATTGCCCACTTCGGATATGGCCATTCTGAACGGTGGAATCCCTACTAGAGAGTTAGTTCAATACCTAATCAAGTAACACCACCACCCACCCCCTGACGGTGCCGAGGAGTTTCACAATGCCACAACCTCACATGATTTCAATGTTGCCAGGGGCCAATGATTGTGGTGAGACTCCCATTTTCCCTCTCAATTGTTGAACCCCCAATATCATGGATAGTCTGTTAAAACAAAATTAAAATTTTAAGAACTTACTGCAGTGTGAGAAATTACCATATTAATAGAGATTTAGCAGTGTCTCAAGAGGGAGAAGTCAGGAGTGGGATATTTATAGATTTCAGTCTGGATCAACCGATTTAAGTCAAGTCATTCAATGTGGGGAACAATTTGAGACAAGAAAAAGTATTTAATATAATATAGAATTTATAAGTGTAAGTGAAAAGAAGGTCTTGAAGCAAAGCTTCGATAAGTAAGCTATTAGTAGTAATTGAGACCAGATGAGTGAGCTATTGTGTCTAAATTGGGGGAAAAAAAGATAAATGGGGATTTCCTAAAGCAAACCATGAAATGATTTCTTTATTTGCAGCAATGTCTTTCCATGTCAAAGTTCACCTGGAACAAACAACATAGTTGTGGTCCACAATATATATATAAGTCACACTGACACAGTCTCAATTATCACTAGTCTAGCTATCCTGCTCCTTCTCTACCATATGGATCTCAAGGGGCATCTTTTAAATCAAATATTGCCAAACTGAAAAAATATGTATATATTGCCAAACTGTGAGGAGCCACATCCAAACCTGATACAGAGGGACTGCTCTTTATCTTGAGATCTAGGATTTTGAGATCTGGTGTTTGAAGAGACTCTGGTTCTTTTGGGAGGAGGTAGATGTATTCTGTGTTTACAGAAAAGTTTTGATTTGCTTACTGGCTGCCCAGATGGGTGCACCATGTAAGAAACGATTAACTGATCACCAAACTCTTGTGCTTCCCTTGCATTGTAGGCTTGTCCCTGGAAAATAGCTGCTCAGGGAGGGACCACATTTCCCATTTCCTGCATGACTAGATGGAGTCCTGTGACTAGTTCTCAGAAATGTGAATATGAGTGCAGATGATGCAGGTCACTTTCAAACCTCGAATCTGTGAAACAGTTGTGCATTCTCTATTTTTTTCCCTCCATATGGCACTGAAGGCAATAAATTTTGTAACGTAGGAAGAGGCAAAATACAAATGGAAGAAGCCTGGATGCCTGAATCCATACATGGAAAGTTGTCCAAACTACCTACATTGGCTTGTGAAATAAGTTAGGAATAAACTTCTCTTGAGGTAAGTCATAGACTTGTCAGCATATTTATGATAGAATAGTTTGCATAGCATATAATAATAGCTAGAACTGTCCTAATACATGATGCTTATCATAAAAGATGAAATATGTAATCTCAAATAGTAACATTTGACATATTCATTGAAAAAGCAATACAAGCACATATATATGGAATCATACCATTTTGGTGATAAGCTCCTATGTAAATAGAAGAACCAAGGAAGAATATCCATTAAATTTTTAATAAACATGTCTGAATATTGGTATTACTGATAACTCCTGCCTTTTTCATTATGGTATTGTGGATTTTCCAAATGCTCTCTATATTTTTTAAGATGTCAAAGATATAATTATGTTTTGTATCTATATTAATTACTAAACATATTGGTTCAATTCTGGATTGAAGGGACTTATAATTAATAGTATTTTTTAACACAATGATTCAGTTTCAATATAGGAAAAATATATTTTTTGGTGCAGAAATCTACAAATGAGTATTAATTCTGGTTTGGCCCCAAATTTCTTTTTTTTTTTAAGTCATGGTTCTTTATTATTTATTAATTTATTTTTTAATTAAAATCCAAGTTAGTTAAATATAGTATAATAATAATTTCAAGAATAGAATTTAGTAATTCATCGCTTACATATAACACCCAGTGCTCATCCCAACAAGTGTCCACCTTACTGACTTTCATCCCTTTAGCCCTCTCCACCACCCAACACTCCACCAGCAACCCTGTTTGTTCTCTGTATTTAAGAATCTCTTATGCTTTGTCTCCCTCTCTATTTTTATCTTATTTTTGCTTCCCTTCTCTTTTGTTCATCTGTTTTGTATCTTAAATTCCACATATGAGTGAAATCATATGATATTTTTCTTTCTCTGACTTATTTCATTTAGCATAATACACATTAGTTCCATCCATATTGTTGCAAAGGGCAAGATTTCATTCTTTTGATCGCCGAGTAATATTCAATTGTATATATATATACCACATCTTCTGTAACCACTCATCAGTCGATGAACATTACGGTTTTTTCCATACTTTGGCTACTGTTGATAGTGCTGCTATAAACATTGGGGTGCATGTGCCCCTTCGAATCAGCACTCTTGTATCCTTTAGATAAATACCTAGTAGTGCAACTGCTGGGCCCTGAGGTAGCTCTACTTTTAATTTTTGGAGGAACCTCCATATTGTTTTCCAGAGTGGCTGCACAGTTTGCAGTCCCACCAGCAGTGCAAAAGGGTTCTTCTTTATCTACATCCTTACCAACATCTGCTGTTGCCTGATTTGTTAATGTTAGCCATTCTGACAGGTGTGAGGTGGTATCTCATTGTGGTTTTGATTTGAATTTCCCTAATGAGTGATGTTGAACATTTTTTTCACGTGTCTGTTAGCCATCTGGATGTCTTCTTTCAAAAAGTGTCTATTCATGTCATTTGCCCATTTCTTCACTGGATTATTTGTTTTTTGTGTGCTGAGTTTGATAAGTTCTGTATAGATTTTGGATACTAACCCTTTATCTGATATGGCATTTGCAAATATCTTCTCCCATTCCATCAATTGCCTTTTAGTTTTGCTGATTGTTGCCTTCACTGTGCAGAAGTTTTTATCTTGATGAGGTCCCAATAATTTTCATTTTTGCTCTTGTTTCCCTTGCCTCTGGAGACATGTCAAGTAAGAAATTGCTGTGGCCAAGGGCAAAGAGGTTGTTGCCTGTTTTCTCCTCTAGAATTTTGATGGTTTCCTGTCTTATGTTTGGGTCTTTCATTCATTTTGAATTTCGTTTTGTGTATGATGTAAGAAAGTGGTCCAGGTTCATCCCTCTGCATGTCACTGTCCAGTTTTCTCAACACAATTTGCTGAAGAGACTTTTTTCCATTGGATATTCTTTCCTACTTTGTTAAAGATTAGTTGCCCATACATTTGTGGGTCCATTTCTGGATTCTCTATTCTGTTTCATTGATCTATGTGTCTGTTTTTGTGCCAGTATCATACTGTCTTGATGATTACAACTTTGTAATACATCTTGAAGTCCAGAATTATGATGCCTCCCACTTGGGTTTTCTTTTTCAGGATTTCTTTGGCTACTCGGGGTCTTTTCTGGTTCCATACAAATTTTAGGATTGTTTATTCCAGCTCAGTGAAGAAGGCTGGTGTTATTTTGATAGAGATTGCATTAAATATTATAGATTGCTTTGGGTAGTGTCAACATTCTAACAATATTTGCTCTTCCAATCCATGAGCATGGAATGTTTTTCCATTTTCTGTGTCTTCTTCAATTTCTTTCATAAGCTTTCTATAGTTTTCAGTGCATGGATTTTTCACCTCTTTGGTTAGGTTTATTCCTAGGTATTTTATAGTTTTTGGTGCAATTGTGAGTGGGGTCGATTCCTTGATTTCTTTCTGCGGCTTTATTATTGGTGTATAGAAATGCAATTGATTTCTGTACATTTATTTTATACCCTGAGAATTTGCCAAATTCATGTATCAGTTCTAGCAGGTTTTTTAGAGTATTCTGGGTTTTCCACATAGAGTATCATGTCGTCTGCAAAGAGTGAAAGTTTTACCTCCTCCTTGCTGATTTGGATTCCTTTTATTTCTTTGTGTTGTCTTACTGCTGAGGCTAGGACATCCAACACTATGCTGAATAACAATGGTGAGAGTGGACAGCCTTGTCATGTTCCTGAACTTTGGGGAAAGATTGCAGTTTTTCCCCAATGAGGATGATATTAGCAGTGGGTTTTTCACATATGGCCTTTATGATCTTGAGATATATCCTTCTATACCTACTTCCTTGAGGGTTTTTATCAAGAAAGGATGCTGTATTTTGTCAAGTGCTTTTTCTACATCTATTGAGAAGATCTTTTGGTTCTTATCCTTTTATTAATGTGATGTATCACATTGATTAATTTGCAGATATTGAACCAGCCCTGCATCTCAGGAATAAATCTCACTTGATCCTGGTGAATAATTCTTTTAATGTATTGTTGAATCCGGTTGGCTAGTATCTTGTTGAGAATTTTTGTGGCCATGTTCATCAGGGAAATTGGTCTGTAGTTCTCCTTTTTAGTGGGGTCTCTGTCTGGTTTTAGAATCAAGGTAATGCTGGAATTGTAGAATGAATTGGGGAGTTTTCCTTTCATTTCCATTTTTTGGAACAGTTTCAAAAGAATAGGTGTTTACTCTTCTTTCAATGTTTGGTAGAATTCCCCTGGAAAGCCATCCGACCATGGACTTTTGTTTGTTGGGAGATTTTTAATTACTGATTCAATTTGTTTTCTGACTATGGGTCTGTTCAAATTTTCTATTTCTTCCTGTTTCAGTTTTGGTAGTTTACATGTTTCTAGGAATTTATCCATTTCTTCCAGATTGCCCAATTTGTTGGCATATAATTGCTCTTATGCCCAATTCTCTTCTTATTGTTTGTATTTCTGCAGTGTTGGTTGTGATCTCACCTCTTTTTTGTGATTTAACTTATTTGGGTTCTTTCCATTATTCTTTTGATCAATCTGACTAGGAGTTTATCAATTTTGCTAATTCTTTCAAAGAGCCAGCTCCTGGTTTCATTGATTTTTTTTTATTTCGATATTATTGAATTCTTCTCTAATATTTATTATTTCACTTCTTCTGCTGATTTTAAGCTTTATTTGCTGTTCTTTTTCCAGCTCTTTTAGGTGTAAGGTTAGGTTGTGTATTTGAGAACTTTCTTCCTTCTTTAGGAAGGCCTGGATTGCTATGTACTTCCTTCTTATAACTGCCTTTGCTGCATCCCAGAGGTTTTGAGTTGTCATGTTTTCATTTTCATTGGTTTCCATGTACTTTTTAAATTTCTCTTTAATCTCTTGGTTAACTCATTTGTTCTTTAATAGGGTGTTCTTTAATCTCTTAATATTGATATTTCCAAATTTTCTCTTGTGGTTGATTTTGAGTTTCATGGTGTTGTGGTCTGAAAATATGCAAGGTATGATCTCGATCTTTTTGTACTTCTTCAGGGCTGATTTGTGACCCAGTATGTGACCCATTCTGGAGAATGTTCCGTGTGCACTGAGGAAGAATGTGTATTCTGTTGCTTTAGGATGAAATGTTCTGAATATATCTGTTACGTCCATCTGGTCCAGTGTGTCATTCAGAGACATTGTTTCCTTGCTGATTTTCTGCTTACATGATCATTCCATTGCTGCAAGTGGGATGTTGAAGTCCCCTACTGTTATGGTATAGTTATCAATGAATTTATTTATGTTTGTGATGAAATGATTTATATATTTGGGTGCTTTCACATTGGGGGTATAAATATTTACAATTGTTTGATCTTCTTGGTGGATAGACCCATTAGTTATGATATAATGCCCTTCTTCATCTCTTGGTACAGTAGTTAAAAAATCTAGTTTGTATGATATAAGTATGGCTACTCCAGCTTTCTTTTGACAACCATTAGCATGACAGATGGGTCTCCATCCCTTACTTTCAATCTGCAGCTGTCTTTAGGTCTAAAATAGTCTCTTGTAAGCAGCATATAAATGGATCATCTTTTCTTATCAATTCTGATACCCTGTCTTTTGATTGGGGCATTTAGTCCATTGATATTTAGAGTGAGTACTGAAAGATATGAATTTAGTGCCATTGTGTTGCCTGTTGAGTTGGTGTTTCTGATGATGTTCTCCAGTCCTTTCTAGTCTTTGTTGCTTTTGTTCTTTTTTATTTGTTTTGTATTTTATGCACTCAAAGCGTCCCCCTTAAAATTTCTTTCAGGGGTTGGTTGGTGGTCATGAACTATTTTAGTTTTTGTTTGTCTGGGAAACTCTTTATCTCTCCATCTATTTTGAATGACCACCTTGCTGGATAAAGAATTCTTGGCTGTATATTTTTCCGATTCTTAATATATCCTGCCACTCCTTTCTGGCCTGCCAAGTTTCTGTGGATAGATCTGCTGCAAACCTGATGGTCTTCCCGTAAGGTTTAAAGATTTTTTATCCCCTTGTTGCTTTCATAATT
This sequence comes from Felis catus, assembly GCF_018350175.1. Lineage (NCBI taxonomy): Eukaryota > Metazoa > Chordata > Mammalia > Carnivora > Felidae > Felis > Felis catus. The sequence goes on from NC_058371.1 coordinate 109,841,029, forward strand.
CTTTCCTTGTCTGTGCATTTTTTGAATTTGACTATGATATGTCTTGGTGATGGTCGGTTTTTGTTGAATGTAATGGGAGTTCTCTGTGCTTCTTGGATTTTGATGTCTGTGTCCTTCCCCAGGTTGGGAAAGTTTTCCACTATAATGTGCTCGCATAAACCTTCTGCCCCTTTTTCTCTCTCTTAATCTTCTGGGACTCATTTGATTCAGATTTTATTCCTTTTTAATAAATCACTGAGTTCTCAAAGTCTTGTACTGGGATCTTTTGCCTTTGTTTCCCTCTTTTTTTCTGCTTCATTATTCTCCATATTTTTGTCTTTTAAATCAGTGATTTGCCGTTCTGCTTTGTCCACCCTTGCTGTCATTGGCATTCATTTGAGATTGTATCTCAGTTGTAGCATTTTTAATTTCTTCCTGACTAGATTGTATTTCTTGTATCTCCACAGAAAGAGATTCTATGCTTTTTTCAACCCTTTTATCATGGTTCTAAATTCTAGTTCAGACATCTTGCTTACGTCTGTGTTGATTAAGCCCTGGCTGTAATTTCTTCCTCTTCTTTCTTTTGGGCTGAATTCCTTCGTTTTGCCATTTTGGAGGAAGAAAAAAAGCTTAATATAAAAAAATAAAAATTAAAAAAACAAAAACAAAAATCAAATAAAGGAAGTAGATCCTAGGTGTATTTTGGTCTGCTTGTTGAAAGAAGCTTGACAGAATAAGTAAAAAGAGAAAGAGAAGGGGAAAAAATGTAAGAAAAAATGTAAAAATTAAAAAAATAGAATAAAATGAAATAAAGAAAATGAAATAGAATATAAAATTTAAAAAAGAAAAAAAGAAGTAAAATTTTCTCTTTCTGTATCCAAGAATGAGGGAGGAAGGAAGGAAGGGAGGAAGGAGAGAGAGAGAGAGAGAGAGAGAGAGAGAGAGAGAGAGAGAGAGAGAGAGAAAAGCAATTTAAGCAAAAAGAAACAAAGAAAATGGACAAAAAAATGAACCAGCAAACAGAATGAAACACAAATGACATTACATCCAGTTTCCCCTAGAACTGAAACTGTGAAGTCTTCTATAGTCCATACACTAAGCATGGGGAGTGACTTGTGCTGGTCTTCTAGGGGATGTACTTGGAGGGTGCAGTTGTATGGACTTGACGTAACAGCTTTGTTCTCCAGTAGGTGGCGCTGCTTAACTTACTGGGGTGGATCACTGTGGCACACATGAGCAGGAGAGGTGGAAATTGCTTTACCCAGCTCTGGCACAGGAACTTCGTGCTTTCACCCACCAGTGATCAAGGACCCTTCCTTTGTCTCAGGCCTCTATCCACTCCCTGCCTCTATCCTGTTCATGTCCAAGGTGTCCACTTGCCAGGCAGCACCTCTCTCCAGAATTTTATCTCAGGTGGGATTGTGTTTCAAACCCCATGCTTCAGAGACCCCTGTGGCTTGGACCAGTGCTAACACTTTAGGTGAGGGTCTCGCTGAGCAACAGCCAGGTACTGGCTTGCCCCAGAAAACGTTTATATGATTGTCCTGTGACAGAGTTTCAAAGATTATGGTAAACCACAAAGCACAACTGGCACCAAGTTTCATCACACTCTGGCGTCTTTGTCCCCAATACCAGCAAACGTGTCTGTTCTGTCGAGTCTGTTAGGACATTTGCCTGTGGGGAGGCCATATGACCTCTACCAAATGCACTCTAAGCAGGGAAGCCACTTCTCCCCGTGTGGTACATGAACCCCTCAGACCCCACTGTCTGCTCCTGGGGATTTGCCCTGCTTCCTCACCAGAGCACCACCAGGCACTGAGCTCTGAGCCTTCAGACTCTGCACTCTATTGTTTATAGAATTCTGGTGATATTGAAATCCTCTCCTTTCTTCCCATCAATGTTTTTAGTGAGATTTCTTGTTCAGTCCCCTATAAGAGTTTACTCTCTCTCTGTCTCTCTTCTCTCTCTCTGTCTCTCTCTCTCTCTCTCTCTCTCTCTCTCTCTCTCTCTTCCTTTCTCTCTGGAGACTTTTGGGAAGTGCTTCACTTGCATGATTCTGGTGTGCCACACTCTCCCCCTTTCCCTTTCTCTGTCCTCTCTCCACAAAAACAGCTCCCTACCCTCCACAGCTTTTCTCTGCCCCAGTTCACCCCTCTGCACTGTATACTTGCCATGTTCTGTGGCTCAAGTTATACAGATTGTTGTTAATCCTCAAGTCAGTTTCCTAGGTGTTCAAAATAATTTGGTGCTTATCTGGCTGGGATCAGAGACAAGCTCAGGGTCTCCATGCTGCTCTGCCATCTTAACCCCAAATTCCTTTTATGTGGGACCTATTTGCTCATCTAAGATAAACATGTTATTAACTCTTTGAGTCATTTATTTTTATCTTTTCTATGCTTGCAACAGTCCTATGAAATAGGCAGAGAAGATATGATCAATTATTTTTATCCCACTTCATGGTCAAGAAATTTATATCCAGACAGAATCAAGAGACTTGTTTACAACTCCACAGCCATGAAGTGGTGGAACTAGGACCCCATTTGTGATGCTCACAGCAAGGCTCTGGAAGAGGAAAATTTTTATCAGGGAATGCAATTGCCAGCTATCCACACCACCTTAGAATGCTCTCTATAATTAATCATTATTTTCAGGTAAGAATAAATAATTTAAAAAAAGATGTACATCTTAATAACCAGATGTGATTGTCTCTAAGACATAAACCATTACTACTGGGTTCTAGCATATATTAAGTCCTCCAACTAATATCTGTTTAATAACAATGATGATCAGGGGCATCTGGGTGGCTCAGTCAGTTCAGCATACAGCTTCAGTTCAGTCATGATTTTGTGGTTTGTGACTTCGAGTCCTGTGTCGGGCTCAGTGCTGATAGCTCGGAGCCTGGACCCTGCTTCAGATTCTGTCTGTCTCTCTCTCTCTCTGCCCCTACCCCACTTGTACTCTGTCTCTCTCAAAAATAAACATTGAAAATATTTTTTAATGATGATGATGATGATGATGGTGATGAAAGAGCCCTCGTGTGAAACATCATTTAGTTTCCCATGGGTCAGTGATACAACAGAGGTAGAGGGTTATGAAGGTGCTTTTCCAAATTTGGGTTTGAAGAGGCTTCCAGTCCAAGAAGGCAATATATGAAGAATCTGAAATCACCTCCATGGAAATGCCAAATCTACACCTGTCTATAAACAATTGCTCCTGAAGAAGAACTGAGGGATGACTAAACAGCTTCTGCACAACAAAATATGGAGAGAGCACTTAGATAATGGCAAGAGAGATAGAGACATGTTGAAATAGGAAACCCCACTGATAGTGTGAACTACAGTGAGGAGGGATAGTACTAAGGAATCATGAGCAAATCCATCTGCCTAGGGGCACAGAAATAAAGTAGTGATTTAAAAGAGCTAACAGAATATAAATAATTAAGCCCCAAACTCCACCAAACAAAGAGGAAGATGCTGGAACTCTATGCAGTTCAGAGGTCCTAGTAAGTGCAACAGTTTATGTTTCCCCTCCACTTTGATAAGATGTATGAGAGGAGTGTCTGGGTGCCCTAATTAGTCTATCACCCCAGTGATCTCCAGGTCTCTAGCCCACACCAGCCCAAGCCATCCCACCAAGATGGCCTCAGAGTGGCACACTCCAGGACATCCCTGGTCAGCACTCACTACAGCTTTAGCCACCTTGCCAAGATGACACAGGAACAAGGCACCCCCAAACAGTCCAAGTCCAAACCACTTCATCTCCTGATGATTTGCAAGTGCAGTCTCAGCACAGAGGACTCAACAAGCTTCTGACTCATTCCCACTGCTGCTGCCCCAATAGCGTGGCTTCTGAGCAGAGTGCACCTGGACCCTTCTGCTTGCACCGACTTCACCATCAGCTGTCCTGCCAGGACTCCTTCTATACAGAGTTTCAGGACCTCCTGGCTTGCGCTGACTTTGGCTTCAGCAGTCCTGGTGGCACACACTGTATGTGGAGAGCCCCACCCCATGCTCACTTCAGCTCTTGCCATCCCACCAGGGCAGCACAAGCAGAGAGTACCACAGGAACCCCAGTCAATACCAGCCATAAATCCAACCACAAGCTACAGTCACCAGTCTATACAGGGAATGACCTTGCACAAGACCATTTCTTCAACTTTAGGAGAAGAAGCTATTCCATCTAATTCATAGAAACAAAGTTAAGAAAAATGAGAAGACAGAGGAATATGTTCCGAACAAAATAACAACAAAAATCAGAGAAAAAGAACTAAATGAAACTGAAATAAGTAATATGCCTAAAAAATAGGTTAAAGTAATAATCATGAAGGTTCTCACTAGACTGGAGAGAAAGGTGGAAGAACTCAGTGCAAACGTCGACAAAGAGATAGAGAAGATTTTAGGTGGGAACTTGGGAAGACGGCAAAGTAGAAGGACCCTAAGCTCACTGTGTCCCATGTTTGCAACTAGAGAGTAGTCACATCTGAGTAAAGAAACCAGAAGGCAATCCAAAGACTGGCAGGACAAACTCTACAACTAAATGTAGAGAATAAGCTGCATTGGAGAGTTTAGGAAGGGCACAAACTGTGGTGAGAGCTGCCCTCAGGAGGGAGGGAAGAGGGGGCACAGAGAGGGGAAAGCATCAGGGAGCCTACATGGGGAAGATGAATCTCTGTAACAGGTGGCCTTGAAAACCAGAGGGGCTGAATTCTATGCGTTTATATGACAAGTGGGACTTGGAGCTTGGAGCTTTGAAAGTCAGTGACTCAGTACTGTGTAGGCCAGAAAGGCAAATGATAACTAGGTCCCTACCCTTAAAGAGACCACAGCCAACTGAGAGGGAATGCACTAGCGACAGTTTACATGACTGGTGCAAACAAGAGAGAGATCAGTTTTTTTTTTTAATATGAAATTTATTGTCAAATTGGTTTCCACACAACACCCAGTGCTCATCCCTACAGGTGCCCTCCTCAATACCCATCACCCATCCTCCCCTCCCTCCCACCTCCATCAATGCTCAGTTTATTCTCAGTTTTTAAGAGTCTCTTATGTTTTGGCTCCCTCCCTCTCTAACCTTTTTTTTCTTCCCCTCCCCCATGGTCTTCTGCTAAGTTTCTCAGGATCCACATAAGAGTGAAAACATACGGTATCTTTCTCTGTATGACTTATTTCACTTAGCATAACACTCTCCAGTTCCATCCATGTTGCTACAAAAGACCATATTTCATTCTTTCTCATTGCCACGTAGTACTCCATTGTGTATATAAACCACAATTTCTTTATCCATTCATCAGTTGATGGACATTTAGGCTCTTTCCATAATTTGGCTATTGTTGAGAGTGCTGCTATAAACATTGGAGTACAAGTGTCCCTATGCATCAGCACTCCTGTATCCCTTGGGTAAATTCTTAGCAGTGCTATTTCTGGGTCATAGGGTAGATCTATTTTTAATTTTTAGAGGAACCTCCACACTGTTTTCTAGAGTAGCTGCACCAGTTTGCATTCCCACCAACAGTGCAAGAGGGTTCCCGTTTCTCCACATCCTCTCCAGCATCTACATTCGAGGGAGATCTGTTTATATGGACTTCAGAGTGTATTAGGGAACTTCTCTTGGAACAAAGGAGCTGACAGGCACTATTTTACTCCCCTGCCCCCAGACATAAACACAGTGGCAGCTGCAGGAGGTAGCATTGCACAGATACTTGCTACCTAACCTGCTAGCAATTGCTCCCACCCAGAAGTTTGCCTGAGGACTCATCCACTCCAGGTATGCTAGTCTCAACTCTGGGCTCAGCACAGATTTTGTTAGCATCCAGTGTACTGTGTCCAGCCACCATGCACCATGACCCTGGCTACTGCTGTCACAAGCCATGGACCCAGTGGCCACTGTACTTTAGGAATCTGGCTTAGGGCTAGCATTTTAGTGCAAAATTTGCTAACATCACATGTTAGCAAGTCACAAATTTGCATCGAAAATTTGCTACCCCACTCAACCACCACACACCTGGCTACCACCTCCAATGAGCACCATGTCCCCAATTGCCACCACTGTGTTCCACAGCCCTGGCAGCTATGTTACTTCATGGATCCAGCCTAAGACTAGCAGCTCAGCACAAATTTTGCTAACACTGCTGCTCCACCTCCAGCCTGCCTGTGGTCAGGACCCCTTAGAGGCAGCCTGCCTGGCTCTCACTAACACCACAGACAGCAACCACAGTCTACAATAGGCAAAGAGCAATGCAGATGTCTGGACTGAAATAAAAAGTGACTCAAACAACAGCAAGACACAAGCGATACACATAGGAGACAACCCTGAAGTGCCATGTTCTAGTGAACAGGGGAAGTTGCACTAAAGGGTGCTACTGGACATCTTCTTTGTAAAGCTACTACTTTCAAGAGCAGAAGTACCTGACTTTCCTAACAAAGAGAAACAGACACATAGAGGTAGACAAAATGAGGATACAGAAATATGTCCCAAGTGAAAGAACAGGACCAAATCAGAGCAAGAGATCTAAGTGAAACAGAAATAAATAATATGCATGATAGATAATTTAAAATAATAAAAATAAAGATATTGTACTTTAGAAAAGGGTGAAGACCATCATTGAGACCCTTGACAAAGAGATAAAAACACATATCAGAGATGAAGAACTCAATAAATGAAATGAAAAATAAAATAGATGCAATAAATAATAGTCTACAGGAAGCCGAGGAACGCATCATGACCTGGAGGAGAGTAATGAAAAAAATCAAGCTGCACATGTAAGACATAAACACTACATGATGAGAACAGACTTAGAGAACTCGGTGACACCATCAAGTGTAATAACACTCACATTATAGGGATTCCAGAAGGAGAAGAGAAAGAAAGGAAGAAAATGTATTTGAAGAAATAATAGCTGAAAAATTCCCAAATCTATGGAAGGAAGCAGAGATCCAGAACCAAGAGGCAAAGAGATTCCCCACAACTTCAACCAAAGGAAGTCCACTCTAAGACACATAGTAATTTAGTAATGACAATGGCAAAAAAAAAAAAACTGTGATAAACAATATTAAGATTGCAAGAGGAAAGAAGACAGTTATATGCAAAGGAAGTGCCATAAGGTTATCAGCTGATCTTTCAGCAGAAACTTTGAAGGCCAGAGGAGAGTGGCATGATATATTCAAAGTGCTCAAAGGGAAAAATCTGCAGGCAAGAATACTCTATTCAGTAAGATTATCATTCAGAATAGAGGGAAAGATAGAGTTTTGCAGGCAAACAAAATTTAAAAGAATTCATGACCGCTAAATCACCCCTATAAGAAATGTTAAGGGAAACTCCGTGAGTGGGAAAACAACAACAACAACAACAACATAGGAAACAAAAGCAAAACAAAATTAAGTATATTTGTAAAACTCAGTGAAGAAAAGCACAAAATAAAGGGATATAAAATACAATACCAAATATCTGAAATGTGGAAGGGAAAGGAGAATGAGTTCAAAATTAAGCCTCCAGCAGCTTAATATAAAAATGCTAAATACAGAAGATGTCACATATAAACTGAATGGTAACTACAAATTAAAAAAAATATAAGAGGGGTTCCCAGGGTGGCTCAGTCAATTGGGCATCCAACTTAAGCTCAGGTCATGATCTCACAGTCTGTGAGTTTGAGCCCCGCGTCGGGCTCTGTGCTGACAGCTCAGAGCCTGGAGTCTGCTTTAGATTCTGTGTCTCCCTCTCTCTCTGCACCTCCCCTGCTCACCCTCTATCTCTGCCTCTCAAAAAATAAACATTAAAAAGAATTTTTTTTAAAAAAGTAACAGATATGCAAAAAATAAAGAGTAAGGAATCTAAGTATATCACTACAGAAAACCAGCAAAACATTAAAAAAGAAAGTAAAGATTAGAGAAAAACCTAGAAAAACAACCACAAAACAAGTAATGACGATACACACACACACACACACATATATAATACATATACATGTAAGTATATGTACATATATACATATATGTATATGTATACATATATAATAAATATATACGTATAAATATATACACATATATATTTCAATATATATATTTCAATAACTACTTTGAATGTAAATGGACTAAATGCTCCTATCAAAAGACAGGATGACAGAGCGGATAAAAAGCAAGACCCATCTATATTCTGCCAACAAGAGACTCATTTTAGACCTAGAGACACCTGCAGAATGAAAGTGAAAGGATGGAGAAACATTCATCATGCAAATAGATGTCAACAGAAATCTCGGGTAGCAATACATCTATCAGACCAAATATGCTTTAAAATAGAGATTATAAAAAGAAACAAAGAAGGATACTATATAATAAAAGGGAAATTCCAACAAGAGGATATAACAATTGCAAATATTTGTGTACCCAACATGGAAACACCCAACACATAAAATAGAAACACCCAATACATAAAATAGTTACTAACAAACATAAAGGAACTAATCAGTAGTAGTACAATAATAGTAGGGGACTTTAACATCCCACGCACATCGAGGGACAAATCATCCACACAGAAAATCAACAAAAAAACTCAAGTGGCTTTGAATAACACAGTGGACTAGATGGATTTAATAGATATATTCAGAACATTCCATCCTAAAACAGCAGAATACACATCCTTTTCATGTGCACACCGAACATTCTCCAGAATAGATCACATATTAGGCCACAAAACAAGCCTCAACAAATTCAAAAAATTGAAATCATACCATGCATCTTTTCTGACCACATCACTATGAAACTCAAAATCAACCACAAGAAAAATTCTGGAAAGACCACAAATACATGGAGGTTAAGTAACATGTTAGTAAACCATGAATGAGTCAACCAAAACAATCAGAGAAAAAATAAAACAGTACATGGAAACAAATAAAAATGAAAACAACAGTCAAAAAACTTCAGGATGCAGCAAAAGTGGTATTAAATTTATAGCGATACAGGCTTACATCAAGCAAGAAAAACCTCAAAAAAAAAAAAAAAAAACAACCTCACCTAAATAAGAGTTGGAAAAAGAACAATAAATGAAGCCTAAAGCCAGCAGAAGGAAGAAAATAATAAAGATTAAAGCAGAAATAAATGATATAGAAACTAAAACAACAACAATATAACAGATCAATGAAACCAGGAAGTGGTTCTTTGAAAAAGTTAATAAAATTGATTAACCTCTAGCCAGACTTATCAAAAGAGAAAAGACAAAGGACCAAAATAAATAAAACTGCAAATGAGAGGAAAAATAACAACACCCCAGAAATACAATTATAAGAGAATATTAGGAAAAACTATATGCCAACAAGTTGGACAACCTAGAAGTGGATAAATTCCTGATAACCAGCAAAGAAATTGAATCCATAATAAAAAATGTCCCAAAAAACCAAAGTCCAGAACCAGATGGCTCCATAAGCAAATTCTACCAAACATTTAAAGAAGGGTTAATAGGGGCACCTGGGTGGCGCAGTCGGTTAAGCGACCGACTTCAGCCAGGTCACAATCTCGCGGTCCGTGAGTTCAAGCCCCGCGTCAAGCTCTGGGCTGATGGCTCGGAGCCTGGAGCTTGTTTCTGATTCTGTGTCTCCCTCTCTCTCTGCCCCTCCCCCGTTCATGCTCTGTCTCTCTCTGTCCCAAAAATAAATAAACGTTGAAAAAAAAATTTAAAAAAAAAAGGGTTAATACTTATTCTTCTAAACTATTCCAAAAATAGAAGGAAAACTTCCAAATTCATTCTGAGGCCAGTATTACCCTAGTACCAAAACCAGATAAAGACAACAGATAAAGAGACGAAAGAGAGAACTGTAGGCCAGCATCTCTGATGAACATAGATAGAAAAATCCTCAACAAAATACTATCAAACCAAATCCAATGATACATTTAAGAAAATCATTCATCATTATCAAATAGGATTTATTCCTGGGCTGGAAGGGTGGTTCAATATTTATAAATCAATCAACATGATACATTACATTTTAAAGAAAAAACAAAATGATATGATCATTTAAAAAAAAAGCATTTCACAAAGTACAACATCCATTCATGATAAAAATCGTCAACAAAATAGGTTTAAAGGGAACATGCCTCAACATAATAAAGGCCATAGATGAAAATCCCACAGCTAATATCATCCTAAATGGGGGGAAACTGAGAGCTTTTCCTCTACAGGCAGGAACAAGACAAGGGTGTCCATTCTTACCACTTTTATTTTACACTAGAAGTCCTAGCCACAGAAATTAGATAGATAGATAGATAGATAGATAGATAGATAGATAGATAGCAAATCCACAAGAAGTAAAACTTTCACTATTTGCAGATGACATGATACTCTCTATAAAAAACCTAAAAGATTTCACCAAAAAACTGCTAGAACTGATAAATGAACACAGTAAAGCTGCAGGAGACAAAAATCAACATATGGGAATCTGTTGCATTTCTATACATCAATAATAAAGCACCAGAAAGAGGAATTAAGGAATCATTCCATTTACAATTGCAATGGGGAAAAATAAAATAACCCGGGAATAAACCTAACCAAAAAGGTGAAAGACCCGTACTCTGAAAACAATAAAACATAATGAAAGAAACTGAAAATTACACAAAGAAATGGAAAGACGTTCCATGCTCATGGAATGGAAGAACAAATATTGTTAAAATGTCTGTGCTACCCAAAGCAATCTAAACATTTACTGCAAATCCTATCAAAACCACCAATATTTTTCACAGAGCTAGAACAAACAATCCTAAAGTTTGTATGGAACCACGAAAGATCCCAAATAGCCAAAGCAACCTTGAAAAAGAAAAACAAAGCTGGAGGTATCACAATTCCAGACTTCAAATAATATTACAAAAGATAAAAGCACCCCTGTGTTTACAGCAGCATTATTTACAATAGCCAAGATATTTCCAATGGGCAACATAATGCTCATTGACAGGAACAGATCAAGAAGTTGTGGTGTGCATATCTATATCTAAATCTATATCCATATTACATATACATGCATACACACACATGCACAAATATATACACACAATGGACTATTATTTCACCATAAAAAAGAATGAAATCTTGCCATTTGCAACAAAATGAATGGACCTCAAAGGTATTACGGTAAGTGAAATAAGTCAGAGAAAAATACCATATGATTTCATTTATATGTGGAATCTAAACACAACAAATGAAAAAACAGCAGAAACAGGCCCATAAATACAGAGAACAAATTGGTGGTTGCCAGAGGGAAGTTTGGGAAGGGGATAGGAAAAATGGAAGAGGAGTGGGAATGGGAAGAGGCATGATGATTAAGTCACATGAATGAAAAGTACAGCATAGGGAATATAGTCAGTGATATTGTAATGCATTGTATAGTGACAGAGTAGCTACATTTGTGGTATGCATAGCATAATATATAAAGTTGTCAAAGCACTATGTTGTACATCTGAAACTAATGAATTATAGGTGATATTCAATGTTACAAAAAAATATAAATATAAAATAAAAGCCAAACAGATTTGAATTTGCAGAAACTCTTTTCTCACCAAAAAGGAACTTTATTAATAAGTCATTTAAAAAATAAAAGCAGTGTCCAGAAAATAACACTGTTATTAACTTAGCCAAAATTTAAGAAGGATAAGGCTAAAACAACAGCTCTTTAGACATGCCTGACCCAATACTGCTGTGACTCATAATTAAGAACCGTCATCATGGTAAGCAATTGGTTCCTGAAATCGCCTGGGAGCAAAATGGAGTTTCTGGCACTGGTGTCTTTCTCCCCAGGGGAATGCTGAGTGCCATCCAGTTCTGACTACTTCTGAAAACACGCATTCTATCACCATGGCAGCAAGGCTGATCATCTCATCTTGATTAAAGAGGTTTCTTTTCTCAATCCCGTGAGGATAAATCAGCACTTCCAGACACAGGATGAGTCACTGCTTTTGGCCTCATTAACATGGTGTAGCCCTTCTGTCTACTAACAACCAGATTTAAAACAAAACAAAACACACAAAAAAATTAGTTAACCAAATGAGTTAAATAGTGCAGCCAGGCAGTGAGAATTCCAGCAAGTAATTCCAAATCCAAACTTTGCTTTGGAAGAGAAGAAGGTGTACTAAAAAAATAAATAAATAAATAAATTCTGGAAAACTACACTAACCCTTTAAATGTGCATGTTCTTCAAACAGCCAGAAGCACCTAGTTGTGAGAAGAAAATATCAATTGAAGTATATACAGTACATGGAACAGCAAAACCATCTTTCACTTAGTCCTGAAATAAAAATAGGGTTGTTATGATGAAGAGTTCCTGGTTGAATATGCCTCTTCAGAACAGAGTTGGAGCCAGAGGAGAGGCTGTGTCCTCCTGCTACTAAAAGGGAAGGTCGAGTGGACAGGAAATAGAAACCCCAGTAACAGCTTTGTGTGGAGAGGAGCCAATTGAGTGGTTGAGAACATTCTGAAGCAACCACATGGTTTTTGGAACTGTAAATATGTTTTCTTATGAGAAGGGTCATGAAGAGATTGAGCTGGACTATAAGAAGAAAATGCAACTGTTCAATTCAAATTTACTGTTTAAGTAAGGATTCTGATTACATTTTCACAGATTCAAACACAAACACACACACACACACACACACACACACAAACACACACATCATAAAAAATGGAGTTCAAACTAGAATTTTTCCTCTTTTTCTCTCCTAAATGTATAGGCAAGCTTCAGCACATATACCTCATCTAAGCACTATTTTTCTCTTATAAAGACGACACCTTAAAATTTCACAATCTTTAATACAGCAACTGTGCCAGTATTCTTATGTGGAGACCTTTGCTAAGATTCTGGTTCCAAAGAGATCCTCTTGCAGGGTGAAATGACAACCACATAATTCTTCAGTAGGATGAAAGGAAAGGCTAATAATTTGTCAATAAATTATGAAGAGCCAGGATTATCTTTAAAGAACCTGAGTGAATACAATCTATTGCTAAAAACATTACAACATAGAAAAAATTGGTAAAAAGACAGCAAACCTGAGGGAAATAGACTCTATTTGGGATGGTACTGAGAGCTGAAATATACAGCTACACATGTAATTGCATAACAATTTAGGAAGTCTCCTAAGGTCAAAGGTGCAACTGTGATTGGCTTATAGCAAGTAAATCCTCAGGTGCTTTGAAAAAAGTGACCATGATTTCTCAGAACAAAGCACTCAAATAAATCCAAGAGAGTAAAAAAAAAAAAAATAGATTCAGGCTCCTAAGACCTCTAACAAAATGGTATTACTAAGGAGAAAATCTCCAAATGCAAATTGTAAACTAAACAAGTAAAGGAAATAAAGAGCCAGTGACTATAGTCTGAAGTGTGCTAGGCAGTTGAGTTTCACGTTTCCTAAAGCAGTCTGATTTTGCTTAGGTTGGATGGATACATGACTTTCCATAGAAAAGAACATGACACGGGCGCCTGGGTGGCGCAGTCAGTTAAGCGTCCGACTTCAGCCAGGTCACGATCTTGTGGTCCGTGAGTTCGAGCCCCGCGTCAGGCTCTGGGCTGATGGCCCAGAGCCTGGAGGCTGCTTCCGATTCTGTGTCTCCCTCTCTCTCTGCCCCTCCCCCGTTCATGCTCGGTCTCTCTCTGTCCCAAAAATAAATAAACGTTGAAAAAAAAATTTTTTTTTAATTTTTAAAAATAAAAAAAAAGAAAAGAACATGACAGTTGTCAATTATAGGGTACATATTAACAAGGCAAGATTGATGGCAATAAACTTGTAGAGATTATAAAATATCTTTAAAAGTCTGTGATACTTAAGATCTACTAACATTCCATTGTCCTTTATCCATGTCAGGGACTACTCGTCAACCTCTGAGTTCCCTGAGAAATCCACCTTACTTAAGAAATTCAGATAGCTAATTGCTCATCAGTATTTCCTCTCCCTATCTCTTCCTTTCTCTCTCTCTCTCTCTCTCTTTCTCTCTCTCTCTCTCTCTCTCTTTTTAAAGTTGCCTTAAATAAGGGTATCAGAGAACAGATGTTCTGACGAAATCATGGATATGAACTTTGTTTCATACTCTACCTTAGATAAAAGCATGTTTAAAGATCAAGGAAAGAAATCCCTTTTCATCCATGAGATACATTCAAGTATCAGATTAATAATTATCTAAAATTTTCATTTTGCTTCTTCACAAATTGAACTGTAAGCCCTAAGTGAAGCAGTACAGAGAATCTGAGATAAGATCATCTTTATATTTTTTCCTTTTGGTAAATATCTCATTGGGGTAGTCTGGATTATTAGAACAATGATTAGGAGGTTTGGGCAGTCAAATAGTATTGAATTTTTACTTTGTCAAGGATTGTTCCTTAGGATGGCAACTGTTTTGCCAATTAACTCACAGATTTATCCTTTGAACTTTCCAGAGTTTATGTTTTTGTTCATTTATTTGTTGGGGGGAAGAGGTTGGTCACATTGCCATTAGATATGTGGGAACTTCTTTCTCTGAAATCTCTCATATCTACTTTTTACCAAAGGCCATAAAATGCCACCATTCTGGATATCTTAGTCCTAGGATTCCAAAGTAATCCTAGAATCAATGGACTAAAGATAGGAAGGACTCGTTAAATGATCATTATCATTAATTATTTCCCAACATCATTTCCATTCAGAAATGTCCCAAACCGATTTATCAGGAAGGTAAGGGTGAGATGGAGTTAGGGTCGCAATATGCTTATTAAGAATCAAGATCTTTGAAGAAAAGGGGAGGAAGAAAGACTGGACATAGGAAGAAGTCAAACTACAATGGAATGCCAACAAACTGTGGCCAAACACAGTGTGAGCTCTTGAACAAATGTGGCACATCAGAGTATCCCACATCAAACTGAAATGACTGGTCTTTATATTCCTATTTCAATCAGTCACTCTCTGTGGGTTGCCTCAGGAAGGGCATGAACCTGAGTGAGGTGATTCTCTGCAGCTGAGGGAGAATTGAAGGAGCGGACAGCTCAGGTTGTCTGACATTCACATACACCATAAACTGTGCAGCATGACTTTCTTTTTTTTAGAGGGGTCTGGGCAGTGCTTCTCCATATTTACCAAAGCAAATTATCAAACTTCTTCTTTAAAATCATCACTTGTATGTCCACACAAAAACTTACAATATGTGAATGTTTAGAGCAGTATCATTTATAATAGTCAGAAAGTGGAAAAACCTAAATGTCTATCAACAAATGAGTGGATAAATACAATGTGCTGCATCCATCCAATGGAGTATCATTTGGTGATAAAAGAAAGGAAATGCTGATAGATGCCACAACTTAGATGAACCTTGAAAATAATGCTGAGTGAAAGAAGCCAGTTACAAGATACCACATATGGTATATCTTGTATATAACTGTCCACAGTAGGCAACTCTACATAGAAAGATTAGCAGTTGCTTAGGATTTGGGAAGGAGCTGGAGTGGGAAATGATTGCTAATGGATAGGAGGTGTCTTTTGGGGATAATGAAAGTATTATTTTTTAAGTTTATTTATTTATTCTGAGAGGGGGTAAGAGGAGGGACAGAAAGAGAGACGTAAAGAGAATCCTAAGCCCAATGTGGGGCTTGACCTCATCAACCATGAGATCATGACTTGAGCTGAGATCAAGAGTCGGACACTTAACTGATTGACCCAAGTGCCTCAATGATGAAAGTATTCTAAACTTAGATGGTGGTGATGCACAACTCTAAATACACTAAAACCACTGATACACTTTAAATTGGTATCTTAAAACCAATACATGTTAAACTGGTGACTTTTTATAGTATGTGAGGTAGATCTGAATACAAATGATTTTTTTAAAAGAGTCACCCTGAAGAAAGGTAGGCAAATGTACTTCCAGCTCTTCTCTGAATATATTCAACTAATCATCATTATCATTATCACTGACATCATTATCATCATTAATATTTATGGGTACTTATACCAGGCACTTTCCTAAAATGCTTTGTAGCTATTATTTCTATATCAACCAACAATTATTACTCCCATTTTACATAAGATAAAATTGAAATTTAGAGAAAATTAAGTAACTCTTGTAGTCTAAGACTACAGAGTTAGTGATATTAGAACTATGATTTAATCTTTTTAGGATTCCAGACTTATTTAATGACTTTATTACTTGTGTTTTAGAAATAAATCAAAACATCTGTATTGTACTGCCTGCGGTGATTTTACATTTTATAATGACCTGTTCTCTGTGTAGTTTGAAAGTTTACATCATATCTCCTAATCAAACAAAATAATTAAGTTTTTATCTATTTCTCTACTTCTGGAAGATAACCACTCCCCTTTAATAAAATAATTACTGGCATCTAAAGAAATCTAAGGAGAATGAGGCAGTGGTACAGTGTTGTCTATTGAGAAACATTATTTCCTTTGCATGTGGGTATGATAAACTTGACAAGGAGACTGAGAATGGAATGACAGTAAAGTTTATGTAGAATATTGTTGACTTTGTACAGAACAGTGGACTAGCAATTTTTTTACAGATATTTGCAAAGATTTTGAGACATGGCATGGTAACATTCCTTACACTATGATTTAATATGCCAAGAAGTAGGACTGCAAACAAATAATCTCATGAAGTGTAGTCTCAAAATAATGTGCTCCGATAATTTACTAAAGGCCTTGAGGTTATTTATTTGTGATGTTTATATTTGTGATACTTATTTCAGTTAGGTGGAATTTTAGTTTATTGTAGATTTTTAAATGTGAGTCTAGAACCCATCTCTGGTGGATTCTCTTTGCCCTGGAGCAAAGTAGTATCTGAAGAATTATCCATCTTATCAGGAGGCAGTCATTCCAATGTATACCCTGAGGCAATTTATTTTTAAAATAGGAGAAAATTTTATGATAAGGTACATAACTAATGATTTTTTGGATGGAAACAAATTTTATAAATTCAAAGATTTAGAAAGTTGTCACCAAATAAAGACAAAAGACACAAATTACTAATATAAATGTAAGCAGGATCATTAATACTGATCCCTTAGACATCAAAAAAAAATAATAAAGGAAAACTATAAAAAGCTCCCTGCTCCAAATTTGATAAACTAAATGGATCAATCCTTTGAAAGTCATAAACTATTAAAACTCACACAAGATCATTTGAATAGGACTAAATCTAATAAAGTAATGAAATCAATAATTATAAATTTCCCCCCAAAAAGAAAACACCAGGCCCAGATGGTTTCACTGTCCAATCCTATCAAATATTAAAGGAAGAGAACAAACACAAAATCTTCACAAGGAAATACAGGCAGAGTACACACATTCTAACCTATTCATAATTATCAAAATTAGATAAAGACACTCTAAGAAAGAAAAACTATATACCAATATCCCCATATATTTAGATGTAAAAATTTTCAAAAAACGTAACAAACTGAATACAACAATGTTTAAGAAGAATCATGTACCATGTCCAAGATGAATTTATTTCAAATATGCAAATCTGGTTCAATATATGAAAATCAATTAATGTAATCCATCACATCAATAGGTAAAAAAAAAAAAAAAATGATCCTATGATCATATCAGTTGTAGGAAAAAAAAAAACATGACAAAATTCAACACCCACTCATGATAATAATTAAGCAAACTAGGAACAGAAATGGCCTTCCTTGAGTGAAGTCAGCAAGATGGTGTAGTGATACAAGTTTTGTTCCCCAACAAAACTCAAAAGTTATATAGCTAACCCAGGAATAAAAATAGCTTTGGGAGGGCTCAAGAGGCCATTGAGAACCTGTAGCAACACAGCAGAGCAAAAGAAAAAAAAAAAAACAGAATAACTGCATGCAAAAGATCTCTGGAGAGATCAGCATAACAGAGAACTGGTTGGGAACAAAGGGTGGAGATTATCCATATCAGTCATTTGTCAGGTGCCACGATGGTCCACATTGACCATTATAGCAGCTGACATTTGCAGACTCCTCACAGCTTTTACAGCAGAGGGCTCCATAGTGTTCATTACAGGGACCCTAGTAGCCTTCTCCATGGAGTACATGAGCCGCTTTTGCCACAGAGGTAACCAATAGCCATCACTGCAGCAGACCCCTGGAAAGAGAGACATTTCTGTATGACCCCCTTCTCCAAAAAGGAGCCACTGTTATGCCACCCCATGACCCTTGTCACCCCTCCCCCCATAAATACTATGCATGCCCCAGGTCCCAAGTAGTAGCCCATGCTTCAGATACTGACTCAGCAGCTACTCCACAAGCAACTACGCCTAGGATGCCAGAGCAAGAACTCTGCAGCATGAGCACCTGCATCACAGACTCCTGGTCTCATTAATGTAGCTGCAAGGAAACTATGGTGCTGTACCCTACCCAGAGTTGGAACCATTGCACCTCCACTCATCCAGTGACCTTACACCCACTAGTGGGTGTATTTCTTTTCCTACCAAGATAAGTCCATAAAATTTGGAAGAGGTGACTTATCAAATGTGCAGAAATCAATGCAACTCTGTAAGAAACATGAAAAGACCAAGGCAAAATGATACCACCAAAGGAAAACAATAATTTTCCAATAACCATCTCCAAAGAAGGGATATCTATGGATGTCTGGGCAAAGAATTCAAACTGGTGCAGCCACTCTGGAAAACAGTGTGGAGGTTCCTCAAAAAATTAAAAATATAACTACCCTATGACCCAGCAATAGTGCTATTAAGAATTTATCCAAAGGATATAGGAGTGCTGATTCATAGGGGCACATGTACCCCAATGTTTATAGAAGTGCTTTCAACAATAGCCAAATTGTGATGCCAGTGATGATTATCATCATCAACTAATGAATGGATAAAGAAGATGTGGTTTATATATACAATGGAATACTACTTGGCAATGAGAAAGAATAAAATCCTGCCATTTGCAACAACATGGATGGAACTGGAGGGCATTATGCTAAGTGAAATAAGTCAGGCAGAGAAAGACAGATAACATGTTTTCACTCATATGTGGAATTTGAGAAACTTAACAGAAGACTATGGGGGAAGGGAAGGGGAAAAAATAGTTTCAAACAGAGAGAGAGGCAAACCATAAGAGGCTCTTAAATACAGAGAACAAACTGAAGGTTGATGGGGGGAGCTGGAGAGGGGGGAAATGGGTGATGGGCATTGAGGAGGGCACTTGTTGGGATGAGCACTGGGTGTTGTATGTAAGAGATGAATCACAGGAATCTACCACCAAAACCAAAAGCACACTGTATGTTAGCTAACTTGACAATAAATTATATAAAAATGAATAAATAAATAGTAATTAAAAATAATTATTTTAAAGGAAGTTCAGTAAACTATAGAGAGTACAAATAAACCAAAAAAAATGAAATTAAGAAAAGATCACATGAACAAAACAGATAAGAAAAGATAGAAAGATAGAAACCTTTCTATCAATAAAAAGATAGAAATTATTATTATTTTTTTAAAGAACCAAACAAATTCTGGAGCTGAAGAATAGAATGAATGGAATGAAAAAACTATTGCAGAGTGTCAACAGAAGACTTGATCAAGCAGAAGAAAAAAACCTGAGAATTTAAAGACAATTCACTTGAAATTCTCTGTGCTGAGTCACAGCCCTAACCACTGTGGGGAGTGCTTCCAACCCCATCTGACCAAAGAGCTGGTAACAACTCCTGGGAGTTATACATTGGCACTTGAGTCAAGAGGTGTACAGAGCTAATTGCTTCCAGTTGGAGGAAAAAATGAAAAAAAATAATGAAAAATAATGAAGAAAACCCATGAGATTTATGGGATACTATCCAACAAAAACATTATGCTATTCCAAGAAGTCAAAGGGAAAGAAAAAGGGGATTTCTTTTTTTAAAGAAAAAAAAGAGGCTGAAAACACCTTACATCTAGGGGGAACCCTGTACATGTAAGTATATGAAGTTAATAGGTCCGTCCTCAAAATGAATCCAAAATGGCCTTCACCAGGACATATTTTAATAAAACTATCAAAAAACAAGGACAAAGAGAATTTAGAAACCATCAAGAGAAAAGAGGCTCTTCACATACAAAGAACCCCAAAATGCTATCAGTCCATTTCTTAGCAGAAACCTTGCAGGCCAGGAAAAGTAGCGTGATATATTCAAAGCGCTGAGTGGAAATGAATGGAAAAAAATGCCAACAAAGAATATCTTACCTGGAAAAATTGTCCTTCTCAAATGAAGAAGAGTGAGCTTTCTTAGGCAAACAAAAGCTGAGGGATTTCATCACCACAAGATGTACTGTTAAAGGGAGTTCTTTTTTTTTTTTTTTTTTAATTTTTTTTTTCAACGTTTATTTATTTTTGGGACAGAGAGAGACAGAGCATGAACGGGGGAGGGGCAGAGAGAGAGGGAGACACAGAATCGGAAACAGGCTCCAGGCTCTGAGCCATCAGCCCAGAGCCCGACGCGGGGCTGGAACTCACGGACCGGACCGCGAGATCGTGACCTGGCTGAAGTCGGACGCTCAACCGACTGCGCCACCCAGGCGCCCCTAAAGGGAGTTCTTTAAGCTGAATAAAAAATATGTTAATTAATAACATAAAGCATGTGAAAACAGAAAACTAACTGGTAAAGGTAAGTATAAACTCTAATTTAGAATATCCTAATACTGCAGTGGTGGTGTGTGAATCACTGTTAACTCTAGGATAAGTTGAGCAGGTATCAAAGTATAAAAACAAAAGTATTAAAAATAACTATAGCTACAATAGTTTGTTAATACATATACAATATAAAAAATTGTGGTATCAAAAACATGGGAAAGTGTCATCAAAATGGCAACAAAGATTTTTGCTGACGTTGCTCCCCCTCATGAGAACTAACATCTGTTCAAGAACAAGACACCACCGAGAGAATTCTAGAATACAAGGATAGAATAAAGCAACAACTAGCACATATATCTTAGCCAATTGAGTTTACACCTGTAGTGCCCCAGTAGTAATCCCAACCAGCAGTTTAGCCCATCTGCAGAACCAAGTTGAGAGCACATTCTGACCAGAGAACTTGACAGAGTGCAGAACTGAGTGCTTCCAGCCCCATCTGACCAGAGGGTTGGTAGCAACTCCTGGGAGCTATACATTGGCACTTGAGTCAGGAGGTGTACAGAGCTAATTGCCTCCATAATAAAGTCAGTACAGGGTGTGGAGTCTTCTGTGCTACATACAAGTAGGGGGATTAATTTAATTACAAGATTAAGGCCCCTTAAAACTGGACACCCTATTTGGAAAATTAAGAGTAGCCTGGAGCATCCTCTCCTTCTCCAGCCCAGGCAAAAGGGCTGAGACATAGTCCCACTTACTGTGGAGCATGTCATCTAGCCCAAAATGAACAGAAATGCTAGCAAAAACACTAGAAAGCTGTGGGAGCTGTGGGCTTTTCGCCTGGAAAGCAGAGAGAGCCTTTAGTTTGCAAAGTAAAGCCAGTGATCCTGTTCATCTGGGGAACTTGGGGGTGTGGGCCTGCTCAAAATAAGACAACAAAGAGCCTTACCAATTTTAGAGATCCTTTTCCCACTGCATAGCCCATTCAAAAGCTGTTTGTACAATGGAACTTGAATAGAGAGCACAACTCTTGTCTTCCCCCAACTGCAAAGCAAAACCTGTGGCCTCCTCTAACCAAGGAATTCAGAATATACTCAGGCCTCATTCAGGCTCCCAAATAACAAGTGGCACAGGCCTTAAGCCCTAGCCTGCTACCCTGCCTGGGCAGGGAAGCTAATTCATAGCCCCAGCTACTACTGAATATAGTGCCTAGTCCTGACCATCTAGTAAGCCTGACTAGAGAACCTAGACAACCATGGAGCCCACCCTACAGCCTCACTTGTGTAGGAAACCAAGCCAACAGTCATATCCAACTGTTCTCAGCCAGTGGCACAACACTCTTCCTTGTCCTCAGAACTCAAGTGGTAGCCTCTCCCAAATACAGAACATAATGACAGGCTCCACTTGTGCAAGGACATTACCAGCAGACACACCCAGAAGTCCAAATTGAGCTGACGGGTGAGAAACTTCCTCTGCCAAAGCAAACCTGTAAAGTTTTTAAGGAGAGCCTGATCACTCAAATGAATAGATACTGACATAAAGAATAAAGGATAATAAAAAATCAGGTAAATAAGACACCACTAAATGAAACTAACAACTCCAATAACTGACCCTAATGAAATAGAGATCTATGAAATGTCAACAAAGAATTCAGAATAATCCTTGTAAGGAAGTTTAGTAAACTATAGGAACACAGGCAACTAAACAAAATTAGGAAAATAATGCATTAAAAAAATGAGAAATTTGACAAGAAAATAACCACCACCACCAACAAAAACCCCAAACAAAACAACCTAGAAATCACAGAGTTGAAAAATACAATAACTTCAGAATTCAATAGTTTCAAAAGCAGACTGACCATGCAGAAAAAAAAAAAATCAGTGACCCAGATGATTGGAAATTACCCAGTCACAAGAGCAAAAGGAAAAAAAAGAATAAAAACAAGTGAAGAAAGCCTATAGGAATTATGAAATGCAAGGGGAAAAAAAAAACAGTACTTGCATAATTCCAGAAGTGAAAGAAAAAGGGACACAAAGTATTTTTAAAGCAACAGGGGTTGAAAACTTCCCAAATTTGGGAAGATAAATGGACATCCAAGATCCATGAAGGGAAAACAACCCTAAATAGATTGAACCTGAAGAGGTCAACACCAAGACACATTATAAATTGATAGAAGTAAGGGGTGCCTGGCTGGCTCAGCCAGTAGAGCATGCAATTCTGGATCTCAGAATTACAGGAGTTCAAGCCCCATGTTGGGAGTAGAGATAACTTAAAAAAATAAAATTTTGGGGCACCTGGGTGGCTCAGTTGGTTGAGCATCTGATTTGGGTTTAGGTCATGATCTCACAGTTGGTGAGTTCAAGCCCTGCATCGAGCTCTATGCTGATAGCTTGGAGCCTGGAGCCTTGCTTCAGATTCCGTGTCTCCCTCTCTCTCTGCCCCTCACCCTGGACACATAGAAATTAAGCAAGTTTCCTGAAAAACCAATGGATTAAAAAAGAAATTAAAGGAGAAAAAAAAGTTTGAGACCAATGAAATGGAAACAAAACATACCAGAATTTATGATATGCAGCAAAAGCAGTTCTAAGAAGGAAGTTCAAAGCAATACACACCTACATTGAGAAGAAAAAAGATCTCAAATGAACAACCTAATTTAATGCCTAAAGGAACTAGAAAGAGAAGAAACGTGCTAAAGTTAGCAGAAGAAAGGAAGTAATATACGGTACAGCAAAAGTAAATGAAATATAGAACAGAAATAAATAGAAAAAAATTAACACAACTAAGATATGCTTCTTTGAAAGACAAATGAAATTGACATGAACAGACCAACAAAGCAAGAAAGCAAGGAAGCAAGCAAGAAAGAACTCATACCAACAAAATTATAAATGAAAAAGGAGACATTACAACTGATGCCAAAAGAAATTCAAAAGATCATGAAACTACTATGAACAATTATATGCCAACAAACTGGAAAACCTAGAAGAAATGGAAAAACTCTCAAACATACAATTTATCAATTGGTTGAATCAGGAATCAACTTACATCTGAATTTTCAAAATCAGGAAGAAATACAAAATCTGACTAGATCAATTATTAGTAAGAAGAGAGAATCAACAATTAAAAATCTCCCAAAAAAAGAAAATCCTAGGATGAGATGGCTTCACTAGTGAATTTTGCAAGACTTGAAGAATTAACACCAATCCTTACCAAACTCTTCAAAAAAGAAAAAAAAATAATTAAGGGGAAGGAATACTCCTAAACTCACTGTAAGAAGCGTTTATCATCTTGATAGCAAAACCAGAAAAGGACACTACTAGAAAACTATAGGCCATTATTTCTGATAAATATACATACAAAAATTCTTGATAAAATACTAGCAAACCAAATTCAGCAACACATTACATGGATCATTCTCTATGACCAAGTAGAATTTATTCCTGGGATGAAAGGATGGATCAACACATGCAAATACATCGATATGATACATCACATTAAAAGAAGGTAAGAAAAGAATCATATAATCAGCTCAATAGACACAGTAGAATCATCTGAAAAAATCAATACTTATAATAAAACACTCTTAAAAAAGTATGTATAGAAGAAACATAATATAATAAAGGCCACATATGACAACACCACAGCTGACATCATAATGATAAAAGAATGAAAGATTTTCCTTAAGATCAACAACAAGACAAAGTACCCACTCTCACTACTCCTATTCAACGTGGTACTGGAAGTCCTAGCTGAAGCAATCAGGCAAGAAAAATATAAGGTATCAAAATATAAAGAAGAAGCAAAACTGTCTCTATTTGCAGAGGACATGATTTTGTATATAGAAAATCCTAAAGACTCAACCCAAAAATTTTTAGATCTAATTAATGAATAATAAAGGTGCAAGATACACAATTCACACACAAAAATAAGTAGTGTTTCTATGCACTAACAATAAATTTTCTGAAAAAGAAATGAAGTACATCCCACTTACAATAACATAAAAAGAATAAAATACTTAAGAATAAATTTAACTAAGAAAATGAAAGATATCTACACCAAGCTATGAGATGTTAATTAAAGTAATCAAAAGCACAGTAAACAAAATAAAAAATAAATAGGATCACATCAAATTAAAAAGCTCCCACACAGCAAAGGAAAACATCAACAAGTTGAAAAGACAACTTGCAGAATGGGAAAAATAGTTGCAAATCATATATCTTATCTATGTGATAATATACAAAATATTTTAAAAACTCATACAAATCAATAGCCAAAGTCAAAAAGTGGGTAAAGAACCTCAATAAAGACTTCTCCAAACAACATGTATGAAAGGCAAACAGGCTCATGAAAAGATATTCAACATCACTAGTCATTAGGGAAATGCAAATTAACCACAGTGGCCTATCATCTCACACCTATTAGAATGGCCATCATCAAAAAGACAAGAGATATCTGCTGGTGTAGATGTGGAGAAAAGGGAATCCTTGTGCACCGTTGATTGGATTGTAAATTGGTACAGCCACTATGGAAAACAGTATGAAGGATCCTCAGAAAACTAAAAATACAACTACTAAAAGATTCAGTAATTCCACTTCTGGGAATATATTCAAAGAAATAAAACACTAACTCAAAAAAAGATATCTGCATGCCCATGTTTATAGCAGCATTTTTTATAATACCTAAGACATGGAAATAACCTAAATGTCTATTGGTAGATAAATGGATAAAGAAGTTGTGGTATATATACACAATGGATTCTTATTCAGCCTTTAAAACACACACACACACACACACACACACACACACACACACACACGCACACACACAGAGATTTCCTACCATTTGCAACAACATGGATGGAACTTTATTATGCTAAGTGAAGTCAGTCAAAGACAAGCGCTATATGATCTCACTTAAATGTGAAATATAAAGAAAGAGGAGGAGGAGACTGAACTCATACAAAAGAGATCAGACTTGTGGTTACCAGAGGTGGGATTGTAGAAAGGGGAATTAGAGAAAATGGTTAAAAGGTACTAACTTCCAGATACATAAGTACTAGGGGTGCAATATACAGTATCATGACTATAATGAGCAATGCTTTGTGATATATAGGAAAGCTGTTAAAAGAGAGCATATCCTGGATTTTCATCACAAGGAGAAAAAATTTTTAATTTTTTTTTTGTTTTCTTTTGATTTCATCCACATAGAAGACAGAGGTGAGCTGAACCTAGTGTGGTAATCATTTGACAACATATGCAATTCAAACCATGTTATATGCCTCAAACTTATGCAGTGATGTATAATTATTTCCCAGTAAAACTGGAGGGAAAATGAATACTATGCCACATTCAAAAAACCCCATAAAATGTGGGTAGAAGAGTAAAAAGGTAGTTTTTAAATGCAAAATCATCTTAAAATAGACTGTTCAACTATAAGATGTTTTATGTAAGGCTTATGGCATCCATTTCAAAAAAAAAAAAAAAAAACAATAGTAGGAGTGCCTGGGTGGCTCAGTCAGTTAAGCTTCCAACTCTTGGTTTTGGCTCAGGTCATGATGTCAGAGTTAAGATGACCCAGCCCCCGCCTTGGGCTCTGCTGACAGTGCAGAGCCTGCTTGGGATTCTCTCTCTCTTTCTCTCTCTGCCCCTCCCACATCTGTCTGTCTCTGTCTCTCTCTGTCTCAAAATAAATAAATAAATTTAAAGAATATAAATTTAAAAAAAAACTATAGTAAAAACACAAAAGATAAAGAAAAAGTGATCAAACCATATAAAAATTCAAATAACAAAGAAGCCAGCAAGAGAGGAAGAAAGGAACAAAGAAACTAATAGTTGGAAAACAGCTAACAAAATGCAGTAGTAAATCTTAATCTGTTAATAATGTACTTTAAAGATAAATGGATTTAGGGGCACCTGGGTGGCTCAGCTGGTTGAGCATCCAACTTCATTCAGCTCAGGTCTTGATCTCACAGGTCATGAGTTCAAGCCCCACATCAGGCTCACTGCTGTCAGCATGGAGCCTGTTTCCAATCCACTGTCCCTGCCCGATCTCTGTCTCTCCCCCACTCTTTCAAAAATAAAAATCAAAAAACCATTTAAAAATTGGTTTAATTCTCCAATCAAATGACACAGAGGGGCTGAATGGATTAAAAAACAAGACCCAAATAATTATATGCTGCTGGCAAGAGACGCACTTCAGCTTTAAGGACACCCACAGTCTGAAGTGAAGGGATGAAAAAATATTCATGCAAATTGATACCCAAAAGAGGAGGTAGCAACAATTACATCAGACGAAATAGACTTCAAGTCCAAAACTCTAACAAGAGTAAGAGTTATCATATAATGATAAAGGGGTCAATTCATTAAGAGGATATAACAATTGTAAATATAGTTTTACCTGACACTGGAGCACCAAAATATATTAAGCAAGCAAGGGTATCAAACCAGTAGTCAAAGGCTCCACAGAGAATAGTCTATGACTAGACTGGTGAATTCTACCAGCGTTTAAAGAAAACCAATCTTTTTCAAACACATTAAAAAATTATAGAAACACTTCCAAATTTCTTTTGCCAGTCTAACATTACCCTGATACCATAGCCACACAAAGACACTAAGGAAAAAGCAAATAACAAGGCCAATATTACTGAATAAACATAGACACAAAAATCCTCAACAAAATACTAACAAATCAAATTCAACAGCACATTAAAAGTATCATACACCATGATTAAGTGAGCTTTATTCCTGGGATGCAATAATTAAGCAACACAAGGAAATCAATCAATGTGATATATCACATTAACAAAATGAAGGATAAAAATAAAATGGTCCTCTCAATGGATGCAGAAAAATCATTTGATGGGATTCATCATTGATGGAATTCAACATTGCTTTATGATAAAGACTCCCAACAAATTAGCTATAGAGGAAATGTGCCTCAATGTAATAAAGGCCATTTGGACAAGTCCATAGCTAATATCATACTCTACATTCAAAAGCTGAAAGCTTTTCCTCTATGATCAGGATTAAGACAAGTGTGTTCCCTGTCACCACTTTTATTCAACAGAGCACCTGAAGTCCAAGCTAGAACAAATAGATGACAAAAAGAAATAAAAGACCTCTAAACTGGAAAGGAAGAAGCAAAATTGTCTCTGTTTGCAGATGACATGATCTTCTTTAGAAAAATGTAAAGACTCCACTAAAAAAAACCATTAAGACTCATAAATGAATTCAGTAAAATTTCAAGATACACACACACACACACACACACACACACACACACACACACACCCTTTTTAGATATTAAAGGTTTGTGGCAACCCCACATCAAGTAAGTCTGTTGGCACCATTTGTCCAACAGCATTTGCTCACTTCATGTCTCGGTGTCACATTTTGGTGATTCTTATAAAATTTCAAATTTTTATTATTATATTATTGTGGTAACCTGTGATCAGTGATCTTTGATATTACTATTGTAATTGTTTTGCTGCATTATGAAATGTGGCAGCATAAGAAGACAAACTTAGTAAATGTTGTGTGCGTTCTGACTAGTCCACTGACCACCCTTCCCCGTTGAAAGCCTCCCTATTCCCTGAGACACAACAATAAATTAGGCCAATTAAGAACCCTACAATAGCCTCTAAGTGTTCAAGTGAAAGGAAGAGTAAATCAATGCAGAAAACTTCATTGTTGCCTCATGTTTAAAAATTGCCAGTTACATTAACCTTCAGCAACCACCACCCTGATTAGTCAGTGGACATCAGCGTTTAAAGCAGGATACAACTTGCTCAAAGCTCAGATAATGCATTAGCATTTTAAAAATAGGGTGTGTACATTTTTTAGACATAATGCTATTGCACACTTAATAAACTACACTAGGGACACCTGGGTGGCTTAGTCAGTCAAGTGTCTGACTTCAGCTCAGGTCTGATCTCACTGTTCATGAGTTCAAGCCCTTAGTTGGGCTCTGTGCTGACAGCTCAGAGCCTGGAGCCTGCTTCTGGATTCTGTGTCTCCCTCTCTTTCTGACCCTACCCTACTCACACTCTGTGTCTCTCTCTTGAAAATAAATAAAACATTAAAAAATTTAAAAAAAATAAACTGCACTATGAGGCACCTGGGTGGCTCAGTCAATAAGCATCCAACTCTTGATTTCACAGTTTATGAGATGGAGCCCTGTGCATGGGAGCTCGGCACTGAGCAGGGAGTCTGCTTAAGATTCCTGCTCTCCCCCTTCCAGTGCCCCTCCCCTGCTTGCACTCTCACACTCTCTCTAAAAAGAAAAACTACAGTATAGTATAAACATAACTTTTTTATGCACTGGAAAACCAAAAACTTCATTTTACTTACTTTATTGTGATACTCAGTTAATTGCAGTGGTCTGAAACCAAACCCATAATATCTCCAAGGTATGCCTATACAAAAATCAGTTACATTTCTGTACACTGAAAGCAAATTCTCTGAAGACATAAAAGAACACAATCTCATTTATAAGAGCAACAAAAAGAATAAACTACCTAAGAATAAATTTAACTAGGTGAAAGATCTGTACGCTGAAAATTATAACACATTGATGAAGTAAATTGAAGATACAAATAAATGAAAGAATATGTGTTCATGGATTAGAAGGATTAGTATTATTAAAATGTTCACACTATCCAAAGCAATCTATGGATTGAACAGAATCTATAAAAATTCCAATGGCTGGGTGCCTGGGTGGCTGTTGGTTAAGTGTCTCTTGATTTGAGCTCAGTTCATGATCTTGTGGTTTGGAAGTTCGAGCCCCAAATGGGGCTCTACGCTGACGGTGCAGAGCCTGCTTGGGATTCTCTCTCTCTCCCGCTCTCTCTGCCCCTACCATGCTCTCGTTCTCTCTCTCTCTCTCTCAAAATAAATGAATAAACTTAAAAAAATTCCATAACATTTCAAAAAAAAATTAAATCCTAAAATCCATATGGCACTACAAAAAATTCCATATAGGTAAAGGAATCTTCAGCAAGAAAAACAAAACTAGACGCATTACCCCTTTTCATTTAAAATTATATTACAAAGCTAGAGTAATCAAAACAGGTTTCTGGTGCAAAGACAGATACATAGACCAATAGAATAGAATAGAATAGAATAGCCCAGATATAAACCCATACATTTCCAGTTAACTAATCATTGACAAAGACACCAAGAATACACAATAAGGAAAGGACATTGTTTGAATAAATGGTGCTGGGAGAACTAAATGTCCATATGCAAATGAAACTAGATCATTAACTTACACTTAACAAAAATCAACTCAAAATGAATGAAAGACTTGAATGTGGGATATGAAACTGTATAAGTCCTAGAAGAAAACATGGGGGAATGTCTTAGCAATGATTTTTTTGATTTGATACCAAAATCACAGGTAACAAAAGCAAAACAATAAACCAAGTTAAACTATATCAAACTATATAGTTTCTGCACATCAAAGGAAACAACAAAATAAAAAGGCAACCTACACAATGAGAAAAAATATTTGGAAACCATATATCCAATAAGGGGTATATGTCCAAAATATAAAAGGAAACAACTCAATAGAAAAAAAAAAACCTCATTTAAAAACAGGCAAAAGACCTAGATAGACATACAAATGGCCAATAGTTATGTGAAAAAAATGCTAACCATATCTAATAATCATGGAAATTAAAATCAACACCACAATGAGATATAATCTCACACTTGTTAGGATGGCAACTAACAAAAAGTCAAAAGATAACAATTTTTAGTGAAGATGTGGAGAATAAGGAACCTTTGTACACTGCTGGGTGAGAATGCAAGCTTTGCAGTCATTAAGGAAAAGAGCATGGAGGTTCCTCAAAAAAATCAAAATATGGGGCTTCTGGATGGCTCAGTTGGTTAAGCATCTGACTTCGGCTCAGGTCATGATCTCACAGCTCCTGAGCTCAAGTCCTGCATCAGGCTCTGTGCTGACAGCTCAGAGCCTGGAGCCTGCTTCGGATTCTGTGTCTCCCTCTCTCTCTCAGCCCCTCCCCAGCTCGTTCTTTGTCTCCCTCTCTCTCTAAAATAAATAAACATTAAAAAATTTTTTAATTAAAAATATAACTACCATATGATCCAGCAAATATCATTTCTGGGAATATATCAAAAGGAAATAAAATCACTATCTTGAAGAGATATTTATATTCCCACATTCCCTGCAGCATTATTCACAGAAACTAAGGGCAACAATCTAAGTATCCATCCATAAATGAGTAAAGAAAACATATTGTGTGTGTGTATATACATGATAGAATATATATAATATATACACATATACATATATACAATAGAACATACATACTGTTTTATATGTGTTTATATACATATATACACAATAGAAATTATTATAAGGCCTTAATAATGAAAGAAATCCTGTCATTTATGAAAACATGAAAGAATCTAGAGGTCATTATGCTAAGTAAATTAAGCCAGACCCAGAGACAAACATTGCTGATCTCACTTATATTTGGAATCTAAGAAAAAGGTCCTCATAGTGACAGAGTAGAATTGTGGCTGCCAAGGTACTGGGGAGTAGAGGAAAGAAGAAATGTTGGTCAGAGAAAACAAGGTTATAAGTTCTGGAGAACTAATGTACAGCATGATGACTATAGTTAACAATAACATATTGTATGCTTGAAATTTGCTAAGAGTAAATCTGAAGTGTTCTCACCACAAAAAGGGAGAGGTTAACTATGGGAGGTGTTAGACATGTCAATTAGCTTGATTGTGGTAATCATTTCGCAATGTATGTGTATATGTCAAAACATCATACTGTACAACTTAAATGCATACAATTTTTATTTATCATACCTCAATAAAGATGAGATAAAGAAGTGGCCTTTATCAACATCTACATAATACCAACAGCTAACATCATCCTTAATAGTAAAAACCTGAATACATTCCCCTTATAATTAGGCACAAGGCAAAGATGCTCTCTTTTGCAACTCCTACTCAATATTTTACCAGAAGCTTGAGCTAGTGCAGTAAGAAAGTAGTGTACAGATTGGAAAGGAAGAAACAAAACAGCCTTTGTTGGCAGATGACAAAATAGCATTACAGATTGCCTAGGTCAAAAGTCCCAAACGAAAAGAAACTCCTGGAATGAATAAGTGAATATAGCAAGGTTGCAGAATACAAAATTAATGTAAGAAAATCATTGCTTGTTTATACACCAGCAATGAATAATTCAATGCTCGATTAAAAATAAAAATACTGTTTACATGAGTTCCAGTATAAGATGGTAACATAGGAAGAGCTTGAACTCAACTCCCCCATGGTCACACCAAATCTATGCCTGTTTATAGAGTAATGCCTCCTAAAGGCAAAATGAGGGATGACTGAACAGTTTCATAAGAAAAGATAGAGACCACATATAGAATGGCAAGAGAGACAGAGACACAATAACAAAGGGAACGTACATTCACCCACATTGTGAACTGCAGTGGGGAGGGATAATATTGAAGGACCATGAGCAGATTTTTCTGCCCTAGGGCACAGAAAAAAAAAAGCTGTGGTTTAAAAGGGTGATTTATATTTAATAGCTCCAGCTTTAGAACTCCCCCAAATGGCAGGGAATCTAATGGAACTCTCTCCAGGTTAGAGGGGCTGGCAAGGGACATGGTTTACATTCCACATCCACCTTAATAGTGCAGACAGGAGAAGGGTCTGAATGCCATAGCTGGCATGCCACCTCAGCAAGCTCCAGCCCCTTAGCCCACATGAGCCCCAGAGGCTCTGGAGCACAGAAAAAATCATAGAGAACCCTGGGACTGCCCCATCCCATGCCCACTTTGGCCCTTGTCATCCCATAAGGGCAACCCCAGCAAAGAATGCCCAGGACCCCCAGCCCATGCCAGCCAAAGCTCCAGCCAGTTGAAGTCACCAGGCATAAAGGGAATGATCATACACAAGACCATTCTTTCAAGTTTAGGATAAGTAGCAGTTCTACCTAATTTATAGAAACAAACACAGAAAGTCAAGCAAAATGAGGAGGCAGAGGAATTCTCCAAATGATAACACAAGACAAAATCACAGGAAATAAAAACTAAATAAAGCAGAAATAAGCAATATGTCCAACAAAGAGTTTAAATTAATGGTCAGAAAGATGCTCATTGGACTGGAGAGAAGGGTGGAATAACTCAGTGAGAATTTCAACAAAGATGGAAAATGTAAAAGAGAACCAAACAAAGATGAAGATTACAGTAATGGAAATGGAAAATACACTGGAGGGAATCAACAGTGGATTAGCAGAGGCAGAAGCATGGATGAGCAATCTGGAAGACAGGATAATAGAAAGTGCTCAAGCGGCACAGCAAAAAGAAAAAAGAATTTTATTTAAAGGGTAAGTTAAGGGATGTCTTGGACACATAAAGCAAACAAACATTCAAATTTTAGGCATCCCAGAAGAAGAGGGAGAGAAAGGGGCAGAAAACTTAACTGAAGAAATAATAGCTGAAAACCTCCCTAAACTGGAGAAGGAAACAAACATTCAAGTTCAGGAAGCATAGAGATTTTCAATCAAGACAATATCCAATGAGGTTCACACCACATCACCTTGTAACTAAAGTGTCAAAATTTAAAGATAAAGGGATAATTTTAAGAGCAGCAAGAGAGGAGTGCCTGCGTGGCTCACTTGGTTAAGCATTGACTTCAGCTCAGATCATGATCTCATGGTCTGTGAGTTCAAGCCCTACATCTGGCTCTGTGCTGACAGCTAGGAGCCTGGAGCTTGCTTCATATTCTATTTCCCTCTGTTTGCCTCTCCGCAGCTTATGTTCTGTCTCTCTCTCTTTCAAATATAAACATTAAAAATTTTTTAAATAGAAATTAAAAAATAAAAGCATTAAGAGAGAAGCAAAATGTTATATACAAGGGAAACCCCATAATGCTATCAGCTGATTTTTTCAGCAGAGATTTTGCAGGCCAGAAGGAAGAGGTACAATATACTCAAAATGCTGAAAAGGAAAAAAACCTACAAACAAGAACACTCTACCTGGTAAGATTATCACTCAGAATTGAAGAACAGATGGAGTTTCCCAGACAAATAAAAAGTTAAAGGAGTTCCTCACCCCTAAACCAGCCTCACAAGAAATGTTAAAGAGACTTCTCTAAGTGAGAAGAAAAGTTGATAATTATGAATAAAAAGATGTAAAATATGATAACAAATACCTAAAACGTGGCGGGGGGGGGGAGTAAAAAACGTTGTTTTGAATGTGTCGAGTCTTAAGTGACCATCAACTTAATATAGACTCAGGATGTTGTATATAAACCTCATGGTAAACACAAACCCAAAACCTATAATAGATACACAATAAATAAATAAATAAATAAATAAATAAATACATAAATAAATAAATAGAAAGCAAGCCAAACATAACACTAAAGAAATTCATCACAAGAGAGAACAAAGAACTACAAAAACAACCAGAAAACAATTAATCAAATGGCAACAAGTACATAACTATCAGTAATTAATTTAAATGTACATGGGCTAAAGGCTAATCAAAAGACATAGGGTGATGGAATGGATAAAAAAAAAAAAAAAAAAAAGACCCAACTATATGCTGCCTATATAAGAGATTCACTTCAGACCTAAAGACACATACAGATTGAAAGGAAAACACTGGAGGAAAAGATTCCATGAAAATGGAAGTGGTGGGGGTGCAGGGCAGATGGGGAAGGGAGCCAGGGTAGGAACACTTAGATAAAATAGACTTTAAAACAAAGTCTGTAACAAGAGACAAAGAAGAGCATTACATAATAATCAAGGGGTCAATCCAGCAAAGGAATGTAACAATCATAAATACTTAATGTACCCAACATTGGAACACCTAATAAAAGCAAATATGGACAGACAAAAAGAGAGACACTGAGAGTAGTATAGTAATAATAGGGGACTCTAATACCCCACTTACATCAATGGGACAAATCATCCAGGCAGAAAATAAATAAGGAAACAGTGTCTTTGAATGAAACATAAGACCAGAGAGATTTAACAAATCTATATGGAACATTCCATCCAAAAGTTAAAGAATACACATTCTTTTCATATGTACATTTTCCAGGATAGATTACATATTAGGCCAGAAAACAAGTCTCAACGAGTTTAAAATTGATATCATAGCATGTATCTTTTTTAACCACAATGGTATGAAGCTAGAAATCAATCACAAGAAAAAAAAAAACTAGACAAAACACAAACGCGTGAAGCTAAACAGCATGCTACTAAAAAACCAACGGGTCAATGAAGAAATCAATGAGTAAATTAAAAAAAAATACATGGAGACAAATTAAAATGAAAACATAATAGTCTAAAATCTTTGGGATACAGCAAAAGCAGTACTAAGAGGGAAATTTATATTGATACCAGCCTACCTTAAGAAACAAGAAAAATCTGAAACACCTAAAGGAACTGAAAAAAAAAAAAAAAAAAGAAACAACAAGGATCAGAGCAGAAGTTAAAAATAAAAGACAAAAAAAGAGAAAAGATTAGTGAAACCAAGATTTAGTTCCTTGAAAAGATAAATAATTGATAAATTTTTAGCCAGACTCATGAAGACAAAAAGAGAGGACCTAAAGAAATGTAATTAGAAATGAAAGAGGAAAGGAAACAGCCAACACCACAGAAACACAAAGGATTATAAGAGACTACTATGAAATTTCTATGCCACAAAATTGGACAAACTAGAGAAACGGATGAAGTCGTAGAAACACACAATCTTCCAAAACTGAATCAGGAAGAAACAGAAGTCTGAGCAGACCAAGAATTAACAAAGAAACTAAACTGGTAATAAAAAAAATCCAACAAACAAAAGTCCAGGACCAAACAGATTCACAGGTGAATTCTACTGAATATTTAAATAAGCGTTAATACCGATTCTTCTCCATCTATTCCAAAAAAAATAGAAAAGAAAGGAAAACTTCCAAATATAAGGCCATCATTACTCTGATGCCAAAACCAGATTAAGACACTATGAGAAAAGAACAACAAAAACTATATCCCTGATAATAGTTCCCAGGCCAATATCCCTGATAAACATAGATGAAAATCCTCAACAAGACATTATCTAACCACAGTTAACAATACTTTAAGATGATTCACCACAATCAAGTGAGATTTATTCTGAGGATACAAGGGTGGTTCAATATATGCAAATCAATCGATGTGACACACCACATTAAAAAAAACAAAGGATAAAAATCCTATGATCATCTCAATAGATGCAGGTAAAACCTTTGACAAAATTCACCAACCATACATGATAAAAACTCTCAACAAAGGGGATTAGAGGGAACATATCTCAACATAATAAAGTCCATATATGAAAAACTCACAACATTATACTCAATGGCAAAAACCAAAGATTCCCCCAAATCAGGAATAAGACAATTATGTCCATTCTCACCACTTTTATTCAACATAGTAGTACTGAAAGTCCTAGCGACATCAATCAGACAAGAAATAAAAGGCATCCAAACTGGAAAGAAAGAAGTTAAACTCGCTATCTACAGATGACATAATGCTATATATAGAAACCCTAAAGAATCCACCAAAAAACTATTAGAACTGACAAACGAATTCACTAAGATCACAGGATACAAATTCAACCTACAAAAATCTGTTGTATTCCTATACAATAATAACCGACTAGAATAAAGAGAAATTAAGAAAATTCTATTTACAAATGTGTCAAAGGCATAAACTTAACCAAGGTGCTGAAAGACCTGTACTCTGAAAACTATAAAATATTAATGAAAGAAATTGAAGAGGACACAAAAAATGGAAAGATGTTTCATGCTCATGGATTAGAATATTAATATCCATACTATCCAAAGCAATCTACAGATTCAATGCAATCCGTACCAAATACCAACAGCATTTTTTACAGAACTAGAACAAATAATACTAACATTTGTATGGAACCACAAAAGACACTGAATAGCCAAATAAATGTTGAGAAAGAACAAAGCCAAAGGTATCACAAACCCAGATTTCAAGATCTGTAACAAAGCTGTTGTAATCAAACAGTATGGTACTGGCTCCAAAACAGACACACAGATCAATGGAACAGAATAGAGATCCCAGAAATAAACCCATGCTTATATGGTCAGTTAATCTAGCAAAAAAACACAATGGGGAAAAGACAGTCTCTTCAACAAATGGTGCTGGGAAAACCAGATGGCTATATGCATAAAAATGAAACTGGGTGACTTTCTGACCCCATGTTACAAATAAACTCAAAATGGATTAAAGACCTAATGTGAGACCCAAAACTGTAAAACTCTTAAAAGAAAATATAGACAGTAATCTCTTGAATGTAAGTCTTAGTATTTATGAATACGTCTCCTTAGGCAAGGGAAAGAAAAGCAAAATTAAACTATCATGACTACATCAAAATAAAAGCTTTTGCACAATAAAGAAACTATCAACAAAACAAAAAGGCAACCTACTGTATGGAAGATATTTGAAATGATAGATCTGGTAAGGGATTAATATACAAATTCTTCAAAGAAACTATACAACTCAAGACCAAATCAAACCAAAACAACAACAACAAAACACCAGACAATTCCATTAAAAATTGGCAGAGGATCTGAACAGACATTTTTCCAAAGGAGACATACAGCTGGGAAATAGACACATGGAACAATACTCAGGGAAATGCAACTCAAAACCACAATGATATATCATCACCTGACATCTGTCAGAATTTAAAAGACAAGAAAAA
This sequence comes from Felis catus, assembly GCF_018350175.1. Lineage (NCBI taxonomy): Eukaryota > Metazoa > Chordata > Mammalia > Carnivora > Felidae > Felis > Felis catus. The sequence continues at coordinate 109,878,306 of NC_058371.1, forward strand.
ACAAGTGTTGGTGAGGATATGGAAAAAAAACCCTCATATACTGTTGGTGGGAATGTAAATTGGTACAGCCACTGTGGAAAACAATGTGGTTTCTTCGAAAAATTAAAAGTAAAGGGGTGCCTGGGTGGCTCAGTCAGTTAAACGTCTGACTCCAGCTCAGGTCATGATCTCAGGGCTTATGAGTTCGAGACCCACATCAGGCTCTGTGCTGACAGTGCAGAACCTGGAGCCTGCTTCAGATTCTGTGTCTCCCTCTCTCTCTCTGTCCCTCCCCCACTTGTGTTCTGTCTCTCTGTCTCTCTCTCTCAAAAATAAACATTAAAATTTTTTTTAAAAATTAAAAGTAGAAATACCATAATATCCAGTAATTTTCAAAGGTAACAAAAACACTAATTTGAAAAGATATGTGCATCCTTATGTTTATTGTAGCATTATTTGCAATACCAACATAAGGAAGTGACCCAAGTGGCCAAGTATCCATGTGGTCTACACACACACACACACACACACACACACACACACACACAGGAATATTACTCAGCCATAAAAAGAAGAATGAGATCTTGCCATTTGCAACAACATGGAGGCTATCAAGCTAAGTGATATAAGTCAAACAGAGAAAGACAAATACCATATATTTCACATAGAAGTGGAATCTAAAGAACAAGTGTAAAAACAAACATACAAAAAGCAGAAACAGATCCATAAATGCAGAGAACAAACTGGTAGTTGCCAGATGAAAAGGGAGTGAGGGGATGGGCAAAATGAAAGAAGGAGAATGGGAGATAAAGGCTTCCAGTATGGAATGAATAAGTTACAGGGATAAAAGGGAATAGGGAGTATAGTCATTGTATGGTGACAGATGGTAGCTTACACTTGTGGTGAGCACAGCGTAACATATAAACTTGTTGAATCACTATGCTATACACATAAGCTAATGTGACATTGTGTGTCAACTACACTTCAGTAAAAAATACTGTTTACAGTAGCACTAAAAAATAACGAACAAAATATATGCAGAATGTATATGCAGAAAACTATAAACTCTGAGGAAAGAAATAAAGATATAACAGAGAAATGTTGCATGTTCATTGATTGAAAAACTCAATATGTTAAGATGTCTTTTCTTCCTAACTTGTTCTATAGCTTCAACACAATCTCAATCAAAATCAGGTGGTTTTGTAGATAATTGACAAAATGATTCTACAGTTGATATAAAAAAAAAGCAAAAGCCCCAGCATAGCTAACACAATATTGAAGAAGAAAAACAAAGCTGCAGGATTTATACTACTCAATTTTGGTGCATACTATAAAACTGCAGTAATCAAGTAATCAATACTAGTGTAGTAGTAGTGAAAGAACAGACATACCAGTCGTTAGAACAGACTAGAGAGCCAAAAAAATACACCCAAAGAAATATAGCCAACAGATCTTTGACAAAGGAGGAAAGGCAATTCAATGCAGCCTGACTAGTTTTTCTCAACAAAATGATGCTAAACAATTGGATACCCAGATGCAGCAACAAAAGAACCTAAAATTAGACTTTATACTTTTCACAGATTAACTCAAAATGCATCACAAACCTAAATATTAAGTGGAAAGCTATAGTAGTTTTGCTATAGTGTCACAGACTAGGAGTCTGGAGTTCTCTCTTGTCCAGGAAGAGAGAGATGCAGAATTGAATATGAGAGAGGCTAATGTCCAGGAGGAGACAAGAGCCCCAAACAGGGGTTTCGTCTATTTATTGAGTTCACAAGATATTACCCACATGGTGAATATGAAGAAAACAAGATCTTGCACACGTGAATGTGGCAAAAACAATCAGACAGTAATCATTAACTTGTATGTGTAAGAAGCAAAGGGTCTGGGGGGCAAGTGGTGTTTGTGACCAAGGTACAATAGTATACTGGCACCAGATGGAAAATAATTTCCTGCAGGTGATACAACAAATTACTTGTAATATCATTACAATATCTCGCTAGCTAAACTTTGGTGCTTTTGCCCCATGGTGGTGGCTTTTCACCCTAAGCTTTTTTCTAACCCATTTATGTAAGCTGAACCTATTTTCCCACACTATAGTTTCTTTTTTTTTTTTAATTTTTTTTTCAACGTTTTTATTTATTTTTGGGACAGAGAGAGACAGAACATGAACGGGGGAGGGGCAGACAGAGAGGGAGACACAGAATCGGAAACAGGCTCCAGGCTCTGAGCCATCAGCCCAGAGCCCGACGCGGGGCTCGAACTCACGGACCGCGAGATCATGACCTGGCTGAAGTCGGACGCTTAACCAACTGCGCCACCCAGGCGCCCCTATAGTTTCTTTTAAATATAAAACTTCTAGAAGAAGAAAATCTTCACGACCTTGGGTTTGGTGGTGAGTTTTTAGATACAACACCAAAAGTGTAATTCGTGGAAGAAAAGATAGTTACATTGAACTTTTGCTCTGTGGAAGGCATTGTTAAGAGAATGAAAAGACAGGTTAGACTAGGAAAAAAATATTTGCAAAACACACATCTAGTAAAGGACTTCTATCCCAAACACACACACAAAAACCCTTAACAGTTGACAAGAAAAGAACCACATTTTAAAATAGGTCAAAGAAAATCTGAACAGACACCTGACCAAAGACTATATACAGATGGCAAACAAAAAGATGATTACCATTACAGGTCATTAGGTAATTACAAATTAGAATAGCAATAGGACAGCATTGCACATTCATTAGACTGGTTACAATTCAAAACACTTGATAACACAAATTGCTGGCAAAGGTATGAAGCAACAGAAATTCTCATTCATTGCTGGTGGGAATGTAAAATGGTACAGCCACTTTAGAAATCAGTTTGGCAGGGGTGCCTGGGTGGCGCAGTCGGTTAAGCGTCCGACTTCAGCCAGGTCTCGCGGTCCGTGAGTTCGAGCCCCGCGTCGGGCTCTGGGCTGACAGCTCAGAGCCTGGAGCCTGTTTCCGATTCTGTGTCTCCCTCTCTCTCTGCCCCTCCCCCGTTCATGCTCTGTCTCTCTCTGTCCCAAAAATTAAAAAAAAAAAAAAAGTTGAAAAAAAAATTTAAAAAAAAGAAATCAGTTTGGCAATTTCTTTCAAAGCTAAACACAGACTTACCGTACAATCCATAAATCACACTCTTCTATGTATTTACCCAAATGGGTGAAAATGTCTACTCAAAGATCTGTTTTAGAATGTTAATAGCAGCTTTATTCATAATACAAACTAGAAGCAGCCAAGACCCTCAAAAGGTGAATGGGTGAACAAACTGGTACATCCACACAATGGAATACTGTCTCAGCAATTTAAAAAAGAGCTATTAAGTTACAAAAAGCCATGTATGAATCTTAAATCCATATTGAGAAGGGAAAGAAACCAGTCTGAAAAGGTACATACTCCATGATTCCAATCAAAGGACATCCTAAAGATTAAATTCCAATGGTGGTTAAAAAATTAATGGTTGGCAGAGGCTTAATGTGGGGGGACATGTTGAATAGGTGAAACACAAGTCACATTTTTAAGGCTGTGGAAAAATCCCATATGATATTGTAGTGATGTCTATATGACACTATGAGTTTGTCAAACCCACAGAATTTTACAGTATCAAGACAGAATCTTTATAAACATTTTAAAAATGTCATACAGGAATTTGGAGGGATCCAAGGATGGCACACAGAATGTGACGATACAATCTAACTGAATTACAAATGGATACAACAGCCTCACTGAAGAGGGTAGGGGAAAAGACACTGACCTAGGTAACTCTGTAACAGAGTGGAATCCATAAGACAAAAAGCAAAGGATTATATACTCTAATTGATAAAGTTCTTTCCCCTGGGTGTGTGGGTTTATTATAACTCTGATACACAAACACTGGAAGCAAATATTACATAAATAGAAAATGGGTGCTTTGAATGGGAGATTATGATAAATAAGGGACAGAGAATAGAAAGATCCATGTAGTAATGGATTCCAGTTGGAGATTTCAGTATGAACTCCTGTTGAGTTCAATGTAGATACAAATGATTACATACATTTGTAATGTATGTATGGGTTATTATACACACATCCATTTTCTTGCTCTGTAGCTGAGAGGGTCTGGAAAAAACAATACCCCAGTAGCAACAATTATACCTATTGATCAGATCTTTTATACTTTCCTCCCATGAAAGGAACCAGGACTCAGAGAAATGACTGGTTTCTGGGATTTGCCTATTCTCTATCAATCACTTACCAAAACAGAAAATTGCTTAGAAAATTCTCATGTCCCACAAAGTTCTAGATCTTGATAGCATTCTAATTTGTTCTTTTATTTCTGAAATATTTTTAAGAAGTTATATAAATATAGATATGTCCTGAGGCTGCCATAACAAAATACCATGAAATGGTGACTTAACCAACAAAAATACATTGTTTTATAGTTCTGGAGGCTGGAAGTCAGAAATCAAAGTGTTGAGAAGGCTGGTTCCTTCTGTAGTCTATAAAAAAGAATCTCCTTCTGTTTTGTGACTGTCTCCTCCTCTGGTAGCCTCAGATGTCCCTTCATTGCAGGTGGTTTCCTCCCTGAGTCTTCACCTTATTTTTACTCTACCCGTTTATTTCTGTGCCCAAATTTCTTTTATAAGGACATGAGTCATATTGGATAGAGACCACCCTAATAACCTCATCTTAGTTTGATCATCTACAAAGATTTTATTTCCAAATAAGTTTGCATTCACAGATACTCTAGGTTAGGACTTCCACATCTTTGGGGAGGACACGAGATGACCCAGAACAAGAAGGAAGAGAAACAATGTCACTCCAAATGTCACTCCTTGGCATAAACAAAAATTTGAAACCAGAGTCCATTTATCCCATGATATTAGTCAGGACTGGGGTGAGGGGATGTCCTATCACAACCAAGTTTTTTACGTAAAACCTTTTATAAGTAAAAGTGTCTCCCCCTCCAAGTTTGAACTTTATAAAATGTTACTGTCATCTGATGTTTCCAGTTGGCATAATCTTGCTTTATTTTTATATGTACATAATTTTCTCCTCAATATTTCCCTTTTTCCATCACTGTTTCTTCCTATACAGTATGAAAATCTAAGTCCCTGATGCAGACTTTGGAACCTTCCCTGTTTTCTGCTAATTATCTAATTAAGTTAGCTTTAGCCAACATGGATCATAAACTGGAATTATGTGGTTAGCAGGGTTTGCTAGGAATATGTGATCCTTAAACCCAGGAAAGAGGGATGGGGCTGAGCCAAAAGAAGGAGAAATCGAGCATCTACAATGAGATGAATAGTGGTCAAGGAAAGGTAAGATTCTGCATGTGCAATCCATTAATCTAGACTTGAATAATTAAGAAAACCGCTTGTGACGCAGATAAAATTTGTACAGTTCTTGGTTGTGATAGGACATCCTCTCACCCCAGATCCTGACTAATATCATGGGATAAATGGACTCTGGTTTCAAATTTTTGTTTATGCCAAGGTGCCATTGGTGCCTAGGAAACAGTCCTTGGACCTACTGCTGGAAAGATACATGTGGCATATGAGCCAATGAAAGCCATCCGAAAAATTGACCTAAAATTCCTGGATCTGAGACTGGTCAGTAGTTAGCATCTGCGGTTTCCACTTAGTAACAAAGAAGATCCTAATGCTGGCAGGCATGGAGCGTACCCAAAACTTTTTTGCTCTTTTTGGAAAGGCATGATAGACGAAGGGAGCATGCATGCTTGAACTCTTCACAGATCACCGCTGTGTCTTGGCCCTTGGTACCTGTTTATGCAATATGGATAGAAGCTTTGTGGAAAAAACTATTTAATTTTTTAGGTTTATTCATTTTTTGAGGGGCAGAGAGGGAGACCCAGAATCCGAAGCAGGCTCCAGGCTCTGAGCTGTCAGCACAGAGCCTGACGCGGGGCTCAAACTCACAAACTGTGAGATCATGACCTGAATCAAAGTCAGATGCTTAACAAACGGAGCCACCCAGGTGCCCCAGTACTATTTTATAATTTGACAAATTTGGTAAGGAATGACTTTTAGGCTGCCTCTTTGAAGTCCAGCTGAAAGGTTTTCTTGTAATCTAAGCAGATCCATGAAGAGTCTCTAAACTTGTGTTCTTTCTTCACTTTTGCTCAATATAGATTGTATGTCAATGGCTTTCAGGACCGCAGTATCATGAATATTATTCTCTCTATCCATTTATTAAATGTTTTCTTTTTTCTATATATATTCTTACTTTATAAGAATATCTATTCCAGATTACACTCTAAGATTGCAAGCTATCAAAGCAGTGCCTTCTGAATTGTGGCATGAATACTGAGCAATCTCCTTTTTAAAATTCATATTAGTTTCCTTACCCAAAAAAATTCTGAATCAGTAGATCTGGAAGAGAGACCCAAGTATCTGTATCCATAACAAGCGATCTATCTGATTGTAATGCAGCTACTCCTTGGACCCCACTCTAGGAGACAAACTGAAAAGGTAGGGATGAATTCTATTTACGATTTGTAATATTCATGGATATATTTAACTAACCCTAATTGTTGGCCATTGCTAATTACATTCTAAGCATTCCTTATAGCCAACTGATAGTATGGAAATGGTGTTTTATGTAGTTGATTAGCTACTGAGAAACAGAATAAGGGACTGATGGATTGTCTTCCTTAGTAGCAGAGATGCCATTAATTCTTAGACAAGTTACTAAAACTTTATTTAAATTCCTTTGCATGACTTTAAATTCCTTTGAATGACTATCTTGCCCGTGGTTGACCATACACAAAATGGATAAGTGTTTACATTGTAGAGGTGTACTCATTTTTCCTTTTCTGTTGCCCATCAGATCGCCTCTCTTCACATTTGTCTGACGTCAGCTGAAGAAGTCGCATTTTTTTTTTTTATGGATCACAAAAATGTTGCACATGAAGGAAAGTACTCCAGTGGAGAACCAGAAGCACCATGACCTAAATAAATCTTTACATAGTAGGCAGAAGCAAACAAACAAAAAACCCAAAAACGACTGAGGAATACCATCCCGCTAGGGCTGCTGTTTCAATATGAACAGCTCTGTCACTTCCACAGACACTTTATCTGACTTCCTCTGGTGTAGGCTAGCATCCTGTGCTCCCCTCAGCCCTGTAACAGCCCTCCTACAGGACTGTGTCATTAACAGTTTATTTGTCTGAACCCATTGTCATTTCTCTGAGAGGGTAAAAATTATGCCCAAACCATCTGTGTATCCACAACTCTTGGCAAAACGCCTGATTTAAAGTAGGCAATGAAAAAACAGTAGTCTAATGAATGAATCAATAAACTAACTTCCTGGAAAGTAGAGCTAGTTTCTCCCACAAGCTTCTAGGAGAATTCTTAGTATCTCCAGTCGTGTCAGATCCATAGTGGAGCTCACACTGGCAACCCAGCCAGCTCCCCAGGTCTCAACCCTGCATTGCATCTACTTCACTAGATTTGTTCTAAGATTGGTGGGGCAGAGAAATTTATTTATTTATTTATTTATTTATTTATTTATTTATTTAGAGAGTGGGGGTGGGGCAGAAAGAGAAGGAAAGAGGGAGAATCCCAAGCAGGCTCTGCACCATCAGCATAGTGTGGGGCTCAAGCTCACAAACAACAAGATCGTGATTTGAGCTGAAATCAGGAGTCAGACCCTTAACCAACTGAGCCACCCAGGTGCCCCTGTGGGGCAGAGAAATTTAAAAAACAAACAAACAAACAAAACCACATCAGCTTAAGCTCACAAAAGAGGAGACATCCAAAGTAAAAGACAAGCTTACAAATATGAAGGAGGCATGTGTTCTATTCTTTTTTTTTTTTTTTGAGGTGGGGAGGAGTGATGTTAAAGGCATTGTCACAGCTCTAAAGATTCTGAATCTAACTCTCCCCAACTAAAGATACATTTGTAAATACCCATGTGTAGATTTGTCCAAGGACTTAATTGTTTTAAACGCCTATTTTCTCCCATGTTTTTACACTGCATCCCATCGTATATATCTGCATTTTAATTTTTTTTATGTTTATTTATTTTTGAGAGAGAGAGAGAGAGAGCTTGAGCAGGGGAGGGACAGAGAGAGGGAGACACAGAATACGGAGCAGGCTCCAGGCTCTGAGCTGTCAGCACAGAGCCTGATGGGGGGCTTGAACTCATGACCCTGAGATCATTACCTGAGCCAAAGTCAGAGGCTTAACCAACTGAGCCACCCAGGTGGCCCTTTATTTTTTAAATATAAATCAGATACACATTGAAAAAAGGAAATGTGATGGGGGAGGGCTCACAATTCAACAACTTCCAAGATATCAGAACCCTGGGATGAAACATGAAGACATTCCCTCCCCACCCCCCACTCTTGCGACCTCATGCCCCATTCCTATCCATCCATACTTCTTGCAGCTGAGCTATTTTCTATCTTTAAATTTTTTTTAACGTTTATTTACTTTTGAGACAGAGAGAGACAGAGCATGAATGGGGGGAGGGTCAGAGAGAGAGGGAGACACAGAATCTGAAGCAGGCTCCAGGCTCTGAGCTGTCAGCACAGAGCCTGATGCGGGACTCGAACTCACGGACCGTGAGATCATGACCTGAGCCGAAGTCGGACACTTAACCGACTTAGCCACCCAAGCGCCCCGCTATTTTCTATCTTTGATGCATCCTTGGCAGAACAACAAAAGATGGCATTTATAACTTAAACTCTAACTATAAATAAAACACTCTAATCTTTGAGGTATAGCAAGAAATGATTTCTTTTAAAATCTGCAGGACTCTAACACCTGGTGGTTTAAAGCTCTGATATATATATATGAGTAGGTTGAAAGAGAAACACTGCAGAATTTGCTTTGGGGAATGGATTCTTCTCTTGACAATACAACACACAGAGCACCCCCCTCCCCACCACCACCAAAAAAACTCTCCAGCATCTAGGCTTTCTCCTACTTTCTGGTTTTAAGACAAAAATGGCATAATGATTCAGCACAGAAATTTTAGGATCAGGCAAGAGAGTTGTCTTGAAAGCTGTCTGGCCTTGGGAAACGTATTTCAATTCTGAGAAATAATTCCTTCACACATGAAAACGAAGATTAAAATATATTATTTTGTCAATCTGTGAGGTATCTCTAGACAACATATATAGAAAATGCAGAGTGAGTCATGTAGTGACTAGGTCATTGTAATTGTTCCACAAAAACAGACAACATTACATTTTGGACCAAAGCAGAAGAGCACCCAGTGGAGAATCAGCACCTGGTTACCTAGCTGCTCTATTTTATCCTTATAGATCTTTTCTCCTCCCCTTCTTCAGGTTTCTGTATAGCGGTTACTGTATTTTTGAACTTCTTCTATCATTTTAAGTCTAGTAAATCAGACCTGTGAAATTGCTGATATCCCACCATTTTTGACCAGCGCGGGGGGGGGGGGGGGGGCAGTGGAGAAGAGGCTATTTCATAGAGTTCAACCAAATAGCTCTCAATCAGTTAAAAGTCCTTGTCCATTGTGAGAGACTTCTTTGAGTAAACACACTGGTAAAATTATTTTCCACAGGCTGAAATTGGTTACGGTTAGTTCACCCATTGAACTTAAATGGGTTCTGGGATACGGGATTTAGCTTATAAAATAGCTCTTCACAGGTGCTTTAAATACAAAGCTTATAGTAATTACTTCCATTAAAAGGTTCCTCTTCTGTGTTTCACAGGAAGAATTTTATAGAAAATTATATGCCATGTTAACTGGGGATTTTAAAGATACTTTTTCTACACATACTTCCAAAACTGCCTTTTTTTTTTTTTTTTTACCATCCAGGATAGCAAGAAACAACAAAAACTGGTTACTGAAAATAAAAGCTCCTAGGCAACAGCCTCACATGATACAAAAATAATCTAATACTGGCAGAAATGGTCCCTTGGAAATAGTGGCTCATTTGTTTAGAGTTCTGTTATAAACTTCTGGTGATCAGGGAATGAGAAATGGAAAAGATGCCACAGAGAATCATTAAGAACAGCACACCAGATAGAGATAACCCATTCAGCTGACAAACCATATAATGCAGTTTGGATTAAAAGCAAACAAACATATAAAAAAAAAATTCCAAAAGTTAAAACCATTGCTAAAGAATGTGAAGTCCCTGAGAACCCCTGGCTGATTTCTGAAGTCTCTACGAAGAAAGAGCCCATTTCACTATTATGGTCCCAAACCAGTAACAAATACGGAGTATGTTTAAAAGGAACTGGGAAAATGAAACTGTGGTTCTCAGCTGGAAGTTGACCGTGTTTAAATGGCAGATTTTAAATGTCTGGTGAATCTTAACCCTTTGTGGCCTTAAGTGCACAGAAGGCCTGGGCAAGGGCAGAGCTTACAACGTTAGGCCTGACTTGAGTGCAGAGCCCTATCTGGAACTTCCTGTGCATTGCCAGAGACCCTTGATCCCTCCCATTCCTTTGGTTTCCTTGCAGCACTCTGTGCTGTCACTTACTCAAAAATAATAGAACCAGCCTTTGAACTCCTAAGACTAAGTTAGTCACTGAATCCTCATTGAAAACTTTTCTGAACACTTGTTGAGTGCCGACGCTTACTGATCTTCAAGGAATTCGAGGGTGTGTTGTGCCTGCCACAAGCCCAGAGCAGAGTGGGGTTCCCTCTCTGGCTGAGGACAGACATGGATACTTCTCTTCTCTTCTAGAACTTTGACAGTGTCACCACTGAGCAAAACCAGTAAAGAGTTACAGCATCCTTGCTTTCTTACCATTTTCTTCCCTATAGTTTCTCGTCATGGAAAACAGGATGAGAATTGCATAGGCACTAAAGGATTTTCCAAGATACAGGGGTTATCAAGATATAGGGGTGGGGGTGACCAGAACTTTTGCTTTTACCTACAAGAACAGTATAGGGATATCCTCCATCATTAGCAGAAGATTCAGAGATGTAGAGCCTATCAGGCTTGCAAAATGAAACCCTTTCAAATTATTAGATTTATCTCACTTATAAACAGCAGCTGGCAAATCAAGTCTGATTAATTTCCTCCTGAGGAAAGATCATTACCTGAATTTCATTGATCTTTGCCTAATATCTTCACTCTTTCTCCACACAGAGCCTTTTTTGTTATTGTTGTTACTTGCCAAAAAAATAAGTGCCTCAAAATGAAAAGTAGTTAAAGCAGTTATTTGATAAAATATAGTTTTTTGTTTTGTCTGAATTCCATACTAAAATAAAACAGTCAAATCTGTGCGTATCAACATAGCCATTCTAGACCAAATCTTGTGAGATTTCTCCAGAATGTTTTATCCTTCCAAACTAATTAGTTAATTTTAGGGGTGTCTTCATCCACCGGGGCTGCTATAACAAATTGCCATAGTCTGGGTAGCTTACAAACAATACAAATTTATTTCTCACAGTTCTGGAAGCTGGAGATCTGAGATCAGGATGCCTGAGTGGCTGTGTCTTGGAAGCATTCTTCCAGGTTGGCTTCTGGTTGTGACCTCATGGCAGGGGGCAGAGCCTGAGAGAGCTCTTTGACCTCTTCTTACAAGACACCAATCCCATTGGTGAGAACTCCACACTCATCACCTGATCACACCCTAAAGGCCCATCTCCAAATACCATCACACTGGGATTAGAGTTTCAGCAGTGAATTCGAGGGGAACACGGCAATGCAGTCCATCGCAATGGGTTTTAGTCATAAACACAACCAGTCAATATAGAATTGTTGCTCCCTTTGCAATAGAAGGACTGAAAGGAACCAGTCCATATAAAACCACACTCCCTCTTCTCTCACCAGTTGCTTTTCCCCACCCAGAGCTGCCTCATTTTCTTGACGGTTTTAAGTCTTTACTCAAGTGTCACCTTGGTGAGATCTTCCCTGCCCAGTTGGTTCAAAACAACACCATTCCTACACACTAGTTCCTATTGTGTTTCCCTATTCATCTCAATAAAACCTTTTCCATCTGTGTTATTTATTATACTCATTTACTTTAGTTCGGAAGATCTCCCTTTTTCCATGAGGGAAGGGACTTGGTCTCTTATTTGCTGTCATATTCCCAGGGTCTAATGTGCAGGCACATAATGCAGAGTAAATAAAGATTTACTGAAGGAAGGAGAGAGACTGTGATTAAAAGTTGTGCCTTAAAGTTATCTCTGGAGTCACTTAACTATAAATGAAGTTAATTTATATGTCCAGGAAAAATATATCCTACAAGGTCTCTGCAGGGCAAATCAAACATACTAAAAACAAATAGTGATGGCTGGCGTGAGACGTTATTTTTAGAGGTTACAAAATAGAACACAGGAAAGGGGTGAGCTCTGTAGGTGTCAGGGGGGGCATAAAAATTCTGTATTTGAGAGACTAATTCTTAAAAGTGCTTTATACTGCTTGGAACTCTGCAACAATAAGCAGTGTGTATGGCCGTAACTATTACAAATGGGGACATCTGGCTGCATCTTCCTGTGGATTTTCAGGTGACTGAAAATGTCACTCAGTCTTGTGAACTAAAACCAAAGGAAACATTTCCCTGAGCTGCTGGCAGGCTCTACCCACCACGAGTTTCATGTTTCTGAGCTGGAGGTGCAGCTGAACAGCAAAAGATACTTCCTGTAGCTAATGAGCCCCTTGCAGGTGCTCAGTATCGCCGAGGCCTCACAAAAGTCAACACCATATCAGGGATTGCTCAAGGGAAATTTCTGGAGCTAATTGGGCTTTCCGATATTGTCATTAGGCACAGCAATTGGCGTGTCCCCAGGTGACCCGAACTGCCTGCTCCATGCTCATTGCTACTCTGTTTGGCACTTGCTAGAGAAATGTTTACAATTTATCCAGTCACAGAACAGAAAGGACTGAAAAAGATTCAGTGTGATCCGTGATGGCAGCCCACAGTTGCTATCCAACCCTACAGGGATCTCCTTCATAAACTAGGTAGACTAGTCAACAGGAACTGGTACCATCCCCATCTATTCTGTCCTCTGTGTGGGGGACATGGGTACACAGTGTGGCTCCCTGCCTCTGCCTTACATTTTCATCTGCTGTAAACCTTCTCTCTTTAGAGTAGGCTGGGGATGTATGGATTATCTAAATTCCATGATAGTTCATTGCCCACTATTTTGATGAAGACCATCCAGGGTGTGTTGCTTTAATGACAGAGTTATCAACATAGAATGGGGAATCTTAGATCTTGATTAGATAGCTCATTCCATTCTAACCCCATGGAAGAAAGCACAATTTTCACAGACTAATTCACCTTCTTAAAAGAAAAATACATTCACCATATTAAAAAAAGGGGGGGCATGCCACAGTTGGTTACTGGAGTAGGGAGGGCAAATAGCATAAAGGTTCGATTCTTGGGCTCTGCAATTATATAGCTCTGCCTCTGTCACTTCTTTGGTATGTGTATTTGGCTATGGCCCAATTTTCTTCACTACGAAATACGGTTAATAAAAGTACCTACTAGTCAGGGCTGCAGAGGGAATTAAATGGAACCATGTACACAAAGTGTTTAAGACCACACTGGACATGTAATCTCTCAATCAACATTCACTGTTACAATTATTTCTTGTTAACAGGTTTGAAAAGAAACACATAGTTCTTTTATCGAGCATGGAGGAAAATAAATCTCTCCCTTGTGTTTTTCTTTTCTGTATGTTTCCTTTACTACTCACACAGAACACTTCATTTCTGACAATTTTGGCCATCAAATTTTGGGAGCCATTCTGCCATACCGAGCGATTCTTCACGTCAGCTCAGTGTCCTACACTTTAACTCAATTCTGACACTGTTTATCCAGAGACAGCATCAAATCCTACTAGATGCCTCACCCCATCCCCACCTCAGATGCCAACAGCAAGCCCAGGTTGTTACCTGTGCTTCTGACCCACCAGCTGTAGATTAGAACTTCCAACAACCTTCTCCTTGGGTTTAATTTGTTAGAGCAGCTCACTGAACTAAGAAAAACATTCTACTTACCTTTGTTATAAAAAGATATGGGAAAGGATACAGATGAACATCCAGATGGAAGAGATGCCTAGGGCCAGTTGCATGGAAAGGAGCGAGGAGCTTCCTTGCTCTCTCTGGGCACCACACTCTCCCAACACTGCCAACAGGTTTACTAACCCAGAAACTCCCAGAACCCTCTCTCTTTTCGGTTTTTATTAAGGCTCCTTTACACAGGCATGATTGATTAACTCATTGGCCTTTGGTAACTGGTTCAGCTTCCAACTCCAACTCTCCTCCCCTGCCCCCAGGTCAGGAGGTAGGACTGAAATTTCCAACCCTCTAATCACTTGATTGACTCCAATGGCAACCAGCCCCCCATACCTGAGTGCTTCCCAAAAGTTGTCATTAGCATCATAAGACACCTTTATCCCTCTCACCACTTAGGAAATTCTAATGGTTGTAAGAGCTCTGAGCTAGAAATGGGGATGAAAACCAAATAAATATTTCTTATCATAAATCATATTACATTACCCTGAGAAAAAATGCATTAAACTCTTCTTAACATGAATGTGTGATAAAGTTAGAGTGTTAAATAGTATCACAGACACCTTTTAACTCTGTGCTTAATGCTACCCAGAAAAGGTAAGGGATGATTACCCACAATTCTAACCGCATTTCAGCTGCAACCGGTCAATTCCATTTTCAACAGCTTTAAGAAGTAATTAACAGGCTTATGTTTATTTTGCCACCTGTACCATTCTCCTCATCATCTGGTTCAAATGCTAATCAGTGTTGAAACAGTCCAGGGAAAAGAGAAGAAGCAGGGGAAGGAGGAGAAACCAGAGGCCCCGTGGCTGATTCCAAGCAAAGCAATGGCCTTGAGTCAGTGAATGGGACCCCTGCTACCATAGGGTCTTTTGGGATTTACTCCTTGGGTCTGCTTGGAGCAGTAGAGGAGCTGGTAAATGGCCCTGGGTCTAGTGGCCATACAACACCGTGCAAAACTTTTCTACTGTTGCAAAACTAGGGAGAGCTGCAAAGAGGTACAATGATGTTAGTTAATCTGTTTGAAAAATCTTGGGAATTAGTTTCAGCAGCAGCAGAGGGCTTCAGTTTAGGTGGTAACTGTGAAGGACATATTTGAGTGTTAGAGCTCACCTTCCCTCATTGTCTACACCCCACCAGAGCAGGGGAGCTCCATACGTAGGGTTAACGTTTTTGGCGGAGACTGTTGGTCTTATGCCAAAAATGCACCCCCCTCTTCTTGCAGGGTGATGGAACTCTAACAGGTGAGTAGGTGTGGCCATGTGGCTAAGTTCTCGCCAATGAAACATTACACAGGTGATTCTGCCACTTCCTGATGGGAGCTTTTAACAAAGGAGCTGGCCTCTGCACTCTCTTTCTCTTCTGCTGGCTGCATGTAACTATGAGGCCTAGGACATAGTCTCTGAATTACCATCTGAAGGAAATCTAATCAGTCACCTGAACATCCGTACTGAACTGTTATGTGAATGAGAAATAAAAATCTGTTGCGTTTGAACCGTTGACATGGTGGTTTCACTTGTTCTACCTAACACACTGTCTTAAATTCCACTGTTGGAAATGTACCACTTTGGATTTCAACTTTTTTCTTTTGTCCAACCCTAATAAAAGGCAAATATGTCTGGGATATATAAAATAAATGCTCTGTTGGTAATTTTCTCCTCAGTGAGATGATTCATTCAAAGATTCCCTGAGACATGATTATGACATGGGTCACAGAGGAGAAGACATATAAAAAGAAACATATAAGAAGAGATCAGAACCCCGGGGTGCCTGGGTGGCTCAGTCGGTTAAGCATCCGACTTTGGCTCAGGTCATGATCTCACGGTTCGTGGGTTTGTGCCCTGCATGGGGCTCTGTGCTAGGAGCCTAGAAGCCTGGAGCCTGCTTCAGATTCTGTGTCTCCCTCTCTGTCTGCCCCTCCCCTGCTCACACTGTCTCTCTCTCTCTCTCTCTCTCTCTCTCTCTCTCTCTCCCTCTCTCTCTCTCACAACTAAATGAACATTAAAAAAAAATTGAAAAAAAAAAAAAAAAGGAAGAGATCCAAATCCTGGCGGAGTGGGTGAGAGTGACCTTTGCCTCCTTCACAACTTTGTGTACTACATGCTTCAACCAACATAGTGGACTTGGTAGACTAAACCCTACCTTCTGTGTGCTCCTAGGATATATGACTTCTCTCTCGGCCTAGCTCAAAAAACCAGTCACACAAGTGTCTGCTGTCCTCCGGGGGTATGTTTAAAGAAGTTCCTCTGTATTTGCTGAGAACCCACCATGTGCCAGCCAATGGACACACGTCCAAAAACCCCTGTAACCTCCAGGGGTTAACAGATCTCTGCCGCTTATGATTGGGCTTCCCACAGAGCAAGGTGGGGCTCACCTCTGGAACTCAAGGTCACCATGGCTGGAGCATCCCACTGGATAGAGTGATGGCTGATGCTGCTTCCAAAGGAGTTGGTTTATTAGTCTCCTTTGGCTTTGCTGCTCAGTCTAATATTATGTGACCTGTTCTGCTGATGCAAATAGTCATTTTGAAACCTCTTCTATGTAATAGAACAGCATTTATTGAGTGTCTACTGTGGTCTGGGCAGGAGACATTTGCTGGGAGCATACACTTTCCTATTTTTCCTTTAATATGAAGACCTTTATCCTTATGTACATATCTCCCCCCATTCTGGGAGATTTAAGTTCAGAAGAAAAGGTTGACCTCCACTAAGGCAGCTGCTGAGGGTGAAGGAAAATGTGAACCATTGGAGAGAAGGAGAGTAGAGGAGTTTTGTTCCTCATCTCTGCTCCCATCCCTCCTCCCCTGTCAGGGAGAGGTCTTTGACCTCTTCTGAGCAATATGCTCTTAATTCAAATTGGCTCCTAATACAAAATCCTGGATCAACACCAAATCTTGATTCTCTGAACAAAATCTTGGATCACTGTTGAGGAATCCAGGCCAGAAACAAATAAGACCTCTATTCATCAGTTTCCATTTGTTACAGGACTCACAGGTTATTTCAGGGATGCTCAGTTACCAGATCTTGCTCTGATAGGAAAGCACATGATACCATAATGATCTGTTTACTCCGTTCATCCCTAGGCCAAACAGGAAGGCAAATGTTTTGTTTGGGAGGAAAATTAATACTCAGAGACTGAGTTTGTGTTCACCAATAATTTATTTAACACAGGTTTTCTGTGTGAATTTCACAGCCAAGAGCATATAGGATAATGTCTCTTAATAAGCCAATAAAGAAATGACAGTAGAAGTGTATCATTGATCCAAACCAATAATGGATTGATCACTGTTATTCCAGGCTAGAGGAGATAAAAGGAATACAGCCCAAATGCAGTTGAGGTGTACCTTTATACAGGTGAGTACTCGGATGAGAGACCTTAGCCAACAGAGAGCTGAGGTCCAGCTGCCAGTGCAAAAGTAACTGTCCCTTGTTGCTAAAGCACATTACTGGGGAACAAGGGCACTGGTTGTGATGGACAAGAGGATTTTCTTCTCGAGGGTGCTGTACAGCTTTTGCTATAGCTGGTAAAACAGTTGCCTTTACCATGCAGGAAGCAATTGCCCCAAGATCTCCAGGGAGCTATTTAGATCAGCAAAGAGCCACCTTGCCCAGACTGAACACTCTCAGCTCTTGCAGACTCTCAGTATTTATAATCCAAATGTCCCCTTGCCACAGTTAGGGGTTTCTTCATATGTTTTCATAAGCCCCTAGCAGGACCCTCAGCCTGCTGAGTTTACCGTGTTTTTATCAGTGAGAACAGATGAGATGATGACATTCTGACAGAACTTCTTTCCTATATCAAAAAAACCCTTTTTTTCTTTTGGTGTTTTTCATAAACAAATGGATTAAAACAACTCCACTTAAGTCATAAACAAGTGGACTTGAAGTCATATCAAACCAATACACAAAAACAACATTCTTCTTGGAACAGAGTTCTTTTTTTTTTTAAGTTTATTTATTTGAGAGAGAGAGAGTGTGTGCAAGCAGGGGAGGGGCAGAGAGAGAGAGAGAGAGAGAGAGAATCCTAAGCAGGTTCCCCACTGCCAGTGAGGAGTTAGAAGTGGGGCTCAAACTCACCAACTGTTAGATCATGATCTGAGCTGAAATCAAGACTCAGATGCTAAACCCACTGAGTCACCCAGGCACTCCTGAGTTCTTTAAAAATACTCATGATCAGGGTGCCTGGGTGGCTCAGTAGGTTGAGCAACTGACCTCAGGTCATGATCTCATAGTCTGTGAGTTCAAGTCCCACGTCGGGCTCTATGCTGACAGCTCAGAGCCTGGAGCCTGCTTTGGATTCTGTGTCTCCCTCTCTCTCTGCCCCTCCCCTGCTCACACTCTGTCTCTGTCTCTCTCAAAAATAAATAAACATTAAAAAAATTTTTTTTAAATACTCATGATCTATTATGTTTATTTTGATGATCACTAACGCCACTCATTTAATCCCAAAGAAGAAACTATATGAAATCCTAAGTGAAGCACTATGAAAATAACCACCAAAGACATTGCTGGAGGTGATCCACCAATCACATTTCATCTACAGAGTTTTACATTTTTAGTAATGGGAACAAAGCATTCAGACAAGTTCAATAATAAGCATGACATTTATTGCTTTGTTCCTTCTATTGCTAAAGAGGGGAGCTCTATTGCCTAAGAATAAACCATTTTAGAATAAAACTTTTATTTTTCTTTTCACCATGCTTGGGCCAGTCCAGACATCTGCAGAACACATATCTTCTTACAGGACACATACCATGCCACCACATGAAATGCAAGTCATCAGGGCAAAGCCTTTTCACCCACCCTGGAACTGGGTGGAAAAGTCAGAAGAGAAAGCCCAATTAGGGCTCTAAATCTATGCCTAAGCCTATTTTATTTTTACTTAACAAAATAAAATTGGTATTTACTCCTATAACTTTCCCTAGCTGGATAAGCATTCACAGAGGAGGGATATGATTCACCATTGACCTCAGACCTCACTCCAAGCAGAGGAATAGATAATTAAGGAAGAAGATTAACTTCCTTGTACATATTTCAGATTTGGTTTATGAAAACTAGTTTCAAAAACTCATTTTGAAAGTGGAAATTCCAATATCCCTTTTGAATGATTTTCTGAGTTTGTTGTTGATCAAATTCAGGGTCACCTGTGAACCTCTCTAGAGATGATAAGGCAGCTGGGATACATAAGGCCCAAATGCAAGTATGTTCAGAATCTCCAGTCTGTGGTGAGATAAATGGGGTAGGGACAAAGTTTTGGTGATGTTATATGTGTGATCCAGGGCTTATATTATAATTATCTAAAGGAAAGGAAGAACATTCAAGCATTAATCAAATTTTCTAAATAGATATTTATGAGCCACAACAGTTCCTATGCATTATAAACCCCCAGACTGAATTTTCAATGAAATGGGAAATCAGCACAATTGTAGGGTCTCCTTTTCAAGGTACAACAACTTAAAATATATAAATATTTCAATGATTTTATTCATAAATTAGTAAGGATTTCTGAAAAGTAAT
Organism: Felis catus; assembly: GCF_018350175.1. Lineage (NCBI taxonomy): Eukaryota > Metazoa > Chordata > Mammalia > Carnivora > Felidae > Felis > Felis catus. Next base: position 109,897,777 of record NC_058371.1, read on the forward strand.
AAGACAGTAAAGCATCACAAATAGAAGGGATTCTAATGGGTCACTAGACATATTACAGAGAAAATATTTTTTCTCTGGTGAGTTTTATCTAACTGGAGCAAATAATACGTAAAATTTATTTTGCTTATAATTTCTTTCATTTTACAATCTTTGCTATTATGTTACTTGAAGAAGTAATAGGTTTTCCAGGCAGAAAACTTGGAAAACACACAAAGACACAAAGAAAAAGATTGAGCTAATTCTTGTACTCAGATAACTATTGTTGCTCTAGTCCTATCTGCATGTGCGTGAGTGTGTGTGTGAGAATGTGTGAGCATGTGAAAGTGTGCGCATGTGTCAGATGCTAAATGATAATCTTCCTACTGACTCAGACCTTAGAGCTTTCAGAGCCCCAAAGGTCAACGACTATAGGTGCTGGACCATCCCTCCATACAGGACAGGATGAGTTTGTGAAACCAGTTTGGCAGCTTGAGCTCAGCACTTATTTTGCAAGAATCTAACAGGAAAAAGGTATGGAGAGAGCCAGGCTTGTTGGTGTGGAGTACTTTACAGAGACTGCTGATGTCCTGTGAATTCCTCTTTCACTCCCCAGCTAAGCATATGGAGCTTCAGGGAAGCCACTTGCAAAAACTAGGCATATGTCCTCCGAATTTGGGAGATGGAACTGGGAAGTCTAGAGTGATCTGTGGTCTGTAATGGCAGAGCAAAGAGAAGAAACAGGTCTACTCTGGTATGGCCTGAATTTTTAGAGATTAACAGGATGAGATTACACAAGAGCCAAGTGGACAAGAAAACGTGACCGGTTTTGAGTTGCCTGAGGATTCATTATGAGGACATGGCAGAGAGAAGTAGTCCCCAGTGCAGACCACTGGTAGCTGGGGTTTTGGGACACACACACACACACACACACACACACACAGAATGGAAGACAAACCTGTTCCTTTTAATTCCTCTTAGGTTTTTTTTTTTAAAAAACATTAGTTATGCATATATGTGTTTGTATGTGCATTTCTCCTTTGCAAAATAACATTTTACTCCACATACTAGTAATACTCCTTTAAAATTTTCAACTACGTGTAAACACATTTTTGTGTAAACATATTTATAAACACATGTATAAACACATTTTTGAATACCAGCTACAGCTTTATTTTAACAAAACCCTGACCTTGGCAAACTATATTTTATTTCCAGTAACTCAATTTTCAAAAAGTTTAATCCTGATAACATCATCAGGGTTTTATTTTCTTTCCAGCATGCATTAGGGCCTCACTCCTAGACCACATGGCAGCTTTCTATGTCTCTTGTCTGTGTCCCTAAACTTATTCCACCTAGCACTTTACTGACCGAGTATCTGCTATAGTTGTACACGGCCAACCACATAACATCCAAACTTCACAGCTTGGCATTCAAGACTTTCTGTAATTTAACTTAAAAAAATCTCTTCAGATTTACTTATCATTCCCCCAAACTTCCTCTGTCAGGGAAACTGGTCTTTTCACACTCCCTGAATATGCTTTACACGTTCCCTCTTCCCTGCTGTGCTCATACATTCCTCCAGGCTCTTCTCCACCTTTCTAGGAATGTTAGTGAACATTTTGGTTTGAGAAGAAAGGAAGAAAGAAGGAGAGAGAGAGAGAGAGGGAACATGAGTGCTTGAGAGGGAATGTATTTTGGGGGCATAACAGATTCTAGTGAGGTTTGTTTTAAATTAGCCAGAAAAGGTTTAAGCATATTTATAGTCAAGGAGAAAGAACTTCATGTCTCAGAGAGATAGAACTGAGATGAGATAGGACGCTATCAAAAGCACAGTTCAATGAGGGAAACATCAACTTACAGAAAAGTGTGAGAGGCTGAAGTACTTTGAAGGCATTGATTTCATACACATTTGTAAACAGAAGGACACCCATTTTAGAAAGACATTTTGCCTGAAGCACCAAAGCTTGGGTAGAAACCCATACGAAAACCAGTTTAAAACCAAACAAAAACTAGCAGAGCTGATCCGAAAGGTAAAAAATGATTACCCGCCAGGCATAATCCCTGGTCTGAATCCTCAGCACCTGTGAGGAAAAACAATCTAGTTTTAGAATCCGCAATCAGCAAGAATGTTTTGAATCCAGTGACCCCTTAAGCAAGATAAGGTGTTTCTAGATGGAAGTTACATGGTTCTGACTTAAATTGCTTATTCCAAAATTGGTAAGAAGCTACCTCTATCTAGTCAGTTGTTCACACCCCAGTAGGTGTCGGGAATCTCCCACATGCTGCTGGTTTTTGCAACCCCGCCTCCCTACAATTGATACCAAGTGCCGATTCCTCATAATGATTGGGCATACCAACTTGTACCTAGAGATCATTAATCAAGTTTTCAGCATCCAAGATACCTGGGCACAATGACTTTTAAAAGATAAAGCAAAATAGAAGAACTGTCATTGCAAATTATTGAACAATTAAATAAAGTCAGAGAATTATTTGTAGGTTCTTCAAAATCATTTAGGTCACTGGCAGGAAAAAAAAAATCTATGTAAAAGGCAGATTGGTTCAAAGAGCTCAAAGCAAACGTTTGAAAAACCTACATTCGTTCATTCATTTATTCCTTCAAAGAATAATTATTATCTACTATATTCCAGGTACTATGTTAAACTTTAGGTTACAAAGAGGAAAAGAGAGAAAGTATCTAAGAGTTTACATCTAGCTGGGAAAAAAACAACAAAATAAACAAATATAGTACACTAAGATTGTTGCTAAAGTAGAGATATGTAAAAAGTGCACCTTAGACCGCCACATAGGGAAAGCTTTACAGGGAGACCACGCTTGAGTCATGGTTTAGAAGCATGGCCCACAGGGATGGGGAAGAGCCATTCAGTGAGAAGCTTGTGTGAACTGCAGTGGGGCTCACAGCAAAGCTGTGGGGGAATGTTGCCAGCAGCTATGGAGTTGGGGTAGCAGAGAGATTAGCTCAGAGATCAACAGTCATTGCAATGGACAGATTACAGTGTTTTTATGGTAACAAAATATTGCTTAAGTATAAGGTATAGGGTACAATTGTATGATTTATATGCCCTGAAAAGCTCCCAAGAAAGTCATTTTCTATAAGGACAAAGCTATGCATTGCCAGATGCAATTATTGATTTTATTAGACATTTGGGTTTCCTTTCATTGCACTGGTAGTTTCATTGCATGATGGAGCAGTTGTAAACTTAGCCTCGGATGTCAGAGCTCTCAGAGTCTGGCCCTACCATTCCTAGCTGCGGGCAAGTTACTTTACCTCTCTGCCCTCACCTTCCTCATCTGCAAAATGGGAATAATAACTATAATAACTACATTTACCTCAACAGGAGTGTTATATAAATAACAAGACAAGCAAAGCACTAGAACAGTATCTGGATCATAAGAAGCTCTCAAAAACTGTTAGATATTTGTTTAAAAAAATAGAAAAGTATCTAAACAGATTGGAGATGAAATAATTTTTGTTTAATGGTTACACTTTAACATGGTTACATTTTATCTTAACAGCAGTCACTATAGTCACTATGTGAATCTAACTGTGAGTTAAATCACAGCCTGATATTGCTGGCAAAGGTCTTAGGGTCATCTAGTTCACAACCCCTTTACATTTTGCTAATAAAATTGAGATTTAAGAGAAAGTTCAGCAACTTTTTTAGTCACAAACCTCCTGAGCTGGGAGATTGCCATTCTAATGCGGCAGCCAGGACCTGGAGCTGTTGGGCAAATGACCGATCGTCTGCTGCCCTCTCATGGCAGACTGGGGAAATTTTCTTATGTACAGTAATGGAAATGACACTGAGAGGGCTCACCAGGCATGTAACAAAGCCTCCTATATATTGTCTCTATATTGAAAGCGAAAATTAAAACTACTGGATGTCTTCATTATTTATATTTACAAGTAGCTGAAATTGTTTTTATACAAATCATACAAAGGATTTTCCTGTGTTTTGAGTATTTACATTTGTTTTTTTAAGTAAAATTTATTCATTTATTATTTCTGAGAGAGAGAGAGAGAGAAAAGGGGGTGGGGGGTGGACAGAGAGAGAGGAAAACACAGAATCCGAAGCAGGCTCCAGGCTCTGAGCTGTCAGCACAGACCGACGTGGGGCTCGAACTCACTAACAGCAAGATAATGACCTGAGCTGAAGTCGGAGGCTCAGCCTGAGCCGCTCAGGTGCCTCTAAATTTCTCTGTTTAATGCACCTCTAAATTTGTTTGAAATTACTTAAAGTGTTGGTTGCTTTTTTTTTTTAACAACAGCTCATTACCGGTATCTATTTTTACTTGGACTTAATCATCTATATAATAACGGCACCCTCTCCCCTTTCTTTCAAGTAGCATGTACTTTTTTTTTAAAAAAAAAGAGTGAAATTAAACACAGCCAGAGGCTACATAGTACCAAGTTAGTCTCCCTTACCTGCAGACTTGAAGAACAACTGTTACACATTTACACCAACACATATAAATTTTTAAATAGAGGTAGGCATATTATGCCCCCTCTTTTGGACCTTACCTATTCAGGCTTATTCCCATAGACATACTTGAAGACAACAGCTACATACTACTCCCATTCATGCATCTTATTATGGATATAAAATTTGTCTCCATTGTTTTTTTTACCTATTATTTTAAAAAGATAAATTATTTTCCATCCACATGGAGACTATCAATAAATCCTTTAAAGTAGAACTGTGGAGTCAAAGAACTTGAACATATTTAATTCTGAAAGACATTTTCATTCCCACTGGCATACATGACCCATTTTCCCATCCTTGGGCTTATGAAATGGTAATTGTTTCCAAATTGATAAGTTTAAAAATATCATGTTGGTGTTTTAGTTTATGATGTCTAAATACGGGTGGTACTGGGCTATTTTCCCAGGTAAACAAGTCATTCAAATTTCTTCCAGTGCTGTATGAATAGTCTTTTCTGTTTATATATTAGTCATTTACATACACATGTAATCTCTTCATATAATTAGTAAATTATACTTTTCCATTTATCTCTCAATTTTACTTACATCTTTTCCTCATGGAAATGTTAAATACTTATATAGTCAAATTTGTGGCTTTTTTCCTCACCCAGGCTTCTGTTTTTGTTTGTCTACAAAGATCTTCCCCATTGAAAGTGCTAAAACAATTTGCCTTTGCTCTCTTTGTAACTTCTACCTAAAAAAAATTATATGTAATAATTGAACTATCATTTGTTTTAATGAAAGAAACATACAGGTTTAGCATTATTTCCTCTCCAAAATAACTAGTCATTTGACCTAACACTATATAGAATGGTCCACTCTTTTCTGGTTGATTTAAAAGACTACATTTATCATATGGCAAATTTCTTTTTAGTTTGGATCAATTTCTCTTTCTGGATTCTCCATTCTATTTCCTTGCTTTTTTTTTTTTTTTTTTTTTTTTTTTTTTTTTACTTTTTTTTTTTAAGTCCACCTATTTATTTGAGAGAGGGAGTAGGAGTGTGAATGGGGGAGGGGCAGAGAGGGAGAGAGAATCCTAACTAGGCTCCTCACTTTCAGGACAGAGACTGACAGGGGCTCAATCCCAGGAACCAGGAGATCATGAGCTAGGCTGAAGCCAACAGTTGGATGCTTAACTTACTGAGCCACCCAGGTGCCCCTCTATTTCATTGCTTTTGTCACCACCTAGACCCCAAGACCTGATCTTTTACTATTCATTTGCTTGTACCCACTGACCTTTGTCCCACATTTTCCCTGAAACTCTACTTTCCAGATTATCTCTTAACCCAGGCAAAAGACCCCACAGGATGGGCACAATATCCCAGATGGAAACCAACTACCTCTCAAACAATAATGACTGCATGCCTAGAAGGAGGGTTCCAGTGTTCCAGGGTTCCAGACCACTCAGACCAGTTTGAACTAAACCCCAACTCACACCTACACAGATGGACCATGGAGTGACCACTAGAATGACCAACAATTACCCTTACATCATTTTATAATACTAAAATCTCCACCCAAGGAGAAGGATAAGCCTCACGTATATAACATACAATGTACGGATAGACATGTCTCTTTAAGGCACATGTGCAACCTTGTGCCTGCCTCTGCATATGATGACAAGGTTTCTCTAAATATTCAACCTAACCTTAAGCAAAAGGTACCCACTGACCCTCTCAGCCTTTTACATTGTTCCGTATGTTCTCCTTATTTGCTGCAAAGTTTCCTTTGTGCAACAACTCACTTGGGGTAGTTTCTATCTGTGATTCACAAAGGAAAGAACTCATGTCAATTATGTTACATGACGACACTAATACTGAACTGCTTTAGAAACGGTAGCTTAAACATTTTAATATCTAGTAGGGCTAATTTGGTACATACATTCCTTTTTAAAATCTTAGAATCTTGATTAACTTCACATGCTTATTTTTTTTTTCACGTAAAGTCAAGTTAAAATCTCACAAGCAATTTTATTATGATCCTATGAGGAAATAAATTAATGGAGAATTGACATCTTCATATTCTATAATTATATATGTGTATGCTCCTCCAATAACTTAAGTAAAACCTTTTAACTTTTTTTTAATATATCCTGTACATTTCTTGTTAAATTTATAACTAGGCATTTAATCTTTTTACTGTTATGGTAAATTATATGACTGTTTCTTCCATTTTTATTTTTAATTTGGAAATTTTATATGTTAAAGAAAGTTACAGATTTTCTGTTAACTTTGAAAATAATGACAAAATTGTTGATTAATTTTTCTTTTGGTTTGATTGTTTGGTTTCTCCGGTTCACAAACCTATCATCTGCCTATATTGATAATATTTGCCTCTTGTTTTCCCATTGTTAAGCTTTATTTCTTTGTTGTTTTGTTTTTGTTTTTGTTTTTGTTTTTTTGTAAATTTGCATTGATTAATACCTCCTGGTCTATTCTGGATAATTATGGAAATATTAAACTTTTTTGTTTTGTTCACAGTTTTAAAATAAAAATGTTCCCAGTGTTCATCATTAAGATGAACTTAGTCATGAGGACCACATGTCCCCTCTTTAGTGTTTCAATCCATTTTTTAAAAATTCATTTTTAAAAAAAAATGCAAAAAAGCATGAAATAAAAATTATTTCCTGTAAGCACAAATTTTGGCTAAAATTGCAAATTCATTAGTGAACGACACCTTAAGTGTAAATTCTTTCTGATTTATGTGATAAATAAAAGAATCCTCTATTTGTGGCACATTCTTTCTTTTCTCTTGCTTTAAACTTTAAAAAAAATAACTCAATGAATGTATTAATTTGGAACCCTTTACAGGACAGGATTCATAAACTTTCCATGACTGATATCACCTTACAAGGAACGAGCCAGTAATGTGTACTGTCAGAGATAAGATATTCTCTATTATGGCAAATTATTGCAAAAGCTGTGCTAAACCGAGCATAACTTAAATGCTGTTCACTTAAATTTATTTAAACATTTGTTAGAGAAGTGCTGTTTATACATACACATAAAACCTTTGATCATTTTAAGGCAGTGTATCTCTCTTTTGATTTTCTTAATAGAAAAATCAAGAACCCAATGCTACATCTTACCAAATGTCTCTTGGCCATCTATGGGAATCATTATACATTTTCTCCTTTGGCCTTTCACTGAGGGTACTTATACTAACAGCTATCAGTAAAAAACCAGTTTTGGACGTGGAATGAAGCCACTTGGTTGGTTTAATTTTCAAAATATATGCCAGATTACATTTATTTTATTTGCGACTTTTTGTATAGCTATTCCTGAATGAATTTATCCGAGTTTTTGTTATTTTTGATGTTTTGGGGGTTCGTTTTGTTAAAGTGATTGGGAACTTTTTTTTTCTCATAGGGCCCTGTGTCAGTTTAATGGTAATGGAATTATCTGTTTATTGAAAGCTTAATAATGTGGCAGCACCTATATTGTGAGGAATTGGTTATGCAATTGTGGAGGCTGAGAAGACCCAGTATCTGCTGTCTGCAAGCTGGAGGCCCAGGGAAGCCAGTGGTGTAATTCTAGTCCTAACGCACAGGTGTGTGAACCAGGGGGTCCATGGCCCAAGTCCTGGTACAAGTTCCATGACCTAAGAATCAGGAGCGCTGGTGTCCAAGGGCAGAATATACATGTCCCAACTAAAGCAAATTCACCCTTCCTCTGAATTTTTGTTCTATTCAGGCGCTCTATGCATTAGATGATGCCCACCTGTACTGTTGAGGGTGGGTTTTCATCACTCTACCCACTGAAATGTGAATCCTTCTGGAAACAGCAAACAGACCCACCCAGAAATAATGTTGTGCCAGCTTTCTAGGCATTCCTCAGCCTAGTCAAGCAGACACGGAAAAATACCACCACCTTGGGGTTCACCTTTGCTCTCTCTTCTGTGGTAAACTTTAGTAATTTCTGTTTAAACAAAATCAGAACAAAATTCAGTTTTCTACACTTGCTTACATAAAATTATGGAACATTTTGTTATATCTATTTCCTCTCTGATTATCTCCCTAAAGGGTTTCTGCTTCTAATTCCAGAGAGTGTGGGGGGTGAGGGAGGGTCTCCCATACCAACAAACAATTCTCTGACACAAACTGGGAATCTGAGACTATCAACCTGACACCATCAACCTGGAGATAGCTTAAGATCCCGCAGGTTAAGGGCTCAGTCCTACAGGACCCCCCACCCCCAACACCAGTCAAAAGCCCATATCATTACCTGTGCTTTGACCAACCAGCTATAGATTGGAGATTCCAACAAACTCCTTCGGTTTGATCAACTTGCTAGAGCAGCTCACAGAACTCAGATAAACATTTTCCTTACTAGATTACTGGTTTATTACAAAAGGGTATAATTTAAGAACACCCAGATAGAAGAGATGCACAGGGTGAGGTGTGGGAAGAGCCATGTAGAACTTCCAAACCCTCTCCAGGTGCACCACCCTCTCAAAATCTTTACGTGTTAACCAATCTAGAAGTTCTCCAAAGCCCCTCCTTTTCGAGTTTTTATGGGGGCTTTGTTACACAGACATGATGAAATTGGTGATTGATTGACTCTCTAGACCTTTCTCCCCTCCCTGGAAATCAGAGGGTGGGACTAAAAGTTCCTTGCCTCTGTTCCGGTCCTTTCCCTGGCAACCAGCCCCCATTCCTAGGTGCGTTCCAGAAGTCACCTCATTAACAGAGACTCAGGTGCGGTGGAAAGGGGCTTGTTAAGAATAACAAGACACGTTTCACCTTGTGCCTCTAGAACCATTTCAGAAACTGAAGACATGAGAGTAAATACTATAACAAAAGATGCCCTTATTGCTCAGGAACTTCCAAGGGTTTTAGTTTTGTGCCAGAAATGAATGAAAACAAAATATATATTTATTATAAATCGCAGTATCACACTCCCCAATTCTCTTTTTTAACATTGCATATTTCTGCTTCTTTACCTCTTGCTTATGTCAGTGGTGACCATCTGTATTATTCCAAAAGAGAGCTCTCAGATATATTTTGTATTTTTACTATTTTTCTATTCTAAATAATACATTAATTATTGATGGTTTATATTTATCTCAATATATATATAACATGCGGCATGCTCTCTTAAGTTTGCCACGGGGCCCCACTAATTCTTATTTCCCATGCCAAGATAATTCATGCATTATTTTCCTGTCTGGCCATGTGGACATACTAATTATGACTCTCCCATTTAAGGTTTTGGTTTTCCTAGGACCTCTGCTAAGCCAGGTCCCAAGCCTGGCTTAGGTGCTTACCCATAAACAGGTGCTAAGCCATAGTTTCTAATACATTAAGTTTTTAGATTCTTTGAAGACAGACTGAAGGAGGATTGAGAAATAAGAAACTGGGGAAGCATATGTAGGAGGGGAAAAAAAGAGAGAAAAAGAGTGAGAGAGAATAAAAGAGAGTGGGAAAGAGAGCAAGAGAGTGAGCATTAGATGCAAAGCCAGGATTGAAGGATAATTTTGTTTTCTCTGTAACCAGGAGAAATCTGAACGTATGCCTCAGCTGGGAGAGAAAGCTGTAGAGAACATCCACAAGAACCAAGAATGTGTTAAAAACCAGAACACAGGTGCAAAGTGGAGTCACTAATGCTAAGCCCCACATCACGAAATCAAGGCTTAATTAGTTTCAGCTTTTCCAGAAATGGAATCTTAAACCAGTCAAGAATCTCCTGATCAGCTCTAGTGAGGTAGTCTGCCTGACAGACCCCAGCCATCCCCCAAAGGAAAGGAACTGTAATAACTAACCCACTTTTGCCTAGTATAACTTCCTTATTCCTGCTCCCATCTGCCTGTAAGAGTGTTTCATTTGGTGCAGGATGTACAGCTCCTTGGAGCTACTTTCTATCTGCTAGATGGGATGCTGCCCAACTCATGAATCTCTGAATAAAGCCAGTAAGATCTGTAAAATTTAGTTGGATTTTGTGCGAGGGTGGAGGTAGATAAACATAATTTTGGAGGTAGGAATAGGAAGAACATTTGCGATGATTAACTTAATGCATCAACTTGTCTGGGCCACAGGTGGCAGATATTTGGTCAAACGTTATTCTGAATAGGATTCTGAGGGTGTTTCTGGGTGAAATTAACATTTGAATTGATAGGCTGAGTAAAGCAAATTGCCCTAAGGTTGGTCGAATCCATCTAAGCAATTGAAGGCCTGAGTAGTACATAAAAGTTGACCCTCCCTTATATGAGAAGGAACGCTTCCTGCCTGACTGCCTTGACTTGGGATTTCAGCCCTTCCCTGCCTTCCAACTCAAACTGAAACATGGGCTTTGAGGTCTGGGTCTGCCAGTTTGGGGACTAGAACTGAGCCATTGGCTCTCCTGGGTCTCAGCTTGCTGACTGTAGCTCTTGGGACTTCTCAGTCTCTATAATCACATGAGCCAATTCCTTACAATACATCTCTCTTTATCTATACATACATCCTATTATTTCTATTTCTCTGGAGAACCCTGACCCATACAGCATTGAAATAATTATACCCATTGACACCTACTTTCTTATAAAACAGAATCAAGGTCATCTGCTGAGCATGAGGTACATGAGGAAGGTAAAGTAGGTTTGTGAAAAAAAGAAAGGAATTTTGTAGAAGAATAGAAATGAGAATGGTACTGAACAGGGCTTGTTTCTTTGTATAAAAGGTCTTTGTCTCAAAGCAAATTAATGTTTAATTATTTGTGAACTTATTGACTCCATATATCGATACTGCAAGCTTATAAATTCAAGGGGTAAGGACTGTCTTTCAAAGATGGAGTGTGCTTTACTGTTGGAGCCATTTGCTTGGGTTCTTATCCCAGATTTGCTGTTTTGTAGTTGCATTATCTTGGGTAAGATACTCAACCTTTTTGCTCCTCAGTTTCCTCATCGGTATTTACTTAATAGGCTTGTGGTAGAAACGAAAGAAATCTCCAGGGCACTTTCAGTGGTGACTGGCACTAGTAAAAATCATGAACGTCTTGACCTCAATCTACCTGAGTACTTAGCACAATACCTGGAATATAGTAGATCTTGAATACACGAGTTAGTGGATGGATGAAAACTATTCTGTGGCTTAGCTTCTATGGCTAATGGTTGCCAACTCAGTGTCATTTCCACCCTATTCTACATTCTTCGCTGTAGGCCGAGGGAAGATCCTCAGAACCGTATTCCCCAGAATCCCTTTGCAGTGGGGTTACGTGTTGGATTCTGCCAAAGATAAGTGTTTGCCCAAAGTCCAAACAGGAAAGAGAAGGAAAACAATTATTTGTTCAGGACAGCTGGGGAGAGTACAAGACTGCAGGACTTTAGCAGAAGACAGATGAAGTGTTTTGTGCAGCTATGTCTGGGCACTCTCCTAAGAAGCATCAACTTCATTGCTACATGAAGCCAAATCCATCAGTGGCAGCTTGGACTTCTGATTTCTGCATTATGGGTTTCTTCCAGACAGCAGCAGCTTCCTTCCCTGGCTTCACTTGTTTGGCTCTTCCAACATTTATATAAGTTTCTAGTTCTCTTCATTAAATCCTTTCCTGCTTAAAATATCTCGTGGGCTTTGTTTCTTGGACTAAACCCAATTGTTATGGGTTAGATTGTGTTCTCCCCCAAATTCTTGTGTTGAAGCACTTGGGTGTAGTACCTCAGATTGTGACTGTATTTGGAAATAGACATTTAGAGAGATGATTAGGTTAAAATGAGAGCATTTGAGTGGGCCTTAATTACATCTGACTGATGTTCTAATAAGAAGACGAAATTTGGATATACAAGGAACACCAGGAATGCCCTTACAAAGAAGAAAGACCACAGACTACTTGAGGACATTGCAAGAAAGTGGCCATCTATAAGCCCAAGAGAAAGGCCTCAATAGGGACCAGTCTGCTGAAGGGCCTTGATCTCAGGTTTCTGGGCTCCAGAACTGTGAGGAAATAAATACCATCCTTGGGTATTTTGTTATGGTAGCCCTATGAAACTAACATACCAGTCGGAACAGTAACTGGATTATGAGAATAGACTCTCTACATTGTCCCTCTGATTCTTCAGGGTGAGACAGTGTGGTCGGAGAGGTGTTTAAGGTGTCACATATTAGTGAGTCGCTTGAAAAATTCACACGAGGTCCAACTTGCCCAGAAGTTGCTGCTATACTAACGCCATGAAAATTCCATCTCGTGGCCTAGATGAGATCTGAGTTCTGATCAACACCCAGGAAAAACTGGCACGGTGTGGATGTCATGCAACACGGTAATTCAGTTGTTTCTGCACACCCACAAAGGCAGCTGTTGCGTTCATCCCCACCTCCAGGACAACCCAGGGCCCTGCCAGCACATGCAGCAGCTATGCTAGACCGGTTGCCAGCAGAGAATATTCAATAGGGGAGTTTGGGTAGTTCTACCTAATTCAGCAGTTTTAAGGGTAAAGAAAAAGTGAAAACCCAAAAATAGAATATGTGCAGGAAGTTTGAAGAAGGAATGGAAACCAGAATTGAGTTATGAAGACCTACTAAGAAAAAAGAGATCCTGAAGAATCCTTCCTCAGAAAAGGAAGTGAATTGAAGGGCGTAACTGACATAAAAAAAAAAAAAATCTTGTGAGTGCCTAAGAGGAAGCGGTTAACTCTACTTTCTAATCTAGAGGGGTGACAGCCTTCAACTCCTACCCTGAGGCCCTCTCTTCCCAGAGAGATGGAAGGTCACAAATATGGGTCCATATCTAATGAGCTCCAAGGACACACAGGCCAGTGTGGCACTTCCAAATTAAAGGGTTGATTAATGGGACAGGACTTGATGCGCTGCCTGCACCTGGTATGGCGAGAGGGTTCTAAGGCATTATTTTGTCTTATTTCACTAATGAGGATTCCAGAGGGTAAACTTGCACAAAGTCACATAAGTCCTGACACAGCAGTCCAATCTTAGTCCAAGATTACCTGTTGAACCATTTTGCCTCAAAGAAATACTTCAAGGACTCATCAAATGAACACTTCCAGTGATTGAAGATATCTGGTAGAGTACTACAAATACCACTTTTAAATGTCCCTGTCTACCCTCCACCCACAGGCTATTCATATGTGTCATCGATTCCATTCTGTGGAGCTAATTTAAAGTGAGAGAGTTCTTTTGTTTTTCCCAGGGAGTCTAACCAAAAAAGAATAATTTGTCTGTAGGAGTTAGGAATAAAGGTTTTTCTCAAGATACTTAAAAGATTTTCTTAAATGTTCCACTATTACAGTGAAACAAAAGTTGTATTACACATTTACGTGGGTGGTTCATTCTAAGACTGTAATTCTAGCTTTAATTAGATCAGAAACAGAAATCAGACCTTAACTGAAGGAGAATGTAGTTTCTAAGCAGCGAGTGGCAACAGAGGACCAAGACATTTAAGCAATTCTTTTCTTATGGAATAATGAAAGCAAGCTGACCATCTTTTTTTCCATTCTTCAAGAAAACCTTGTAGTGATTTTGTTTTTCATTAAATATTTGGTTGGCTTCTCTTTATCTGTTCTTTTCATGTGCTTGTCTACTTGCCTACGCCCAGACCAGACCCTCCATGCTGAAATATATTGAATTCCATCACTAGCCACCTAAGTTCAAATGCTGTTCGTGCCCGTTTCAAGGTGTGTATATGTAATTGTCTCTTCTTCATAACTAATTCAAGTCATTTATGAAATGTGCATAATCTTCCCTCAGTCGGGAGGTGGGGGGGTGGGGTTCACCCTACCTTACATTTTAAATATGTTTCTGTAAAAGGACATATGAACCACTGTTCATTGTTTTAATGGAGTTTGTACACCAATTAATGAAACGTGAGAAGACATTGAATATTCATTCCCTGATGCTTTAATCTCCTTAATCAAACTCAAGGCACTGGAAGCCATGAGTTCCTGTCAGTAGAAAACACAGCCCATGAGAAAAATGAGAGGAAGAGGATGGTCACACAGACAATCCTACTTTGGGAAATGTTTTTAACCTTGACTCTATTTTTATTATTTTTTAATTTCAAGCATACTTGGTATTTTAATTTCGGGAGATCTTGTAAATCAACTAGGCATATGAGCCAGATCCAGTGAGCTTTACAGCTTATACTAGTTAAAACTTCAGTAAAACCTACTCGATTTCCTAACCATGTCTTTTTGTATGTTTTTTACAGTAAAAAATAGTCTAGCGGCACTAAAGAGATTTTTCAAAAAACAAAAACAAAAAATTCTCCAAATACAACTGATTTCAGTCTTGTATGCTTCTGCCCTTTTGCTGTTTATATTGATGTATCCATTTAGTGTTTCTCAGGCTAGGAGATAAATAACACCCGCACGCACCCCAGCAAAATGCTGTTCCCAAAAAAGGGTGTTTCCAGAGCACCCCACTGCCTTGTAAGAGAAAACTAAAATGGAAGAGTCATGCCCAGTGGGCCTCGCTGCCCTACCAATCCCTGGTTACACTCCCCTCATTTCCCCCAAGCCCCCAAATTCCTATTTATTTAGTAATGATCCCAAAACTAAATATAAATCTTTTTCTCCTTTTAAAAAAAATTTTTTTTTTAACGTTTATTTTTGAGACAGAGAGAGACAGAGCACGAACGGGGGAGGGGCAGAGAGAGAGGGAGACACAGAATCGGAAACAGCCTCCAGGCTCTGAGCCATCAGCCCAGAGCCCGACGCGGGGCTTGAACTCACGGACCTCGAGATCGTGACCTGAGCTGAAGCCGGACGCTTAACCGACTGAGCCACCCAGGCGCCCCTGTTTTTCTCCTTTTGTATAACAAACACAATACAAATTTCTTTGAGAGCAAGGACAAAATCTTTCTGCTCATCTCCGTGTTTAACACAGTGTTGGGCATGTAGCATCTTCAGCTACTAAATAAAAACTACAAGGAAAAGGGCAATTTGTGTCTTTTTTTGGCTTTAAATGTATCACATCTCTTTAATAATGTCTTAGCTCCTGAAATCACAGATTAAGTGATAAAGAAGAAGAAATCACTGTTGCCACATTTAACACTTGTACATTTTATTTAATTAAATCAGCCATTGTACACATTTGCAGCTATGTATTGTTAGTGTTGTATTTTTTTTTCCATTAACTAATACATGCCCTCATAGATATATTCAATTAGTGTTATCACCATGGGAACAAGATGCTGATTCATCAACTGAAAATTCACTTCTTCTCACAGTATTCAAGTTTTTTGATTACACAGCAAAAATCAAAACCAAAAAAAGGTGAATAACCATTATGTTGTTACACAGACATCATCTGCACTGCAAATAACACAACAGAAATGCTTTTCTTGAGCTCCAGTGAAGGTTCTGACAAGAAGGCCATGGTGTGTCTCAAAAAGTTTCACCATCAGCCTCTCTCATTTTGGCTGCCAAAAAAGCTTTATTTCCTATCCAACTGCCAAAAAGTGCTAGCATTTGAGGCTTAAGAGATTTGGCTTATGGGAAATCTCCCTCCCAGGAAATTTGCGCCCTTGGCAACACTACTTGAAATGATGAAGTGCCATTGTTTGTCACTTGTGTTTTTGACATTCGGAGCAATGAGTCATTTTTGCACAACAGGAAAAGACCAGATAGAATTGGAAAATGTTCAATCCCTGGAGGATAGACTCTTTTTTTTTTTTAATTTCATCTTCATCGAATATACTTTTCTTTAACAAATAACTGATTCAAAATGTATACTGTTTATATGAATATATTTGTGAATATATATATATGTTAAAATGCTACACAGCTTCAACCACTAGAGGAATAAGGAATTAGGACATGGAAATCACTCAGATGATTAAAGTTCCTTCTTTGAAACAAACAAAAAAGTGCACAAATGCACTTAAGAGTTTCCAAGGGAGTTTGGATTTCAAATAAATAAATCAAAAATTTTAACCAAAACCCAATTTGTAAGGATTTCTCAACCTTGTCTGCAAGCTAAAAAACAGACCTAGCTGAAAAGTGAAAAGTGCTTGCTCAGGGTCAGAAGAATGAAAACCATCAGTGTGATTAGAAGAGAAGTTTTGACTGTGGTTTTGATTTTTAAATGCTACATGCAGGTATTAGAGAAGATATAAACCCGGAGGGGGGGGGGGTGGAAAACACTCCAGCATGGTGAAGGAGTTTAACCTTTTGCGTAGTGGGTAAATCTTGTTTCCAATGAATTATCTACAGTGCAGTGGCCAGAAGAAAGTACCACCAATAAGACAGCGTGGTTTGCTAAAGCAGCAATGAAAACTGGAAAAGTACAGTAGTTATAGCTTTTAAAATACCCTGCCAATGTGTCCAAAATCCAAAAGACCTGAAGATGCTAGAACGCCACAGGATGTAGCTGCTAGCAGCCAAATACCTCATTGTTTCACTCCTTTTGCCTTCTGCTCCCCTTCTCCCCTCCCTCAGAGTGGCTGTTGGAGAATCATAAATCAAGGCTGGCCAGCACCAGCAATAAGTGCTTAGTTAGGATAGTTCCTTGAGGTCATTAACCCATCTTTAACTAGGAGCAATGGCTACTCTGGAAGGTCTAAGGACATGGTAGGTCTGAAGTGCTTCTTTTGCAGTAGAACTGTATTATCATTCGATTGTGTTAGCAATATCTTAATTAACCATTGTTCAGCAATTTCTAGAGGCCTTTTATTTCCATGATGCCCAGTGTAGTTATGATAGGCAGTGGTTTTAATTTTAATATGTTGTTCATCTGAGCATTTTAGCTATATACATTGTACAAGGATATCCCTTGGAAGGATTCCTATATATCAACACTTGAAGAGGTCTGTAGGTGAAGTTCTTCTGATCGATGGATTTTCATGGAGCTTGTGCAGAAGCAAAGAACGACGGAGGTGGCCAGTTTCCAGTTTAGCACAGACACAACAAAGTAGTGGATACAGCATCCAGACTGAAGGATGCTATCTTTGGTCACAAATTAGCTTACAGTTAAAGAGGATGGGGAAAAACTAAAACAAAATGCAGTGTTTTTGCTAAAAGTGGAAGTGTCAGGGTATCCCATTAGGTCGCTCTGCTAGTGAAACGGGAAGTTGCATATCGAGTGGATGTGTGGTTTCTGGTGTGAGGACGGGGCAGCCCCTCATTTGGCCTCTTGCTTCGGGTCCTCCTTGCAGAAATGCCGAAGGAGTTGCTGGAGGTCGCGCTGGAGGTCATCTTGGTCTAGTGCTTCTGGTACATCCTCCAGGTGCTCCAAGTAAATGTGTTTTCCATGCTGGTCCTTCACCACAGCCCTCTTCTGTGTACTGGCTTTACTCATTGTCGTCCTGGAGGAAAGCAGACAAGAGAGAATTATACTTTCTTCACTACAAGGCAGCCACCACCTTTGGGGTGGGAGTGATCACTGTGACACGAAAATACTTCACTGTGCTACCTCTGGATACTTCTAGACTGAGCTATTAGTTTAACATCTGCAGCCATCCTCCCACCTCTCTCTTTTAAACATGGCCTCTCCCATCTGACGTAAGTCATGAAATGTTTTAAAGTATTTTGGAATAAAGAATAATTTTTAAAACTTTCAGAACTACTTCAAAGAAATAAAACCATACTTTAATGAGATTCTCTCCAAAAGCAACCATACAATCATTCATGTTTGTTTAAGGTGCACTGATTTGAAAGCGCTTGGCACATCCCGAAACAGGGATTCCATATGTACTTTTTGACAGGCTAGGAAAAATAGTTTTTGATTTTCTGAAAACACCTCAGCTGTCAGCTTAATCCTTAGAGTTGCATCCTGTTCTGGGAAATGTCCTAGGAAAACTTTTCCATGAGACATAGATCTTTAAAAATGGGCATCTTATTCTATCAACATAGAGGAAGGTGAATACCAACGAGAGACGAGGACTGCCCCAGCTTTGAAACTTCATCTGGAGACGGTAGGGAAGAGAGAGGAGAGAGAGAAAACACCGAGAGACAGATCCTTCCTCCATCTGCTCAGATTTCCAGGACTTTGCCCATTTTTGGTCTTCTATGCCACTGACTAGTGCTTTCTTGGCTCCCTCCTAATGATTACTTGACAAAAGGGGCTATGATGTACTGTGGTATTTAGTACTATTTTCCTGTATCCCAACTTGAAAATTATTAAACTGTAATTTGTTCATTCTCTGTCCTTCCATCTACTTCTCAACAGAATTATTCATTCTGTAAATATGTGGTGAACATTTTTATGTGCCAGGCACTATGATTGTAATAAATAAGGAAAACAAATCACAGAGATTTTAAGCGATGTTCCAAACACAAAGTAACACAGTTAGTATGAAGTGAGGCCAAGACTCAAGGATTCCAGAGCCTGAATCCGTAACCACGATGCCATGCATCTTCACTTAAAACCACAGAAGAGCAGTTTTCTTAGCTTTACTCCAGCATTTTTCTTAATGGATTCCTAGTGTTCAGAAGCTAGAGGTTCTGCACTGTCATGCCTTTAAGATCATCCCGAGTTTTCATTGTTCTACCTTCTCACACTGCCATGCATTTAAGATACTCCTGATTTAAAAAAAAAAAAAAAAAAGACTTATTTTAGCCAAAATACTTTCAGGTTTTCTTTTGGGCATCTTTGTCTCCTTCTTCCTTCTTCTCATGTTTTCTTATTCTCTCCTTCCTTTGATACCACATGAATTATTTTGTATCTGAAGGCAAACTTAAATTTGTTCCTCTTGATCAAAAAGGTCCAATTTTGTTCCAGTAGTTGAAATCAGATTGTGTTTTTCTCACGATTCAGCACCCATAATATTTTTCTTCTCCGAAAAGGCAAATATCTGATTATTTCTGCCAAGAGCTAATAGCAGCCTTCGTGGCACTGGTGTGGCTGTGTTGGGGGTGGGGGTGGGGGGAGGCGGTGAATGAGCTTCTATCACAGGACAATCCCTGATATTTTGTGCAGATATCGTAGATGGATGTGCTTATGAGCATGTGTATGCATGTAACTCAAGCAGTGGAATGAATTTACTTATGTGTATTCAGGGGAGCAGTGGGGATGACAAAATATCTTCAGCAACATAAAGTACATAAAGCGGTGTACTGACAAATACAGTTCCGGAACTAAATAGCTGTAGAACTTAATTGAGTTGTTCCATATCCCTGGCTTCAAATTCACCAGCAGTAATTAAGAAGTTTGGATTAGATGGTCTCTAAATCTATCCCAATGTAAAGATCTCATGATGTTAGGGTGTACATGGTCTGTGTGGCTTTGTCTGCATAACTGAATAAAAGACGTAAAAGTTCAGAGTATAAAAAGTACTTTATCCTTAATTCACGGGGCATTTTTAAAGTTCCCTGAGCAATTATACTCTTTTAAATTCTTAGCTGCTGCTGTTTTTCACATGTGATTGGAGGGCGGAATTGTGACAGAACCTTTAATTCGCTGTTCTAATTATTATGTTCTGCAGGCTGAAAATAGCTCTGTAGAGTACTATAAATGACAATCTTTTTCTTCTTTACAATGAAGTGAAAAGAACAATAGTAACTTGAATTTCCATTGTGTCTTTTCACTGAGAAGCTGAGGACACTTTTTTAGCATGGTGCTGCTAAAGGACCAAAGAGAGAGGGGACTAGAGAGAAGGGCCAGGAGACAAGGCAGTGGTGCTGACAATCACGCATCAAGTAGGTGATAGGGACAACACAGCTTGTCTCTTTCCTCAGGCACAAAAATGAGCCACTTACTTCTTTTATGGCCCTTTCTTAACTTGTTAAAATCCCTGGTTTCAGCATTTACAATCAGGTTTGTGGGTATCCAACTCATGCTCATGCTATTTGCCACTCGCATGCAAGATCATGAAACAACTTAAAGATTTTAGAAGCAGCTTAAAAACAAAAACAAAACCCCAAAGCAGGTACCACTCGGCATTATGATTCGGTACGACTGAGCTGAAGGTAGCTGGTCACAAGATTAATCTGTGAGCAGCTGATTGGTTTCCTCTCCAAATGTGCTCCAAATCTGTCAACACAATGGAATATTCTAGCCAGTTGGCCTTAACGCAACTGATGACTTGTTAAAACCCAGGGAGTGGTTGTGTGAACAGGTGTCTCAGTTCCCCTCAAGCCTTGGTATCATTTTCAAAGCGTCAAGAGGACACTACAGGTTTGACACACTGACAGGTCTACCACTTGGCAAAGCGGACAACGTAGACAGAGTTGGTAATTCCCAAGGACGTTAGGGCAGAGGTAGGGGCTCTGTTTTTCTTACAAGTGGAAAAAAAAGTCAAGGTGTTAGTAGGCAGAGCATAACCCCATGCTAACCCAAACCTTTTAATTACTGATCCATCCTCTTTCAGAATCTCATTCTCTACTAAACTGGGTAAGTGCACTTTCATGTGGCTACCTGTATAGCTCAAAGCCTGAAGAGAAAAGAAAGTAAGACAAAACCCACCATGAGCCATGGACTTAAAAAAAAAAAGCTATTACTTTGCTTAATTGATACCATAAAAAGATATGCTTGAAAGGAGAAATAAAAACAATCCTAGGAACAAATGTAAATACTGAGTTTTATTTACATCTCTCCCATTTGTGAGGGAGATGTATTGTATTACTCATAAATGTTGGTAAATAGCATCTGTACCGATCGACTTTTAATTTCCTCCACACCTCATCCCCCCTCTTTCTCTGGTGGAGACTCTAATGATGAATATAATGATCAGAGGCAAAAACAAGCAGCAAATGAATAAAGCCCAAAGCGTGCAACTCACATAATTCACCTTTTGGTTATACAAGGTCAAAATACTGTCCTTAAAAGTATTTAAATAAGGTATGCTTTTCATATCCCAATGCATTCCCATATATAATCTCAGTGCACATTGTGGGTGTAGAAGAGAATGCACATATAACATTTAACTTCAAAATGTCTCAATAGCAAAAAAATGTTTTGTAGATGTTTGCATATGCCCTACAATCCCTTAGTGAAAACCCCTGGGGCCAGATGTATCTCAGAATTCAGAATATTTTCCCTTTTGGATTTTAGAAAGGTAGTATGATATATATGCTGTATATTTGAATACCTCTGATGGGGCAGGAACAGTATCTACTAATCAAACGCATAAATATATCCACAGCAAAACATATGAATATTCAGTCTAGGTAGGACCAAAAGCCTCTCCATGTCATTATAACTCCATATCAGCTCACATTAAGTTTTACTGCCAAGTTAGCTTGCTATTAACCTACAAAATTTGTATTGGTTTTCAGAATTTGGGGATTTTTTTAATCCTAGTAAGGGTTTGTGGATCTGTCCCTATGGACCCATTTCCTAATTACTGAAAGTCAGAACTTAAATAATTATAAATGCTTGTTTTATATCTAGGTTTAAAATAAATCAGAGTTTTCATTAATGCCTATCTTTGGAAATATTTGAGAGCATTAGCTACTAGAGATAATTCACAATCTTCCTTCCTTCCTTCCTTCCTTCCTTCCTTCCTTCCTTCCTTCCTTCCTTCCTTCCTTCCTCCCTCCCTCCCTCCCTCCCTCCCTTCCTTTCTCTTACTAATTAAAGAATTAAAGTCACTTCTGGAGCATGTAAACAAGATGTACAATCGTGACCTAACTCCAGAGATTCTGATTCTGATTCAGTTGAAGCGAATCCTGGTCATCTAGACTTTTAAAAGCATTTAAGATGACACGGAACTTGTCGCTTTGTGGATACCACAAGTTGAGAAAACGTTACTTCACTGTACAAGTTATTCAAACAGCAACTCTACTCTCTTGAATTATTCTGCACCCTTCCATGAATACATATATGGAATGACATAATGGTAAATCATTTTATTTTTAAACACAAAGCAAGCACAAAACACACAACACAAAAACACAAAAGTGATAATGCTTCTATACCTCTTCAAAGTCATCTTTGGCTGAAGGAAGATCAGTGGCTAAACTAGAATCACCCAGATGTTTCTCCATCCTTTCTCCATGTACCATAGTTGTTTTAACAACTTTGCTGACTCTACGGCCTTCCACTGGTTCAGCCTGAAATTGTGAGGTACTGGACAGAATGCTGGGCTCAGACAAAGTTACCTAATGAATGAAGGACACATGATAACACAGTTTCTGACTGCCAAAATGTAACAGTGATGGATTTTTCTATGTAAAAACAAACAAACAAACAAACAAACAAAACCCCAAAACCTTAAAATGGTATACATAGGCATTCTGGAAAATAGTATTTTGGAAAAGAGAAGCAGGTACTAAAAGAAAGAAAAAAGCCTATAATCAACCGGTAATGCCTATATAATGACTCTATACACACAGCACCAAACCCACCACCCATTAATCAGCTGAACGAAAATCTATCAGGAAGTATTATGAATAAGAAACTGATTCCTCAGCAACATGACAACCTGAGCATGAACTCTCTTGTCCCCCATGTTTAAATGGTTTTGATTTTATGAAGATAAAATTAAACCCCAAAAGAGGAACTCTCAAAGATAATGAGAAACTGAAAAAGTAGATTTCTAGAGAAACTGTGGGTGTGATAATAAACTTCTGAGGATGTGAATGAATGCAAAACAGTGAGTGTCTCACCAATGATATGTCAAAGGGAGTAAACGTTCCTCAGAGAGGGAAGTAGAACAGAAAGAAGTAAAACTATAAATCAAGGAGTTTCTGGATCCTGGCTTTAGTGACTGAAATGCAGAAGTTTAAATATCAAATATTTATCTCCAGTGCCCTACAGAAGAAGCTATGCTGCCCGGGCACAAGCATTACAACACAATTTTACAAGGTCTTTTCATGACATACAGCTCGCCAGCAAATGGAATTCTGGTCTTTTAAAATTTCAGTTTTGGATTTCTGTTTTATGTACTCAGCCATGAATTAAACAGAAAATAGAAATAAGAAGGACCAGGGGCACCTGGGTGGCTCAGTTGGTCGAGCGTCCGACCCTTGATTTCAGCTCAAGTCCTGATCTCAGGGTTGTGAGATCAAGCCCTGCATCCGGCTCTGTGCTGACAGTGCAGTGCCTGCTTGGGATTCTCTCTCTCCCGCCCCCCTCTGCCCCTCCCCCGCTCGCTCACACTCTCTCTCTCTCTCTCTCAACATAAATAAATAAACTTAAAAAAATAAATACATAAGAAGGACCAAACAGAGACAATGAGTATAATGGCTACAAATGTCCTTGAAGGTTAGTTTAAAATTCCACAAAATCATGAAGAAACCTGTGGATATGCAACCGAAAGCAGAGTGCCATATAAGCGGGAGCAGTGGGGCCAGTATGGACAATCGTGTCCGTCTCTTCTGACTCTGTTTTAGACCTCTCCATAAAATCAGGTTGGAGAATCAGATGATCTTACCTCTGACTGTTCAGTGTCACTCTTTAATACAATGCGCTTCATGACTTTGGAATAGCCATCTCCTTCCTCAATGCTGATGGGTCCCTGTGCCATTCCCTGCATTGTAACCTCTTCTTTCTCTGTGCCATCAGAGGCTACGTACCGCCTAATGATTTTCCTAGTGACCTGAAAGATATTTTATTCATGTATCTTGTGTTTGAGTGACAGTACCGGGGTACCGATAAGTTTTAAACAGGAGGCTTTGAGATCAACCATGTTAGGACAATACCTTCTTTACCACAGTGTGTCCATGCTCATCAATGTATTCTTCTTCTGTGACTGTTTCTGGGGGTATGTCAGGCATATCATCTCCCTAAACAGTTGAGAGAAAACGGTCACTTCAGTGTCGGGCATCAATTCTGAGAAACTACTCCCAAGTGCTTATAATGTTAGAAAATGAAGGGAGCTACTGAGAAGCACTGCTGAGATGCCAAATCCTGTCGAGTAGTGTGTTTTAAAGAAAAGAAAAAAAAAAAGGTGGGAAGTAACATGCTTAGGAGAAGTGGACCAAAGTTAGGCGTAAAACAAACACTCCAACAAAAACAGACAAGCAAGGTGAGGTGGGTGGAACTGAAGAAGCGGTCTCTCTCTTGCTGTTCGCTCTCTTGGAAGTGGGCTGCCAATGTCATCACCACTGCAGGTTTTTTTTTTTTTTTTTTTTTACGAACAAAACTTAGGAGAGTTAAGTGAAGGGGTCTGCTTTTGAATGGCCATGCACTACCTAAAGAGCATGCCAAGCCCTCGTGGCTCCATGGCTAGCATCACTCTCTGAGGGTTACGGGGACAGAAGTGTCCCGGACGTGCAGGAACGTAACAGCTGGTACCTGAATAATCACTCGTCGGCGGACAACCCTGGTAGTTACCATCGC
Organism: Felis catus; assembly: GCF_018350175.1. Classification (NCBI taxonomy): domain Eukaryota; kingdom Metazoa; phylum Chordata; class Mammalia; order Carnivora; family Felidae; genus Felis; species Felis catus. The sequence goes on from NC_058371.1 coordinate 109,922,400, forward strand.
CTCCTCATCTGAGCTGGCCTCCAGCTCACCTAATTCCTCTGTTAGCTCCTAGTGGAAGCATGGAAGCATCGTTTTGTTTAACACGCTAAGGAATGTCTTCACTACTGGTTTCTGCTTTAGTTCACACGGTTTTCTGAAAGTTTTATTCATGGAGGCTGTGCTAGAAAAGCCAGCACAGCAAACAAGTGTGTGTCTGTCTCACACTTTGGTAAGAATACTTTTTTGTTCAATGAATGAAAACAATTCTGGAATTCTGAAAGCTGAGTGCCCATCTGTCAGAATCTATCAGAAGAAACGAGCAACTTGTCCACATTACTTCTTGGACTTACACTCCTGATAAATAACCAAATGTAAACACAAAACTTAAGCAACACACACACACACACACACAGACACACAACACTTGTAAGCCATCAATACTCAACACTCAGGCTTAGGCTTAGAATGATTAACCCACAGGTATAGAAATAACTTATGCTTGTAGCAGAACTTTCTGCAAAAAGTCAAAATTTCCTGCAGCTCTTATCTAGCCAGTTGAGTATCTCCCTGGCAACAAACAAGGCAGGCTACGAATAATATTAGACTCATTTTGCAGAGAAGTTAAGATGCACAGGCCAGTCTGATTTTATGGGTCTGGCCCAGAGTCAAAGATGGAGCTAAGAACACAATTTTAGATTAGAACATATCTCGGGAGCATTCCATTGAATTACTCTTTCCTAACAGGATACTACTTTTTTTTTTTTTAAAGAAAACTCAATGATATTTTTTCAACATATTTTAAAATATCTGACATATTTCTATATGCTTTTCTGCTAAATGAAAACATGTAAAATCGAAACCAAATTATACTTTAAATACATTCTGGAATCTGCTGCCTAGAAAGATGATCAGCAAGAAAAGTGACTGAAGTTAGATCCTCAAGTTAGGGTCATGAGAATTAAGGGTCAAAATAGGAAGCATCACAGAGATAACTGGATATTCACCAAGAATAAATGGAACAGGCCCATAGAAAGTAGAATACAGAATGACTTATCAAAATTTATTTATATGCATAGAAAAAATAAATGAATTATACAGATAATTGTTTGAAATCTATACTTCAATTAGCCAATGGATTCTTAGGCTAAATTTAGTAACTCCTAAGCCCTGATAGCATCTTTGAAACATTTTTACCAGAATTCATTTGAGCTGAGAATTTGGGAGATGAGTAATTCTGTGCAAAGGTACACTTAAAATAAAAATCCATTCACGGGATGAATTCATTATTTAAGATAACTACCAAAACTGGGACACAGTTCTCATTTGCCTGAAACTCCCCTAATTTTAGTTATGATCCTAGATAAATCCTGCTAGCAGATGTCACCCTCATAGTGAACCAAAATACATGTAGGACTTAAGCCCACAGATATGTTGTATCATGCTTTTCTTCAAAACCTTTCAGTTCTTTTCTATACCTCATTCTTTACTACTGAGACCTAGATTAATGCTTTAAAAACACAGTGACATAAAAAATGCTTTTGAATTCTAAAAGGACAAATAAATAATTTAATAGATACTAAGTTTAATCCAAACAGATTCTCACACTTTTTTGTGCATGACAATCATCCAGAGCGTTATTTAAAATGCAGATTCTTGCTCCCCTCTTCCCTGAGATTCATTCCTCTGAGGAGGGCTCAAACACCGCCAGTGAACACTGAGGCATGGGAATGATTCAGAATACACCGTTTAAATTAATTTCTTAGATGGTCTCCGGAGACCCCTCTTTGCAACATCAAAGCTCCCTTAATGACAAAGGAAACACTTAAGTAAGTTTCTGCTCCTTATTCCGACATTCTGAACCACGATAAGTTGAGGTACACTGTCCTTTTTCCAAAGTCATTCTTAAAATAGGTATACGGAGATCTATTTTGGAAATAATCCTTCCTTTAGTGAGGAAAATTTTGGGGGGGGGGGAACCCCACCTGATATCCCCAGTCTGCATGTTCATCACCTGACAGCACAGACAGATGTAACCAGAGTCTGGCTCCCACAAGTTTCCATGGCTGGCACTTACTGGGGGCCCTGTTAATCCCCCTCACTAGTCTTCGTGCCCATGGTTAGCAATTCTGAAAAGCTACATCAGGCATACTGTTTCACTCCAGGGTTCATTTTCCTTAGCAAAAGGGTTTCCCAATTGTAAAATTAAGGCTCATGCTCAGGTAGCAAGAATTAGAACTGTGTATCTTTTTTTTTTTTCCCTAGATTCCCTGGCTCCCAAGTTTTAAAGGGGATTGAGGGGTTTCCAGGGTCCAGGTCGATTTTTTTCAGAGAAAAAATAAACCATCAGAGAAATGGAAACTGGGGAAGATTTGTAGCTTTGCTGCCTGTGGGCAAGGAAAGAGAGGAGATCCTTACCTTATGGAAAGCTGCATCGGCATCGAATCTTTCAAGGGCCTGTGGCTGGTCATCAGCAGACTCCACTATCACAAGGCTAGTTTTCTGAGAACTCTCCTCCTTATGTTCTGGGGGCTCTTCGGGTTCCTGTACGATGGGAGAGTCGCCCTGCTCACTAGATGTTGGAGTCTGGAGGTGTGGCCTCTCCTCCTCAGGAGGGGTACTGATTTCCTCAGGTGTCTTGCTTTGAGAGCCAGATATAGCCGTAGGCTTTTGAGTCTCTGACACTTCCGTCCCTGGGGTTGTCACACTGAAATGGAAAAGCCAAGTTACACCATGAGAGCATTTACATTTCCCCTTTTGCTGAAGCAAGGCAAGTGGAACGAAAGATGGAACTTGTCTTCATGGTCCATGACAAGTCAAAATAAGTTTTGTATATATGGCCGAGAAATGAAATTTGAATAAAAATCATATGTAAGAAAGTTACAGCTCCTTGATCTAGTATTGGCTGGGATGGATCTATTCTAAAGAGAAAAATTATTCTAAAATGTATTACCATTTCTTAATCTCTACAAAGTATATAAATTATAATTTCATCTTTTCTTTGATAACTCAAGGTTATCTTGAAGATTTGAGGAGGTTTATATAACAAAGATCTGTAGATAATAAGGCTTCTGAAGCAAGAATCAAAGTTTGGGAAATTTTTTAAACATATATAAACCCCATGTTAATATGGTTATCATAATTGCAAATATAGAGAGATTCTTATTATACTTCTGGAAAATTATTACTTGATGGAAAGACCTAGTTAAAACTTTTTCTTCTGATTTAATTTGGAGTTACTCCAATGCAATCTTTATAATCTCAATTTTAAATACGAAAATTCTTTTTCTGCTTTTAAACTTCTTATTTATTACAAATTTCTGTCACTCTGTAGATACTAAGTGCCCAAATGCCTCTCTGATATTCCCTCTTTGCTTCCCATCTTTTTATTTTTCTTTCTTTCTTCTTTCTTCTCTCCCCTAAAATCTAAAGGTAGTTGGTAGGCGGTGGCTCAGTGGAAGAAAGAGGATTTTATTACCCATTTCACCCTCTTCTCAAGCTCCAGTGACCCCAGCAGAAAACTCGCTTACTGGTGTAATCTCCTGCCACACTATTCTCAGATTTCAGGTCTGGGGACACACTTGCCTTTCACATCATCTGTTTTCCTTCTCTAGATATAACAAGCGTCATTTAAACAATTCATTTGCTTCTATGAAGCCCAGTACTTGAGTTCTGAGCTGACTCTTCTATAGTTTCCTTTAGCCAGAAAGTCTCCAGAAGACTTCACTGTATTTCCACTCTGAACTTATCCCACTTTATTTTGATGGTCTTTCATTCTGTGTGAATAATTTGTGTTGCGTTTCTATTTTTATTGTCAGCCACCCCAATGCTTTGGTGACATACACTGAGGGCTGCTTTGCCTACAGCATCCCTGTTCATACTGTGAACTAGCCATGGGATAACTGGCACATATCAGAGCACTGCAGAGAAGTCAAGTGCAATAGTCTTATAAGCAATAAGCATGAGGTCTTCATGAAATCTTACAGTTTAAACAATGCTTTCACAGGCGTATCCTTGACCTGTGACCCTATGAGATGAATAAGGTATATATTCTTATAACTTAGAGATGTGGAAACAGAAACCAAAAAGGGCTTGGGGCTTGCCCAAGGTCATAGAACCGGAAGTTGTTTCAAGCAGATCTACCATACAATGCTGCCATAATTAGGTCTCAAATCTTTCGCTCTTTTTCCTGTAGTTCTGGCACTTGTTACTGGTGGGCTTATTTGAAAACCATCTGAAAACAATTTACGGTTGCACATGCCTGGCACTCTTGCCATACTGGCTTATTTCTTGGAATTACATTGGACCGGCTTTCTTTTGAAACTCACAAGTACTCCTGCTGACATTCAAGAGATGACTCTTCAGGCAGGTCTTGCATTTTCCCTGAGAAATCCTGTTGAACTTGCTCCTTGTGAGTTTGGGGAAAGAGCTCTGTTGCTGAGCTGTCCCCCTCAGTTTTGGGGATGCAATCCTGAAAAGTAGAATAACCGACAGAAATGTCTTCCTCTGAGACAATGGGAGGGTGATCACAGGACTCGCTTTCTTTAGAAGCAGCTTGCTCCTCTTTCTGCTTGTGCTGTGCGCTGCATAGCTCCTCTTGAAGTACTGAGAACCCTACAGGGAAAAACAATTTAAATGAAGTATTAACTGAAGCTCACTTATATTAAATGGGTATTTACTAGGTAACTATTAATGTGCCACATCCTGTGATAGATCCATGGTTACAAAGCTGAATGAGATAACTGTGTCTGCCTTCAAGATACAGATCATCTATTGAAGCTCAGGCAAGTAAGAATCTATTGAAATGCAGAGTGACTGGGCCACAGTGCCAGTCAATAAATGCAGGAGCACCCAACTCAGGGTTAAAGAATTAGGAAGGGAAATGCAGAGGGTGTGACATTTTAAGGAGACCTAATGATAACTGCTAGTGAGGCACAGAATGTAAGTGGGAAGAAGGATTAGAGTTTAATAATAACTAATAATAGCTAATACATTCTAAATATTATGTGTTAGGCACTGTTCTAGGTGTTCCACAAGTATTAACTTGTATTAACAACACTTGAGGTTAGTACCCTTTTTTGTGGAGGGTCTCTCATGTCATGCTAAGGAATATTATCATACCCAGGGCAATGAGGAGTCACTGAAAACTTTAGCAGAGATATGACTGACATTCATCTACTTATTTATTCACTCAACAGATGTATATATTATCAACTATGTAGTAGGTGCTGTTTAGACGTTAGAGATATAGCAGTGAACAAGGTAGAAAAGTCCTCACTGAACTTTTATTTCTGCAGATATATATTTATGATAAATTTTAGGAGAAAAGGAAACCATGATAAAGAGTAAATAGGGCTAGTATTTTAGATAGAATTGTCAGGAAAGGGTCCTTTGGGGAGGTTGATTTTGAGCAGAGGCCTGAATAGGTAGGTATTTGATGCTCTGAGGGAAGAATGCTCCAGAGTGGAGGAAACAGAAAGTAGCAGAGCTCCAAAGCCCAAAAATGCATAGGGTGCCCAGGGAACCTCAAGGAGGCCAGGTGTCTGGGATTTATATAAAAAAAGGAGAGAGGAGATAGGACAAACTTTCACTGGATAGTAACACACACCATCATTTAAATCTATGAAAAGAAGCTACAGAAAGGAATTGTGTAAAAATAACCAGAAAAATAAGCAAAAGAAAAAAAAAACATGAAGGGAGGGTGTCGTGGAAATTGAATGAAGAAAATGTTTTTAAAAAATATTAATTTTTTGTCAAATATTACTAAGGAGTAAATAAGATGAAGACTGAAAAATTATTCGCTGTATTTGGCAATGAGGAAATCATTAGTGAATTTTATAGGATTGCTTTCTGTTGAGTGGTGATGACTCAAAAAATGACTGTCACGGATTCTAGAGACAGTTCTAGAGAACAGGAAGACAGGAAGTAGATATAGGGAATATAGGCTATTCTTTTGAAGAGATTTTCTATAAAATGAATGGAGAAACAGAACAATCATACAAGAAGGCATATAGGGTGAAGGAGTTGTTTTGTTTTGTTTTTAAAGAATGGGCTCTACTTAAATGTCCATCAACTGATGAATGGATAAAGAAATTGTGGTTTATATACACAAAGGAATACTATGTGGCAATGAGAAAGAATGAAATATGGCCTTTGTAGCAACACGGATGGAACTGGAGAATGTTATGCTAAGTGAAATAAGTCATACAGAGAAAAACAGATACCATATGTTTTCACTCTTATCTGAAACTTATGAGAAACTTAACAGAAGACCATGGGGAAGGGGGAGGAAAAAAAATAAGGTTAGAGAAGGAAGGAGCCCAAACTGAGAACAAACTGAGGGTTGATGGGTGGGAGGGAGGGGAGGGTGGGTGATGGGCATTGAAGAGGGCACCTGTTGGGATGAGCACTGGGTGTTGTATGGAAACCAATTTGACAATAAATTTCATATTAAAAAAATAAAGAATGGGCTCTATTAAAGCATGTTTTAATGCTCTTGAGCATGATCTAGTTGTAGGAAGCCACAGTGGATAACTGAAGGAGTGAGGTCCTTAATTGGATAAAAAGAGATGAGATCCAGTACAAAAGAAGAGATAATGGTTTTAGCAAAGCAAAGACATTTCATACAGAAGGGAAGGTAGAGTACAGACATTGAGATGCACTTAGATTGGTAGAGTTTGTGGTGAAAGAATATGGACATTCGCTTAGGACTATTCTTATTTTTTCTAAGAAATACGAAGCTTGGTCATTAGCTTTAAAAAAGGAGAAGAGAAATGTTGGAGGCTTGAAAGAAGAAGAGAAGGTATAAAATAGAGGTGTGAGAGAGACAGAAAGAGAGAGAAAGAGAGAGAGAGAGGGAAAGAGAGACAGAGAGGGAGGGAGAGAAGATAATGAGCATGCAAATAAAGGAGAATGGATCAGAGAAACTTTAGTACTGAAAAGGTGGTAGGGCCAATGGCTGGAGGTCCCAGTGGGTTTGAAGAATCACCAGTATTGAAGCAAAAGAAGAAATAAGTGTAATGCTTCAAATCAGGACCCAGAAGTAATATAGTCAGTGGTAATGATATAGTCTTGGTTGTGAGCATAGGAATGGGTAGCTAGAGTAAGACACAAGTATAAGAAGTACCACCAAGGATCCGAGGAAAGGGCATTGGATAGGTCATCCGTGTTGTTATGAACTGAGTATTTGTATCCCCTTAAAATCATCTGATGAAACCCTAATCCCAATGTGATAATATTTAGAGGTGATGCCTTTAGGAGGTACTTAGATCATGAGGGTAGAGCCTTCATGACTGGGACTTGTGCCCTTGTAAGAAGACACCAGAGAACTAGCTAGTTCTCTTTCCCCCAGGTGAGGACACAGCAAGAAGGCAACCATCTGCAACCCAAAGGAGGGTCCTCACCAGAACCTGTCTGTGCTGTCATCCTAATCTCTGACTTCCACTCTCTAGAACTGTGAGAAATAAATTTCTCTTATTTAAGCCACCCAGTTTATGGCATTGTGTTATAGCAGTCCAAAATGGTTGGAACAAAGGTGAAATAACAAAGAATGAGCAGTATGAAGGTACCTATAAAATGAGAAAAATATGTGATCACCGGAGTCCACAGACCACCCTTTAAAAAAAGAAGGAAGATTTGTTCCAGTCACCTGAATTAGTCATACATACACCACACACCCACACACACAGATTGTTTGACCTTCACTATGATCCAGTGCAATTGTCTGTTCAATTTCTGCATAGCTATGACTGATGCGCTCCTGGAGAGGCTCTGTGCTGGCCTCCATGAGATGAACAATATCCATTCGGTTGATCTTGGTGAGACATTCAATGAGACTTGTATCTGGGATATTAGAGAAAAAAACAGAAAAACATTTATAATATCTGAGGGGTACTCTTTTGAAAATCTCTTTCATTTAGTTGCCTTACTAAAATTTTTATATCTGTACAGGAAACAAAGCCCAACTAAAGGTCTTTGTAAAAAAAAAAAAAAAGCAAATAGAAAGGAGGTATGCATAAAATAGTGGGGGAAAGCATAGGCAAAAGCCCTAAAAGTAGAGTTGCCAGATAATATATAGGATATCCCGTCAAATTTGAATTTCAGATTAAAAAAAAATTTAATATAAGTATATCCCAAATACTGCAGGGGGTATACTTATACTAAAAAAATTATCTGTAGACTCTTTGAAATTTAACTGGAAGCCCTTTATTTTTATTGGCAAAATCTGGCAATCCTACCTAGGAGAATGGTAAGAGAAGGAAAGATAAATGTAGACTGGATGTTTATAAGGGAGGTCTGTAGGCAGATCTTCAGAGAGGCATTAGAGGAAGTAGCAAATTTAGCTGAAGAATGAGAGGAAGTAATGGTCTTTATCACTTCTCATTTTATTTGATGTGGTCAGAATATTATACATAAATCATTATAAAGAATATCTACCTGACATCTTTCTGTCATGTAAGTTATTTAGGAGTAAAGGTAATATACTACCAATAAAACAATGACAAAGTAACTGCGTCCAGTCTCAATATTTAGAAAATTTTAGGACTTTCATAATGTTCCTGTTAGCAGCCAGTATTTCCGCTGACATTGTTCATGGGAATATAAGAATTTTTATGCAACATGCGTATTTTAGAAATATCATAGCTTGTTCTCATTTGCTTACAGTAGCACTTCAGATTGATGGCATTTGTTATTATTTTACTGAATTTGCAAGAGAGGGCTTGTTGAATAAGACATATACCCCAACCTTTAGCCTAATGCTTTTTACATACAGTTTCCCACCTACCGGTAGCATGTTTCCCATCCCTTTCCAGCCAGTACTTCAATAGCGCATGACTCTGGTCTTGGAGGGAATTAGGATTCTCAATTCGAATTTGATGAATTTGCTCCTCAGTGAAATCCAGTTCTCTTGCTAATTCTAGACAAGAAAATATTACTCTAAATACAGTAACTTCAACATTTGAGTCTCTAACACCTTGCCTTGTGATTTTGTAAGTGATGTATTCTTTGAATTGCTGTAATAGGGTTCATTTTCTCCCCTATGTATTAGAAGTGACTCTCAATAGGTCTTCGTTCTTCTAGCACTAATTGTGGATTTTATTAAAACTGGATATATGGGGCGCCTGGGTGGCGCAGTCAGTTAAGCGTCCGACTTCAGCCAGGTCATGATCTCGCGGTCCCGGAGTTCGAGCCCCGCGTCGGGCTCTGGGTTGATGGCTCAGAGCCTGGAGCCTGTTTCCCATTCTGTGTCTCCCTCTCTCTCTGCCCCTCCCCCATTCATGCTCTGTCTCTCTCTGTCCCCCCCCAAAAAAAAAAAAAAAACGTTGAAAAAAAATTAAAAAAAAAATAAAACTGGATATAGAATCGATAACTTTCATTGTGGAATCACTAAGTTTGAGACAACTGTTGATACAAATATGTATAATTCAGGCTCAATTAATTCCAAAATGCAGAAGAGACCATTCATACAGGTCTATACCCTTAACCAAGATAATGAAAAATAAATTACTAAAAATAGGAGTTATAGACTGTTTCTCACTTTTAATCATCATTAGGCAATGTTTTAAGTACTATAAATCCTATTTCTGGATACTTGGGTAAATACTGGCTGTGGTTATATTATGGTGGTTGGCTAAACTCCTTTGATTGGATGTCACATGAATAAAAGGTCTGGGAAGCATTAACTGACCTAGGGGAAAAGCCACAAATTTTTCCTTTAAAGTCTACCACTAACACTGTATTTGGACACTTACACATTGTGGTATGAGTGAGTGAGTGTAAATGAGTGTCTTCTTTGGAGGGCAGCTTGCCGATATCTTTCAAAATTAAAAATATACATACCCTTTATCCAGATATTCAATTCTACTTCTAGTAATGTGCCCTGTAGAGATACTCATGAAAATACACCAATGCACTAGGATATTTGTCATTAACAGGAAACAACCTAAATATCCAGCAATAAAGGCCACTGGTAAAAGTATGATACTTCCATACAGTAAAAATTAAAGAGCCGTTTCAAAGAATGAATAGATATGTCTACCCTGATGGAATATTTACAAGGAATATTACTGGGGAAAATTGTGCTTACTTTTAAATAACAGACATAGATGTGGGTATTGTATATTTTTTGGAATACATGAGAAAGTGTAAGCAGTTACTTTTGAGGCATGGTGTTAGAAGACCAGATGTAGGTGTGAAAAACTTACTTACTTTTCATTTTATACCATTCTGTATAGTTGTGGGGCTTGAATTTTCAACAAGTATACAGATACTACACTTTATACACAAACAAACTTATTTAAAAAACAAACTAAGTAATTCTGAATGTTACCTATTTGTCAATCATGGATATTTTGATGTCCTTCCTTTCCCTAAATCGCTCAATTAAATAAATATGATTATTATTAACAATTGCTTTAAAATGTTTAAAAGTGAGGACATGACTATTCTTTCTGTTTTGTTATCAATTACCTTTGTTAAAGGTTTTACGGAATTCTATGCATCATACTGATTTCATAATTCACTTTCCTTTAAAAAATTATTTAACATACATTATAGCTTTTATGTTTAAATATCCTAATCTCTCAGAAAATTAGTTAAATATCTTACTCATATGCATTTCAACAGGCATCCAAAGCAAATTTTAGTACTGTTCACAATGGAGATATCTAATATAAGGTATCTAAAATAGGGAGCCCTGGGTTACATCTCCAACCAAATTTTATGACAATTACATCTCACAATGATTTTGAAACACAGTCATCTCCCCAAAGTTTAGGTATCCATAGCTAACAAAGGAGGATGGTGACATGTAGCATATTATCAAATCTCCTAATTTAAAGTTCTATTTTTCAATGAATTATTGGGACTTCATCATTTCTGCACAGCAAAGGAAACAATCAACAAAACTAAGAGGCAAGCTACAGAATGGGAGAAGATATTTGCAAATGAAATATCTGATAAAGCATTAGTATCCAAAATCTATAAAGAACTTATCAAACTCAACACCCAAAAAACAAATAATCCAGTTAAGAAATGGGCAGAGGACATGACTAGACATTTTTCCAAAGAAGACACACAGACGGCTAACAGACCCATGAAAAGATGCTCAACGTCACTTATTATCAAAGAAATACAAATTTAAACTTCCCATCTGTCAGAATGGCTAAAATTAATAACACAGGAAATAACAGATGTTGAGGAGAATGTGGAGAAAGGAGAACCCTCTTACACTGTTGGCGAGAATGCAAACTGGTGCAGCCACTTTGGAAAACGATATGGAAGTTCCTCAAAAAGTTACAAATAGAAGTACCCTATGACCCAGCAATTGCACTATTAGGTATTTATCCAAAGGATACAAAAATGCTGATTCAAAGGAGCACATGCACCCTGATGTTTACAACAGCATTAGCAACAATAGGCAAATTATGGAACAAGTCAACATGTCCATCGACTGATGAATGGATAAAGTTGTGGTGTGTGTATACCATTTGCAATGGCGTGGATGGAGCTAGAGTGTACTATACTAAGCAAAACAAGTCTGTCAGAGAAAGGTGAATACCATACGATTGCACTCATATGTAGAATTTAAGGAACAAAACAGATGAGCGTAGGAGAAGGGGAAGAAAAAAAGAGAGGGAAGCAAACCATAAGAGACTCTTAACTCTAGAGAACTGAAGGTTGCTGGAGGGGAGGTGGCTGAGGGGATGGGCTAAATGGACGATGAGCATTAAGGAGGGCACTTGTGATGAACACTGGGTGTTGTATGTAAACGATTAATCACTAAGTTCTACTCTTGAAACCAATATTACACTATATGTTAACTAGAATTTAAATAAAAACTTGAAATAAACAAAAAAGAAAGTATTATTTTTCTAAATTCCAGAGATAATAAAAGGCCTGCCCTGGTTCACACAGTGAGTTAATGCAGAGCCTGGATTTTCTAGTTCATAGTTTATTGTTCTTTTCACTATTCCACATGGTCTTCCTCAAGGAAAGAAACAAAACACACAACTTGTTCATTGTTAACAACACATGGCTGATGCCACTGTTATTTAAGTGAAGCAAATTTTGGTGAAAAAGTGTGTCACACTCATTTTACCTGTCCAGCTGAAGCCAAGGTGATCAGCAATATAAGCCAGCCTTTCCTCGATCCGTTCCTGCTCATCCTGTTGATCTATAGAAGGTCAAAAAACAGAATGGCCAAAGGTTGTCTATGACAGGAGAGCAACCATAGTACTGATCATCCAAAAAAGGAAGTCACTTGTCCAAATATTTGATAACAACAAAAATTAGCTATCATATTTTAAATCATTTTAAGTTATGTGTTTGCCTGATTTCTGGAATGGAATGGGGAATAAATGTAATTATAAATCATGAAAACCAACTGCTTCCATATCTCTTTAATCAAGACTAGCCACTGGACATATTATAGAAGTCAATGATTTCTAGTAATTAATTTTAGGACTTTCTTTTTAAATTATCTAAGAAGATACTGCCCACCGGAAGACAATCATCTTGTTCATCAAACAACAGAAAAATCATAAATGGGATGCAGAAGTGGAGTAACTAGTTAGGACCTCCACTATTGCCTGTAGTAGCATAGATCACTTCCAGGTCATGTCTGAAAGAAATCACATCCAAGATTCATAAGAGACACAGATCATGGGTTAATTAGGCCATCCTGTGTTTTTTCAGTGTGGCCAGAAACAACATCTTCCTTGGTCCTGGTGACCTTGGAAGAAGGGAAGATAAAAGCACATGTATGCGTGTCTGTTGTTTCAATAGGTACCTGTGTCTTTTGTGTGAAATTTTTGTCTGCTTACTACTAAGCAAGCTATATATATAGTACTTCCACAAATTGTAATTTTCCCATTCATTTTTTAACCTCAATTAATTAACGGGCAGCGTTTTAGGCATCATGACATTTTCTCATAACACAAACATAAGAATAATAGTCTTTATTGTAGAGATACTGGAAGACCAGAGGCTACTTCTCAAAGCCATCTATGGTTTCCTTTTTTATAATTCAAAGGGCCATCATCCTCTCTCACAGTCACTTAAATCATGCAAAGTTTGAGTTTTTGTTGTCTGCTTTACCTGATAAGAGTAGATTCTTCATTCACCTACTACTAAAACAAAAAGTACATTTTTACCTTATATTTGTTTGCTTAAAGTGTTTACCAATGGTATCTGAAATCCAACCTTTTGAATCAAAAACAGATCCACAACAACTGGAATTTCGGGGTAATGTGAAATCTTCTTGGGCAAATGGCTTCCTAATGATTATAGAATTATTAAGTACAGATTATTTTAAAGTATTTAAGGGTAAGAAGAAAAAGCAACGAATCCTTACCATATGAAACAAACCCCAATATATTCATGTGCAAAAGCCAAAGTGCTTAATTTGAGGCTAAGCCTGGGACTTCAGAGCAACAAAACTCAAAGCTTGCATGGCCTTACGTGCAGCGGCTCGAGAAAGGCAAGGTCACCATTGCCTGTTTATCATGTTTATGTTTTCCATAAGCATTCTCATTACTCAATCTTGAGATTGTTTTCATAGACAAAAGTACACAGAGAAAGCACAAAACACAAAGGGCTTACACAAACGCAGTAACCACTACAGAAAGCTTAAAGAAAATGAGACACAAATCACCAAATAAAAGATATACAAAAAACTATATAAAATTTATGACATGCGTAGCACAGGGAATCCCAGTGGCTGGCAAATACCTTCAGCATGGTCATGGCCATTTTCATCAGGGATGCGTTCAATCAGAGTCTCAATGGACTCATCCCAAATGGGCCTTGTGTCAAAGATGTCCTCAGGAATTGAATGCTCGTTCTCAACAGGTGGCAGATTTTCAATTACTGAAACTTCCAGGGCACTACTACTTTCATCATCTGAAACTAATTCTTGTTCCCTTTCTGACTGGGTAAGTCTATCTACTAACTTTGAAGCCTCGTCACTAATCTCCTCAAAGAATTCTATGGAGTTCCTGTAAAGGTCAAAGAAATGCTCCTTACTTTCTTTTGTGGGGCTCACGGCCCCCTTGCAGGAAGATGTGTTGCTTTTGCTCTTAACTGGCAATCGGGATGTAAATATCTTTGGTCTTGCGGCCCCCTCTTCTGATTCTAACTCAAGCTCCTCTGCCCTCTCTCTGCTTTCTGTTTCTGCCTCAGTGTAACTTTTAGTTTTTACTGGACATTTGGTCTTTGAGTCCAAAGGACTGGCATCAGATTCAGATTTGCTTCTACTATCTGGTGCTCTGCTTGTCATGTCCTGACCCTGAGGAGCCACTGTTTTCTGGAGAGATGAATCTAGATGCGAAAGCTGCTGCTCTACTCTTTGGACAGGTGCTTTCACGGGGATTTTAGACTTTGGTTTCGTTTCATCCTCTTTACTTTCCTCATCCAGGCTGGGTAAAAAATCTTCAGAAAGGGAATTCTCATACTCCAGAGATGGAGGCTCTGTGGCTGACGTGGGTATAGTCCTTACAGGAATTTTGGATTTGCTTTCAGTAGAAGGCACATTCTCCATGGGTGCAGTAGGGATTTCAATTACTGATTTCTGTTCCTCTGGGGAAGAATCAGGAGAATCATCATCCCGATCTGAATATACAGACCTAGTAACTGTGGAAAAATCTAACTGAACTTGTATGACTGGTTCAGGGGAGTCAGGGCAAGATGTATGTTTCACACTGGACTTAGGAGGCATATCCCCCATATGCATGGTGGGGAGGTCCTCAGCTCCTACAGAAGGAGCCTCTTCTGTTGATATTTCAGTGGAGGCTGAATTCCCCATGTGGGAGTTAAGTTGAGCATCTGAAGCAGGTATTTCCTCTACTTCCTCACTCAGGTCATCTGGAAGTAAGTCTGCTTCATCACTCACTGTTTCTTTTGATTCCGAGAGAGCTAGTGACTCAGCTGATGTCTCGCGTTGTGGGGGCTCAGCCGCAGGACTCCCTTCTTTCATGTCTTCAGAGAGAGTCTCTTCCCTGGATTCTTGCCCAATTTGGAAAAAGTGAAAACTTTCATCTGCATAGGACCTTTTGGTCATATCAATGGCACCACTTCGGGTCATCTCAAACAATTTTCCTTCCTGAAAGAGAAATGGATTTTGCTCACTGGTTGGAGTCCCCTCTTCAGTTGGGGTCCTTGCAGGAGTGGTGTCAGGGGTGGTGCCCTGTGACTGTCTGTCTACCATCAAACCAAATATCTTCTGCTCTTCCTCTTTCACTCGAGCTTCAAAGGCTTCATCATCCTCACGGATTTCACTCCAGGAATCAGAATCCACATCGGTTTTTGTGATGATGACTTTGCTAATTTGTTCACCAACGACTGCTGCTGTATTTGGTATAGAAGGCTCTAAAGACGAGGGGCCTTTCTCTGATTGAGGTTCCCACAAGGTGCTTTCTTGTTTGGATTCTTTTTCCATATTTTGGTTCTCAAAATTAGATTCTTCACTTGAAATAGTTCCACTGGAGGAGCTTGTTTCCACTACATCTTCGACAGAGGATTTGATGGGAACAGAACACACTTCAGAGGAGTGAAAACTTGTGTGTCCTGCATCTGTTTGGGTTTTGCTTTCTTCACTGGAGAAAAAAGATTGGGAAGGAACATTTTCATAAGGGCTTATTATTTGAGGATCGTAGATTTCATCAGTCTCAGCTGGGTCAGACACAGGAACATCCATGGACAATTTATCTGTTTGAGTAGTAATCGACGAGTCTTGAGTGGAATAGTCCTTTGGTGAGTTCTCAAATTCTTGGTCAGTTTTGGTGTCTTCCCCTTTTGAAGAAGATGGAGAGGCGATGTCTTCATCTAATTCTTTTCCTTCAGATGCTGGACAATGAGGAAAAGAGGACAAAGATGAAGAGCTTTCACTGGGGCAATCTACTTGTAGAGATTCCACTCTAGAAACATTAAGCTCTTCTTCTTCTGTGTTTTTGTCATCAGTGTCTTGGAGAGGTAATGATTCTTTATGGATAACTAGCTGCTCATTCATTTCTCCCCCAGTGGGGCTGCGGAGACCTGAAGATACAGGAGTTACTGAGCCGCTAGGACTCCCAGCCTCACACCCATGGCCATCACAGACTTCTGGTTGATCAGCACATCTGTTCAGATCATCATAAGATGTATCTGGGCCACTGGAAGAAATGGTATGACTGTCCTCAGGTATGTGGGGTTCATGATCTTTTTCTTCCTCTGATTTACCTGATTCTTCCTGAGTATCTTCATTCATCTTGAAAGTGTATTGTTTGGAAACAATAGGCTGAAACTGTACTTCTTCAGGACTAGAATTGGAGTCTATGCTGGATGGAAGTGGGGAAGGAGGCTGCACTCGAATAACTGGCTCTGGTATGAGGCCTGAGTCAGCACCTTGTTTCAGCTGTGCCAACTCAGGTTCACTTTCTGAGGAGGAAGAAGCCTTTCTGCTCTCTGATGTTACTACCACAGGGACATTGCTTTCATCCTCTACACTCTCCATATGTTTTGGTTCATCCACACCTGCTAAACAGTCAGCATCTGGGTCAGAGGATGAAGAAGATTCTTCTTGCTTGGGTTCTTTTCTGTAGTCCCTTTTCTGCTTTGCTTCTTGTTCAAGTTCATCAAATGTTTTGATTTTGGTTACCATTTTAAACATTTCCTCTTCAGGTGTGAATCTCTTTTTCTCCCCATTTTCCAAGTCATCCTCCTCTGCACATTCATGAATTACAGCTGGTTTGGGTGTGCTTGTATCTGTGGCTTTGGGTGTAACCTCATAGCTAATTTCTTCAGAGCTGGGGGTGTCAGGAGAAAGAGGGCTCTTCCCTGAGCTCTCTACCAGTGATGTCTGCTCAAGACTGTCGTCTTCAGCACTGCCGTCTGGGTCTCGGAGCAGCCGGGACCGCATCGAGGCCACTTCCGTGAAGATTTCTGTTTTGGCTACAGCTGCAGGAAGAGGAAAGTGACTTGGGAGAACTCCAGCCTTCATCTTTGGTTCCACAGGACTGCTTTCAAGAGAGTCACGGCAAGGGGATTCTTTCAGAGGACTTGGCTCCAGAGAATCTGGAGTTTTGTGTGAGGAGTTATCCTCTAGCACAGGGCTGGCTTCCAGGGAGTCTCTGTGGCTCACTGCAAATGATTCATCAGCACCAGGGCTGAGGACCTCACTATCTCGGCTAGGGAGTGCAAGTTCTAACCCTTGGGGACTTCTAGCTACTCCCTGGGGCTTTGATTCAGTCCCTGTGCCTGTCTTTACAGAAGCATCAGGCAGTGGAGAGGACTTGGTCTCATCTGAGGGCTCGGTGGTTGTGGATTTCTGAGCTTCAGTATCAGTTTGTGTCTTGTGGGCTGAACCACCATATTTAAGTTGACCCTCATCAGAGGATGCTTCCTCAGGCAATTCTTTGGGTGTTTCTTTTGCTAACACACTACAGCTGCCAAGGGAATCATCTTCTTGTTTGGGGCATGTGTCTTTGGAAGGCTCTAGGGTGGTCTCCTTCAGCAAACACTCAGCTGAGGGCTCTGTGCCTTCAGTGACTAGAGCACCTTGCTCTTCAGAACCATCAGTAATGTCTTTTATTGAGGGATGTTCTTTTTCAGAACGAATTTCTGTTGGTGCTTCTAACTTGGTAGGTTCGCTTATTTCCCCAATTTGCTCCTCATTTTTCTTTGGTGAGAAAGAAAGGCTTTCTGGGCTTGTCTCAGGGGTCTCTGCTAGGCCCTCATGCTTGTAGCTTTCTTCTGAACTAATCTGAGGGGTCCCTTCCATCAGGCTGCCACATGGAGAACCTGCCACCCCTTCAGGCTTTAGGCTCTCAGAACTGCCATCCAAAGCACCGCTTTGTAAAGACAGAGCTGGAAGAAATTCATCTTTCATGTAATCTAGTGGGAATGTTGTGTTGAAAGGACTAGTGAGCACTTGGTCTAGGTGAAGCTGTACTTCTTCAGTCTCCTCACTCATTCGGAACTGTTGGTATTTGTCATTGTCTTCCAATTCTTGCTTAATGACATCAGAAAAGTCAGTGGAGGTCTTCCTGTCTGGGCTGATCTGGAGATCCAGGTCTCCCTGTTCATCTGCCAGCTTTTCTTTGGGGACTTCGCTCTCTTTATGGCTTTCTTCTTCTGGTGCTGACTGAACAGGTTCAGGTGTTTTGTGGCCAAGAACTTTCTCCTTCTCTACAGCTACCTCTTCTCTCTTAAGCCCTATGGAGGAAGCACGGACCGCTCTTTTGGATTCGGTAACTCCCGTTACCACAAATCTCTGACCTCGTTTGATTGTGTGACTCTCTGTTTTCTGTGTTTCTCTCTGGGTTGGCATCTGCCCCTTTTCTTTTTCTACCCGAACTTTGCCTTTTTCTTGTGGCTGCTTTTGTTTTGCGGATTTGTGCTCAAAGAGTCCAGTCTTATGTTTAGATGGGTCCTGACCTGACTGGAAAGCCTTCATCAACTCCCTAACAGACATGGTCTCCTCGATTCTTTCTGTTTTTGAGGTGGGGGATACAGGTGGTTGCTTTTCTGTTTTCCCAGAAGGCGACACAGGCAAGTGTTTCTCAGTTTTCCCAGAGGTTGATACAGGTGGATGCTTTTCCATTCTTCCAGCTGGTGATACAGGCAAGCGTTTTTCTGTTCTCCCAGGTGATACTGGGGCATGTTTCTCTGTTCTCCCAGAAGGCGATACAGGTGGGCGTTTGTCCATTTTACCTGAAGGTGAAACAGGTGGGTGTCTCTCTGTTTTTGTAGATGACACAGGGGAGTGTCTTTCAGTTTTTGTCGAGGGTGACACAGGTGAGTGTTTCTCAGTTTTACTTGATGACACAGGTGAGTGCCTTTCAGTTTTTGCAGAGGGAGACACAGGGGAGTGTTTCTCAGTTTTACTTGATGGTGATATTGGAGGATGCCTTTCAGTTTTTGTAGAGGCGGAAAGAGAAGAGTGTCTTTCTGTTTTAGAAGAGGGTGATGCTGGTCCATGCCTCTCTGACTTCGGAGAGGGTGATACAGCTGGATGTGTCCTGTGGGTTATCTTTTTTGGCACATCCTCTTTGCCTTTGACGCGGACAGGCAACTTGCTTCGACCTTTTTGTTCATCTTCCACTCGTTTCTGAAGGGCCTTTACTTTGTCCTTTATGGAACCAATGGGAGTCTCTTCTATCAAAGGTGAAGTGGCCTTTACGGTGGGAAGAGGCTCAGGGGCTAAACCGGTGTCTTCATCTAATGACTCTTCGGAACTACATTTTTTAAGTTCACTTTTTTCTGTACTACCTTGTATGTTTTCCTCTTTTTGTTTCTGTTTTTCTTTTAATTTCCTTCTCACTGGCTTCTTTATGCCCAGGCTTGGTTTGTGTTGTTTCTGTGCACTCTGTGTCTCACCTGGGGGTGCATCTTTCCCTTCATTTTCAGAGCTCCTGCCCACAGCCAGGGCCTCACATTTCTCCCCTGCTATCTCTTGAGCTGTCTGCTGTTTCTTTTCATGAGGAGACACATACGACTTTAGATCCTCAGTAAGGTAGTTCACTAGCCCAGTTGAGTCTTTCTCTACTTTTACGTCACCCTCTTTATCTATCCTAACTTCTACACATGGGTATTCGGTGATTTCTAAGGGTGCTTTTAGTCTAGCCTCCTCTATTTCCTCATCACTGACAATTACCCATTCCTCTTCCACTAATTCTTTCTCCGACTGAGACCTCGGCACACTGCCTTCATCTCTCGTGCAGGTTCCACTTCTCAGGATTTCATTCACTTTCTCTAAGTCCTCTTTAACTCTTTCAACAATTTCAAAAGGCTCTCCTGGCTCTTCCTCAGCAGCCTTCACCAGCTCCTTCACTTTGATAGAACCTGCCCTATCAGATACATCTGTGGTCAAGATGGCGGTCATTTTGATCAAATCTTGTTTCATCTCAGAAACTTCAGAGAGCAAGTCCGGACTGGCTAGGACAGGAACTTCATTAACCAGATGACTTTTCAGGACAGATGTTTCTGTAGATTCTGTCTCATCATCTTTGATGTGAATGAAAAACATTGAAAGTAAAATGGAAATCAAAAAATATATTGGCAAATGTAATCAGGACTGAAACAACACAGTGTCTTTTCCTGTTGTGGCGGGAGGGACAACAAAATGGGCTGGGAATGGTGGATCCACAAGGTCTCAGGATACAAAAGCAAAGCAAGGCTAACGGAAAAAAAAACTGAAAAGGAAAAATGAGCAGGAAATAACTTGCTTAATTTTCTCACTTGTAGCACATTCACACATACAACAAAGCTGTAACAAATAGCCAAGACAGACAGACATACACACACACACACACACACACACACACACACACACACACCATCACAGATCACAACAAAGAACGAACGCAGTGAAATTACACAGAGGTATCTCAAGATTGTTCAGATGTTACAGATCAATGTTGAAAAAAATATAAACATGGGAAAAAAAGGAAAAAAGCATTAGAAATTGCAGAAAGTTGATTTCCTCTAGGAGAAAGCCAGTAGTAGCAAACTCAGAATGCCTTCTAATGATGTATATGTGTTTTTTAATCATATAAAAAATCTGGAATTCAGTATGTTTTGTTCTGCCAATATACAATGACTATATTGAAGATGTCTGAATCAGCTGCAAACCGGCATTTCATCTAAGGGAAATTCACACCTAACAATGAAACAAATGGTCTGGTGCTAAGAGGCATGGTCCTTTCCTTGGAGCAACCTCCTGGTTTAGACACATAACAGACAGACCAAGGAGGGAAAAAAGGAAAGGAAAGGAAAACAAGAAAACAACCAAACAACAACTGTGATTAAACATATATGTGAGTCCAAAGTTAAAATGTGATGCATGGCAATCCAAATCAGAGACAGTCACACAGGACACACGCACAGTTTATGTAAGCCAAGTTATTTCCATGCAAAGCAAAGGTGGAGGAAAACTGGTGGCCAAGGTGGCCTTGCTGAAATGCACGGGCAGGAGGATGGGTTGGAAATTAGAACAAGTATGTAAAACGTTACTGTGGTGAGGTGTATTTAATTCCACACAAGTCTGTACCTAAGGTGCTGAGTGTCTTACATTTGAGGTAGAGGTAGTGGGGACCTGCACCCATTCACAGCAAGAAAGGAAAACTCAAACTCGTTTAGGATTTGCTCTTGAAAAGAATTGGGAAAGTGTCTCTTCAATAGAACCCTTCTTTAGAGATTATTTTACACCTAGATGAAGATCATTTAATGATTGTCTTTAAACTAAAAGAAAACCAAACACGAGTCTATATTTAAGCTTTAAAATATATTTATAACACCTAGAATCTGGGTCATCATAGCAACACAGTAACTTTTTTTTCCTTTTTTAAATGACTGAGCGGTGGGGGGGAGGGGGGTGTATTAAATTTTAACTTCTACTAGCTAGCATTCAAGGAACAAAAGAAAAGGCCATTTAAATAAACCTAGTAGCCCTGAAGAAGAAAGCAAGATAATAAAACAAAATCTCTTTTTAAGAAAAGGAGTTAATTAATGCAATAATAATGTCACTTTTTTAACAAATAAAAGTGCCTTGAAAGAGTCAGTACTTGTTGAGGAGACATACTCTGTGAATATGCGTATATAAAGATATATTAAAATAATTTATATTGATGTAAATTTATTCAAGTATAAGCCAATGAAAACATTCAGAATTTCAAATAATCTAGTCCTGAATGTCAATTTAATATAAGAGCAAAGAGACTCAATCAAAAGTATTCCAATAACTTAGTTGTAATTTACATTGTACTAAGTCTTCAAAAAAACAAAACAACTGGGGCACCTGGGTGGCGCAGTCGGTTAAGCGTCCGGCTTCAGCCAGGTCACGATCTCACGGTCCGTGAGTTCAAGCCCCGCGTCAGGCTCTGGGCTGATGGCTCAGAGCCTGGAGCCTGTTTCCGATTCTGTGTCTCCCTCTCTCTCTGCCCCTCCCCCGTTCATGCTCTGTCTCTCTCTGTCCCAAAAATAAACGTTGAAAAAAAAAACAAAATAAAAAAAAACCCCAAAAACCCCAGATCATTGCACAGGGTCAGATGACCACATCTGGTGGTCATTAAACATGGTTCTATGTTTCCTCCTTTTGGAATTAGCGCCCTGAAATACAGTGAATAAAAATGAATTTTTAAATGAATAAACGTTAAAAATTGGTATTTTTTTTTTCCCTAAACCATTTGGGGCATAAAAACAAAAAAGAAACCTGAAAAATTCAACTTTTTCCACACAAGAAGCCAGAAACAGGCCAAAACACTAAACTGTTAATGGATTGCTACAAACCCGAAACGAGTTCTAAGACAGCTCTCCTAAGGTCTGTGAAAACCAGTTGTGTCTGTACTAAATTATGTTTGGGATTTGCACCATTATTTAAAGTTAGCCCTATAATGGCACACTGTTGTGATAAATAATTTCATCCAGGAGTTTTTGATCTTTGCATTCTTGCTTCTTTTTTTTTTTTCTTCCCCAGAAAGTTTTCACAAAAGTCCGTTAGACCTCAGCCCTAAAGAAGTCAGTTACACTTCACCACAGTAAGAGGTGCTAGGTGGTGGGGGTGGGGGGAGGGTTAGCTTTAGCTGAGAACTATTAAGACAGTATCACTTTTGCAGGTGTAGCCTACAAACATAATGAGCCCTCTGCCCAAGTCAGTGTTGCTTGATATAAAAAGTGATACTGTCATGTCAGTGCTTAAAAAAAAAAAATGAGATGACAATGTTATGCTAACAAATGGACAAAAACGGTAGGGTGGGTTTCTAAACAAGCATAACAGCAGTAGCAGGGTTAACAGGGGTATCAAAAGAAAGTGAATGCTTAGATGAATAATAATTGCATTTTACTGCTAATTAGCTCATTAAGATATTTTTGTAATTTAACTGGCCAAGCTGCTTTTCTAAGTATACATTAATGATTAATAAGGACAATATAAAAACATAATAATTATAGTGGTTAGTAATGGCAACTAGCTTGCATCTTAATTCATGCTTCTCTTTATTGTAGCCAGCTTTCAAACAAATTCAATTTTATTTAAAATCTTACTTTTTTCTGATGTCATATCGATCTGAAAGAAAAGATACACAAATTGAATGGTTACAAATTGCGTCTTGTTTCACAGCCCCTGATGTGCAAGTAAGCTCCTATTGATAATCACAGCCATGGGGAGACACCATAAACCAGAGGAAGGTCAGAGTAATTTGCTAGTTCTTCCTGAGAGTCTCCTGGATTCTTATCATAACTTTGAAAAAACAAATCTCCTTTCTAGGCGCTACAGGTGGAAAGTGCTTTTTAACATGTCGTTCCTAGGAAGATGTGATCCAGGGTGTGTTTGATGTTAGAAATACATATTTATTAGGTGAAAGGCCAGGAAAAGTGCAAAATAGGGGTTAGACAGTAAGTGTCAATTTAGTTGTGAAAAAGAAGGAAAGAACAAAGAGCATGCCAGGTAATGCATTCTACGGAAGTAGTTTCAGTATCATTAATTACAAGCCAAAATTCCAAACCCTGAAAAGGATCCAGGAAACTGGATCTACTGCCCTGAACAGCTCCTGAGAATACTCAATAGAGAAATCATAAACCTAACACAAGAAACTCACTTAAACACAGCAAAAATGGTTTGAGGGGCACCTGGGTGGCTCAGTCGGTTAAATGTCCGACTTCGGCTCAGGTCATGATCTCACAGTTTGTGGGGTCAAGCCCCACGTCAGGCTCGAGCCATCAGCCCGGAGTTGAGCTGAGCCTGGAGCCTGCTTCAGATGCTGTGTCTCCCTGTCTCTCTGCCCCTCCCCCACTTGGGCGCGCACATGTGCACGCTCGCGCGCTCTCTCTCTCTCTCCCAAATAAACGTTAAAAAAAAATGGTTTTAAAACTGCATTGCTCTTCTCAGAAGGTGTGTAGGTACCATTTTGAACAGCTCTGGTGATAGAAGCACCAAGTGCAGGAGGGAAACGGAATATGTGAGCCAAAAGAGTGACTCTCCAGTTGAGGGAAAGGATGACATCAGTCTTGTTGCAGTGTACTATGTATATGGTTACACATGGTGGGACCATGAGTCTATAATCACCCCTCTTGTCCTGCTCCACTGCCAGAGTAGGAGGAAAAGTGAATTCGGGGGATCCTCTGCACTGACAAGGCCTTACATTTTGGGCTGGTGAGTACAAGAGTATTTATTATATTTTTCTTTATGTTTTTGTATTCCAAATCCATCAGACTAACATTAAAAATATAAAACTAGTATTATTGAAAACATTTACATGCAATTATTAACAACTGCATTTGTCTATCTTAGAAACAGGAACCAGCATGTAAATAGGAAAGGAGAAGGTATTTCCCAATGATTTCTTTCATTTCTATGATAATGTTTGGGCACCTTCAAATCTTTATAAGGAAAACAAACACACATGTGCCTGAAGAGGTCTAATTCAAATGGTTCTTTATTCAAGGTAACCTCTCTAAGACTCGCTTTCTTCACCTATGATATAGCATCTATGATATGACAGCATAGCCCTCACAGGGCAATTGTGAGACATTAGTGCTTATGAGGTACGTGGAGCACTTAATAAAGAATCTATTTTATGAGAAATGCTCATTATTAGTAGAGACCTGCATTATAATATTATAGGCTAATGGTTGAGCTATACACTCAAAACTTATAGTTTCTGGTCTCAGTGGTTCTCAAACTTTGTGGTCCTAAGGCTCCTTTACACTCCTAAAAAGGGACTGAGAACCTTGAAGAACTTCTGTTTATGTTTGATATACACAAGTAAATATCTGTTTCATACATTAAAACTGAGAAAATGCTAGAACCCAAACATACACAAGCAATATGCCAGAGTCAGAGTGATGATATCATCATATGTAATGCAGTCCCCCGGAAGGCTCCTCCACAGCTTGTGGAGATATGGGAAATAAAAGGCAAATAATGTCTCAGTAGCATTAAAAACAAGTTTGACCCCCAGACATCTCCAGATCAACCTTTGAGAAATGAAATAATAGTCTGACCTTCAGTAGTTGGTAGGGAAACATATATTACTGCACAGAGACAGGGTAACAATTTACAGGGGAACGTTTACTAGTCTTTGAATTGAGTCTACAAAATGAGATGAGAAAACAGAGGCTCAGAGAGGTTAAGAAAAACCGTGACCCTTCAATTACTAACAACTGTATAACCCTTCTTAGAACACAGGTTAACTACATGTTCTTCTTAATGGTTAGAGCAAATACAGCCATCAACAAGCAACAGTGTCATATAATTACCTCTTCCTCCTGTTCTTGATCTGACTCTGATTCCTTGCCGCCCCAAGATGCCATGCAAGATAGAAAAAAGAGCAGAAAGAGTAGACAGTATTTAGAAGAAAAGAAAAGATTAAATATGTTGCCAACAAACATCAACAGGCAAGCATACAGACAGCATACTTTTTTTTTCTAAGAGCTTATAGAAGACAGGCACAAAAATTTAAAAAAGGATTGATTTAAATGCCAAAGTCTGTAGATTGAAGAGGCAAAAGAACCAACATTATATGCTAATTTATTAGTCAAAGGAACTAAAATTATAAATATATTCATTTCAGATACTAGGTTACTAGCAGCCTTAAGGCTTGACATTTAATGGATTTGATGCCCATGTCTACAGAAATGATGATGAGTATCCCAGTCATTACAGACACTGGCCGAAAATCTTAAAAGCCACAAAAAAACATACGGTGAATATATTTTGAATATACAGGTAATATTTAGAAGTTCTATTATAATAAGGAACTACTAAATTCTAAAGTATATCTGAAGTGTACAATGTCGGCATTATTTTCCTTTTTGCTTTGAGCTGCTAAATGGAAAGCTGTCCTGGACCATCACAGCATTAATAATATGTACTGACTTAGAAATACAGTGTAACAATACAGGAAATTCTTTCTTTCATCGCACATTGAAGCTCACTGAAATCGGAGACAAAGTTCATTCATCTTTATATGTCACGCAGGTGGACTGCACAGCAGTATATATGTTGTTAAGGTTCTTATATGGCATTCTGTTTCAGTGACTTACAAATCTATAAACTGAAAGTACATTTTGCATCAACTGGAGTGAGATTAGATTATGCTCATTTGGATGGATACACCTATTGCTCTGTTCTAATTACTGGAATAACATGTAAGTTTACATATACAGATAATGTTTCGTTTTTATCACAGAATCAGAATTTGCAATATTAAAACATGATGCTATGAGCTTTTCTCTATGTGACTCATCTCTATTTATAAGAACAACTGGTTAAGAAAAATAGACCATCATGGATTAAAAAGTGTAGAAAATGCTTTTTTTTGTGGAGTCAAGATTTAGGGTTTTAAATGTATTTCTACTTCTCCTCCAAGTCTCACCTGCCACTACTCACCCTCCACCCCAACCTCTAGTACACACTCTGACGACCTGCTGCAGCCCCCTATAGGCTGCCACATGCGAGCTTTCTATGGAAAAGATACTGGTTAAAATTGTTCTAAGTAATCAAATAAAGTTATCCCCGACATTTAATTCATTCGGTTGTCGTTTTCAACTTGATCAGAGTAAGCAAGGAATTCTGTAATGGTGAGAGGTTTAAATAGAAAGTAATATCTGGCGGGGTGCCTGGGTGGCTCAGTCAGTTAAATGTCCTACTCTTGATTTCAGTTCAGGTTGTGATCTCACAGTTGTGAGATCGAGTCCTGTGTCTGGCTCCACACTGAGCGTGGAGGCTGCTTAGAATTCATTCATTCATTCATTCATTCATTCATTCATTCATTCTCTCTCTCTCTCTCTCCACCCCCCCAACCCTCAAAATAAATAAACATCTTTTAAAAATGACTTTTATATGTGCTTGCATTCAATGCTTTTGTTTTTATTTATTTTAAAGGATTTGAAAATTAAATCCTATACAGACTGAAGTGCACTACAGCACATTTGACAATACCTTTGTATAAATTGGCAGGGTGATGTTTAAGTTGCAAATAGCTTGATGCACCAGGCCTCTTGTGGATTTGGGCTCTTTCATAAATGATAGTCGCCCGCAAGGTTCCTGAGTCGTATCACGTACCTTGAAGGAAAAAGGCATACATGCTTCACCCAGATATGATGTATATAATTTATTTTAATTAGAGGATACCCAAAAGAATCAGGAAGAAATAAATTCATTGATAATGCCAAGGATTTAGAGGTGTTCCTTTCTTTTGCTATTATCATTTAGAATGACTTAAAAAAATCATTCGGCTTTTAAAAAAAATTGCTGTAAGATATACATAACATTAAATTTACCACGTCCATTTTTACACTTA
This sequence comes from Felis catus, assembly GCF_018350175.1. Taxonomy (NCBI): domain Eukaryota; kingdom Metazoa; phylum Chordata; class Mammalia; order Carnivora; family Felidae; genus Felis; species Felis catus. Next base: position 109,949,651 of record NC_058371.1, read on the forward strand.
CCATTTTTAAGTGTTCAATTTAGTGGCATTAAGCACATTCACAAACTTGTGCAATCATCACTACTATGCAGAATTTTCCATGATCCCAAACAGAAACTCTGTACCCATTAAGCAAGAACTCCCCATTCTCCTCTTGCCAGCCCTCAGTCACCTCTATTCTACTTTCTGTCTCTATCAGTTTGCCTCTTCCAGGTACCTTGAATAGACAGCTATACAATACAAAGGATAGAGTTATCCTTTTGATTCTAGGTTATTTTACCTAGCGTGATATTTTCAAGGTTCAATCATATTGCAACATATATCAGAGTTTCATTCTTTAAAAAAATTGTGTTAAAATATACATAATATAAAACTTACCATTTCAACCATTTTTACACACACAGTTTTTAGTGGCATTAAATACATTCACGTGGTTGTCCAACCATCACCCCCATTCATCTTTGGAACTTTTTCATCTTCACAAACTGAAACCCTGTTTGCATTAAACAATAGCTTCCCATTCCTCCCTTGCCTCCCTCCCCTAGCAACTACCATCCTGTTTTCTGACTCTATGCACGCGACCACTCTAGGTACCTCATGTAAGTGGAAACATTGAATATTTGTCCCCTTGTGTCTGGCTAATTTCACTTAGGATATATCCTCGAGGTTCCTCCATGCTATAGCTTATATCAGAATTTCATTCCTTATTAAGGGTGAATAATATTCCTTTGTATGTATATACCGTATTTCATTTATCCATTCACCTGTCAATGGATATTTGGGATGTTTCCACCTTTTGGCTGTTATGAATAATGCTCTTATGAACACTGCTGTGCAAGTGACTGTTTGAGTCCCTGCTTTCAGTTCTCTTGGGTATACACCTAGAAGTTGAATTGCTGGACCATATGCTAATCTATGTTTAAATTTTTGAGGAATCATCAAACTGTTTTCCACAGTGGCTACATCATTTTGTATTCCCACTGGCAATAATCAAGGTTCCCATTTCTCCACATCCTGCCAACATGTGTTAGTTATTTCATTTTTTAACAATGGCAAACCTAATGGGTACAAAGTGGTATCTCATTGTGGTTTCAATTTGAATTTCGTTAAGCTGTTGAGCATCTTTTCACATGCTTATTGGCCATCCATATAACTTCTTTGGAGAAATGTCTAAGTCCTTTGCTGATTTCTGTATTTGGTTGTTTATAGAATGGCTTTTGCACATCAAAAATACCAAGTATTAGCTTAGTTATACACCCATTTGTGTTAAATGGATCCATTACCACTCGGCAGTTATAGCTTAACGCGATGATCTACAGAACTTATCTTTAAGCAGGCAAAACAAACCAGAAATTGCACAACAAAAGACTCAGAGGAGATTTGGGGAAAACTTAATAGATTTTTTAAAAAGTTAAAAGAGGTGTACTGACATATACTTGGAAAATAATAAGGGATTAAAATAAGTCACTGCTGACAAACTGTTTGGAATTAGTAAAGTCAGTGTAATAAAAACTGATGGAGACTAGCTTCTATCTTGTGAGGATGGAACATTATTAGGACTTCTAGAACAGTGAAATACACTGAGAAATAAGAAAAAAATGAGTGACTGGAGAAATAGATAACAGAATTATTACTTCCTTTTAATTTCATGAATCTCTCCATCACACATTTTTGTCCCTCTTTATAATTGGACTCTAGAATGAAATGTGTGTCCATTAAGGTCAAATTCCTAACTTGGATTAACGTTCTTAAACAGGGACAACAGATTCATGGTGTACTGAAGTGTCTCCATAAACATTTGCTGGATGAATTTTTGAAAATATATCCAATTCACAGCTCTATCTGGGATAATTTCTTACTAGATTAAGTGAGACCCTGGGTCCTTTGAGAGCTTCTATTACAAAATATTGTCACTTAGAACTCTTTTGGTCTCCACATTAATGATATTCATGAATCTTTAAAAATTAAGCATAAATATTTAAAAGAAATATAGTAAAAAAGAAGAAAGAGACTTCTTTCAAAATTTGGGAAAAATGGCGAATTTTTCTAAATAACGAATTGGCTATCTGTCCTAATTCTCAGCCTTATGAATTTGAACCTCAAAAATAAAAGTGTTTGGTTTTAGAGGACTTTAAAGTTTCATAGATATGGTTTAAAAAAAATTACTGGAAATCATTGAGAAGCAAATATTATCTCCTCCTAAAGGAAATCAAATCCTTACTTGGTCTTAAATAAAAGGCATTACAAAATTTCATGAATATATTACCTTGACAAAGAGAGGAAGTCGGTTTTCTTTAAAGGCAAAAAAACTGAATATATGATGTTGGCCACTCTTGGTTAATGGCACCAGGTTGCCAAAACAATCCACATAGATTGGTTTTCCTTCTAGTACCTGATGAAAACAGAGAAAAATAACATAGAGTATAATAGCTATAATTATCACGTGTTATTTACATAAAAAAAGTGGTGATGCTACTTGGACCATGAAAATTCTTAAAATACACATATATAATCTTTAAATTGCTGACTGACATTTTTGTCTTATCAGTGACAAAGCATGTGTTAGTACCCCCTTCCTCTTCTTACTGGTATAGGAATTACAGGAATCTTCAAATGCACGGTGGCAGTTTTAATGTTTTCGTTTCTAATAGTTTCATGTTACCCCTCCAAAACCAATATCTCTTTAAGTCCCACATTTGAATTTCTGACTGGGTAATTTTTGACATCATAATGAAACAGGTTACTTGACTTCAAAATCCAAAGGCCCACTGGTAGAACAAAATCCAAAATAAGAAAAAGTAATGTAGAAAAGTCCTGGATATGGTACTTTCACATTTACACAAAGGAGATACTTCCCAACTGCTTTCTTTACTATTAAACAATAATAGGAAACAACAAGAAAAGATAAAGACATCTAAACTATTACAGTCAGTTATATACTTTACCAATAACTCATAATTTTTCCCAAAATAATCTTCAACAGAGTCCTTTTATCTACTCATACACACTGAGACTGTCCCTATACCCAAACAGGTTAAGAATGGCTGATTTTGGACCTTGACCTTCTAACTGATCAAAATGTGGATTGGTCTTTTTTTTTATAGCTCTATTTATTAAATACTATTTTAAATATAATATATTAGTAAGGGTATAAACACCATGTCAATACAAATTATTTTTGTAAATACAGTACCTCTACATCCCTGCTTCTGGCCACCTCAGCAAAATTTTCTTGTTGTTCAAGGGTCTTATCCACCTTATCATCAGTCATGCAGAAACATCTCAACCTGGCTTCAATGGGGTCATGTGACTTGGCAAACACAACAAATTTGGCCATATATGGTACACAGATAATTTCTCTATACACTTGTGATGCAAAGGTAACAGATTCCTGGATTTGCCGACAATCTATCAGCCAGAACCTACAAAAGGAAACAAGGTAAGTTATTTGAAATTTAAAGTACAGGAATTGAAAAACAACAACAGCAACAACAACAATCCCTTCACTGTGATCAAAACAGTCACTAAATGTTTCTTGGAAAAAGAAGGGAGTGAAGAGGGAGATGATAAGAGAAACTAAAAGGAAAGAAAGAAAGTGAAAGGAAAGGTAGAAAGATGGGAAGGAGCAAGGGAGTTCAGGAGAAGAGAGAAAGATCAGGTGTTTAAAATCAGCTATCAAATGCAGTATTTGTGATTTTCTTCCATAGAGATTCTTCTGAGTATTCAATCTTCTCAACTCTATCTCAGCACTTTAGAATCTTCTAGCATGTGAATTCAGTATCGGACATTATGACAAGTATCTCACTGAATAAGAATGTCTGTTTCCTTGATTCCCTTTCCTATTCTTTGTTTTGTTTCCTGAAACTCTTTTCAATAATATCTACACAGCTTTTTCCATCATTCTTTTCCAGTAACCTCTCCAGACACCAAGGTTGGTAAAACCATTTTAAACAATTTGCTTTTGCTCCAGAACTTCTAAATATTGAATATAATTCACAGAAGAAATTATTTGCTTGTCACCAATTTATGAGTTCTAACCCCAACTAAGTCTGTGACATTGCCTGGCAACTTTCTCCTCGGATATCATTTTATTCAGTATACTAACTTTGCTAAGCTTTTAGCAAAGCTTGAGCCCCCCCGCCCCTCATCTGAGGCCCTAAGAAAGACAACTTCACTGAAAAAGAGGTCATTGATGGACATTTTCCCAATCTGCTATGTACACACTTTCAAAGGTTGTTCCACATCCTCTTGCTCTGAAACGTTTCCTCAACAATGATCACCTTCCTCCTCTTGGCTCATTTCCCATAATCTTTCAACATTCCTGAGATTTCCCTATCGTCTTGGCCTCTCTTTTCTTCAAGTTCTTGATCCATCTCTTTTCTTTTTTTACTGGCTTTGGTAAAATATATATAACGGAAAATTTACCATTTTAACCATTTTTAAGTGGAACCATACTTAAGTGTAACCATTAAATACACTTACACTACCAACTGCTGAGTCTATCCCACAAGGCCTTCTATAAACAATGCACAGTCCAGCATTACTTCTGAATTATAGATTACCTGGATCATTGTTGCAAGCCCCCAGGACGCTTTTGCATTCTATCTTGGCATCTTTGCTCATGTTACTCTCTTTTCCACTTTCCCAATCTGCTTATTGGGTTCCTACATGTCTCATGAGTTACCTCTTCTTGGACATCCTCTACATCCCAATGCAAACACCCTCTGCTGAATTCTTTAGTAACTCTGGTGGACCTCTCATTCAAAACTTGCCATTGTCTTGCATTAGAGTGTAGATGCCTGAGTGGCAGAGCATACTGACAGAGAGCTCGAGACTCAGTAGCTGAACCTGAGTGGCTGAGACTATAAACATGGGCCATCAAACCCAGGTATTGCTGTGCACTGTTACTGAGCTATTCATGAATTTCTATTTTTTCGTTTCCCCACTAAATAGAAATTTAAGTTTTAACCACTCTCAACTTTAGTTTTCTCATCGGTAAAATGGACACAATACCTCTTGTTCTATTTAAGTCACACAGTTGTTGTAGTTGTCAAATTAAATAAATGGGAAAATGCTTAGCAATCCACTGATCCCAATGCAAATGGGAACTAAATAAACTGACTCTTGTGTGCATGACATAAAATTAGATAGCTTCAGCTTTTAAAAGATATGTGATATGTAAATGGATAAGACATGGGTAATGGGTAAATGTGTTAGAAGGCATAAGGGTCACTGAAACCTCTAAACCACTTAAGCCAGCCATGGCCGGCTTTGTTTTTATTACTCTGTTGGAAAAAGTAGTTCAGGCTATTTTTTGACAGCAGGAAATTTATCTTTCCTAAGACCTTTAGGACTGGAAAAATCAGTGGTGGCTGCTAAAACCAAAGTCAAGGTCATACAGTCAAAGCCGACAATCACTTATTTTTAAGTGATTTTATATTTTAATTTGACTGGTTGTCCTTTGTTATTGTATCATCACTATTATATTTGCTGGCAGGTCTAGTTTAAAATCTGAAAATGCAGATGATCTTTAAAAGCAAACCAAAAAGATGTACTTTTAAAGGATGTAAGAAACTAAATAAAACAAAAGACAATGGGGAGGGGCAATATCATAGTGGGCTTTTCTGGGCTGCATAACCATACCTGGCAGACACATTGGTTGTAAAGGAAACACATTCATTGACAAATGTTAATGGCGTAGTTCCTGTAATATCTTCCCATTGTGCAGGGGTGGTTCCACCTGAAATAATAGGATTGTTTTTAAAAAAATTTGGGCAAAACTCCAGACTTTGAATTGTAAAATAAAGTCACTGTGGTTCTGGCTGTGTTCACCTCTTAGTCCCACCCACCCCTCAAAATGACATGTTGGAAACATGTCTAAAAACCACATGCTAAAAAATGACACACTGAAAACAAATAGCAGACACCACCTTTCGAGAAACTTAAGGGAAGTTATTTGAATAAATGCCTCAAATTACTTACCAAGTATTCTATGCTCTGACATTCTTTTTGTTTTAATGTTCAAGTTTTTATTTAAATTCTAGCTAGCATGTAGTATAATATTAGTTTCAGAAGTAGAATTTAGTGATTTATCACTTACATATAACTCCCAGTGCTTACTTAGCACAACAGGTATGTCCTTAATATCCATAGCCTATCCCCTGCCCACCTCCCTCCATCAACCCTCAGTTTGTTCTCTATAGTTAAGATCTGACTAACACTCTGAAGCTTTTATTGTAATTGCTAGGCTTTGAATATATTTTAAATTGTAGCAGTTGATGATGTGAAAAGATACTTTGATCAACCAAGGAGCTGAATACTTTGTTAAGATAATAAAAAATCCAAGTATTCTTTTATTCCTGGACTTCATTTATTGTATTGTATTGTATTGTATTGTATTGTATTGTATTGTATTGTATTGTATGTATTTTATTTATTTTATTTTATTTTAATGTTTTATTTATTTTTGAGACAGAGACAGAGCATGAATGGGGAGGGTCAGAGAGAGGGAGACACAGAATCTGAAGCAGGCCCCAGGCTCTGAGCTGTCAGCACAGAGCCCGACACGGGGCATGACCTGATCTGAAGTCAGCTGCTTAACCGACTGAGCCACCCAGGCACCCCCATATTTTTTATTTTAACTATCATATTTTATTCATATTTTAAGAAATAAAATTACTTGGGGTACCTGGGTGGCTCAGTTGCTTAAACATCCAACTCCTGATTTCAGCTCAGGTCATGATCTCACAGATTGTGAGTTTGAGCCCTGCTTTGGATTCTCAATCTCTCTGCATTCTTCCCCTACTTTCTCTCTCTCTCTCTCTCTCAAAAATAAATAAACTTTTAAAAAAAAGAAATAAAATTTCTTCTCAATTTGTAGTTAAAGGCTGGTAAAAAAAAAAAAGCTTGGAAGATATTAAAAGCTCAATAAATACTGAAAGGTGGGTGAACACATGAATGAATGCTAAAGAAATAACCTCTATACATAGAAAAATCACCATGGAGGCTGAGGTGAACTTTCATTCTACTGGAAAATTAAGTTGGCATAGATAAGGATGAAAGAGTCTTAAAGCACTGCAAGAGGAATGTATGTTTGAGATGAAGAAAAATTGTGACTCTAAAATTTCTTAAAGAAAGAAATGAGTTATCATAGAAAGTTCATGGAACCTTATTCTAGTAGGCCTCTAAAATATTAATTCTTAGCAGAAGCACATAACAGAGCAAAACACAAAAATCTAAACACTTTCACATATTTTTTAATTAACAAATAAATTTAAGAAAGTGTTTAGGGGCGCCTGGGTGGCTCAGTCGGTTAAGCGCCCGACTTCAACTCAGGTCATGATCTCGCGGTCTGTGAGTTCGAGCCCCACGTTGGGCTCTGGGCTGACGGCTCAGAGCCTGGAGCCTGCTTCGGATTCTGTGTCTCCCTCTCTCTGCCCCTCCCCCGTTCATGCTCTGTCTCTCTCTGTCTCAAAAATAAATAAACGTTAAAAAAAAGAATTAAAAAAAAAGAAAGTGTTTAGCATAAACCCATCTGAATAACTAGATTAGGTGGCGCCTAGGCCCACGTGGTATCTTCACTGGATCTTCTACAAGGTCAGGGTGTGCCACAGACACTTTTCGGTCTTACTACTTTTGCTTCCATGCCATGAATGTTGCACATTATACAGAGACTGTATACCCATGGAACAAAAAGTATCAGACTGACACCCAGGAATGCTGGGTGACAACCAGAAATGGGTAATTGGGAAAGAAGTCACACGTGAAGCGTGATTTCCTTCTATACTCATTATAGTCTGTGTATCTTAAAATTCTGTCATATTATTAAACTTATGGGGTAAAGTCTCAATGGTTTGCTGTCGTAAGTAGAAGAAAAACACTAATTAGAAGGGGAATTAAGAGAACAAAATAAGAGTGAACATTCCTTTCAATATGGAAGAGAAATGAAAAAAAAAAATTCTAACAATACCTAAACAACCAGGGATGGTTGTTATTCCTACTGACAACAGTATAAATATTTACTGAATGCCAATACCATGTGTTTACTGTTAAATAGGGAAATTAGTCAAATTATGTAGTCTTAACACAGATTATTTGTGTGGGTTTTTTTTTCTCTTACCCAGTGGTGGTGGTATTTTGAGCAGAGAAAACCAATATTCTGGGAATGTCTTTCTGGAGTGTGGTAGTCATCTGAAACCTACTACAACTTCCAATTGAAAAGGCCAAAATTCAGTTAATGATTAAAAACCTGTACTTTGTTTTTCCAAAGTTAGTTTAATAGATTAATGATAAAGACATATCAGTTCCTAGACAGAAGTTTGAACTACTGGCTATAGTTATTCAAGTGTTTGTTTTTCAATAGATATAAGATGAGGTCTTCGATGAAGGCTTAAAGCTTGGGAGTAGAGGTATATAAATTTGGGTTTGAATTTCAACTCTGCCAAATATGTATGGTATGATCTCAGGCAAGTTATGGAACTTCACTTGGCCTTGGCTTCCTTTTGCGTAAATGGGTTTAACATTTCCTTACGGGGCCACTGTGAAGGTTAAAATGACAATGCATATAAAGTGTCCAATAGTTTGGCATACGAGCTGTATATAAATGTAATAAATATAAGTTCATTTCCTTTAGCCTTTCACGTCCCTAATTAGAATGCTTTTCCTGAATTAATGCATATAACCTCACAGGTATCTTATGGCAAAGGTACTGAATACTTACAATGATCTACGTTACTTCTTTTGGAACTTTCTACTAGCATAGTCACAAGTGACTTACCTGTTATGCTGCATAGTAATCTTAAGGTTGGTGCATCTCCCCCAAAACCATTCAACATGACATCACTTGAAGCTTTGGGGACAGGAATGGTCATGGTAATTGGCTTGTGGAATTTTCTTCTTCTAGGTTCCAAAGTGACTATAGGGCTGAAGGTAGCTTTGTTGCCTAGAATCTTCTTAACCAGCTCACTGTGCATAGGTTGAGCCTTTTCAAAGAAAAAAAATATTAAAATAAATGATATATCATTATATATATGTCAAATTTCTTTGACATAAGTTTCTCCATGTATCACTTTTTAGCCATAAATCAGTTTGGTGACTTCAAACATGATAATTGTTAAGTTTAGTACTAAGCACTTATATAAAACTTCATGAGACCTACAATCTCTAATGGCAGCTTTTGCTCACCTGGGAATAATTTGACTTGTTACCCACTTACAGTCAAACCTTGGTTTGTGAGCATAATTCAGTCCAGAAACATGCTTGTAATCCAAAGCACTCGTATACCGAAGTGAATTTCAAGAACCACTGGCTCAGTTTTGATCATGTGACATTCAGTGTCATGTACTCCTTGTATTACAAGACACTGAGAGTTTATCAAGTTAAATTTTTTTTTCAATATATGAAATTTATTGTCAAGTTGGTTAAAATTTATTAGAAGGGTTTGCTCATCGAGTTACTTGCAATCCAAGGTTTTACTGCATTTCCCATTTGAAAAGCTGATTTCCAATCACTACAATAAAAATCCACGTTAGGTTAACGTGTATCCAACATGGGCCTACCTGTAGGCCTACACGGATCCTCTTGGTTAGCGCCCCCTCTGGGAAGACGGCCTGCACCTGGGGCACCACTGTGCTGCTCAGCACGCCCCCCTCGGGGCCAATCAGGTTGCTGTCCTGTTTGATCCGAGACACCACTGCAAAGTACTGCGGGAAGTCGCGGGTGATGATGCGACAGATCCGTTTCTTTTCTAGGTCTTCCGGGCTATCCAGCACTGAGACAAGAAATGACCCATCTTCATAGAGCAAGGGTTTCCATCCAAAAACATTCTAGCAAACTCCTTGGCACAGTTCATAGTAAACCAGTATGGCAGCAAGATGCCTTGTTTTAAATAGGAAAATTTAAAAAGCAAGACTACCTATCCTAACACTAGAAAAAAAAATTGCAGTCTCTCAAGACCTATTGGCATTTGGTCTGCACGTTTTATTTCTCTGTGGAAACTAGGTCTTTGCAGGGCCCTGGGAAAGGAGAGCATCCAGCTCCAGATACAGTATTGCAGCACTGCCTTTGTAAAGGAGGGGTTTTGAGGGCAAACCTGAAATGGAAATGAACCTGTTCTATTCTTGGTTCACGTGAAAGAGAGGAAATTGTTTGTGGACTCCTTTTCTTTGCAAATTTCAAAGTTAGCTCAAATACCAGTTATTGTGGTTTTAAGAAGGGAGATGGCCCTTTCAGTTCTCAAGGCAATAGTGAGGGAATAAAACCTGTCTTGTAAGGGTAAGGTTTGTGTTCGCGTGTTTATTCTAGTGACATGGTTGTCTCTAAAATAGTCAGATACAAAAAAAAAATCAGCGATTATAAATTCAGGGTTTCAATATTCTCCTGAAACCATTAACTTACCAAACATATCATCTAGTATTAGGAAGACAGGATAATGGGCTCTTTTTAAATTGCATTAGTATAGCTATGTAGGGCAACACCAAACCCAGACTGGTTTAAAATGCTGAAAATTTGCATTAAGGGAATCACTGAATTTTCAGAGATAATGGAAACTTGTTTATTTTTAGAAATCATTTGCAGTCTATTATAGAGGCAGGAACAGCAATTATGTTTTTCTTGACTATTGAATATAACTAGATAGCAAAAGCCAGAAGTCCCAGGATCTAATCATGGCATCGGAAACTGATACACTGGCAAACACTAGCATATACTTACAAAAGAATGCATTTCCAAGCACAGAGAACAAAAAATACAAAAATCCCAAACAAGCTTCATACACACGTAGAGTATAATACAAGTCCTCATTCAAGGACAAGATGCCGATGCTCATGGCAGTGTTAATGACAGGTAAGTATCTCCGAAGAAAACATCCTAAACCTAAATGCAGGCAAAACAAATGTTTCCAAGGAGCAGAAAACAGCTAAATATTGCATGGAACAAGCTTTATCAGTAAAAATCCTGATCTTTTTGTCTTGCTTGGAAGATACTAACCTATGCATGTAGAGGACATTGTTTCTTTTTCCATCTACTTCTTGGATAGGGTAAGCCTGGCCCCTTTTCTTAGTCTACCTCAGCAGGATGCAGAAAGAAATATTAAAGTAGCTGCTGTCAGGCTATACCTCCTATCCGTGAGCCATACCCAAAGCTACACATTACAAATAGCTCTACAGCTGCCTGTCCAGTTCTGTACAAAATTTGGTATGCTCTTGGCACTTGGGCAAAGAATTTGCCCTATTTGTGTGGTTACTTAAAGCAGAATGCATCTCCTGGATTAGAACTGGCACTCTGTATTTGTGCAAGCTAAGGATGCCAGATAATTAATCCATTACCTCCGGTAACACGGAACTATTTCAACCTGTGGCAAAATGGCCCAAGCGAGATTTGGGATTTACAGAGCTCAAAGCCCTAATGAAAAAATAAATTCCTTAACTATATGTGTAGGTGTATATATGAGATTCTACCCTGGCTAATTCCCTATTTGAATTAGATGTGGAAGTTTGAGTGAACTTAATTTTCCTCCTTAATAATAGAAAATTCAAAAGAAACCATATTATCCTATAATGCACTGGTTTTGGGTTTATGTAAGTTTTCCAACAAAAAAGCTTAGCACTTTTATCAGTGTCTTAACTATATCTAAATTGTCTTGTTAGGCGTTTCAAAAAGTCATGGATTTATTATCCAGTATCAGTTCATTCTGTAATGAAACAACATCTATTCCATCTCATGTTTTAGGTTTGAATAAGGATGGAGATATGCTATATCTCCTTATTAAATGAGATATTTCCTACTGAAAGGATTTGTTTTCCTGAATATAACAGAGGTAAGAGTAGGCAAATTCATTATGCATTCCAACCCCGGAACGTACCGAATACCTGCTGTGGTAAAATAACACAAGGAACACCTATACCCAAACCCACCTCCCGTCCCCGCGCCCACATCCCTAGGTCATAAGAAAGAAATAAATCATTTGAATGCTTCCACTTTAGAATTCTTTCAAAACCCTCAATATGAAGTACCTTCATCCATGCCATTAAGGATTTCATTCAATTCGTCTTCAGTGTATTCGCAGTAATGCTCTTTCCAGCTGTCCCCATTCTCACTGCGCAGGACCACCAGTTCCCTCTCCTTTCCTCGAAGGGCAGCAAAATGAGGAATCTCCACGATCACAGGCCTGACACAGTAAGGCAGAACATTCAGTGTAGACAAGAGCTGGCCAACATTAAGACAAGCACCTTGACTCTGTCTGTTGCAAAGTGACCTGGAATTGTTCTCTTTCTTGGGACAGGGGCATAGTAGGCTTTCTTCCGGAGCCCATTGGCTAGCAGATGGTCACACAGTAGCATTCTAACTCGGGGGCACCAATCCTTAGGGGCATGCTGCTACCTTAAGCCAAATAATGTTTCCCTGTGAGTGCATGTGGCATTCTGGAACTTCTCCTTTGATAAATGTAAGTATAACACATTTAACCAAAAGAAACGTGCATGCATATCCATGAGGTGTGCCAATCTCCTAAAACAGTTTCTACAAGGTGCAAATGACAAAATGGTTTAAGAAGGAAAATGGCTCATATGTTGCATAATTTGACGTGTTGTAAATGAAAAGATGTCACAAAAGTTAACTACTTGGGAACTAAAGAGACATGCACTCATGTTTTTTGCTTATTTAAATATCTTTTTCATTCAAGGGAACAATAGGCATGTGTACACAGTGTGGCCCTAACTGAGTGCCTCAGTAGATAGCCCAATTGTGTCCCATGCCTATTATATTCAGGATCCAGAACATGCACTGCCCTGATGTTTTCAGGTCGCATTCACTCTCAAAAATTATAGAGGCTTTTGATTTTTCAGTCCAGGTTGCTTTGATACAGACTTCAAATTCATCATAACAACATCGTAACTAGCACATAGTACAACTAGGCAGATCTCATGCTTTAAACGAAAATGAAGGTCACAGCACTTTAAGGGAAAAGATATAAAAACGTCACTCAAAAATAAAAGTCACATACCACAAGGGTCAGAAATGGTCCACTAAAGATAGGTTATACAGAATTTAAATCATAGGGAGGGACATGTCATGGGCACAATGACAAAAAGAGAAATCATATTGCAGAAGAAGGAGAAGAATGGGGGCCAGCAGCCATCAATTTGTTTTAAGTCACTCCTACCCAAGGAATTTGGTTCCAGGAGGCCCCAGCTGAAGGATGCGGCTGACCAAACTTTCTCCCTCATTAAGTGGGGGAGGGGCCGTTGGCAGGTGAAGTTTACTGAGTACATCCAAAGCAGCAGTGAAAGAAAGAACATAAGTAAGCTTCAGGTATTGTTTTCCACAGAACCCCAGCGTCACCAGCTGATCAACAGGGTGAAGTTTGGTTTCACACTGCGTTTGGTTCTGCCCCCTCCATTGGTCACAAAGAGCAAGGAACTGAGACCCAGAGTGTACAATGGAGGCACGTGGAAGGAGACACTTGGGTGTTTGATCTGACCCTGTTTAGGTTCACTGCCAGGGCATGAGCCAAAAAATAAACAATGACAAAAAAAAATATATGCTCCACAGGAAAGACAAAGCTGTTGGGAATATAATAAAAACTCTGACTTCGGGATAGAGGCCAGATGTTTTCATGGATATTCCTCAACAGATGTGAAATTTATTAAAAAGCCTAAAACTACCTGAGCATGAGGGAGGGAAGAGGGCCTGGCACAGAATATGAAAGGGCTCACTGGGGAATTATTCCAACCATACTGGCATTTTCTGATGCAACCCAGAACTTCACAGGCTCCTTCTAAATCTCTGGTCATTTAGGAGGACATGGGAGGTGGTTTCTATAATTGGGAAATACAGACACCCCTTTTCAGGTGTGAACATAATTTGCAGCAACTCATTAATAGTCTGCTCCAAATTACAAGACTTTAGAACGTTCCTTGAGTTCTAAAGCAAACCTTCTCCCCAAAATGACAGTAGCAAAGCAAAGAGTTCGTGATTAATAGGATTTTCTCTCAATTTTTGACAACAACGACTCGACGTGACAAGACTTAAATAAAATTGATTTGTTTCAAAATATTTTGAAACTTGTCCCCCTCCAAAACTTCATCCTTTTGTCAGTTTTCAGGGGCAGCTACTCATCTTTTGGCATATTGTAATACCACTTTAATATAACAGCAGCTGTATAAACAGAAGAAAGAAGAAATGCTCACTTCTGCTCAAAACTGCTAAAATGAGCATGGCAGAAGTTAGTCTTGATTTTGTCATCTTAGGGAAAACTACAACTAAAGAGACTCCCAGTGTAATTTTAAGACTCAAGGTAGCAATTTTGATGACAGAAAAGACAAATCACATAGAGTAAAATTTTGGATATTCTTATATAAAGACAACACTGATTCCCAAAGATAATCGTTCCATTTCATTACTACACAAGAGTTTAAATTTGTGTTTGGAATAGAGTAGTATTTTTCGTTATGATTTGACGAGGTGAGTCTCAGATGAAAAAAAAAAAAAAAAACTACCAATGGCTAAAACATGATAATTCACATTGGGAGTCTAGCGGTTATGGTAACATCCAAAGAGAAAGGATAATAATTCACCTGAATGTTGAACTCATTAATGCCTTAAAATAAGAGGCATATAATTGGAGTCAAGCATGGAGGTGCTACTTCTAATTTTAAAAAAAAATGTCATGGGCCAATCTTCTTTCAAGACGTTTTGACGTACCTTTTTCCATTCCATCCTAGTGATTTCATGTAGAGGACACAAGCTCATCCGTGACTAAGTGGGAGGTTTATCAGAAACCCTTACCCAAGGAACTGAGCACCAGAAGGTCCGACTTCGATCAGACGACTGGCCAGGCCTTCTCCTTCCACCATTGGAGGCATTGTCGCCAGTCTGTGACGTTTGACAAGACGGCAGGTGACTCGAGTTGGGGCAGTACATTTCCGAGGTGGAATAATGATACGGAGCCCATTGTGTCTGCACCCTCTCATCGCACCACCTCGGGCATCCACCATAAAACTAACCAGGAAACTAAAAATTAAGATAGAAGATTAGCTGTGTTCTGAAATATTGGAACCAGATAAACAAGCTTTGCCAAGTTAATTCTTTCCCGTAAAGCTTTACTCTCATTTCTATTTTTTGGCATGGTGGCAAAACACTTGTCTTTAAAAGTTATTTTACTTTATGCCAGTGCCTTTCTGTTTTGTCATTATTTTCATTTTTGTATTATTTTGATCTTTATAGAAGAATTCTAATTTTTGTTGACAATACCGATGTTAAATACAAACTATAAATTCAAAATCTGTCCAATTAACTCAGAAAGAAAGTGGGATGAAATTATATAATGAACACTAGTGAGTCTTCTTTTGTTGTAAATGTAAAGACTTCTCCTTTCTAGGTATATCCGTAAAAATCCACATAGTTTACGGATAAAGAGAAAAAAATAAATTGTGGTTTTGGGGTGCCTGGGTGGCTCAGTCAGTTCAGCATCCAACTCTTGATTTTGGCTCAGGTAATGATCTCATGGTTCGTGAGTTTGAGCCCCATGTCAGGCTCTGCGCTAACAGCACAGAGCCTGCTTGGGATTCTCTCTCTATGCCCCTCCCCTACATGTTCCCTAAATAAATAAATAAATAAATAAATAAATAAATAAATATCAAATTGCACTTTTTCTAAGTTAATTCAACCTGACTTTTCAAAATTGCATCTTGCCCACCCCACTTTAATTCTATGACCTAAAAAAAAAAAAAAAAAAAAAAAAAGATTCACAGGGCTTTTCCCAAGATCAAACCCATGTACATGCATCCTGCTCTAACGTCGTCTTACCCAGGATGCAGGTATTTAACTTACTGCATTCTAAAGGAGAAGGAAAAACTAAACGTTTTGGATAGAATGAATTTACTGGTTCACATGCACTTTTTCAGTTCTTAAGTAGGAATCCCTCTGCCATACCATTGTAACTAAAGCAAAGATGGGGTGGGCGGGAAATAAGATAACAAATCATCTCTACACTGTGTTTTGAAGTGGGAAACCCTGGGCTCATGCTAATGGGAGAGATCTGTGCATCATGATTTTCCCCAAAGTATAGTAAGCTGTGTATGGAAAATCACAGCTAATAATTTAGAAATGTAAAGGCTCCTATTCCTATTATTTTGCTCCTTTTCTGCCAAATGAGTTGTTCCTGAATAAAAGAACTATAATCCAAGTGATTCTGTTTAAGAGTACCAAGAAAAAGGATTAGTTTTAACCTTGAAGTTGCTTCCTGTGGGATGGTCTTAAAGGATCCTGCTACAGCCTAGTGTGAGTTATTGTCACCCTGATAGTCCTAACACTCATTAAAGACTTGGAGGTACTTGTTTCATTAAGCAGCAAAAATTACACCAGGCAATCTGAGTGTTGTACACATATACACAAAGACACAAACGATGTGTACACCCTTATACAGATTACATTACTATCCTTCCCAATTTTCATCGCATTTGCAAGATTTTATATACCAAAACAAAAAAAAGGAAAGCAACATACAGGTGTATTATGGATCTATTTAGAGCTTAACAAGCACAGAACTACATCAGATTCACCATATCTAGATATCACATCCATGACAACACTTAAAACATTTGAAAGGTATTTCATCAAAGTAAGGATAGAAACACAATACATTGATGTTATTTTTAGACAAGTGATGGAAATATGTTAGCATCTTCCTCATAGCAGAACACAGAACTCATTAAGCATGCTATTAAACAGAAATCCTGTTGCTAGTAATAAAAATGGATGTGAGGGAGCCTGGAGTGCCTGTCTGAAGCACATCATGCAGGACGAGACCACGAGAACTGTCACTGTCCTTCTCACATGCAGGAGCCAGCCTAGAACTACCCCTCACACCCAACCCCCTAAGTTTTTAGTATAGGGCAAAAACTGAGGAGTGTAATCAATTGTTCAGTACTCAAGAATAGATGTTTCTGGGCTTTATCAAAACAAAATGAAAAAAAAAATGTTGGCTGCTGTTCTTACTACTTGTCTAAGTATGAATTCTTAAAAATAATTATTTTTTATTTGTTTCTTACAATGTTCTATAGCTCAAAAGGATGTAAAACTGGTAGCATTTCAGGGCACCTAGGTGGCTCACTCAGTTAAGTGTCTGACTCTTGATTTGGGCTCAGGTCATGACCTCACAGTCCTGGGATCAGGCCTCATACTGGGCTCTGCACTGACAGTGCGGAGCCTGCTTAGAGTCTCTCTCTACACCTCCCCTACTTGTGCTCACTCTCTCGCTCTCAAAATAAACATTTTCTTTAAAAGTTAAAGAAAAACTGGTAACACTTCTAGATGAATACAAAAGTTTCTTCTCCATATTATTTTTATTTGACAATGATATTTATGTCAATTTTTGTAAAAACGAGGCAACACTAAGTTTCAACTAGTAGCTGAAATATTCCAAATGTTCCAAATGCATTGCAATATTTCTGACTTTCTCTACCTTCTTTAAATTTTTTCATCTTTTGATTACTGTCACATTGAACAATAGAACAGGGACTCAAACCCATAAGAACTTATTAGAATATATCCACTTAATATTATCCGTCTTGAATATTATTTGAACCTATAAAGCCATTTAGGGAATTTCCACCTGATGTTATATGCTATTGTGTTTCCCCTGTATGTATTTCAGTGATGACTTAGGGCCTATATGATGTCCCTATCTAGAAAAACATGTTAAATATCTTCTGGTGGTGCATCTTCTAAAAAGTGAATTGAAGTAGCTATGTTCTTAGCGGCAATGTTTCCATAACAACGTTTGATTACTTTGTCTGATTTTGTGTCATTGACTGTTCCTTTTGAAATCTTCTTTTGTTCTATTTACTCCATAATTTCCATTCCCATGCATGAGAAGCATGCAGTGTTTGTTTCCCTCCTACTGAGTGCCAGGTGCCCTGCTTGGAACTGAGGATACTGGTAGTAAAAATACAGTTGCTTCTGCCAAGATGCTCATAGTCTAAGCCCCAGGTTTCACATGATGGTTTTTTTTACTCAGAATCACTTAGTTTCCTGGTCAATAAGAAGTGAATTATAACCACATACAGGAGCCATGTAAGTACCATATTGGGCGTGACCTTGCTCCTCCTATTTCTTCCTGTGTTCTCCCAATGCCTAGAATAATGTAGATGGAGCACATAGGTCATCAATAACTAATGGTTGAATGAGTGAATGGAAGAATGAAAAGAGCAAGTTGTAAGGACTTGTATATATTTATATCTAATAGAGAGAAAAGGCAGCAAAAGTGAAGGTAATTCAATTATTTGGTCTCTGGACAACCAATCCAGTCAGAACTCATTCAAATTACTACACCCAGATATTTCAGCTCATAAAATAGCAAAATAGTTGGGAAGGACTATACTCAATGTTAAATATTCTTCTATAGGCCTTTACCTGCCCCCAAATAAGAGACTTGATATATTTATTTCTCTTGGTAGATGATTAGGAGAAAATGGGAGTAACCAAAAATCAAGAGTTTGAATATAACAAAGTCAACGATTTTATTAGGAGTGAAAATTTCATAAAGACAGACCAAAGATTGGGAAATCAAAACAAAAGAACTTAAAGGCTAAAGCTGCAAGTAGATAAATTTAAGTTTATATAGATCTGGGAAGTAATACTTAAGTACTGCACCCAACCAAAGCAAATTGGGGAAATTAAAGCGTCAATATGCATAATTCAGAGAAAAGAAAAATAACATTTCCAGAGAAAACAAGCCTTTGTGTCTTTCTCAACTAACTAAAGGAAGTAGCAAGACTAACCTAAAATGACAAGCTCTGGGGAGGGAATTGTCTTTCGCCAGAGAGCAAGGGAGGGGGCTTTCCAGGAGGGGAAGAGGGAGAGGGAAGGTGGGAGGGGGAGAGAGAGACAGAGGCAGGAGAATTGAGAAGAAAGCAAAACAGAAAGAGGTCAAGAGAGAAACGGAAAGAAGAGAAGACATGAAAGAACAGTAGTAGTCAGAATGAATAAAAAGGCATATAAATTCAGCAAGAAAAAAGTCTACAGAACTTACTCTATAGTCTACAGACTCAAATAACATAAGTGTGGAATACCCACTAATAAAAAAGCTGGATATGCAGAATTGTATACTAAAAGAAGTCTTTTCTTCAAATGAGAGGGAATAAGAGAAATACTAATTCAAGTGCTAATGAAAAGTCTTTTAGATAAAACATGCTCGTTAATCCCAACAATTTCTAATATAAAATTAGGTAAGCATTTGAACACTTATATTAAAAATACCAGAATACCAAAAGGTTTCACGATTCCGATAGGTAGTAGAGTTAGTAAAGCTATTCTGCAGTGTAAAAAACAGACTGTAAGAGACCATGCACTTTTTTTTTTTTTTGTACCACAGGAAAAAGTGAAAACCTGGAAGGTATGAGTCATGAGATGAATCAGCTCACATACTAGAGTTAATTAAATAAATAGGATTTTCTCATATTTTCAGGAGATTAAAAATGGGATAATACTGTAAACATTTGGAAGTAAAAGGAATAGAAGTAAAAACATATAACTGAATATGTACAGAGGAGATGGTATATGGACTGAAGCTCAGCCCTGCTGTTTGTGAACTTTAAGACTGAAGCCTTGTTGTGAGGCACCTGGGAGGCTCAGTCAGTTAAGTGTCCCACTTCGGCTCAGGTCATGATCTTGCAGTTTGTGGGTTCGAGCCCCACGTGGGCTCTGTACTGACAGCTCAGAGCCTGGAGCCTGCTTCGGATTCTGTGTCTCCCCCTCTCTCTGCCCCTCTCCCGTTCTCTCTCTTTCTCTCTCTCAAAAATAAATATTAAAAAAAAAATACTTAAGCCTTGTCTCAATGAGGGAGAATCGTATTACCACCAAGGGTGTAGCATGGATTAAATCATGTGTGGGTAAAGCGTTTAGAAGTCAGTAAAGGCTTGTTGCCATCCTTTTCCATTCCCTACACCCATATGATTTTGTGTATTTCGAATGTCATAAAAACTACAGTGCAATATAATGCAACACCTAAGAAACAGAGAAACTAACTTTTATCAGATATTTAAAATGAACATGGAAACTCGCTAAAGCAGTTTAATATGATGGTGGAGTTTTTATTAGTTTATGAACTTCACTGTTTAAGTAAGCTATTATCACAGGGCACAAGATAATGGAGCAAGTACATTGGTCTTTCCTGGATCTATCCGTCATCTATCATTAAATCTATCTCTGTCTTGAATTACTGCTGTAACCGTTGCCCTCAAGTTTCTCATCCATAAAATGAGAGAATTCGGCTAAATAAACTCTAACGTGAGCTGGTGTTAAAATTCTATGTACCATTTCCTGTTAACTAAAGTTTGGAAACCTACTGAAATGTTTCACGTCAGACGCTCTGTAAGAATTTTTATTTGGAAAATAAACTGCTTTTACTGCAAGAAATATAGATTATTTTGCTGGATGCTTAAAACAGTCAACGAACAGTTTTGGAGAAAATGTGTACGCACATTCCACTGAACACTGACTGAAGACTGTACAGACAAAATTTATCACAGAATATACTCAGCTTCAATTGCATATCTTACTCTCCAAATGAAATTCAGCAATCATGCAAAACAGAAAGTCTTTCTGAAGTTTTCTAAATTGTGAGATACAGTGTTATCACAATTTAAAAAGAATAAAAGCAAAAGCAGTCCACCATTATTATGCAGATGATTTGCCTGCAAATACACAATTTGATTAGCTAAACAGGTACATGCTTCAGAGGAGGCAGCAGAAAACAATGACTCTGGTCTTTTGAGGACTACATCCTCCACCCCAAAAGTTACTAATCCTTAGGTTTACTTTTAATTCATCCAGGGGTGGGGACAGGGAATTAACAGCATTCAGAGTTAGTTACTGGGTGAAAATAGGAAAAAAAAAAGTCATCAGGGTGCTTCAGTGATCCACATATACATAGCAAGAGGGCCTTAAATTAAATCTGATTTCTGGGGTTATGGGAGAAAACAATATCGTGAGCTCTTTCTCCTCTCTAACTCCCTTAATTCCTTCCTACCTCTCCAAATTCCATAGACTGAAAAACTGGTGGAAAATCGCTTTGAAAAAAAATTGGCTCCAATTTGTAAAAAAATCCCCAATTATTTATCACTCACAACATTCATGTGTAGAAACAGAATATTTACTGTGTTTTAGAAAAAGTAAAAGGATGGATTTGAAATTTTGAATTCCAAAATTGGAAAATAAAAAACTGTCTTATTTGTAGACAAGCTGTGGTATCATGGTGAATTACTGTACAATAAAAATACTATAATCAGTAGTCTGATAAGAACCTTTAAAAATAACTTTATTGAAATAATGAAGAATAGATATTTTTAGAAAACTGGCTAGAATTGTTCTATAGCACAATTTCCAAAATATCAAAAGGTTGCACTTAAAGCAGTACTAGCAAAGAAATGCCCTATTAATAAATCTTCAGACTTTGGTTCACCTAGAATATAGTTAAAAAAAAAAAACCCTGCTAAGTGACCCTTAAAATCATAACCTACAATATAACTAAAATAGCTCAACCAATTTGCATAAAAGCTGAAAATAACATTCTTCAGCTCTATGTAGCACTTTTTCTCACCAAAGAAGTAGAGATGTGGAGACTCAGGTCCAAAACAGGCTCTCACAGTAGCTCTACATTAATTGTGGTGCAACCCCACCTACTTTCCAAAGGAAAAAAAAAATACCCACTTTCCTTTCACCACAGAGAAAGAGAATTCAGAAATGACCACAATTTGGAGAATATAAATCTCTCTCTCTCTCTGGCTAGGTATCTTCACACTAAAGCATCCTGAGATGGGGTATATGCAGAAGGAGATGGTGAAAGGGGGAGAGGAGGAGGCGACATGTTCAGAGAAGGAATTATGCAGAAGTTCACCTGCTGTTGTCACGATCAAGACATGGAGAGGTGCGGCTGCAACAGAATAGATACTTTAGCACAGAGAAGGAATGGATAAAGTGAAATATAAAGAAGGAAATCAGAAGTGACTTTCAACCAAAATATATTACTTATACACCAATACAGTATTCACTGAAAAAAGATGGAAATACAAATGAAATATAGCTCTATGCAAATGCGGAGAGAAGAGCAAGGTATGGGGGTTCACAGTGACTCCCAGTTCAGGGAACTGGGGATGTGATAAAATCACTGGATTTGGATTTGTAGCCTTATTCAACACTGGCTGGGGGAAGCTCATGTAACAAAGTCTGAGTGTCCCGGGGAAGTTGCCAAACACCAAGGGGCATTGTAATAAAAATCACAGTCTTTGATTTGATGGACGTAGTCTCCAAACTTTTCAGTCATACTTTTAATACTTTCAAAATAATGGTAATGCCCTTTCAGTCTTCTTCCAAAGAAATGCAGGCAGAAAAGGCACAATTTGAATAGCTTCAATGACAAACAGTAGCATCAACTATAAGGTAGAGCAGGTAACATTAATTACCTACTAGCAGGTAACAAAAAACTATGCTTTTTTCAAGACTTTCATTCCCTGATTTGTGGTTTACTGTTCTCACTGGCCACACTGTCTAATCCCATTTTCTAGTCCTTTCATGCCTCTTCACCCTGAGTCTGCTTTTCCACAAAACCCTCCGTAAGTTTTCATATGATTCACTTGTGTTTTCAACACTTGACAATATACAAAGGGATACATGTTTAATGGACCAGAAACCCAGCCTTACAAAACAGTTGTTCTGCCACTCAGAAAATAGTTGTCCTCATCCAAAAGAATTTACCCTCATGTACCTTAAGAAACTGGGTTGTCTGAAATACATAAACAACTAAATTAACTGCTATAGGAATTTGGTAAATATTGTCAAATGAGAAACAGTCTTGATTTCCTTGCCTTTCTAACGTCACCTTCCACTATTTGAGCTAATTACCTTCATAAGTGTTTTTGTTGACTGTTTTTTAGAGTAGTTTTAGATTCACAGCAAAATTGTCACCATGTTTTAATGAAAAAGGAGTCCTTTAAAAGATCACTCTCTTATAGGTTTGTAGCTCCTGTAATATATTTGAGCATAACATCACGAAGTGGCATTTAATTGTTGGCACTGGCTGTCATTAAAGGACTATAAAAATAATACCACTGAAATAATAACATTTAAAATGAATCACAAAACTATTACTAGAAACTGTGCCTTATTTGTTAATTCATTATGCACTTATGAAATGGAGGAGAATTAAAAACTTCAAATTCTTTGCCCAAGCTTATGT
Source organism: Felis catus (assembly GCF_018350175.1). Lineage (NCBI taxonomy): Eukaryota > Metazoa > Chordata > Mammalia > Carnivora > Felidae > Felis > Felis catus. The sequence continues at coordinate 109,972,863 of NC_058371.1, forward strand.
TGGTATACTCATGACTGGTCTTGCTAGAAATGACTGTTTAGATTGTGAATCAGTAACACGATCCAAAGAACAGCAACAAAAATATTACTGTCAGCCTTTCTTTCGCCAGATATTGGCTGTATATACTGGGTGCAGAACAGGTTTGTTTTTTTTTTTTTTTTTTTTTTTTTTTTAAGCACTGATACCTACTCTTTTGTAGTCATGGACATTAGTCATTGGAAAAATAGAGCAGAGGTTAAAGAAAATTACTAACACTACTTTTGGTAAAAGTGTGTCTTCTATTAATCTAAAAGCCCTTTATGGAATCAAATAGAACATTATACATAAAATTAGAGGCATATGCAAAAAAACACTGACTTTATTATCCCCTTTATCTAAAAATCAACTATTCCTTACATTTTGGGTAGATTTGGAAGTGACTTAAGAATTCTCCCAATCAATTAAAGAAAAACTTAGTTCCCTAAAAACTATATAAAAATGACTACATGGGTGCCTGGTGTATAATGAACAAAATGAAAAAGAGAAATTATAGATGATATGATATAATGAATGTTATTCATATCCTTTAATATCATGGTAGCTTTCAAATACCATGACACTCAAAATCCTTGTGTTCAGTGTAATTACTCATCCCATTAGAGTCATCTGTGGCATTGCATTCAAATTCTAGAGACCTCACTAGATATAACCTAATAAAAATAACAAGTCAAATATTACCATTATGAATTATACTAGAGTGGTATTGTCACTTAAAGTATTCTGAATACATTCTGCTTAACTTATTTGAAATTTGTGAACGATTTAGAAGGTGTATATGAGGGTTATATAAATACTAATAGCTATAATTTATTGAGTACGTATTCTTTCAAGGCAAAATGCTAATTATTTAAGAAGCATGGAATCCATAAAGCTCCCTTATCAGATCCATAATATAACTCATCTTATAAACTGAAACTTATAAACTGAAATTATGTAAATAGATATTTTACATAACTTGCCCAGTGTCATATATGGAGTGTCAGGGCTGGGAACTGAATTCTGATTGGTCTGACTCCAAAGCACACTTTGGTTAGTGTTTGAATAACCAACATGTTATCTGCCTTCCACTCATTGTCTTCCAACTTCAAAAACAACAGAGAGGTGTGTTTCTTAAAAGTAGAGGTTAGATCTTACTTATCTATTTTCCTTAGTGCCTGACACAAGGTTTAGTACTTTATAGAATTCAGCAATGTGTGAAGAATAAATAAGTGAATGGAAGAGATAAAAAAACATTTGAGAGAACTAGGTATATGTTAATTACCTAGATCTCCCTGGCAATCAAAGCTTTACTAGGCAAAGTTGTTCCTTTCTAACAGTTTATATATAAAACAGACATATTTGGACTACTGGTGCTGGTAGAAAATGCCAATGCTAAGACCCCAACAACAGAGATTTAAATGTAATTAGTTTGAGTTGGGGGCCTGGGTATCAGTATTTTTTAAAGCTCTGAGGGGATTCTAATGTACAGCCAATGTTGAAAATTGTTTAGAATCAATGATCATGTCTGAAGTTTATAGAAAAATTGGCTTATTACAGACCAAGAGTTTAAACATCCTTATCTTAATAAGTGGTTAATTTTTAACCAGTGGATGATCTTGTTTCATCATAAGTAATTAACTAGAATTACTTATGGCATGTTTCTAGTTTTATACAACTGGTGTGTATATTGATGTACTTAAGCTGAATAGTTTATTGCCCTTCAGTAGTTAAAAGGTTTAAGGAATTCCTTTTTTAAAGTAAATTATTTATTCTGAAAACTGAAGTACTACCATAACACTTTGACTCCTGTAAATTCAGCTATTGATATTTAATCACTCTTTGCCTAAAATAATCTTGTCACTTTGTAGGCTGGTATAGACTTCAAATATTTTATTGTGATTTCTAGATTCTGATCTATTATCCTTCAGTACTCTAGGTCCAAGACTCTTTTCCTCCTTAGCATTGTTGAGAAATCTGGTAGAAGAATGTAATGTTATGTCTTTAGAATAATGATAGCTGTCAGACTTTAATTATCTCTTTTACACCTAAAAAAAGTTAGTAAATTTGGATGATGTTTAACTTGGTTTTTATTCACTTGAAATAACTCTTGTATCAGGAACTGCCTTTTACTTATTTAAAAAGGAAAAGAATATTATGATTATTTTCAATATCTATGTAACTAGTTTTAAATTCTATGAGACTGTAGTAGAAAATTAAACTACAAGATCCCAGATTTTTAACTACAGTATCTTCGAATGCTTTTCTGAAAGGAGAATATTTTAGAATAATAAAAATAAGAAAGGATCCACCACTCAAAATAGTTCCAGGGATTATGGATAAGGAGTTTGGGATAATAATTTATATTAAAGTATTGCACGGATAAAATACAAGTGAGGCTTCTTTAAATGAAAATGGAAATGATTAAATGAAAAATATTTTTAAAGCTTTTATGTAGTTATAAAATTACTATACAAATTGAAACTACCAAAATGTAAGGGGAAAATCTTTTGTGAAGAGTGAAACAATTTAAAACTCATTAAGCAAACTATTTTCTGCATAACTGAATTCTTACATCTTACAAAGATCTTTAAGTATGTTCAAAATTATTAACTCGAAGTAATCCTACTTTTTAATGGGTTTATACAAAGAGGCAGCATTTCATGCATAATGACTTATATATTATCTGGATAACTTTTAGAAGGTGACTGAGAACCTGACAGGTTGCATTAAAATTTCCCTTTTTGGTATACCCCTACTTCAAACAGTATATGAACTCTTCTATCTGTGTGATTCAAACGTCTGTAAACATTATTTTAAATGCATGAATATGTGAGGAAAGGCATTTATTAAACTAGTCCGTTAACCTTAGAAAAATAGAACTTTCTAGAAAGCAAGTGATCCTGTCCCTCTTTTTAAAGATATCTTTCAGACAAAATGTGAACAGTAAGGAGGCCACTGGTATATTCTGGTTAGTTAGCAAGCTGTCTGACGCAATTCTACTAGTTATTTTAAAACAACAGTCAGTTTTTCTATGCTGAATTCAACTCTTTGGGCAGGTTTGTTTGTGTAGATCGAGTCCATGTTGGATAAAGCAATGTTATTTACAAGTTTAAACAAAGGTCACTTCCCCTGTAAGCTAGCCATCAGCTAAAGCTACTGGACAAAGCTGTTATTTTCAAGCTCATCTCTTTTTACCTCTCGATCTGGATACATAATATTGATTTACTCACCCTGAATGAATAGGGCTGGAAGAAAGAGCCACGTTGTCTAAGTTCTCAGTGCCCCAGCTGAGACGATAAGAATTCCTTTCTGCTTCCTTGGCTAGAGTTGACACCTAAATACAAAGAACACGGGATTTAACAAAAATACTTTCTTCCAAGTGAATAAAATATAATGAACTCTAAAAAGTATCACAGGAAAGTGGTATTACCACCTTTTCATTTAAAAATATAAGACCGAGTCATTTAAAATGCATGTTTTATAATGCATTCCCATTTAAATTACACTGTTGACATAAGACCACATTTGTGAAAATGTCTTTAAAGATAGGTATTCCCATCTATTTCTCTATATCCAACCAGCCAAAACTGATAAAATCACATCTAAGATTAAAATATTCCATAATTGCCTCTCCCTGTTTTCTGGGAACTGAAAACAATTTTAAATATAAGGTAAATATAATATCTTTACCTGTACCTTTCATTTTATACCTTAAATGCATCCTATCTCACTTTTTCCTTTAACAGATATTTTATAAAGAAATCGATTTAATGTATAATCTCCACAGAAGAATTAACATGCAGAATATCACTTTGGAAAAGTCCTCAGACTCTTATCCTAGCTTGTCAACCACATTAAAAGGATTTTCTTTACACACAAAAAAATTTCTCTGGACATCTTCAGCAACCAGTAATATTCAAAAGCTCTCCGGAAAGTTGAAACGTCAAAGTAAAAAGTCACGTACCTGGTGACTGGGGATGACAACCGTGTCGTCAATCATGGCACTGTCCCTCAGGTAAGAGGCATGGCTCAGGGTGTGAGACCTGTCGGAACTGAAGGATCGAAGGCTGGTAGGTTGGCAGGAGGCCATGGTCATGTACCAACGGCAGTGGCAGGGTTGGGAGGATGGAAGGATGAGCCGAGCAGGAGAGTGAAAAAAGCCTGCTATTAGCTAACAGTGCAACTTCCAGGGGGACATTAATCGCAACCATGGGAGAAGGAAACCCAGGTCTCTGTGTTGCCCTACCTTTCTGTCCAACAACTAAACTAACACATCTTTTGACTGGTTCCTACCACTCAATGGCAAGGGCACAAGGGAATCCAGAAGTGAAAATTTGATCCTTCTAATCTGATTTATTTTCCTCCCAGAAGTGTTTGAAACCAGCCACTGTAGTTTACTTACTGCCAGGACAAGAAATTCACACAGGAAATAATGCCAGAATAGGTTGCTTAAATCTGTGTTAAATGTTAATCTCCCTGCAACTAAGAAAAATATTAGGGGGGGGGCGGGGAATAGACCACCCTCAGAGAGAACAAAATGAAAGCACAGGTTTCATTTTCTCTCATTTTTCCATTCTCTCCATGCTTCATTCTCCTCCTCTCCAACTGTGAATGACTCAACACTGGTGCACTCCCCTGGAAGGTACAGAGTGAAATGAACTGTGACCAGATGCATGCTTCCTGCGGAAGTGGAGTTCCTCTTGTTTGTCTCTGGTGTCTCCAACAATGCTATTTCAAAGGGCAGCATTGTTCCCTTTGCATGTCCTCTGTGTGGTGAGTGAAGCACCAAAGAGTGCCGGTTGCTGTGGCGATGAGATGCAAGAGCACAAGAAACCGTTTCTAAGCACCAACCAGAACACAGACACATCTGCCAGCACGAAAACAAACTGCCAGTGGACACAACCGAAAAATGAGGCTTGCTTTCAAAATGGGATTTAGGCCTTGATAATTGATGCTGTATATTTTTGATAAATCTGAATTTCAAACTTCGGAATGATATACGCAAATGTGACGGGTAAAACTTGACATTTGCATAAGTGCAATTCATTCCTTCCTAATCAATTTGCACAATCGAATGACAAATAGATTGAGATCTCATATAAGCTCATATATTTTACACGTGTTAATCTAAGAATTAAATAATCTGTATTCAAAACATTAGCCCAAAGCCCATAGGGAAAAATAGAGATGTGCAAGCTTTCGCAATATTTATAGAAGCAAAGTTTCATTTACTTTCAGCTAGTAGGCATTTGGCCAGTGAAGCACTGTAGAATTATGGACTAAATGTCAGGTTAGCATATTTCTGAGCAAAAACTATTTTCATTTTGCAAATATACCTATTTCTGTAAGCCTTATACTGTCATTTTTACGAAGTGCCAATATAGCCAACTTCAATTATCTTTGAGGAAATCATCATTTGGTAGATAATTCATAGGAAGTTAGGGCCTTCACCCTCTTATCCTGCTGTAGGTTTTATGCCCCTAAAATAGACCTGGAATATCAGAGGGTAAAGTGACGTGAAGCAAAGCAGCTGATTGTCGGATCCTATATAAATGTGTGTTTATAATACAAAGAAATCTAATTTGGGAATTCACTATTTTGTGTTATATAGGCTCTCGAAGATTCAGGCTCCAGACACAGCAAAGGCAGGAGCAGCCCAGACACCTTAGTGAGCCCATCCATAGGGGTTTTTAGTCCTGGCAGCTGATATTGGGGCTGGTTTTACAGTTGTGCAGTTGGGATTTCGATGGTGCACTTCACAAACAGGCTGCAGGCTACTATGATTAACTTTGGCCTAACCTTGAATTTGAGGATGAAAAGAGGTTAAATTATTGGGGGAAAGGATCTGTAATCTCAGCAAAAGCTCGTCTCAACTGCTGAGTAAATTTTTTTTTCCCCTGCTTTAAATCATGAAGATAGCTAAGATCCACTTGTATATGTTTTGTACCAGGCAGCAAGAGATACATAGGTCTTAATTCTACTTTGCTTTATTTTGTTTTGAATTTGGCCAAGAGAAGGGAAAAAGGAGGTGTGAAGGATCAGCTTCCTGAAATGATAGGTCTGTCTATAGGGTCAACCATCTTCCCCTGTCAGGTTCTTACCCGGCTCAGATTTGTTGATTACATTAGCTCTATCCATGGCTTTAGAATTCAGAGCTCCAAGTTGTAACTTTACACATGTAAATGTGCTAGATCTATATGAATGAATAGTGCAAAAGGAGCAAGAGGCATTGAGGTACAAGATTAGACATGCCTGCTCACAACAGCGAGTAGAGACTCTGGCAGTAGGTAGAATTGACTCCTAAACGCGACACTGGAATAGTGGAAACACAGGTCTCAAAGAGAAAGTGGAAATTTAGCTTGGATGGGAACAAACTGGCAATAAAGGTACATGAAATAAGACCTAGTGGCATAACTGCCACCACTATAAAGGTCTGAACTTTGAAAGAAGGCAGTTGGGCCTCAATTGTCACACTCAGGGTGATACTATAACTCAGTGGATGTCTGTCTGCTTGGGAATGAAGTCTTAAAGAACTCATTTGGCTGCAAGCACAGAGCTGCATTTTGCAATCTATGCGTCAGTAATAAAGGTGGATTGTTTTGATATCTATCTACTTGATACCTGGGTCTATCTCTTAACTGGTTTGAATCAGAGGGCCAAAAGAGTACTGGTGTTTTTTGTTTTGTTTTGTTTTTTATCTTTCCTAAAGCCTCAATAGAAAAGAAATACAGAAGGAGAAGAAAAAAACAAAAGAGATACAGTTGACTTACAACCAAAAATGAGATTAGGGTAGAGAGAGAAAAATATTAGCATATGGAAACAGAGAGTAAGAAAAGTTGGAGAGACAGAGGGAGGGAGAATGAATGAGTGAGAACGAGGCCCAAATATCTCTATGATTTTATTCTGTCTTACTGTTTGCTGCCTTCTAAAATGCTAACTGGGTGCTCAATCAACGTTTATAGTTTCTAACTGCTCTTGTCTCTGATATATAGAATTTACTTAAATAAATAAAATTAGAATATTCCAACAGTGGAGAAATTATTCTAGTGAAATAACAACCAGCACAAATGTCTGGAATAATTCAAGTCTCTACCCTGACTGAAAACATTACAAACAGGTTTAAATGTTTTACAATTCATTTTTGTCATAAACTCAGAGGTCATGCCATTCAGTTAATAAGGTCAAAATAACACGTATCCATAGAAGTGTGAATTTTTACTTGCTGTTCAGCTAGGGATTGTGCCAAAAGTTCTGTTATGGTCTTAAATTTATACTTTTTTCCACTATAGTAAACTACTTTATGGACACAATAGGTAGTATCAAAGTCTGAAAATGTAATAATTACTGAAAAATGTAATAATTACTATCTTAGTATGCTGTACTATTAGACAGTCAATTAATGAAGTTTTTCAACCCTACTAAACAAGTGAATATCCAAAAATGTTCATGCTTTATGTGCTTTATTGTCTGTAAAAGCTTCCGTGGTTCATGGTTACTTAGTGTTTTACATTAAATTTAAATGGCATCTTTAATTTAAAACAATAATACTATGGACACAACATCTAATCAGAATTTGGATATATTTTTAGGAATGTACATTAAATTGTACTTATTTTTGTTCTCCTGCATCCAGGTACATTTTAGGCATCAGAATCGTTTTTCTACCATCTTCAACTACACATAAGGCTGACTAGGTTCCTTTGGAGAAGCCATGCTAATGTTTTATCAGCCACAAGGTGGAGCTGTGATGTTAACACAAAATCATACCAGGGGCATGTGATAGACTTTTATTCTAGTAATATATTTACCCTTCTAGCTTAGTTATTCAATACATCAAAATTCTAATTTGAGAATAAATCCATAATTCTAGAATATAAGCACCCCTTGCCCACACACACACACACACACACACACACACACACACACACATGAAAAGTGAGCAAGGAAATGTGGATGTATCCAGGAGGATCATGTTTTCATGCTATTTAATACCTACCTGGGCATGGTACTATTGAAAGCATACCAAATAAATAATGAAAAGTAAAAATGGTTACAAAAAAAAAAGAAAGAAAATTTCCACTTAACTGCCTAAGCAAAATAAAAAAAAAAAACAAAATCAGTGAAACAAGAATTCCATGAAAATGAGATGTTGCCTGTAATTCCGTGTTGGAGATCATGAATACAATCTGGGGTCCCATAAATGCAAGTGTGGACCTAGAGAACTGACCATGACGTATTCATTTTATTGCCTCATCTCAAATGCTGATAAGTGTTCAGTTTAAGAGGAATCATTAAACCTTTGACCCCTGTTTTATAGATAATATTGTTCCAAATTTTTCTTAACCTGGTACTTTCAAAGAAAGAAAAAGAATCAGATCAAGAATTTATTCTTAGTAAAATAGAACAGGCTGAAAATAAAGTTATTTTTTCCTCTGACAGTGATATGATTATGTATAGATTATTATGAATCTGTGCAAAGCCATAAACATTTTATTTTTTGGAAATCTCAAGTCTTTTATTAAGAAACTTCAGATTGTGATGTCCAAATCTACCAGGATGTCAGAATCCAATTATAAAACACGGGCTCCATCATGAGCATTCCCACTCTCGTCCCTGAGTGCTCCTCCTTCTGCCTCTTGACCCCATGGACCACCCTCTATCTATGTCATTGAAGCCAAGGGGTCAGTCTAATCTTCTTCCTCTTCTTCACCCACTCCGTGAAATCTGTCACCAAATCTGGCTAGTTTCACCTCATAGATAGGCTCTATCTATGACAAATTTGAATTTGTCATTTCCCAATTTCTCTCCATGATCACTACCACCAGGGTTAAAGTTCAAATCTTCTCTTAACAGCTTCAATTAATATTACTGCAATAGTTTTTCAGGTGGTCACAACTGCCAGGTTTAGCCCTTTGACAACTTCTCCCTAAAATTCACCCTTAATCTCACAGTCAGAGGGATCCACCCAAAATGTAGACAAGACCTCCCCTCCTTCACACTTATACTCTAGCAACACTGCACTATACTCTTTCTCTCACACACCATGGGCCTTTGCTCATGATCTCATTAAGGCTTCAAATGCCTTTCCCACTCTTCTTCACCATCATTAGCCATCACTGTGTTTCAGTTTGGGCTCATCTCCTCCAGGAAGCCTGAGCGCTGGGGTTTCAATTGCATTCTGTGGGTACTAAAGCCCAGTCTCTCTCACATCCCATTCGACTATGATTTTAGCAATTGTGTCCTAGTCATGTTTGTACCTCTAGCAACTACCACAAAGCCAGCCCAGAAAGGCACTCACTACATGCACATTGAATTGTTTAAGAAAAAGAGAAAAAATAGGGAGGAGGCATTGATGCTCAAGGAAAAACCCCCAAGAAAACTTGTTTTTGCTAATTATCCATTTAGAATTGACTACGTTTTATTTTTTTTCAACGTTTATTTATTTTTGGGACAGAGAAAGACAGAGCATGAACGGGGGAGGGGCAGAGAGAGAAGGAGACACAGAATCGAAAACAGGATCCAGGCTCCGAGCCATCAGCCCAGAGCCTGACGCGGGGCTCGAACTCGCGGACCGCGAGATCATGACCTGGCTGAAGTTGGACGCTTAACCGACTGCGCCACCCAGGTGCCCCTAGAATTGACTACGTTTTAAAGTATTTATTTCCTAGGGGCACCTGAGTGACTCAGTCAGTTAAGCGTCCAACTCTTGATTTCGGCTGAGGTCATGATCTCATGGTTTGTTGAGATCAAGCCCCACATACGGCTCTGTGCTGACAGCATGGAGCCTGCCTGGGACACTCACTCTCTCTCTCTCTGCCCCTTCCCCACTCATTCTCTCTCTCTCAAAATAAACAAACACTTAAAAAATTAACTTTAAAATGTCTATTTCTTAGACTCCGTATATGTTAACTATAGCTTAGCAAACAGCCAAGATTAAAACTACAAACCTAAGATTATTGATTAGTGAAAAACACGCTATGTGGACAACCATATGCTTAACCTAAATTGGCAGTCATTCTTTTGATGAGGTACCATGGAATGTTCTTCTGCTTGCCTCAAAAAATAACCAACACCAGTTATGCTAGTAAGTAACAGTCAGAAAATAACACTGATTTTATACTTCAGAGTATTATATGAACCTCTTCAGATTTGTCTACAAAACCTATGCTCCTTCATATTTTTCTCAGATTGCTTTTTGTATTCAAGTTCTTGGAGGATTGTGGTCTCGTTATTTTTCATGAAAAAGTCAGTTTCAGGCACAGGTTCCTTTTGAATTTACTTCTTTTTAATCCTTCTTCACAACATACTTCTATTCACAGAAATTATGGCACTAACAAAAACACTCAAGGAAACTGCATGTGTCTGTAATTGCCACGTAGTTAGCCTGTCCATAAGGTAAAACTGGCCTTTTTATTTGCCTAGAGAAAAAAGTGGCAAATAATTAAAACACTACATTGAAAAGTAGAGATTTCTTTTCTTATCATGTCTCTGCTTTTTACTGGTCGTTTGACTTTTACTAAGTAACTTAATCTCTTTGGACTCAGTTTCCTGTTCTTTAAAATAGGCACTTAAAGTTGCTCAAGGGGTGTGCCTGGGTGCCTCTGACTCTTGATTTTAGCTCAGGTCATGAGCTGATTTCACAGTTCATGAGATGGAGCCCTGCATTGGGCTCCGTGCTGTCAGCACAGAACCTGCTTAGGATTCTCTCTCTCCCCCTTTCTCTCTCCCTCTCCTCTGCTCTCTCTCACTCTCTTTCAAATAATAAATAAACTTAAAAAAAAAGCTGCTCAAGAACGCAGTAAGGTAACATGCTCAGAGTTGTTATGTGCAGTCCCTGTTTAGGTATCAATAATGATGTCTACTTTTTTATTATTATCATGAAAAAAGTGTTGCATTCCCTCCTAGCTGACATCAAATGTAAGCTTTAGGTGAATACCTGTCTGAGCGGGCTCCCTCCAAGCTGTATCGCAGGTAATTCATACCATCCAGGAACTGGCTGCTGGGTAGAGAGTCATCACCCAGCTCTTTCAGATCCTCGGGCCTTAGGTATTCTCCTCCATCACCTGTCATTGTGTCATCACCTTGAGGCAACCAGAGAAAGACAAAGCATTATGCGTTGAATGTAATATTAACTACAAAATAGGAGGATTGTGGAAAATACCAGCATAATAGCACTGACATCACTGAAACACCACACACCAAAGAAAACAGAACACATGCAATTAAAAAGTGATAAAACTTAGAGAAACAATATTTGACGCGCTTCTATCGCTTACCAAGAAGAAATAATTACCTGAATTCTAATTCTCTTAATATCAGTCAGTTCTCTTTACTCATTTCTTCATCACTCATTTCTTTACTCGTTTTCTTTAGCTGGCTTATAGCTTATATTATTTAACTTAGTACAATATGTAGGCTGCTTAACTTCTACACACAGTTCCAATAATTTTGTACATGATGTCCAGCATTAACATTCTCTTCATGTCATTGGCAATATGCTAAGTAATATCTACTGCTCTAAAACAAATCTGTGGTATATTAAAGGAAGGGATATAATTTATAAGATTAGCAAGATATGCACATTAGGGAAAGAACACCAGAACAATGTGAACAGATTATGACATTTTAATAAACAACCTTGAATTTAATTTTAAAAACACTGGAGAGCATAAAAAGTATGTTTTGTTGGAAACTAGATGGCTTCCCAAAGGTGAACTATAGGAAAAAAAGTGAATTAAGTAACTAAGTTGTAGCAGAAAGAGATGACTAAGTGTGGTGGCTCATATTTAGAAGCCCAAATGTTAAGGGTACATCCCCTGCCCGTGATTAGGAATAGAATGCTTTCAACAATATCTTTTTCAGGTAATTCAATAAATAATACCCCATTCACAGAAATGTTCTATATGCCATTAACACGCTGAGATGGAGAAATAAATAATATAGCTGAGAGAAACTGTCTTTGAGGACTCTGAGACACTAATCACACACTTTAAGCCTCATAATCTATGTAAAGGAAAACTTGAAAGAATGGACTTTATTCCTACAACTAAGTTAAATATTGTTTTATTCTCATTTGTTTCAAATAATTGTTCCAAATCAACACTAATTTATAGAGATACAGCATTAAAGAACTGTAAGAAGGGTGGGTCTTTGACATTTCATTATTTGTCTGTATATATGATTTTAAGACCTCAGATTATTAGGTCTCTAAATTACTTAAAGCTGATGACAGACTGAAAAAAAAGATCTTTCAGTAAATAGGGACGTAACTTATTCACCATTAGATTTTTGTCTTAAAATCAATGCATTTAACATTTGACAGTTACAAGTTTCATCATTAAAAATATTTTCATGGCTCTTTCAGGGACACCATTAGACTTTTATTGAGTTTTAGCACTCTGAGTTAGGATACGCAGAGTATTATTAAAAATTGAGTCTTTAAGGGCACCTGGGTGGTTGAGTTGGTTAAGCATCCAACTCTTGATTTTGGCTCAGGTCATGATCTCATGGTTTGTGAGTTCAAGTCCCACATCAGTTTCTGTGCTGACCACGAGGAGCTTGCTTAGGATTCTGTCTCCTTCTCTCTCTGCCCCTCCTCCATTTGCTTTTTGTATCCTTCTCAAAAATAAAGAGAAATGAAACTTTCAAGATAAAATGAAAGTTGAGTCTTTAGAATTGGACAGACCTGGGTTCAGATTCTGATTCTGTTATCACTGGCTTGTTAATCTTCCAGAGCCTCAGTTTCCACAACTAGTAAATGGGAATGATACTAATAATCTATCACATATACTAGTTATATGAATTAAATAACACATAAAAATGTGTAATAAAATGCCAGAGTATAATAACTGCTAGCTATTGCTTCTACTAATACAAAATGGTGAACGTATTACACATTTAGCTAAATTTCATTTATGCAAAAATATTATAAAGAAATAGAATTTTATTGTTTAAAAATTCATAAATCTGATAGCTCTAAGGAAAACATGAGTAAAGTCTTTAAAATTATGTTTGTTAAAGTGGTCTCCACCCCACCTCCAGCCCTTACATATATTTTCCTCTTCAAAGTGTTCCCTCACAAAGCAAGATGTAACAACAGATAAATAACAATATAGTCAAACACAAAATGCATGATGTTTGTCAACTTTAAGAACTAAAAAGGTCAGGGGTGCCTGGGTGGCTCGGTTGGTTGAGCATCTGACTCTTGATTGCAGCTCAGGTCATGATCCCATGGGATCGAGCCCTGCATCGAGGCCCACACTGAGCATGGAGCCTGCTTAAGGTTCTCTCTCTCTCCCCATCTGCCCCTCTCCCTCTCTTTCTCTAAAAAAAAAAAAAAAAGGGGGCGCCTGGGTGGCGCAGTCAGTTAAGCGTCCGACTTCAGCCAGGTCACGATCTCGCGGTCCGTGAGTTCGAGCCCCGCGTCGGGCTCTGGGCTGATGGCTCAGAGCCTGGAGCCTGTTTCCGATTCTGTGTCTCCCTCTCTCTCTGCCCCTCCCCCGTTCATGCTCTGTCTTTCTCTGTCCCAAAAATAAATAAAAAAAAAAAATGTTGAAAAAAATAAATAAATAAATAAATAAATAAAAAAAAGAAGAAGCCCAAAAGGTCAGGAGAGAGAGAGATCACTTTAGGATGATGTGGTAGGTTCAGTAGTCTCCTCCCTAAAATTTCATGTCCATTTGGAACCTGAGGATGTGGCATTATTTGGAGATATGTCCTTTACAGACATAACTAAGTTAAGGACCGAGATGAGATATACTGGATAAATCCAATGTGAGCATTCATATAAGAGACAGAGAAAGAGACACAGAGGAGAATGCCATGTGAAAGCATGACATGTGAAGGTTGAAGCAATGTGTCTAAAAACCAAGGGGTGAACACCAAGAATCACTGACAGCTACTAGAAGTTGGAGGAGACAAGACTCTTCCTTAGAGCCATCGGAGGTTAGTATGGTCCCACCATAGACTTTTCACTCCCACAACTGTGAAAGAATAGGTTTGAGCCACTAAGTTTGTAGTAATTTCTTGTGGTATTCCTCGGAAATTCAGTAAAGCTGGTGAAGCACTCACTGAAGAAAGAATTGAAGCTGAGTATTTGTTCGGGCTCAGTTTTCATGGGCAGAGATTGTCAGTACTTCAGGAGAGAGGCTCGTGTGTAAGGGGTCAGGGAGGGCAGTAAAAACAATATGAAAGACTAATAATCATTACTTATTTAGAGAATACTATGTGAAATAACTTGGCAATAGTACACGTTCATGTTGGTGAGCAATGGCAAACAGTCCAGAAAGAGAGTGTCTGAACATAGTGATAAAATCAAGAAGCTCAGACATTTTGTTATCGGCCTTGTAGGATTTATTTGTTCCTCCTATTTCCCCCTCTCTTGTATGATTGGTACATTTTTACATAGGAGTGCTTTTACAAGTCCAACTAAGTTGGGTGCCCCTTTGTTTATTTCTGGGGGAAAAGATTGTAAGATCAATTCTAAGAATTGGTGTACCGAAACACAGGCTTTGTCTGGTTTGGCTATAAGCCTAAATTCTTTCCAGAAAAAAAAAAAGTACGCAAGTTTTGTTAACACTCGGGAAGACTAAGTCTACTCCTATTTATGCAAAGGTGAAGGGAATAGCTGGATGCAGAATCTGTCATGTAATACAAGGAAGAAGTGAACAGCCTCACAAGTGTTCACAGCAGAAGTGTGTCCAATGGAGATAATAGCTGTTCACAGCAGAAGTGTGTCCAATGGAGATAATAGCTGATGCCTCTACACTGCATCATAACACTGCCCTTCTGGAGTTCTCTTGATTATTATTAGTACACATCATTCCAGAGAGCCAGTGGAGAAGTTTGTACAAACCATCCAAACACAGGAATATACGGGGGCAAAAACTTTTTTTTACTTAAAAAAAAAAGGAAACAATTGTTTGAGTATGTGGGACGGGAGTCATGTTTCTACAGGTATTTTAGTTACATAAGTGTTATGACCCCTGAGCCCCACTATATAACTTACTGCTGTGGAGCTGAGTCAGCAAAGGCAGGGATCAGCTCATGATCCTATGAAGATGTAGAGGATTACTCTTACAGCTCTGTTTTCGTCTGCACAGTACGATACTCTCGGACTGAATTCCCATTTCTACCTTTTCCTGCCATGTTGCTCCACCAGGACTTATTTATAATATGACTGAGCTATTATAGCAGCTTTCATACTGGGCTTACATTCTCCATCCAGCACTTAATGGCTGTGTGCTGTTGAACAAACTACTTAGTGTGTTTAAGTCTTAGTCCTTTCATGTTCAGGGGAGCCCTTCCTCACCTGAAAAACAATGAGGGGAAATCCATAGCCTATCTCATGTGGATGCCATGGGGATTAAATGAGATAATGCACCTAGCATTGTAGATGCTTAGCAAATATTTTCTCTTCCATCAAATATCTCCTTCCTTCCAATTTCTTCCTAATACACTCATTTAGTGTATCATGGCTGGCTTAATCTTTGTAAAAATTAGATATGTTTCACTCATTAATCAAATTTTTTAATATGCCCTGATTTCCCAGACTTTTCAGTTAATAATTCAACCATTCCACAGCGAAGCCCAATATGTTTTAATGCATTAGCCAAACCGAATGACTGGATTATTTTGCCACTCTGTGTCTCTCTCTTGCACTTTCCTATCTCAGGACCTTCCATACTTCCACACTCCTTCTCTACTCTCTAAAATCTGTGTCACCTTCCTATTGATCTCTCCATTTCAGCAAGTCCACGGCACTGTGCCAGGTCTCTCCTCCTGACCTTCCAGGGCAGATATGAACAGTGATGGGATAGTGCCTGCAGTTACACTTCATTTAACTTCTACATTATCTCTCCATATATGTTTCTAACGGCATGCCCTATGTCCACCTTTGATTCCCCCGTGGTACAGGGATAGAACTTTATAGACGATAACATCACTTTTACTATCTGTGGACTGGATTCATAAGTGGATATCCTGATTACTTTACTATAACAAGTTAGCTTGAAAGGACATCTATACTTGGCTTGAATATCCTTTTGAATTTTGAAACACATACTACTATCAAAACAGATTTTTTAAAAAGGCAGGAATTGACTAATACCTTCAAAACACACGTGGCTGCACCTCGTCCATATGGATAATAGGTTCCACAAAAACATTTTAAGCACATAAAACATTAACGGGTTGGCAATGTCAACCAGCCAAGTTTCTTTACACTAATTCTTTGCACTAAAAGTTACCTCACAGTACTCAAATACTGTATATCCTACACATAAAAATTATTCAACTTGAATTTCTTTCTCGGAAAAAAATGTTACTAAGCGTTTGGCTATGTCTAAAAAAAAAGAAAGCTTCTTCTCTCACCGTAAAAGATATTCTTGATCATTAGCCAATATTTCTCTCAAATCAAGACTTTTATCACTAATAACTCTTAATCTATACGTGTTTTAACAAAAGTACACAAGATGTTATAGCTACATCTTACATTATGCAATGAGCAGCTCCAAGAAACTGTTTCCCATGAATGGAATTTCTATAAACCCACTAAGGACTCTGAATGCATTAGCTATCAGAATTATTTAATAATTATGTAGGAAATAAGGAAATTAAATAATCACTAATTTATTTGATCTATAAATTTAGATTTTCATGTAGCAGCTTTGCTTAAAGTGGTGCCAAATGTACCTTGAATCTTTCTCAGTGGATAGAATATTTTATTTTATTCATTTTTCCCTATATGCCAAAGCTGCCCTAAATCATTTTAAGAGTTACTTTTTCTTTATTCCTAGCTACCTTAATAAATCACATAATAGCTATCCATTTCATATATTTTTAGCCATATCTAAAACTTATCTCCATCCAAGAAGGATATGAAATACAATCAGTCAAGTCGTCTTAGTTTTAACAGGTTCATGCTAGTTAAATGTCAACTTATCAAAGAATTATTTTTTTTCTCTGAATCTGTATTCTAACAAGAGACCTAGTTACGGAAAAATATTTATATATAATGCTCATTAGGTAATTTAATTCTACTAATAGGTCTCAACAATTCAATTCTAATAATAGGTAGCAAACTCATTAGTAGTAAAAGCAGGTTATGGCTTTAAGCTTCCAAGTTAATAAAATCCACACACTCACATGCACACATACACAACTCCATCCATATTAGACATGCTATTTCAAAAGAAACAGATTAGTATTAGGCACCCAGATTTAAATAGTAGGCAAGTTGCTTCTCTCCAGTTAAGAAAAATTAAAAGCAAAAAAAAGCTTTCACTCCAATCCCTTCCTCTAAAGATACCTGAATCACTAAGCGCTTCCCCGTCAATAAAGTTGTCACCGAACTGTTTAAAAGCTGTTAAGAAAGATGACCCCAGAAAACAAAATATGATGCGCATATATGGATGCTGAAAATTAGCTGGCAAGTGTTAGGAAGGAACACAACATTATTATAATACTTGGAACTACTACCTTTGGCCATTATTAATTTATTTATACTAATACAGTGACCAAACGTGCTCATTCTTGTCGTAAGTTCTTACAAAAGCTGAGATACGTCGGTGCCTGTTACCAGTAGGTGAACAAATTGGTTCCAAATAACATCTCAAGTGAAGTTTTACTTTATGGTTCTATCTTGAGGAACCTAAAAATCTGCTTCTAATATTTCTTAGTAAAAGCAGTTATTATTGATACTAGTACTACGATCTATGGCAATAATTTTTCAAACGTATACATTTGACCAAAAGCTGTACTATTGAAATTCGGTTACATGCTTCATTACGTACCTCGTTAGCTGCATGCATGATTTTTTGGCAGCGATATTTTTGTTCAAGGAAAGTCAGCTGCTCTAACTGAAGTGGAGGTAGGGAGCAACACACTCCCTACCCCATTGGGTATTACATTCCAATACCCCATCCTCCCGCCAGGCAAACCCTGGTGCTCCTTTTAGAGCCCTAGTCTCTCACACTTTGAAATCCACTGCCTTAGACACTTTTTATCAACTCTAAGACTATACAGGACATATGCGATGACTTAATCAAATTCTTATGTTGAATTAGTATGACTTACTAATTTTAACCTTATCTAAGCCTCCTTTCCTCTGGACTTAAAATATATTCTGTTCATTGGAACCAATCAGAAACAGAGATTGCTCGAGATACCATTGAGAAAGTATACTTTTAAGGGCTTTAAGAGTAACTTTGAAAGTGTATTTTAACATAATTAAAACATACATTAATAATAATTGTATTATCAGACAGATTTTTTTTCCACAGTTGGCCAATTTCCAGTGCCTTTCCACTTTTTCAGTCCTGTCATTTAGTAACACATTGAAGATAATACCCATTGAAAAAATAGACTAATTGCTATCCTCTCTGCCCCAAATGGCAAAAGTGTATGTTCTGAAACAAGGGTGAAAAAGTGATTTTAAATGTTAGGATGCTGTCACTCATACTCACTGCACCAGCTTAGTCCCTGAGAAAAAGGATGGCTTGCTTGTCTTTGTGTAAGAGAGTGACAGATGTCACAGAAACTGAATAAAATTCTTACCCTCTTCATCAGAAACATCAAGAACCTCAGTCATCGTCTCAGGAACATTTAGCTTGTGTTTTTCCGTAATAGTCTGCAAAGGAAAAAAAAATCATTAATATGCAAGTTAAATTCCAACACAAGAGCAAAAGAATCACAGAGGAGGTCACATGGACAGCCTCAGCAAGCCATCCCTCCCTGGGCATTTCATCTTCCCACATGGATGTTTGGAAGCTTCTTTTCTTATTCTCTTTCATGAAAATTCCTTTGTTCTTTCTGAAGATATACGATCACTGACTCCAGTGAAGTTGTACAAGAGGAAGTTCATTATTTTGAGTACCTTTTTGAAAATAAATTCTTTAGCAATGGCATTAATAATTAGTCATATTGAGAAAGCAGATTAACGTTTTCAGGGCTTCCCTAAAACAAACTGAGTGATGTCTCCAGAAAAGCTTTAAAAAGAAGCAATGAACATATGTAATTTGTTAAAAACAAAGCCATCGGAAAAGAAGTTGCAAACAAGGTGAAAGACAAACTGGGCAGAAAATGTGACGCATGTCTTCTGGGACCAGAGGATCCATGGGTCTGCGGTTCTGGTTTGTCGCTTATATGCCTTCCACCAAAGCACTCCAGAGCTGTCAAGGCCACTGCCTTCCATTCCTGATAGGCAATGGAAGGTTAAAAGACCAGGTTCTGAAGACTGGCTACCTGGGTTCAAATTCTAATTTCATCATTTATTAGCTATGAGGCACAATTTCCCTGATATCTCTGTGCCTCAATTTTCTCATGTGTAAAACAGGGATAATAATACTAGTTCGTAAAACTGTTATGAAGATTAAGTGAAATAATATAAATAAGAGTTCTAAGAACAGTGCTTGGAACATGTTAGCACTCAAATATCTGCAGGCATAACATCATTATTATAACTGTAATTCAATACTAAATTCATCCTAAAACTGAAGAGGCTCTGAAGTTTTTAGTCATTCAAGGCACTCAAGAAACATTTAGAATGCCTACTGCATACCAGGCACTGTGTCAGACATCAAGGATATTACATGTTAAAAAAAAAAAAAAAAAGACAAAAATCCAATCTCACTACTTGAAATATCACCTAAAGACAGTCAAGTCTCAAGCTCATATCTCTAGTGTCTGCATTGAAAATGCATTAAGTGCATCGACTGGCATTTTAACAGGAACGCTACCTAAGTCAAATTTTTAATTAAAGCCACTAAAATACAATAATAAACAGCTTGTCTCAGGATTTTAAACTTTGCTACATAACGAACAGACTTGTTTTAATGGCTATAATGACCCTATCACCAGTTCTTTTCTTTCCCAAAGCAGTAGAGAACTTCAAATATGTTTACAGGGTAAGTCAACTAATTTGAAAATATATTCACATATACATGTATATCTGTGTGTCTAGAGGGACTGATGAAATCACAATGCGATACTACCTGCCCTTTCAGCGGTCCTGTATCTCCTCCGAGAAAAAGCAAGACAAAGTGGCTCAGAAGAGCCAGGTATTGTAGAAAGGAGAGGCAGGGAGGCCTCATCTCTCCACCTTACAATCATGTTCACAGGTAACATTCTCTTATACCTCTAAGTTTTTCCATGTATCCTCTACCAGAAACATTCTTCTCCCTCTTTTCTTGGGCTCATATTAGAAGTAACTTCCATGGAGAAACATTCCCCAATCCTCCCTGATGAATTTATTTTTAACTGTGACTATCTGCTGTTATGTACTGTTACAACTACATCATACACAGCTGTATGTGCCTTTATCTGCTCCCACAGAAGAGTGTGGGTCATTAACGATATGATTGTTTCCACAGAACCTGAAACATAGTTAAGTGCTTCTCAAATATACACTGAATAAACCAATGATAGACAATTATGCAAAATATATTTTAAATCCACATAACAACTGAATAGACTTTCTTTTGGGTGACAAAACAGTTAAAGAATGGGAAGAAACTGAGAAGTCAGTCTCATGTCATCCCAATGAAGCCACAGTTGAAGATTAAACTACTAAATTCAGCTTTCCTGCTGAATGTTGCAGATGGTGTTTAAAGAATTCCATAATGTCTTATTCACCAAAAACAAACTAAACTTTAGGAAAAACAAAAGCACCCATTCAAAATTCTGGATAATAACAGGTGGTCAATAAATATTTGTTAAATGAACAAACTTAAGACTATCATTTACTTATTTCTATATTAGTTTATAAATTTAACATGACTAGATTAAAACCTATGTTTTATACCAAAGGTTTTCAACTCTAGCTGCTAATTAAAATCAGAGAAAATTTTAAAGCACTGTCACTTGGATCCCATTACAGAACAATTAAATAAGAACCCCTGAGGGCCCAGCTATGAGTATTTTTATTTTTATTATTTTTTAAGCTTATTTATTTTGAGGGAAATTGAGAGAGACAGAGAGAGCATGCAATTGAGCAGGGTGGGGGAAGAGAGAGAGAGAGAGAGAGAGAGAGACAATAGAGAGAGAGAGGATCCCAAGCAGGCTTTGCAATCATGGTACAGAGCCTGACAGAGGGGCTGTATCTCACAAACTGTGAGATCGTGAGTTTAACTCAAGAGTTGGAGCTCAACTAAGCCATCCAAGTGCCCCAACTATGAGTATGTTTAAAAAGCTGTTCAGATGG
Organism: Felis catus; assembly: GCF_018350175.1. Taxonomy (NCBI): domain Eukaryota; kingdom Metazoa; phylum Chordata; class Mammalia; order Carnivora; family Felidae; genus Felis; species Felis catus. The sequence goes on from NC_058371.1 coordinate 109,994,080, forward strand.
GTCTATTGTGAGCTCAAATGGAACCCATTTGGAGAAGCGTACAAGTTGCAAAAAGTGATTTGCATTTAAAATAGAGGAAAGAGACAGTGACATCCTATTAAACTATGATATTCTATTAATTTTTAAATAAGATTCTCAGTGTAAATGATTTAAAAATGTGAAGGGATATCTACTGTACTAGACTACACCAGAAAGTTTATTTTGCAGAAATGTTCTAGAGTATTTGCCCTTCAGAGGTCACGTTCCACAAGAGGATGCTTCTGTATTTGAAAATAAGTGACAGAAATATTTTTTAAATGATGAAGTTAACTTGCCCGATATTCTTAGTTTGTATCTTCAGACACTGATAATAGGACCGTACTTTCTTTGAATTTCTAAGAGTGGAAATAGCTTTGCTTTAGTTTGGTCATTGAATACTATCAAAGTTATTATCAGCAAATATAGGTGGCAATCAAAAATTAACACACAGTGATCACACTGGTCATAGATATTTTTCTGTAAATATAGTAAAAATGCCCTCCACATGCAATGTAGTCAATATAGTATGCATTTGTTCGTGATGTAGTGCTTGACCTTTAGAAGGCCATCAATAAATACATGTCAAATGCACAAATAAGCCCTCCTACTTATGAGTAATATTATAAGAAATGAATACATATTTCCCTTTAAAAAGAAGTGTCCTTTGAAAACTTGATTATCAAAACATAAATATATGGTTTCATACAAATGCATCTGAATAGTACATAGAAAACAAGGATATAATTAAATGATCACGGGCTTCTCCTCCTGCTATAGAATCTAAGATTCTGTAGTCAAGATTAGAAACCACTCCAAAGTTAAAATGGTGCACAAGGCACAAATTTAATCCTATGTAATTAAATGAGATAATATGGCAATATAAACAGGATATGATAGATGGAAGGCTTAACAATGAGTTTTTAATATACACTATGATGTGGGAAAGATGTAAAAAATAAAACAGGAGTCCTTAACGTGCTGTTTTGTGAATAATAGATAATATCTGGTTTCTTTTAAGCAAAAGAAAGTGTGTTTCACTGACCTCTACTTAGCCCACATCCCTTGTCGACCATTTCCTTTGTATCACATACTCACCAAGTCACCACAGCACGATGAGTGGTCTCGGCTAGTATGCCACCTTCTAATGCCCACACACAATGGCTCCCATCAGTGGAGCTACGGGCTAAATTTGGTTTTGTTCCCAAACCTATTTATACCAATTGTACATGTTAACAGAATGTCTGTAATAATTTAAATAGTATGTAAATAATATTTTTCTATAAAAACTAATGAAAATGGTTTGGAAATCTCAACATAGGTGAGCCACCAAAAATAAGTGCTACTCAGGTGTGGCTGAAACAATTATACAGAAGATTAGAAAGAAAAAAAAAGTATGTCAAAAGTTTAAAAAGGTTCTGCACTCAGCATAGTGTTGCTTTATGATAATATACTTTAAGTATACATTGCTTTAAGATAATATACTTGATAATGTTTAAGCTTTAAGATAATATACGTTGCTTTAAGATAATATACTTGATAGTATTTAGATCAAGATATAGTTATCAAGATATAGATACTATCTATTAAGATATATCAAGACATACTGTCAAGATATAGATATAGGATATATACACAAATAAAACATAGTATGTCATAATGATGTTTTTTTTGCGCAAGAATGATCATTTAGCCTTCTTCTAGTCAATGGACCTGTATTCAAAAAAAGATCTTGACTCCACCTCAAAAGGTGTCAGATAACTTCAAATGGATTTATTGCATTGCTGTTGTTATGATTCCTGTTTGAAATGACTTACAGCATTAGATAAGATTTAGGACACTGCATATTTACATTTCCTTAATGTCTTGTCAAAAATTTCCCCAATGTTTAAATGCTAATGTAAATACAATGTTATTTTTATTTTAGTAGCTTATTCAGTAATTTATGATGTCATTGTTATTTTAGTAGCTGAATCAGTAATTTTTAGTCTACACAACAGTGATCATATGCAACTTAAAACATGATCATTTCTGAAATTATGTAAATAACACAAATAATCAATGACAGCTGATCAATAAGTAGAGGGATGAGTCATAGCTCAGTCTTCCAAACTGCTTTAGGTAATTGAGCTTGTCGGCTTCTGATGCCAGAAATGTGTCCCCCACACTTGGATGTCCATTCTGGCAAACACACAATGATTGTAATCCTGGGAGAATGCTAAACTGCCTCATATCCCCCACTGGGTCTTACAAAGTGAAGTTAGAAAAGCAAAGGTTAAGGAAACAAACCACAACTCCAGAATGTCTCAGAAATTTCTGAAGCAGTGGCTTCTCCCTTACAGACTGCCGCTTTACTCTTCTCTCTACACAATGACTTTATTCATACATTGGGGGAAAGAACTCTGGAAGGAGGATTAGCATGGGAAACTTTCTTTCATGGAAGAGAACCCACATGGCTGCTCAAATGGCACATCGTATGAATCTACTTATGTGAAATTTGTACATTTGTTGTGTAGCTGTAATTCAACTGTTACGCTTAAATGGTGGTAACATTAAATTTAATTTTATTAATTTTACATAATTATTAAATGGTCTCTGCTATTTGCCTATTCACCAGTGAGTAGTTCCAAATTGTCCTTAGTGAATCTGCAGACTTTAGAAAATAATATTGAATATGATACCTCCAGGAAAATCAACAAATAACACTATTTCAGTGGGTTGTTTTTAATAGAAAATAAGGTGAAAACACTTCTTTTAAAAGAAAATTTTAATGTTTGTTTATTTTTGAAGGAGTGAGAGACAGAGCGTGAGCGGGGGAAGGTCAGACAGAGAGGGAGACACAACATCCCAAAGCAGGCTCCGAGCTGTCAGCACAGAGCCCGACATGAGGCTCGAACTCACAAACCGTGAGATCATGACCTGAACTGAAGTCGGATGCTTCACTGACTGAGCCACCCAGACACCCCTAGATTAAAACACTTCTTTCACAAAATTCATGTTAAACTACTTTTAGTAAAGTCAAGATCAGTTATGTCAGAGTGATTAAGAACATGGTCTTCAGAATCTGACAACCTAAATTTGAATCTAGATCTACCCTCAATGCCTGCCATATCTGTAATCGCTAAATATTAATTTTTAATATCATTAAAATTATGTTAACATGTGATAACATGCTTCACATAACAATATGTGAAAAAAGTATGAATGAAAATCTCTTCCTAAAGAGAGGAAGTGCAAAGTAAGAAGGCCCACATCATAAACAGGAATAAGTTCGTATTTTCAATCCTTAATCCCAAATTCCATTTCACGAAACAATAAAACTCACAATTCTAAGAGAAGAATTCAATACTGAGAGGCAGAAAGCAAAAATAGGGCAGCATCAAAACATGTTACCAATAAAATTAGCTATTTAGATAAAGGGGGTACTTGTTTAGTTACTGTAGGCAATGACTTCTCATCCCAACTAAAAACAAACATGCTATTATGTTTTACATTTGTTTGTTGGCTTTTTACCTAGAAACTTGATTTCTAAGTATAGTGGTTGTGATTGAGGAAATGCTCAGCTAGGCAGTGTAAAGAATCATAGTTACCAGAAAAGATAAAAAGCTCACAGCTCTAAGAGTAGTTTTCGTATTCCACTAGAGCTACCTGTGGTAGAGATATGACCACATGTCTAATTTCTGAAAGGTATCTGAACTTGTTTAGTGATAGCATTTAGCAAGCTAATTGCTCCTGTTTTCAAATATAGAACTATACAGTTAAAATCATTCACTCTAAGTAATATTTATGAGCCTAGAATCCCTTTGAAACCAGACACGTAAGTCCCACAGTTCTGTTGATGTTAAGGAAGAATTTATACTCTTACAAAGCATGCCTCATTCTCCACTCCCATTAAACTGTAAGCTGCTGGTTGGGGAGGGGAGGGGAGAGGGTTGGTGGTGGTAACGTTTTCATCACTAATGACTCTTCAGTACTCAGCACAGACCCCAGGGCATATTTTTTATCTAATAAATATTGAAAAAATGAGTTACTTAAAGAAATGAATGGAAAAGCAGATCAAATAGGAAAAAAAAAAAAAAAAAGCAAGCTTGCCATCTAGTGGTCACTTGATAAAAATGTATGTACGTGATAACCAGAGCATGGAAAAGCTAATAAAGTTGACAGAAACATGACTTCTAAGAATTGATGTGCTTGGCCACTAAATCTTGCCACTAAAGCCTTTACTTATCTGTGATTTATACATTGTTTCAAAGTTTCCAAATAAAGACACATATTATAGGTTCCTAATATGAAGATTTTCCTCTTCTAGTAATCATCTAGTAAGAAAAAGCCATTAAGATTCAGCCACACATAACAATTGAGAAGTATAGTGATAGGCAGTGACAAGACTTGTTTTTTCTCCTATATAATTTATTGAAGCTATACCTTAAATCTTTAAACAAAATATTGTGGTGCACTAGCTGAAGGTTTTAAGATTCTGCTTGAGAAAACAAGCAGTACTATTCTCTCCCATCTAAATTCAGGCTGTGTCTTGCAGTTCATTAATAAATCATACTCCACTCTATTTAAAATTTCACATCAAACCAACTGTATTCCATCTACCTCAATGTTGACAGGGGCTTGGTGTCAGTCTGAAGAATAAAATTCCTTTCTTTTTCCACATATCTATCAAAATAAAAAAGTGTTCTAAAACTATATGCATCATTGCTCGCTTAAGACATTTACTAGAACCCCATCCAGACTTTTTTTGTGTTGATTTATGATCTTATTGTCTCTAAAGAACATCTAATGTTCTACTGTTGCTCTATTTTTCTATTTTAAAAAGAAATTAAAGAGCTGTTGTTCTTAGAGTTCATGCTTAAGAAAAAAACGTTAAGAAGTAAGTTCAAAGAGAATAGCACTTCCACTTTCGGCTGTGAGTCTCCCTCTTCCGAGGCCTCCGTTAAGCTTTGCTCCAACTGAGTAGTAAGAGAGCCTTACAACTCACTATTACCATAGCCTTCACTCTCCTAGAGTTTCTCTGGCAAACGGCAGTGATTATCACTGCTTCTCCTAAAGAATCAGCAATCATATTCAAAGCAATAAAAAAAAATTAAGCATATATATATACTCTGTCATGATACAGATATAGTTTACCTACTAAGTACAATCAATTTTCTTTTTCAGTAAAGGAATAATCAGAAATAAGAAAGTGAGGATGAACTGTTCTCACGGGAATGCATTTGATCCAGTCATGAGCCCAGCATCTGGAGGTTGAGGGTCTTTCCAGAGGCTGGAGTGACCTCATGGCCAGGATCAGAAGTTTGCTGTGGAGTGTCCTACAACTGTTCCTGCAGTAGGTGTCACACCCAACTACAGTGAAAGGGCAGAGCAGCGAAACGACAAAGAAGTCAGTCCGGGGCAGTGGGGGGGGGGGGAGAACTAAACATAATAAAATTATGTTTACATTTTATATGGGTTGATGTTAACTAGAGGAAGCTAAAACCCCTGTATCCATTGTGTAAATGTATTTATTACATCTGCATACTTCTATGTTCTGCAATATAGTCACCAAAAGAAGTTCAAAAACCAAAAGCTCAACGCGTTTTATACGTGAAAAGTGTGTGGCTTGAAAACCAACACAATGGAGCCAAAGCCCATCAGTTCCTTTTACTCACCGTGGTGGTGGTGGTGACCTCCTCCGTTACAACCTTCAGGGTGTCGACCACGGAGATGTAGCCCAGACGCTTAGCAATCGCCAAGGCAGTGTTGCCATTCTGGAGACAGTGAAAGAGAGAAAGAGTGAGAACTGAGAGGGAGGATTGCGCCCTGAGCCAATGAGCTCACCGGCTGCTCCGCATGAGCCAGCATTTCCTTCCAAAACAAGGCACAGCTTAGGAAAATCACTAGTTTTTACCATTACAGCTGAATCTCTTTGTAACTTCTTTAGACTATAGCCCAGGTCACCATGGTAACACAACAAGCTGCATCTGCCTGCTCTTCTAATAAGAAGCACTTGACGCTTTAACCCTAAGGTTGTCAAACATCCCAACAGATATTGCACTGTGTTTAGGAAAGTACCTCTTGATCGGAGAATGATGCCTCCAAAAATTATTAGCAAGTATCAAATATTCTTACTCCTCATCAGAGGTCAGGCCATCTGCTGCAGGTAAGATGTTACCACAGGGAACTCAGTAACATATTTAGCTACAGCTGTGCACAGAGCTCACGGTGCAGCAAAAGAGCGCGAGCCAGCAACTCAGGCTCCAGCCCAGGCCACTGGGGATCCCGGTTTGTTTAATTGCACCGCTTAGTTTACATTTCAATGGCTCCACATCCCGAAGAGCTTTGTCTAAGCCAGCAGCCTCGCAAACTGTGCTCCCTTAAGAAGGCCGGGCGGGAGGGGCGGACTCGCGCTCACATCTGAGCGCCAGCTGTAAGCAGAGCACGTTCCAGCAGCCTAGACGCAGGGCCCCACTCCCCCGAGAGAGAGAGACGGCCCGAGTCGGGCCCACGGCTCTCCCTCCCCGGGAAGCACTACCGGAGAAGTCACGCTGATTTCTGGAAAGGCTTTCCAGAAATCCCGGGCTTTCCAGAGTGCGGGGGTTTATCGAAGGGGGATGTGTCTGAACTCAGCTCAGACAAGGGGCCGCCAGGGCGGCAGAGGAGAAGGAAGCAGCAGCGTGGTGAGGGGCAGCCGGCGCCTGCCTTACCGCGGTCGTGGCGTTGGGCTTGGCCCCGTGCTGCAGCAGGACGTTGATGATGTGCGTGTGGCCCTGCTGGGCGGCCTGGTGCAAAGGCGTGTAGCCGTTCTGTGGGTGACGGTGGCGACGACGGCCCGACCATAGATTTGCAGCGGGAGAAGGAAAACTAGGTTAGCCTTCATTTTGAATCCCTTAGTCTTATTGACAGCAAATCCATCAAGGATGCCTTTTATTTGGAGCGCAGTATCACCACCACCCCATTTCTCACCAGCAAATACTCCCTCTCACCTTATGGTCTGCTAAACGAAGAGAAAAGACTAGCTGATGAAATAGACTAACAAACTCCAGATTATAGCTATTATTATATGTTAACTAATTAGCATTAAAAATGGGTATGCTGAGAGATTTCTAATGACAGAAGGGCATTATCACAATGATTTCTTCCCCGGGGAAAAAGAAAGAGTAAAATCTCAAAATCTTTTTAACGGAAAGATGCACAGGATATTTTCACAAGCCACTGCTTGTTTGTTAGGACTTTTCTAATAATCTTTGGGCCAGCGTTAGGGGTTCTAAACCAACGAAAGGAAATCGAAATCTTCCATTCCTTTCAGAGAGCAGCTTTGGTCCAAGAAGAGCACACTTAGAGAATGGAACATTTCGTTGAAAGCTGAGTAGCCCACTTTCAACAAAAAATGACTTTAAGAATTAGGTTCTTTTTAACATCCTAGTCTGAACTTCCTCATAGCTGAAAGCTCTGTAATCCGTGATTTGTGAGGAGCTGCTGGTGAGGTTAATGGGAAGCCAGTCTTGCTCGGAACTCCAGTGGGTGGCAGGTAGGACACAGGTTGGTTGCATATTCATGTTAATTAAACAAAGGGCGCCAAATCCTTGGAGGCACAACAAAGCATTACTATCTATTATTCATTGAACATTCACTTTGTGGCGGATACCAGACCTTATATTTGTCTTTTAATCTTTGTTATCATCCTAAAAATGAAGGTGCTTGGTACATAGTTGGTGTCCCATAAATAATGAGTGACTGAGTGAATAGATGATTGAATAAATGAATATTTTTCTTCCTGTGTCAGAGGTGATTAAATGGAAAACAACAGTTAAATCATTTCTTTGTGATCATTCTAGGTTCAGAACCTGTATAGATCACAATGGCCAATGGCTATCAGACTACTTTTTTATTATCTCCCTGCCTCATCCTGATAAAATTTCATCTATATATTTGAGACCCCATTGTCTGGGTTCTAAGTTCTGAGTAGTCCATTCATACCATGAACTTGTAGGAATATATATCCCTTTATCTAGTGTCACTGCTGCCTCGTGACCAATACTACTCCTATCTACATGAAGTGTCTGTATGCACAAGGTGCCACACGATTCCTTCTATGCTTTTGCTGTGGCTCTTTTGTCCATGGGAATGTCCCCACATGTGTGTGAGTCTATCAGTCTGAGAGCCTTTCAGTCTAGAACATCATCAGCCCTGCCGTGTTTGGTATTCATCCCTGCAATGGAATCACCCCAGGCAACCTGGAAATATAAACCGATTACAGGGACTCTGAGAAACCTGCTATTGCAGGGACTCTGCTCTCAAATAAAGTAATTCATGGACATCTGAGAAGCATAAAGTAGTGATATTTTTTTCCCGAAAATTCTTCCTTTCCATTGTGTTTACAAATGTTCCACCAACCAAATTTAATTCACCTCTTCAGTATCAACCAAGTTCCACAAGCATTTACTAACCACATGTTATGTGCTAAATAAGAGACACTGTGCTTCCATAAATTAATAATGTCAGAGTAACATTCTTGCCCCCAAGAGCTCACATTTTTCAAGTTGTCAATGGACATCATAGCCAGGAAAATGTCTCCCGGGCCTGACTTAATTTAACCTTTACCTGAAGCTTCTGGTGCATGAGTATATTTGCCAGGGAAGTCTGGAGGAACTCAAAAACTTTTACATGAACATTTGGTTGCAGCTTACCCATGGTCTTAGGCCCATTCTGCTAGGAGCTCTTGACCCAGTTCTACCAACTTTTAGCATATCCCAAAACCCCTCTAACCCTTCATTTTCTCATTTGCAAAAAGGGAATGGCCAAGATTTCAAGTCTGGTGAAGGATCAGATGTGTTGTCTGTGTAACTTTGATTTATCTAAAGTTATATATGCTAAGAAACATTATTTTGGTATTTTTTTTCTTCCTCATTGAAGAATTATATGATCTTTGCACTATATTTCACAAAGAAAATTTTCTTTTACATGCTGAAGTTCTAAACCCTTTTCGCAAATTGATCATATAATTAACCAAATCTGGGTTACCTCAAGCTGATGTTATAGCGTTTCATTTTAATTTTAAGCAACTAATAGTCCCATAAAACAAGTTCACTCTTCTAAGTTCTTATACCAAATCATGAATGTTTGAGGGGAAAGGCAGTACATATGTTTACATTTTCACAGCAACAAAACAAATTTTTAGTAACCATAGTTACATGAGATGTGAGGCAGAAAACATAAATCCTTTTCCAAAAATGCCATTTGATGTGAAAAAAATTCTGAAGTGTTTATTAAAAGAACATCTTTTGATTTATGTATCTGTCCACTCCTCTGAAGACATATTAAAAGAAATATTTTCTTCCAGAAGCAAGTCAAATCTACATAGTTCAATTTTTAAAAACTTGAAAATTTTAAATGAGATTTTTCTCTCAACCAAATGTCTATGTGATTGAATATCAAACCCCAAGCGGGTAAATGACGTTATCTAGACAATATGTCTGGCTTGTAAATATTATTTCAACATTGACACACTTAACAAAAGTCTACAGTAACCGTTTTCAAGTTCCACCAAAGTCTCATTGCAGAGCTGCCATTATTCCTCTCAGAAGACCTGGATTCCAGTAAGGATGTCTGTCCTGGGGGTGTCTGGGTGGCTCAGTCGGTTGAGTGTCCGACTTCAGCTCATCTTTAGTTTGAGCATTGGGCTTGCTGCTGTCTGTGCAGAGCCGACTTTGGAGCCTCTGTCCCCGTCTCTCCCTGCTCCTCCTGCACTCATGCTCTCTCTCTCTCTCAAAAATGAATAAACATTAAAAAAAAATGTCTTTCCTGTACGCTTAAGTGTGATCTGACTCAGCAGAAATGGGGTTGGGTGCTAATACCCAAGAATTCATCTTCAACCTTTTACATGATCTCTAAGTACAATTTCATGAAAAGTCCAGAACTGCTCAGAATCTAGGCAGCAGCTGTTCCTCCCAGAGTCACATGAGAAGTTTTGAATCTTAAATATCAATAGTAGTAGTTATGATTTTAAAAACAACTATTTTTCATTTGTAAATATGCTTATGTACAGACATGATTGTGCTTCTGCTTCTAAGAGGATATAAAAAGACTAACTTCCAAAACTTAGGTTTCTAATTATTAGCATCTTTGAACGATGACTTTGAAAACTCTTGAATGCGCTCACACTAATTTAGTCGAGCCCACTCACATAGCTGCAATAAAGAATTTCTGATATATAAACTTAAATGAACAAACATGTAATTACATATTTCTTTGAACCAAAGAACCTGGAGCTGCAAGTTACATTAGGCATCGTAGCAGTAGCTATATTATTCACTTCTCTTTCCCTTGAAACAATTTGAGTGCCTGGAAGTATGGTGTCATGCTCCAACCTTGTTTTGCTGAGTAGGACCTTTCAGTTGCCACTAGAAAAAACATCTGGGCTCAGGTCAGCTCTGCATTATCCTTGAGAACTTGCAACCCAGGCCTTACACACCATTGTCTTACTAAGCATTACCACGTGATAGTCCAAATGTGACAGAGTTGGTGGGATTGGTGGGGATGTAAACTGATGCAACCACTATGGAAAACAGTATGGAGGTTCCTCAAAAAATTAAAAATAGGACTACCATATGGTTCAGAAATTCCACTTCTGGGTATTTATAAGAAAACTAAAACATGAACTCAAAAAGATATCTGCACCCCCGTGTTCATTGCAACATTATTTATAATAGCTAAGATATGCAGCAAACTAAGTGCCCATCAATGGATGAATGAAAAAATAAATACAATTGCACATATACACACACACAATGTAAATCATTCAGCCATAAAAATGAATGAAATCTTGTCATGTGCGACAACATAGATGGACCTGGAGGGCAACATTCTAAGTGAAATAAGTTAGAGAAAGAAAACACCATATGACTTCACTTCTGTGCAGAATCTAAACAAAACAAAATCCAAACTCATAGATACAGAGAACAAATTGATGGTTGCTAGAGGCAGGGGGTGGGGAGTTGGGAGAAACAAGCGAAAGGTATCACAGGGTAATAAACATTTTTTAAGTGAAATACAATGGATTTAAAGTTTACATGATATTGAGTGTCCTGTGTTCAGCTATATCCTCTGTATTTAGAGGGCGAGATCCTTCCCTCAAGGGTGAAGAAGAGGTGGTTAGAACATACCCAACCTTTTATCATACGTCACCAATAAAAACACAGAGATTTAGAGGTATGTACTGCTAATAAAAATGTTTTACATGCACATTTAAAAGGGAAGCACTATTGCTATTCACAGGACGTAGTATGGGAAAATACTGTTGTGAGAAAGTGAAGCACTGATAAGCTAGTTTAGTTGTAGGGAAGTTATGAAGTGGTCGCCTGGCAACTTAGTTCAGGTCACAATATAGAGACTCGAAAACAAGGAAAAGGATGACTAGGTGAGAGAACTCAAGAGAAGGATTTCATAGCATGGAATAAATGTCAGGTAGGAGACTGAATGATGACTGATAAGATTTTAGGTACAGTGAGTTGACATCAATGACCTATAGCGATGTAGAAGTTAGATCATTATACCATAGCTTTGAGAGCTTTGGCCCTGAGGCAGACTGTCTGAGTATGAATTCCAATTCTTCCAATATACACTCTGTGACCTTCGATAAGTTATTTAAATTCACAGTGTAAAATGGAGATAGGACTAGCATCTGACTATGAGGTAATTTAGGGATTAAATGATTTAATATAAATAAAGTCATATATAATGTATATGTGACTCACAGCTTGCATTTAATAAATATTAGTTTAAAAATTTAAAAAAAAAATGAAAGGCTCAGGGTCTAGGCTGCATGTCTACATTTCTTCATGTGGAAAGAGGGGGTGACAGGAAGGCAGGCCAAGGCCTTGAAACAACATGAAGAATCAGCCAGAATATCAAAGTGTTCTAACAGGCTTTTATTGTATTCTGCAGTAAATTGTTAACTGGATATGAGCTACTTTAACTCTACAATAAAAGTAGTTCTGAAGCTAACCTACCTGGCTGTCAAAGGTTATGAGAATGAAAAGCCTCAAACAATTGTACAAAACTATATTGCTTATTCAAAATCACTTCAGAAGAACTAAAAAGAAAAAAGTACATTTGTAGCTATGGTGAGCTAGTGAAGTGTCCACAAGGCAGAAGCTTTCTGCTTATAGAAAATAAAAATGAGTACACATATTTTACCTTGGTTTTTGCGTTGACATTCGCACCCTGCTTCAGAAGAAAGTTGACCATTTTCACATTTCCATAGTGACAGGCCACAATTAAAGGAGTGTAACCAAGCTAAAATAAATAAATAAATAAATAAACAAACAGACAAATAAATAAGTACTCTTACTGGTTAATACTCAAGGAGAGAGGGATTAGGTAGAATTTCAACTATGGTATGATGGGTAGAAATTCTATTCCACTGTGTAAGTATTACTTAGCAGATTATTGACACTTTCTGTGGATACAAATATGGACTGAAGCAGATCCCGGAGCACATGCAACTTCAGCAAAGGGAATTAGACACGTGTGTGACTTCATCTGACAAAGGCCCAAGAGAGACACAGATAACTGAATCTGAAAACAGAGATGAGAGATGGAGTCTGATAGCCGGATGTGGAAGAGATACATGAAAAATGTAGCTTAGGTGGGCTTGAAAAGTTTCATGGCATAGAGAAGGAAAAGCCAGTTTAAGACCGAGGGCTTGGAGGCAAGTAAGCACAGGAAGAAAAGAGCAAAGTCACCTTGACTGGCAGAAGCAATAAGGGAGAGAGGGTGGACTTAAGCCAGCACTGTTTTAAAGGGTCCTGATATCACCATCTCCATTTAGACTTGATTCCAGCAAAACTGGAGAACCGTTATAGATTTGTGAGCAAAACAGAGTCATAATTAATTCAGGATGGACTTTTGAGGAGAGGGGCTTGGACTTGGGTGACCTAAATGGGGGCTACTGGGAGTCATCCAGTTCAGAACCTGTCACACTATTCAAGGTGATTTGCTTTACCTTTGTGTGAGCATCCTGGTCAGCCCCATGCTTAGTAAGAATGTCAGCAACATTCACTTTATCTTCCTGGGCTGCAAGGTGTAAAGATGTGAGTCCACTCTAGAGAGAGAAGGGAAGCAAATGGGTATATTTGGAAAAGAAAATATATTTCATCATCTATAATGTCATATCTATTAAAAAAAAACCCAGAAAATTCACAGGGTCTCCCAGAACCTGCAACTTTTGATATCTAAGACAAACCCTCAAAGTTAATATGTCTTTCCATTTATGACATATTCTCTAAGTTAATCAACACTTTCAACAACAAATTAGATTTTCTACATTTGGGTACTTATAATGTACTTAAATATTTATATTATATATGATGTATTTATGTTATATTATAATGTGCTTAAAATAACTCAGCTAATAAGCTTCCAAACAACATTCATTTTTTTTTTAACGTTTATTTATTTTTGAGACAGGGTCACAGCACGAACGGGGGAGGGTCAGAGAGAGAGGGAGACACAGAATCTGAAACAGGCTCCAGGCTCTGAGCTGTCAGCACAGAGCCCGACATGGGGCTGGAACTCATGGACCGTGAGATCATGACCTGAGCTGAAGTCGGACACGTAACTGACTGAGCCACCTAGGCGGCCCAACATTCATTTCAAATCCATCTGTGCCACCTGCTGAAATTAGTTATTCCCTTAAATAATCAATCAACCAACTTCTACTTTATAACTGTAGCAATAATCTGTATTTTCATCAATAAAATATCGTCTCAATGTAAAAAGTGTACAAGGTTACAGGAAATGAGTTGAGAACAGTTTTCTCCAGTACCCAAGGATAGTATACAATCTTGGAGTTTCCTCTAAATACTAAATAAAAAGTGACCCCATCATTTATTTTTTTTTAATTTTTTTTGTGTTTATTTATTTCTGAGACAGAGAGAGACAGAGCATGAGAGGGAGAGGGGCACAGAGAGAGGGAGACCCAGAATCGGAAGCAGGCTCCAGGCTCCGAGCTGTCAGCACAGAGCCTGACGCGAGACTCAAACCCACAGACTGTGAGATCATGACCTGAGCCGAAGTCGGACGCTCAACCGACTGAGCCACCCAGGCGCCCCGTGACCCCATCATTTATATACAGCACCATAAATCGGCCAGCTTTATGTAAAATGTTTGGCATATACACATCAAGTAAATATTTTGATTATTTGTATATGCAATTAAAGTACAGTTATGAATTAATACAAGATGAAAGAAGAGGGAAAAACTGGTTTATTAAGTCAATGCCACAATCTGGCAGCCTCACTACACATGCAAGTAGTTTCTAACAAACAAAACTGACATTAAAAGAATCCCTTTAAATCCTAAGTCATTTGTGTATTTAATGGGTATTTTCTGACTACCTTTCATATGCCATGAAGTGTTGTAGGTATTTGAATATATCAGTGAACAAAAGTTTCTTCCCTGTATGCTAGTTAGCAGTATATTCATTCCATGTTTCTCTCCCCCTACTATTGCTCAAATACCTGGGATGTGCATCCTCTTCCTGTACATCCTGTAGCTGTATACTGAGGTAGTTTCTGTATGTTCTGAGTTGTCAGCCCCCATCCACCTGCCCACCCCTACTCCCACCCCCACCTCCACTTTCCCAATTCACATCCAATTAGAATCGACCAGCCTCCCCTGACCATGGATTTGCAGTCAGGTTAAGTTGAGACAGCTAAGCCATGTTCTTGAAAATTCATGATCTCTAGCCAGGGAATACTCCTAGAAATGGACAAGTCCTCTGACATTTAAAAAACAAAATTAAAAAAATGTACAGAGAGAAAAACATTCTCCAACTAGAGAGAAGTTTTTTTATTTGAGGCCTGGGGCTTTGAAATCCTTATAGTTTTGGCTGAGCTCAGCTTTGAGTTCTATAAACCATCAGGATGAGATGGAAGATAGACCTTTTGCATTAAAATGTGCTCACTTCTTGGGGTGCCTGGTGGCCCAGTTGGGTAAGCATCCAACTCTTAATTTTGTGATTTCACAGTTGGGGAGTTTAAACCTCATGTCGGGCTCTGCCCTGACAGTGTGGAGCCTGCTTGGGATTCTCTGTCTCTCCCTTTTTCTCTGTTTCTCCTCCATTTCCGCTCTCGCTCTTTCTCTCTTTCAAAATAAACTTTGAAGAAAAAAAAAAGGACTTTTTTTTAAGTTTTTCTCAAAATAAATAAATAAACTGAAAAAAGAGGACTTTTTTTTAAAAGTTTGTTTGTTTTGAGAGAGAGAGAGAAAGGGTGAGTTGGGGAGGGGCAGAGAAAGCCAGGGAAACAGAGAATCCTAAGCAGGCTCCCCACTGTCAGCACAGAGCCCGATGTGGGGCTTGAACTCATGAACCATGAGACCGTGACCTGAGCAGAAATCAAAAGTCAGATGCTTAACTGACTGAGCCATCCAGGTGCCCCAAAATGTCCTTCTAAACAAATACTATACGGTCCTAAAGTATGAATAAAAGGACAAAACAGAAGATTCTTCCTCATTTTGAGTTTCTTCATATGAAAACAGCAAACACAAAAATGTTTCTCTTTATGGACACAATTGGTCTTTTAAAATGTCACTGAAGTGACTATGAAGGGAAATGATCATCAACTATCTCAAAGATATTTTAAATGGCATGTCAAATGTATCTGCTGTTTTCTATACTATTTGCAGAATAGATTTTCTACAATATAAGATTGCAAACTAACAGCCAAGATGAGAATCCTCTACACTTTTTTATGATAAAATTGCATACCTAAATCAAATTATGAAAACTTTTCTAATAAATCAAGAAAATAGAAGATGTTGAAGGACTTCTTTTCAAAAAGAGGAACTTATTTCCTGAGATGCACTAGTGGACTCTACAACTGATTTTTCATTATCACATGGTGACTGGATAAGAAATGTAATATAATTTCTATATTTTAGTTCTTATTGAGAAGTAATCATTTGGAGAGTATGAAATTATTGATTGCAGTTGGTCTTGAATAGCAAAAGAATATATGCATGTTTCAAAGGCTTTAGAAAAATGTATTATTGGCTTTGCTTTTTACCTGCAGTTGCATTAGCTCATTATAATACCAACCAAAGGGTAAGGTTATATTTTTATAGATAGATTCTATATATTGTATTATTATTAAGATATATATAAGCGTATTCCCTAAAGTTTTATTCTAGTGACAAATACATCATATCTTCACTTAGGACAGCACTCAAATCTAATATTGAAATCATTGTTATGAAGATAACATAATTAGTTTGTGGTTCAAAATTGAAAACATTTCTTCACTGTGAAGTATGCAACTCAAAAATATTCATAAATATTCACTGACTGACTGATAAAACTCCCGCAAAGGAAGTAATACGTTTAGAAGAATACTATCAGAGAGTACATAGTTAACTGATTCCAGATATGAGTACACCATTTTTACAAATTAAAAATAGCAGTATCAGAAGCATTGCATGATCAGTTTCATGAAATGCCTAGAATTTCATTCTACTCAAAATTTTGCTTGATTTGTTTATGGATTTCTTGTGTTTATTTTCAAATGCATATTTGTTTTTAATGGACAATAAAAACTCTCTGCCCTCTTCATATACTGATGTTAAATGAAGTATTCTACCATTGGTCTCATAGTGAGAATAGCCCCAGTAGGTAAATGACCACCTGAATGGCATGGTTTAGATGACCACAAGGAAATCCATGCCCCAGACTGTAATGACAGCTGATATATTGAATGTAAGGCTTAATCATGTTCATTCATGTTAAAATATAAAAAAATATTTTTTGGAGAGCTAACTCTATAATTATTTCTGACTATAAAAAAGGATCTGTGAGGACTTTAGATAGAGAACAGAGAAGTGTATAAGGGTAAGGGATTTACTGGAGCATTTCTGAGTGATAAAGACACAGAAAAGGACTCTAGAGGCATTCAAGACAACTGTCTTTTTCATAGTTATTTCTAAAGGACATAATGCTACATAACGTATTGATAAATGTTATTAAGACCAATTTACAACTGAGTCTCCAAAAGCATTAATTAGCTCAACGGTGAGATGTAGAAAACTCTGTATTTGTGCGTTTGTGAAAAATCCTAAGAAACTTAATTTTCACTAAACCTATAACTTGTCTTACATAAAGCATTAAGAGATCTAAATGATGAGCTAACTTGGGGCACCTGGGTGGCTCAGTCCGTTAAATGTCTGATTCCTGATTTCAGCTCAGGTCATGATCTCACAGTTCGTGGGTTCAGAGCCCTGCATCAGGCTCTGTGCTGTGTCAACGCGGAACCTGCTTGGAATTTGTTCTCTCTCTCTCAAATAAATAAATAAACTTAAAAAAAGTAAAAATAAATATATAAATGATGAACTGACTTATAAACATAGGCTTCAACTTTTAGTTTCTCAGCAGCTGGCTCCAGGGGAGTATATGTAAGTATAATGTTTTACTATACATTACATAGATAGGTAGGTAGGTATGCAGGCAGGTAGGTAGGTTGAGTTATAGATATATATAGAGAGAGAAAGAGGGAGATGTATAGACAGACATGTACTTCTAAAGTCCAAATATTTTCATATTTGAATAATATCTTTTCCTCTTCTTCCTAACTGTTGCTCTATTATAGTTAGTGTGCTTGTCCTCAGGAGCCATTTTCTGGAGAAAGGCTTAAATGACTGCAGTTCTTTATTAAAAACACTAATTCCCTGGCCGCCACCACCACAACTACCCAAGCTAGGCTGAAGTTGGCTATACAGACTTCTAGCGAGTTCCTTGTCCCCACCCCCCAACCTCTCAGGTGCCTCTGATGCTCAATCGGGCTCCAAAATGGCTTGGGTAGTGGCCATGGACCAACAGCTTAGAAGCAGTTGTTTGGGCCAGATCCCAGAGAACTGTCACCTCTCTCTGTATCCCTCACTCTCACTGTCTCTGTCTGAAATTTGGGATTATGACCGGCAGGTACTATGGCAATCTGGATTGACTTCTTAAACTGAAGTGATGTTACCTCTTCAGAGCTATGGGGTCATCACTTTGCTCACAGAGAAGCAGAGAAAGTAGATCTGCAGAGACAGGTAAATGAAACTGACTCACAGGGAAAAGTCAAGATTCAGAAATGTAGCCATATAGGCAGAGAGTCCGCTTCTTGCTTCCTTGTGGTTTCTTGTTCATCGGAAGACTCGACTGTTACTGTCCTTGAATTCTATAAGATATCTCTATTTCCTTTTAATATATCCCCCATTTTTTGTTACACGTTGTCTTTGATTGGTTTCTCTTTACACTCATCTGAGAGACTCTTGGCTAAAACAAGAGGCAAAAACAGAATACCTTAGTTGACATGTGAATATTGGCTCCCTTATCCAGAAGCAAGGTGACCATATCCGTGTGCCCCTCCTGTGAGGCCAGATGGAGTGGGGTTACTCCTTGCTTTGTTACAATGTTAGTCTCCGCTCCATAGTTCAGGAGTGTGGAAGCGATCTGCATTTGATTCTTCTTGGCAGCAATATGTAAAGGAGTATAGCCATTCTATAAACAAAAAACAAAAAAACAAAAACACAAAAACAAAAACATATATACATCGTAAGTTTAACACTTGCCTTAATATATATCTTTGCATATATATTCAAGTAGGAATATATATTCAATAGGAAATAAGAATCTCTAATCAATAGAAAAGTTAAAAAGTGAGTTTACAGTAGATCTAGATTCTTACCCATTAAAGTTCCCATCCAACAACACCCACTCGTATCTTTACAACCAACATCAAAAGGCACCCATTCTACTGTAAGACAGGTATAGATACAAAAACCCCAAAGCTTAACATCTCTTTTTATAATATAGGTTGTCTCCTGCAGAGCAACATAAAATAAGTCAGGTTCCTCTTCCCTATGACTGTCCTTTAAATACCTAGAGATGGTTTTCATGTCTCCCTTTACTCTTCTTTCCCAGGTTAAACTTCCCCAGTCCTTCAACTATTCCTGACAGAAGCCCCATCTCCAGACCTCTCCATTAAGGAGGATCTGTTCTGGACTGATTTTAGTTTGTCAACACTGGTCTTGAACTGTGCTACCCAGAACTAAATGCTATGCTTCGGATACAGTTTTAATAGTACAGAATAAAATGGAATTTTATATTGTATATTTTATATTGTATATTTGTTATAACACTCCTGCGACTATGCTTCTAGCTGGATTGTACTTTTTACTTATTCAATAGCTATTTAGTAAGTAGCTAGCACATGCCACGCAGAGTGTGAGGATATAAAGGTGGACAAGATACAATCCCTGTCTTTAAGCGGTTGCGTTCTAATGGAAAAGATATTTAAAAAAAACAAAACTAGCTTATATTAATCCTGTGGCCAGGTAAAATCCTAGATCTCCCATTGCCTCTATAACCTGTGAGCTCAAAAATAGACATATGAGGCTACTAGTTTTATGTGGGAGTTTGTAGAGAGGACCAGAGGAATTCAGACTTTGCTGACAAGAGCTACACCTTAAACCCTATACTTGGTTAAAAGAAACAACAAACAGACCCGTGGAACAAATGTAAGTCTGGAACCTATATTGTTCCCTTTCCTTTTCTTTTTTCAAAGGTAGAATTTTATTTTTCTGGTAGAATTTTCCATGAAAAATGTGTAATAGAAACTAAAAATGGTGGTTTTGACATTAACTGTGTTATAACGAAGGTAAAGGCCGCATAACGATCAATTGCTTCTTGTGAGTTTATCACAAGAGGTCATTTTAGGTTATGTTATTTCCTGAAGCCTAACTGCAAAGGGAACCAAAAAATAAAAAGTAGTTTTCAGAATTTAAATGTCTTTATATGCCATCATCGAATCTTGTTCCTCAACGTCCTATGTTTTCTACCTACTCTGCCCATTTCTCCAAGTAAAAGTAGGCCTCTTTCAGTTCAGATAAATGACATTTCCCTTTCAGCTGCTGAGGAAATCTGGCAACTCTCGCTAGAAGCCTTTTCATGATATTATCATAGGTCCCAGATGCTTCAGGTGTTCTAGAACACAGCACTTAGAACCAAGAGCTCCTTTAAAATTTTTTTTTCAACATTTATTTATTTTGGGGACAGAGAGAGACAGAGCGTGAACAGGGGAGGGGCAGAGAGAGAGGGAGACACAGAATCGGAAACAGGCTCCAGGCTCTGAGCCATCAGCCCAGAGCCCGACGCGGGGCTCGAACTCACGGACCGCGAGATCGTGACCTGGCTGAAGTCGGACGCTTAACCGACTGCGCCACCCAGGCGCCCCCCAAGAGCTCCTTTAAAGGACACATAAATTTTTATGGACCATATAAATTTAGTATTTGTTTGGCACTGTAGTGTATTTTCTTCCATCCAAACATCTCCCATCCCTGCACATAGGCTCTACGCAAATTAGATGAATTATCACAATAAATTTACCAAGGTTAGGAAGTCAGAGACTTATGTGGATGAGAACAGCAGGTTTTATCAAAACAACATAAGAGATCATCAAAGAGAGTGTCAATTTTGACAATATAAGAGATCTGACTGTCCAGTAGATACTTGACCTAAAAGATCTGAAGAGCCCTCATACTTCATGTACAGTGACATTTTTTGGAATCAAATAACTAAAAAAAAAAAAAATCCAATGAAAACTAAGAAAAGCTCTGGGCTCTGGTAGAAACAAGCAAACAGATTCTAAGGCCCAAGAGATTATGTCTGTGGCTGGGACAGGTGGTTGCAGTGAATAGTCAAAAGTGGGGATGGGAGGGGTGCCTGTGTGGCTCAGTCGGTTAAGCTCCGACTTCAGCTCAGGTGATGATCTCATGGTTCATGGGTTTGAGCCCCACATCGGGCTCTGTGCTGACGGCTCAGAACCTGGAGCCTGTTTCAGCTTCTGTGTCTCCCTCTCTCTCTTTCTGTTCCTCCCCCGCTCATGCTTACTCTCTCTCTCTCTCTCTCTCAGCTTCTGTGTCTCCCTCTCTCTCTCTGTTCCTCCCCCGCTCATGCTCACTCTCTCTCTCTCCCCCTCAAAAATAAATAAACATTAAAAAATTAAAAAAAAAAAGGGGAGATGGGAGTGAGGGTCCAAACCAAGAAGGCTTTTTGGAGTAGTCCCAGAGGACTCATGCTCATTAACAGGCTGGGGTGGATGAGTGGAAGATACCAGAGGAGTCTCCTGAACACCCATCCTACTGTGAACTCCGGAGCAGAGTATTGCTCTACCTGGTCTTCTGGACTCCATGCATGTGGCTAAGACCATACACCATAGAGGCTAGAGATCAGGGATATATTTGTCTCTCTGGCAAAACCATACAGATTATTTTATAATTTAGATCTTCTCTCCCAAGTAGATTGAGAGTCTCTTGTGGGAGGAGAACAATGTTTTACCACAATCCTTTCTTTATACATAGGAAGAGTTAAAGTATTGTTGGCTATTGATGAAATCTTTCATATCTATGTTGATAATGGCCAGCCTGGAAAGTTCATGAAAAAATTACTGGCATGTTAAGTGAGCAGATATTTTTTATTCCATTGAAATAGTTTCTTAGCCTTCATTCTTTCATTTAAATGTATTGAGAACCCACATAATACTGTATGAGGTAATTCAGGAATATGCAAATGAATATTACATAATTACTGTCCTCAAGTATTTATAATCCAGCAGGAAGAAAGACATCAAATAAATACAGAATTGATGAGATTACTAAGAAAAGAGTATCAAGGAATAAGAATGATAAGCATAATTATCAATATTTGTCCTCCTTTTTTGATAGTTTAAGTATTTTATTTTTAGTGTATATTTGTACCAATAAAATATGCATACATATGTAATGTATAAATATATATGTAGACATATGTGTAGTTATATGTGCAAAGTTGTGTATATTTATATGTAACATACTTATATATGAAATATATAATATTAGACAGAGTATACTTTTTATATAATGTATCCCATTTTATTATATATGTATAACTATGTAATTTAAATAGACATGTGAGTACATATTTGTATAACAGAAGTAGACTAATTCTCTCTCTACTGCTTTGGGACACAGTGGACCTAGTGGTTAAGAGTGCTGGTTCTAGGGGCGCCTGGGTGCCGTAGTCGGTTGGGCGTCTGACTCTTAATCTTGGGGTTGTGAGTTTGAGGCCCATGATGGATGTAGAGATTACATAAATAAATAAATAAATAAATAAATAAACTTAAAAAAGAAGAGTGCTGGTTCTAAAGTCAAATTGCTTGAGGCCAAATATTAGCTCCATTGCTTTTTAGTCATGTGACTTTGAACAAATTAACCTATTCAAATATTGCTTCTTTATTTGTAAAATAGAAATTATTATGACACCAATCTCAAAGGATTATTATGAATTTAAATGAGATATTGCATGTAAAGTGGTAGGCACAGTGCTTGGCTAATAAACGGTGGTTGCGCTGTTTTATTATGTCATCTAACATTACATGACTATTTTCCTAACAAAATAAATACTTTTTCTTTTTAAATAAATCCTAATATGTCCTCAGTACATGTTTGCCGAATGAATTAATGAAAGGTACAATGATTACTTTATGTATCATATGACATTCATGTGTATTTTCAGTGTAAATAAGGGACAGCTCCAATGGCGAAAGATGCCCTATCCGTAGGTACAAGTCTTAGTTGGGACCATCTCAGAAGTTGGTGCTACATGTACACCAAAAAGGAATTCCTAGCCTAGGGACTTAAAAGGATGTATGTTATAGTTGACATGGATGAACTATTTAAAGAAAAAGAAATAAAGAGTCTTACATATACTACAATGAAAAACTTGAAGCCTAAAGGAATGAACAATTCAAAGGTTATGTTATAGGAGAACACGCCGTTTACAAGGGAAAAGAAGAAAACCTATCTGCCTTTATGAGGTTTCATTTCTCAAAATTCAAAACTTCAGTCTCTAGAACAGAGTGTTGGCAATAAGAGTCATCTCTATTGGTTCGTAGGCACATCCCCTTAATCTATACTGACTGGTAAAAAATCTTAAACGACTTTGTGGAAGCAACTGGTAGAAAATTTTTTAAAAAGTCAATATCAAAAGCTACTATCACTAGAACTACTTGCAATTATACGATAGCATGTGTTTAAAAAAAGTTCCCTGCAACAACATGGATGCAGGTAGAGAGTGTTATGCTAAGCGAAATCAAAGACAAATAACATATGATTCCACTCATGTGTGGAATTTAAGAAATAAAACAAACAACCAAAGGAAAAAAGGGAGAGAGAGAGAGAGAGAGAGAGAGAGAGAGAGAAACCAAGAAACAGACTCTTAACTATGGAAAACAAACTGATGGTCACCAGAGGGGAGATGGGTGAGGGATGGGTGAAACAGGTGATGGGCATTAAGGAGGGCGCTAGTCATGATGAGCACTGGGTGATTTATGGAATTATTGAATCACTATATTGTACACACGAAACCAATATAACACTGTACATTAACTATATTGGAATTAAAATTTAAAAAAATAAAAATTCCCACGTGTGGTCAGATTATAGTTATACCCTGTATCTGTAAACCCTTGTCTGCGGTCCTCACCTTGGCAGTGGCATGAGGGGAAGCACCCTTCTCCAGTAACAGCAGTGCCACCTTCTGGTTGTCATAATGAGCAGCAACATGGAGTGGGGTAAGGCCATTCTGTAAAGGGTGTGTTTAAATTCAGCATTAATAAATTAGCGTTAGCTGCCCTGAAGCTACCAAAATGCATGGAAACCGATGTATATTAAGTCCGTGTTAATTAATTAATATGGTCAATAAAAAAATCAAATAAATGCCTAATGGTTTTCAGATTAGAAACTTAGCTAAAACTGAAACCGCTTGGTTGAGCTTAAATTAGCACAGGTTATCTTGATATCCACCATAAAAAGAAGTCTAAAATGCTATGCAAGAATTACTACGTTAACATTGCAAGGGCTCTTCTAAATCTAGAGATGTTCTGGGCCCTGCTGTGACAAGAACATACATTGGAGGCACAGCTTTAAATGCCTTCTAAATTGGTGTGTATGTGGACAGGTCACGGACAGAGAGCCATCATGTCTATTTGGCATAGTTTCATCAGTTGCTTTCATATTCCTTTCAGGAGAGTGGGAAAAATATCCTGAAGCACAGATCTCCAAAGCTTCTAACTTGACTGAGTTATAAGAATGTCACATATTAGCTTTGCGCAGTGGCAGTATCGTAGCCAATGAGGTTTATCCGAGGCGCGATTATTGCTAATTGAAAAATGTCACATATTAGTAAAAACCTTTACCTTCCCTGCAGAATCTGCGGCAGCACGGCGTTGCAAGAGGAGTTTTGCCACATCCAGGCTTCCATACTTGGCTGCTACATGCAGGGGAGTGAAACCTTTCTGGAATGTGAAGAACAAAAGTAAAATGTAATATATATTTTTGTGACTCCTAACAAAACTTGTTTTATTTGTTAACATATTAAGCAAACTATATTGGGTCTCTCTATTTGGGAGAAATAATGAGAAGCATTAAATCTGTGAGCCACAAACAAGGACTAGAAAAAAAGAAGGAAATTTAATGCACAAGAGTTTGACTTAATAGACTGAACAAAACAAATTTTATTTTGAGGGCTTAGAAATTGACAATTGACTTTATGTGGTTGGGATTTAAAAGCTACCAGTGTCCCTAAAATGGCTCTCGTTAGTGAGTTGGGCAGGATGTGGAGGGGAGCTTGGCTTTTTCTTGTCTCTAAAATTAATAGGACTGAGACAATAGCTGCCTTCTCTTTATAATACCTGAATTCCAAATTTCTTCATTTAAATTTTAGGATATTTCAACAGCAATGGTAAAAAAAAAATTATTATTGTGATTCAGTTGATTTGTATCTTCTGCAGAAATAGCAGGATAAATGGCTGACAGAGAAAAAAATGTTCACTACTAAAAAGCACCTCCCATCCTGTTATCCCCTTTCCCAGAAGACCTGCGCTGTATAAAAGACCAATTCCTTTTGTAAAATACACTTCTACTTCTGGCACAATGTTGAGCTGATTGACATCAGACTTTTAAACCCACCACAGTGTAAAGCTTTTTTAAAAGAATGCTCTCTTACCCATGTTTATAGATTCACTGACTTATGTGCCTGACTAATGCCATTCTCTGTAATTAGCAGTGTGTTACAAAAACAGCCAAGTCGCTGGGCTCAGATCTCAAGGATGGCACAGTTCCTACACCATGATCTCAAATCCATCCTCTTGGCCAGACAGTCTAGCCACATGCTCTTCTGGCACTACAGTGGAGTGGGAGAATTCTAAAGCTGACCAGGGCCTGTGCAACACACAAAGTAAATGTGCCTGCGGTAGGTGGTGTAAGATATAGCTTATCCTTGGGACCATTTAAGCCTTCGTTGCAATACAGAGTATCTCCCCAGAAACAATATTGCCCGTTCACAGTGTCACCACACAAATTACTTTTAAGATGTTGTTTTTCTTTTTATTTCTTTTTGAACCCTTTGGCACTAATAAGTCCTTGGAGGAGAGTGAGTCTTTCACTTTCTCCAAGTGTGGGACAAATACAGGAAGTATTTCCTCCTCCTTGCACTAGCCCATTTAAGCCAACATTTACTGTTAATGTGCTCCGTCTGCTCAATGCACACAATGGTTGGCGTGACAATCAGGATGAAGAAGAATCCTTTGAGAAAAAAACCATGTGGTAGGGAAGAAAAATAAATGCCTTACCCTTAAAGTCCTACTGGAAGAGTGATACAGCCCCTTTATAAATTTGGAACCTATTACTAGACAAAACTACATAGAATCTTTAATGTAGAATCACAAAATAGAGGTTGGAAAGCATCTCAAGTCACACATTCCTTCTTTCCCTATGGTAACCTCATCAGGACTTCATTTACCCTCTGCTATGTATAAACACCCCAACAGCTTTAATGATGATGAGTCAACTATTCATCAGAACCCCAGTGAGTTCCACTGTTAAACTGGTCAGTTTAATATTCCCTTCCATTTGACTGCTGCACTTTACTATTGCTCTAGACATATGTTTGAAATCCTAAACAACTTTGGAAGGCACATATTTTATTCTCTATTTCTATATTTTAGATACCTGAAATTATTTACCACCTTCATCTGATGAGACAGTCACCCAGTCTCTCTTGGGTGGTTGTTGTTGCTATTAGTAGTTTGTTGCTTAGTTTCTGGGTTTGAATTTTTCTAAAAAATGACTTTTAAATTCCTGGCAACTCTTCAGATTTCAGCATTTGAATAGGTATCAATTTCTTACATTGAAAACATGCCACAGGCAACCAGATTAAGTCATAGCCAGCGGTTGCCCCTTCTGCTAGTACAACAGATGCGACAATACTACTCCAGTTCATACTTCTCCCTCAGATGTAGTACTTATGCTTATTTACTATGAGCAAATTGAAAATGTCTTTTAAATAATATGAATCACTGCTGTACTCATGGGAATTGTTTTGCCTTGCAAACAACACACTTGTGGTAGGCTTTAAACTTGTCTCATTTCCCTACTCTTCTGTACTCGCCCAATTTCTTTAGCACTGATTAGCTGAGTGTGTTTGTGTTTTATTCTAAGTCACATCCACAGAGTGAATTTCAAATAGGATGTATAAAGTGGAGAAAAATTATTCTGCCCCGGCATGAAACTCCGAACATAAGTCAAATTCAGGCTGGCATATACGAAGAATACACAACTAATGAAGTGATTTTCTAGCACAGCTCTGTTTAGAGACTGTACATACCCAGGCAAGAATATAGCCTATAAATATTAGAGAGCAGAATGGGAATGATAACTGGCTGATACCACAGTTAGAAAATCGCAAGATCAAGTGAGGTGAACTTCTAGATAGTACTAAAACTCTTAGCAAATACAGTATTGCCAATTTAATGCAATTTTTTTCTTCATTAGTAATACTAGTTCAATGTATCTGAGAATCTTATATTTTTTCTCTTGGGACTACATTATACATTTTATGATGGAAAGAGAAGAGAAAGTGGCCCTTGCTCTATGGAAATAATCTCAGTTAAAGCACTAGATACCTGTATTAGAAACAAATCTAACTAGAAAGATGGAATCTAGCACTCTTTACTGAAGGTATGGTATGGAATTTCACAATCCCCTTTGATGATTTAGAAAATGAATCTAAAATATTTAAATAGGAAGAAGTCAGAGGCCTAAAGGAGATCTACCTTTCTTGATACTCTATAGAGAACACAGGAATCCTGACTCAGATCCTCCCCGGTCCATGTTGTCATGGAGCCATCCCCTTACCTTGGTAGCTAAAGAGTGGGCTGCTCCTGCTTCCAAGAGGACTGATGCCACATCTACCTGGCCTTCCCTGGCAGAGATGTGCAGGGGCGTGTACCCATTTGTTGTGGCTGCATCTGGATGAGCCATATGTTGTAGAAGCAGCTGGACAATTTCTGTCTTACCAAGGCGAGAGGCAATGTGCAAAGGCGTCTGTTCCTCCTACAACTCAAGTCAAGTAAAAAATTAGTGCCAAAACAAGCCAAACTTCACTGATGACATATTTCACTCAGATGTTTCCTGATGTCTCCTTGGAATTTCTAGTAGCGCCTAGCCAAAAGGATATTATTACTACTCTGACCATGATTTATGGTATATTTTGTTATGGAGGTGACTTGTTTGGTCACAAAATCTTCCTTAGACTTTTCTAGAAGTATGTACTTTCATGAACTTGGTCATTGTTTCCGGGGCACACCCACATGTTTCTCAACTCATTAAGGCTTTAGCCCCCACTAATGCTTAAATACAAACCAGCTCGCGGTTCTGAGTAAGAAAAAAAATCTAGTCCAGAGGCCTAAGACCTAGATTCTCATCCAAAAGCTTTCATTAAGAGACAGTACTTATTCTGGGAACTATATCCAGAGGAAAAAAAAGGGATCCAGGGAAAACTGTTCTTAACTCAAACAAGCCAAGGATACAAATGCTGGTCATTTTCTTCAAGAAGGGACTGCGTAAAAAGAAGATATCATAATCTGACTTTTTAAAAAAATGCTGTTCCAGGAAACACTGCATATAGTTCTGGGACTTGGATCCAGGACTTCAAAGATGAAATGGAACTCTGGCAAGAAGCAAATGGGGTTAACTATTTGCCGAGTGCTTTTCATTTAGAAACACAGAGAAGACATAGTTGGTACTACGAATAGGGAGGATAGGTTGGAGGAGGCTCAAGAAATCACCTGACTCTAATGTGTAGTCAGAAAAATGCTTTCATTTCAGTGTTAAGAGAACCAGGCCAAGCCATCTTCTTATAAAAAGAAAGTTGAGTATAATCTTAGTGATGAAAACAGGTATGTCTTTACAATCTGTCCAAAGGCATGTCATAATCAGAGTGAGGAAGGAAAATCTGGGTCAGCATACTGAGCTAAGAATGAATGGAAAAAAGATATAATAGAGTGGGGGAAGAGCTGTTCAAATAAATGCAGTGTCTTAAAGTACTAGAAAAAAAGAAGTATTCAGGATGAGAGGAAATAGCATTGTATGAATTTCAGGGTGGTGAAAAGTAAATAATAAATAACAATAATACAAGTATTTTAGTAACAGAATTGGAATTTTTTGAAAAATTGCAATTTATAAACTTCCTTCAGGTATGATGCATACTTGATCCTAGTCTTACAAAAGACCTGAAAAGAAGGTGTAAAATGTAGTATTAGTATCATTTTCTAGAAAACTGAGATTAAGAGGAATTAAAGTAGTTCTCCAGGATTGTCACCAGGCTATTAAAACAGGACTTGAACTCAGGCATTGGATTCAAAAGATATTTATTCCTCTATACATTCTACTGAAATAGACACAGTTACATTGGCCACTGAGGAAACTAACAGAATGAAGTGACTCTCAACAGGAAAGGAGACTGCAACACTTCAGAAGATACAACTGTTTTTAAATATATAGCAGAGAAAATAGACAAATGGGGAAAACTGAGTTATGAGGATAAATGGAGAGCAAAACAACAACAAAAAAGAACTGAAGAACTTGAGAATAGCTATCATGAATATCTGTTGTTCCCGGGTTTCCCTTCTTGCACTTCTGCCCAACAATTTGATAGAGGTGGGTACTGCAAGTGACATAATCTAAAAGGTGTTCTTGATGAGTGAGTGGAAGAATTGGGGCAATGAGGACATCTTAATCTAGGGCTAGTAACAGCCAAGTATTTGGTTAAGTTATCCTTTGGTTCTCAGACTACAGAGCATTCAGGCACTTGATTTTGTTTCCTTCATTTTGTTTTTGTTTTTGTTTAAGTTAAGAAATAAGCTGTCTTGCCTACTTTCTTCAACTTTTGGTACAGTCCTATCTGAAAGTGAAAAAGAGAAGAACAAACAAATTTGGTTAGAAAGTCTTCCTAATGGTAATTAGAGATATAAGACCTCTAAGGTTTGCAGAATTATTTATTTCCCTGTTGAACTGCAAGAGTTGAATTTGCTGTCCCAAGCTAAAGTTAATTCAAGCCAAGGCAAAGAGTTGGGAAAGCACAGAAAATAATATTGATGGAAAGAGATTTAAAAGGGGGGGGGGGTTAGCTTGATCCTCTAGGCCTCTTTCAAATATAAGGGGCAATAATTATTCCCTCACCATAAAGTGCCATTGACTGTGATACAGCCTGGACCAGGAAGAGATGAGCTCTGCCTTACTACCACAAGCTACAGTCTTCCCAAATTAGGAAGACTTGCTGAGCCCCAACTCCTTTACCAAGGGTCAGAAACAGTAATGGCTGGGACAAGGTTCAAAGATTTGATAAAATTTCTGCTATTAGTTCTTAGCTAACAGGATTCCCAGGAACCTAATCAACTGGGAGCTGACTAAAATTTTAAGGTGAATTAAGTTTCAAGTGAGTTTAAGCCTAGGGGCCTCCTTATTGCTCAATCCCTAAAGCAAATGTCAGCCCCCCATATAATGCCAACAGAACATGGGCACCTAAAGCAAGAGAGCTCCCCAATGGGCAGGCTCCAGGGGTTCTCTCGGTCATGTCCATGGAGGATACAGGACAAGGAAGAACATTGATGAGAGCAGAGTCTGAGGGCAAGCATATGGACTGACTGAAGAACTTATGCCACTGTAGTCCATGCTCCCCAGTCTGTCCAGCAAAATATGCCTTACGTTCTTGACTGTTGAAGAGAGTATGCCGCTTGCACCTTTCAAATGAGAGATACTGTTGTGAGTACATGATTTTTCTTTCATTATAAATTAGGAGTAGTGTCATGATTATATAACCAGGAGATATTATTTCCAAACCTGATTAAGAAGTATAGACTATCCAGAGAACTTGCCCTTGGAGTTCAGTGTAGTACCTGAGTGTAATTGCTGACCATCTCCCCTTTGACACAGAGTGAATTATAAAGCAATGTATTAGGTTAACAGAGTTTTCAGAAGCGCAGGCATGTGTGTATGCTTGCTGGGAAACTAGCAGGTAAAACAGAACAGATAGATGTTGGTTTTTCTGTTCAATACTCTTCTGGGAAGAGCCCTCCCTCCCTCCCTCCTTTGGGGGAAGGGGACATCCCACACTACACGTGGCTCTGGGGGGACTGCCAATCATCTCATCCCACCTCCTGAATGGGCATGGAACCCAGGCTTGATAAGATAACCTGGCTGTAGTGAACAGCTCAGGTGGGAAATGTGACTAGAATCCTGTTGTTTGTTTAGATGAAAGAGATAAGGGCTCCCTTTACATCTGAAACGGAGATAATGATGTCAGCAGAGAAAACCTAGGAGAAAGACACAGAACCAAGGAGGAACCTTTTTCTCATCCTTTCTAATTCCATGACCTCAGGCAAGACGGCAACATTTTGAATTTTAGAACTCTAAACCACCCTACAACACAGGGTTGTTCTGTGTGTTGAAGAAGATAATTTGTGTTAAAATACTTTATGAAGTATAAACCGCTGTACAAATGTTAACTAAATCAAAGATTTCCAGGGAAACCTAAAGGGCTAAATAAAAATAGAAACTCATGGTGAAAGTACAACTTAAAATAGAACATGTGAAAAGGAAAACCAAAGCTTCTTGCTGCTCAGCATGATCCCAGGATCAGGAACATGGGCATCACTTGTGAGTTTTTAGAAATACAGATTTTGGACCTCATCCCAGCCCTACTGAGTTCAATCTGCATTTTAACAGGATCCCCAGGTGATGTCATGCATAATGACCTTTCATTAGCATGCCTTTATATAAGGCTATGGCAGTTTCTCCCGTCCACCTCAGAAGGATGCTATAAGAAAGGAATTTCACTTGCATCCTAGGTGGTGGAGTTGAAAAAACAAAGGGTCATAAAATGTGATACTTAAATAAGGAGGAACAAAAAATTATAGATGTTTATATATGTAGACCATGGCATTAAATGTAGTTGCAAAAGAGAAGCAAAACAATAGAATTGATGGAATTTGTGTGTAAAAATAAACACATACATAAATGTTATAATATTTCACAGTAAAGAGTCTGTAGCCAGTGGTTTTTGAGGAAGGGGTTGCAGATGGTACCCAAAAAAGCATAAGGTGATAAATAACACCAATTCGGCCCCTGCATCGGGCTCTGTGATGACAGCTCAGAGCCTGGAGCCTGCTTCAGATTCTGTGTCTCCCTTTCTCTCTGCCCCTCCCCTGCTTGTGCTCTCTCTTTCTCTAATAAAATAAAATAAATAGAATACATTAAATTTGAATATAGAAAGATATTAAGCAGTTTAATTTTGAGAGATAAACAGGAAACCCTTTTACTATTAAATATGGATTACAAATATTTACCACATTTCTGGTAAAAATACTGAAGTTCATGATACTCAGAGTGCATTGATTAACTATATGTATATATGTGTGTGTGTGTGTGTGTGTGTGTATTTTTAATGACTAATGCCAGGTAAGCTTGAAAGGAAATGAGAATAGGTGGAACACAGAAGGTTTTTAGGGCAGTAAAACTACTCTGTATGATAAGGATGGATACATGTCATTATACATTTGTTCAAACCCACAGAATGTGAAACGCCAAAAGTAAACCCTAATGTAAACTATTGACTTTGGGGGATTATGATGCGTCAATGTGTGTTCCTCAATTCTAACACATGTACTGCTCCTATAGGAAAAGTTGATAACGGGGTGGCCTATGCCTGTGTGGGATCAGGAAGTATATGGGCAATCTCTGTAATCTCCTCTCAATTTGCTGTGAACTGAAAACTGCTCTTAAAAACTAGTCTTGGAAGGGGTGCCTGGGTGGTTCAGTCAGTTAAGCATCTAGCTAAGGTTCAGGTCATGATCTCACAGTTCGTGAGTTCAAGACTCACTGGGTTCTCTGCTGTCAGCGCAGAGCCAGCTTCGGATCCTCTGTCCCTGTCTCTCTGCCCCTTTCCCACTCGTAGGCACTTGTGCTCACTCTCTCTCTCAAAAATAAATGAATGTTAAAAAAAAAAAAAAGTCTTGGTGGTGAGAGGAAACAAGAAAAGTGCCAAGGCAGAGAAGAATACAGTTTGGATAACAAAAGCTCTAAATATATAAGAACATAAAATACCAATGATGATTACCAAAGAACATAAATTGCATTGCTCACACAATGGATAAAAAGGCAGATAAAATCCAAAAGGACAAGAGTAATGTTAAGGCTGCCCATGTTTCACTGGATTTTTCATGAAGGTCTGTAGAAAAAATTCTATTAAGTTCATATAGTCAGAGAATATTAAGGAAGTCTGCAAAGGAGTTTCAAGTCCAACCTTTATATTTTAAGGACCTAGAAGTGCAGACTGGCCTGAAATAACAATGCGTAAGGACTCCAGCCAGATGTTTTCATTCTAATACAATACCATTTCTAAAAGGGAGTCATGATGATACAAGTCAAGCTGAAGTGAGTTCTAGCTTAGGTACTTCAAATATTGAAGCAGAGAGAATCCCAAAGATGCTAGTGCAAAAAAATAAATAAATAAATAAATAAAGGAACGACGTGAAAAAGGAAATTGAAGATATAGTACACTGATAAAAAATTACTAGCATATTCAGTGTAGAGGAAGAAGGTGAGAAAAGCAAATAGGAAGTGAATTTAAAAAAAAGGGAAGGAAGGAAGGAAAAATCACGCTGTGAAGGGATTTGAAGCAATTAGAAACAAGAGAATCTGATCAAGTAATCTCCAGACCCCAATTGTTCTACTGGGAATCACAGAAGTGCAGACTGTCTAAATACGTAAAATCAGAGTAAGAAGAAAAGTATAATTCATGATAGAAAGGAGGAAAATAATAATAGAGATAAAGGTACAACATTAAAACTTTGAGTATAATTTGCTTGTAAGTAACTAGTAAGGAATGTCTGTGGCAATTTGATTGGCTTATGGTAAGAAATATATTTTAATACGCATACTATGTCTATAATACGGTAAATTTTTTAAGTTCATGAAAAGAGATATAAGTAAAAGTGTTTCCATAGGTTAAAAAATTATTAGGCTAGTCAATGCTATATTTCTTAGAGACTAAATTATACATTTTTTTCAAAGTTAATGTTTCTGAAATTGGGGTGCATTTTCCATTGTGTATATTTACTATACCATTTCCTTTTTTGCCTGTAAAACTGCTATTGAATTGATACTTTCGCGTACAATCCATGGCATTTCCAAGTCAGGGACATGAAGAATAGCATTCCGTCATAAAGGTGAAACTCATGCACGCAGTAGGAGAGAACCTCCAGCACCAGCACGTACCCTGGCTCTGGCATCGACAAGGGCACCATTTCTCAGGAGGCATCGGACCACTTCCACCTGCCCTGCCCGGGCTGCCATGTGCAATGCAGTCTCCCCACGCTGCCAGGAAACAGAGACCATTGAGTCATAAGTAAATTCACTGCTCTGAATGGTCAAGGATGAAAATGTGCCTGTTTGTGAAATTCAGCAATCAATCCAAAGGTTTAGGAAATCTATGAAAAGGTATAATTATTTCATAATTATTTAGTCTGAAACAATACAGTTTTGTATCTTCTCCATCTTCATAAGGATAAAACAAATGTTTTTTAGGTTTTTTTTTTTTTCAGTCCATGACAAACAAGTGAACTTACCCAAAAAATCCGGTATACCCTGAAGTTTAACTTCATAGTTAATTTGGCATAATTTAAATTGCTTTAGGTGAGGGGCACCTGGGTGGCTCAGTCAGTTCAGCATCTGACTCTTCATTTGGGCTCAGATCATGATCTCATGGTTTGTGAGATTGAGTCCTGCATCAGGCTCTGCATTGATTGTACAGAGCCTGCTTGGGATTCTCTCTCCTCCTCCTCCTCCTCCTCCTCCTCCTCCTCCTCCTCCTCCCTTCCTTTCTTCTCTCTCTCTCTCTCTCTCTCTCAAAAATAAATAAATAAACTTTAAAAAAAATACTTTAGGTGTTATCTTTTATCCTTCAAACCTAAAATCTGTCACTGTCACACTTGACTATGTGATTACAACTTGACCCCATTTTAAGGAGAAACTCTACATGCTAGATCAAGTCAACACAGTGCAAAAAAAAAAAAAAAATCACATCATTTGTACTATACATAAGTCATTCCTTTTCAGAATTCAAAATTTACTTCCATAATAAACGCTTTTACATTCAATTTGTCTTTGTGTTGTGAGGCTAGACGATGGCTATTCACATAAGAAATGTGATTTGCCCCGGATGTCCCCTATTTATTATTAATGAGCATATTTAATTATAGACGGTTATTTGAGAGAACTACCAAGAGATGAGTAAAGCAACTGTTAACAGCGTCATCTGTTGAGGTGGGCAGCACCAGGCATCAGGTCATTCCTCAAGTATTTTCATGCCACATCAAGATAGGGCACACTTGTCAGGAAATGGTAGCTTAAGTTGCAGCATGAAGGATGATGGTTAGATGAAAGGGTTTTTGTCATTGAAAACTTTGTTAAGTACTGCCTGTGAGAGAGGAGTTTTTGTTTGTTTGTTTTAATCAACGTATTTTAAAACCCCATGTTGTTCTGAAGAAGGCAGGGGTTCATTCTTCCAAACAATTTTATAGTTATAAAAAACCAACACACTGGAATAGAAGGGATTACTTCTAGTCACCACAACTGTTCTAGAAAATAAAGCTGATTTCAACTATGTAAAGTAAACCACTCCAAAGAAATGCAATTGATCTTAAAGTTGGTTGTGGTAATTGCATATTTCTGACAAATTCCAGTGAATCATTTCTTCTGATTCCTTGCACAACTTAAGTTTGGTACATAGCTCACAGTTCATTTTATTTCCTAGTATCAGAGACCCATTCCTTATGAAGTTATGAAAAATTCATTTCAAATGATTTGATTTTGAAAGCATTAACCTGGATGTCTACTCTATTTTTTTTCTGTTTTATTGATGATTCACTTATCCTCTAATGGCCTTAATGATGACAAGTTTTGACTTTTGTAAAGTAAATGTATCTGAAGTGTGCTGTCTCATAAAACACATTATTAGAATAGCAATATTTGTCCTTAACCTTTGGGTGTATGGCAAGATTTTTCTTCTTTGGACACCCACGATTTCAAACTTGTTTTCTATATCACTTAACCTGTCTCTAAATAGATGAAGTTAAGATCTAACTATTAAACAATCACAAAAAGTCCTCGTATCTTTATTCTATTTCTAAGACTAACAGAAGTATAGCAATTTTACTAATGTTAGTAGAAATAAAGACAAAAATAAATTTCCTTATAAGAAGTTATGGTGTCATGAGTTCCTACTTATGGATGGATTTATATGTTTAGTTTACAAGCCAAACTTTATCAATAAGGAGTTTTCAGAATGTAAAATGTTTCCAATACTAGTCTTAATATTTCCAATAACCTTATTTTATTTTATACTTAAAATGAGTTATATTTATGATATTTATATATTTAAAATCAATGAGTTAGATATAAAACCTAACCTAAAATATTAAACACTATATTCAAAGTAAAGTTATATATATATATATATATATATATATATATATATCTACATATTCAAAGAAAAGTTTTATATATATATATATATATATATATATATATATATATATATATATATATATACATACACACACCTACACACTCATCTCTCCAATTTAAAGCAATGGTCTTGTTCATTTCTTATTTAATGACTCTGGGGTACTTGATTTTTATTGTAAATTTCCCTAACCCTTTTATATTTACATTACCCTTGTTTATACATAAATATAAATAAAAAAATGAAAGAAGGCGTATATTATTTTAATGACTTCCATTTCTTGATTGTTGGGTACCTCATCTTATTCAACACCCTTGTTTTCTTTATCTTAAACTAATTCACCTCAAGTACTGGGGGGAATTTTTAAACATAATATAAAGTGTGAACTTTGGCATGAACTCATTGATTTTTATATGCGAAAACTTGGTAATATCTCACACCATACTCTGGACAGACCCCAAAGTGCTTCGTTTTCGACTCCCATGGTTGTCAACAGATACTTTGGATTATGGATGTATTACAAGTGGTAGTTCCACTTCCCAGGTTTTAAAGTGCAAAGTGAATTTGTGAGCTTTCCGGAAAGGAAGCTTTGCAATAATAATATCTGTGCGTGATTCAGTTATTGGTACATCTCACACTTGGAATGAATTTTGAGACAAAAACAAGACTGGCAAGAGAATGGGTACGCTCATGTCCGAAGCAGGTACTAAATTTTTCATGCCCCTCTTCTCAGTTGTTAAAACTGATTTGGCCGACAGCTACATTGACTTCCACTTTGGCTGCATCAGTTGGAAAGCATCAAAGCACAACAGACAGCATTACATTCAAAAATGCAACAGGATTTCAGGCAACACACAAAGGCTCCAAGGGTGGGGTACTTTGGGGTCAGGAAATGACCAACTCTCACACAGCGCGCAGGCAGTCAGGGTTCACACAGTTTCTTCATCTGCACAGAGTTTTGGATCCAGTAGTTATATCCTCATGTCCTGAGAATGCACAAGTTCACAGGCATCCCACTGCTAGAGAAATGAAATCCCTCTAAATGTAGGTTGCCAGATTTAGTAAATAAAAGTACAGGATGACCAGTTAAATTTGAATTCCAGACAAACAATGAATAATTATCTTAAGATAAATATGTCTCAACTATTGCACAGGACATACTTATACTGAAAACAATTACTTGTCATTTATCTGAAATTCAAATTTAACCAGGAGTTCTGTATTTTATCTGATAACCCTATCTATCTACATGGTATCTGCTCCCTGAAGGACATTGAATACAAAAAAAAAAAAAAAAAAAACAACCAAAAACAAAACAAAAAAAACAACTAGGAAGCATGTTAAGAGGATTATATTAGCAGGTGCCTCTCAAGTATTTGTTTTGAGGGAACTGAAGGGAAAGAGTATGAGAAGATAAAACAAAGTGAACTTTATAGTGACTGGTAGGTTGAAGTTTAGTTTTATATTACAATTACCGAAATTGGGATTTCGCAGCCTAAAGGATGCGAGCATTTTTTTTATTGTTTTGATTAATATTTTATTTTTATTTGAAAATCTACATGTAGCCTACATAGCGCTTTCTCTTTTTTTGCAGAGGGGAGCATATGAATATGGAGTAAATCCATAACCACCAAATGGTTTGGAATTGGTTAGTTAAGAAGCAAATTAACAGTGGCCACAGAATCACACAACCATTTCATATGGAGTTTCTTTGAAGATTCTATAAAATTCTCCCCTTAAAAATATTAACCTAGGGGATTTCAATAAAGCATCACATAGAATATACTTATAGATGTTACTCTTATAATACGATAACATAATTTAACACAGTATCACCATTGTTCCTTGATCCTGAAGGCATTGAAATGCAAATACAGAAACTACAGTATGGTGGGAAAATATACAGAGCACTTTCCTTGAAAGTTACTGGTTCATACAGGTCTCAGTTTAAAAAAGAGAGGTGGTCACCACCTCTGCACAGAAAAAGGATGTTGATTACTTTTAAAGTTCTAAGAAGTGATTAGAAATTAAACTCAAATTGGCATGTTTTTAAATTACTCTTATCCTTAATGGAATAATTAAAGATTAATTTATGATATTATACCTTCGGACCAATAAGCTATAATTAGGGAAATATAAACATAGACTATATTTCAATGATTTAATGGTTTTATGCTCCAATTGGGAATAATATAAAGAGAGAGTATTAAATAATATTTAAACCAAATCAATTCATCTCACATGGATTTTGTCCATGCATCAGAAACTTAGCACAGAAATAGTGTGTAAAATGCAAAGACATGAGAAAGTGAGAGGGAATGCAAATGAAAACATTCTGTTTCACAACTCAAATGGAATGATATACCAAAATTTAACAACGGTAGTCAATCAATTGCTTTTGAAAATATGACTCAATAATAAGCACTGATGCTTATTGGGGGAGAGTTATCTCTATCGCATACTTAAAAAAAAATCTCAATATTCCAGTGGCCCCCTGTTGAGCTCTAAATACTGACTACACCTTGTGCAGAGTAAGGAGAAATTTTGCATTCAACGATCAAAGTTTAAAGTGGTAGACTCCAAGAAAATTAAAGAAACATAAGGAAGTTGGAAGTTAAAATCCTAATTCAGATTAGGCAGAAGAATTCTGGGACATCCAGTAGTCCCTGGCAGAATAAACGTTGTCTGGAGACCAACATTCATTTCAAGATACACGAAAAAGTCATAATGGTATAATTATTTCAGGTAAGAGAGGCTCCACTCTAGCAAACAGAATCAAATCAAAATGAAAAATCAAAGTAAGGTTAGAAAATGAAAAGTCCATGTTATTGAAAGAGGAAGAATCTGATATCAAATGAAAATCCATAATATGGGTCTATCTCTGGTTAACTATCTGCTATGAGTCATTGTGGTACTGACTTCATATGACAATCAAAATTACCTGGAATACAATTCACTCAAGCAACTAGAATGTGTCCTTAAGATTTTATTCCAACCAATTATTCATTCACATTCTGAGGAGCTTTCAGAATGTATTTTGTTCTAATAAATGGATTTACGATGCATGTTTAATCCATCTGCACCAGGAAGCTGAAACAGCTTCCACAGCTTACATTCTATTTTCTAACACAATTGTTCTCAGCGAAGGTCTGGTGATTATTTTAATAACTTGTTATTATGGAGGCCCTTCTCAAAACTCGGCTGCTCTACCTATGATGACATACACACGGACATCCCTACACACATCCATACTCTCTTTTCCTCTCGCTCCTTCTCCCTGTGGTTATTCTGACCCAAGCCATACTCACAATGTTAGTGACATCTGGAGAGGCTCCGTTCTGCAGCAGAAGGAGGACAATGTTCAAGTGGCCCATGAAGGCAGCCACATGTATTGGTGTGAGGCCAGACTGCGAAACAAAGCAACAGCAGTTTTACTCCTCTGCACCAGTGGGGGCTTTGGGGACTTCTTCAGATAAATAACACTTGAGTAAAGAGGACAGAAGATGGGGGACAGGAAGGGAAAGAAGGAGTAAGAGAAGGAATGTTTCGTGACAGGCTGAAACATTTTTCTACCTCTGTGATAGCTTGGATTGAAGCCCCATATTTCACCAGCAGTTCCATGACTTTGATGCGGTTTTTCTTGCAGGCAATGTGCAGTGGAGTAAAACCATTCTGTGCAAAAGACAATCAAGTTAGTTGAAAACATGCAGAAACGATCCTCACGCAACTCCATGCTGGCACATTGCAGGCAATAATGTTACATCGTCACGTAATGTTACCATTTTTTCAAATGCTGTAGGTGTTGGAAATTTGGAAAGAAAAGTGGTATGTGCTC
Source organism: Felis catus (assembly GCF_018350175.1). Classification (NCBI taxonomy): domain Eukaryota; kingdom Metazoa; phylum Chordata; class Mammalia; order Carnivora; family Felidae; genus Felis; species Felis catus. The sequence continues at coordinate 110,033,853 of NC_058371.1, forward strand.
CCGTAGGCCCCGAACTTTGTTTATATGTGGGGGGCCTGTATAGAATTCTATTCGGGAGGTTACAGAGAAAAACAAAAGTAAAGAAAACTGCATGGGCCTCCTTACCAGAAGTTCTGAGATGTTTTAAAGTATACTGATCGGTCAGGTGATGACATGGCTTGAAGGTGCATGGAAGGTAAACATCTATTTTTCTGATGAAAGACCATTTCTTAGGGCATAAAAACTGTTCACCTGTTTGACTTCAAAACTCTACAAGCATGACTGCCTCTACAATAAATGTTTCAGCTTCGCTAACATCTTCAGGCAGGGGGTGTTGCAAATTAGCAGAAATCATTATTTATGCTAATAACTTTTACCTCCAAAAGTTATATATCTTCCATTAAGAAATTTTTATAAGGAATTGTTGTGTATTAGCAGAAATAATTATGCTGATAATATTTTATATCCAGAAGTTATATTTCTTACATTAAAACATTTTCAGTTTTGTCATTTTATAAAGATATGATTATTAAGTTCTTGAATGTTTTCAAGACAAGTATGGAGAATTTCTGGAATTAGTGGAATAAGATATCTCTGAGGCAAAGGAATATGGAGATGTCTCTAAGACAGTTTTTAACTTTCCAAACTAGGCAATGTGTAGGAATTGGGGGCAATTACATAAAAATTTGTTAATTAGTCCCATGCTTAATCCTTATGTGTAAGTATTATAATTTTATTTGAACAATTATCCCTTTGAACAATTATCATTTGAACAATGATCCCTACATACAGAATGGCTATATCTGTTCTGCCAGTTAGTTACTTTGCTTGTCCGAATGGGGACTGATCATCAGTCAATATTTTTCTACATTAGCAGTTCTCAAGAAAGCATATTGTCTTACTTAACCTAATGACTTATTATTCTTCACGATGTTCAAGTCACTTCCCATTTATAAGCTATGTAGTAAGCGAGGTATAAATAGCCAAATGTATGTGTAGCACTTAAGTGACTTTTAATTATGAGAGTGTAATATTTTATAAGCTTATTGACCACTATCCAAATGAAAGTGAGTATTTTCCTCCTTATAAGAAAATAAATATCCTTACATAATTTCATATAACCCTAAAAATATATTTGCTTCCTGGGCAATTAGGAATAAATTGATTCCAATGGAAAATTTTCTAATAAAAATAAGATTTATTGTTTAATAATTCTCATGGCACTCTCTCATTTTAAATATTATCTGAAGACTAATTTAACTGGCATAAACCATGTACATGTATAGGATAAAGGATTGCTTTTAGTTTGAGAATTAGGAAACAAGAGGCATAAATTAGTACATGCCTAATACTCCCAACGATTATTGTTAGAATATAAGTGAAGCAAGGAAGATTTATTCAATATTAGACCTTGGGAAATACATATGCTGCTCTAGGGACAGCCTCTTGTAGATTTCTCTTGAGCAATTCCCATAATAGTTTATATGAAATGTTTCTTGAAGCAGGAAAGTGCTAAGCATCACTTTTCTATTAGACTGTGTTTGGGGAATCAGGTCAGTAAGGAAATTCTCTAAGTGAATTCTTTGCAGGCTTACATTTTACCCTGTCTTAACGTGGTCAAACCTACTCAGCACTTTAAAACCATTTTTTCCCCAAATCGGGATTAATAACATTCAACTTTTCCACACTTTCATTCTGACTTGGTATAGAGGTGTTTAGAATTTATTTTGTGATTTCCTATTTTCAACTTCTATTTTCCATTTAAAAGTGCTTACCACTACAGAAGTTTCATATCTATCTGAAGCTTGCTAGTTGTGGAAATGGTACCTTGGTGTTTTCCTAAATCTATCCTCACTCACCATCATTTAATAGCAAACTGTGAAGGCATGAGGTAGGCAGGCCACTTGTAGGAGGCAACAAACTTAGCAGAATTAACTTCATATATGTAACCACACTTTGCTGGTGCACCATTGATCAATCACTATGGTATACTGATCTCAGTCTCTATTCTGTTAATGTGGACTAGGCCAGGTTTACCAGAGCTCTGGCGTTTGGATTGGCTCTTTTGTCCAGAAGGAGTTTGGTGACGCGGTAGTGGCCACAGTGTGCAGCAACGTGGAGGGCCGTCAGGTAGTCTAGGGTGACATCGTCAACAGGCGCCTTGTGCTGTAACAGGTGCTTCACACATTCCACATGGTCCCCCTGTGCAGCCATGTGAAGTGGAGACAGCCCATTCTGCATATCGAAAACACAACAAGACCAAGTCCACATTTCAGTCATGACTTCCAGGTTGTGAAACACAGCAAAGTCAATTCTTGATATCTGGTACAGTTGGTAGCAGAGGGAAAAATAATCTCCACTTGACATCTAAATGTATGGTAGACTGTGTGAGGTGCTGAGGAAAGCTAAGAGAACATTTAATTTCATAATTATGCTATTTTAGGCAAAACAGAAATTAATATGTCTTTTGTGAATGAATATATGATATTGTGTGGCAATTCAGATGGCTCTCACAATTCTTAGGGCAATGTTAGATATTTAAAACAAGCGATGGCTGATGCTGAAATTATGTGTATCCGATTCCATTCAATTAATCTCTCTGCAAGATTTTCTTTACTTCTAAATGGGGGGGGTGTGGATGAAGGAGGAGAAAGTGGGTTCATCAAGGAGAGAAAGATATTTTGATCATCTCTTAGATCCGTGGTGCTCTGAAATTCTAGAATTCCTTTTTTCCTATCATGAGACGTGAACTGGACTTGGAGAAAGCAGTCAGGTAAGGGCTGAAAAGTATGAGACAAATGTGGATCATGTGCCAATGACCTCCCAGCTTTTAAATTTTGAAAATAATATAAATTTATTATCATTGATGGTGCCCAAAACAGCGTTAGTCTTAATTGTCAGAGAAGGTCAATAGCAGGAATGTAAGATAGGAGGGTAATTCACTGAGGATTATCAGTTTAGGTAAGACACTCGTTTTAAAATTTAAATAAATAAGCTTATAAGAAAAAATATGTCAAATTAGGGCAGAAACTAAATTAGAAAACATCTGCCCATTAAAAAAGAGTATTTTCTTAATAAGCAATGCAAATACAGTGACTAGGGAATAATTGTTGACCAAGTACCCAGCTTGGAAGTCATTACATTCAAAGAAGTAGAAACTGTGTCTAGATAAAGAGCCAGAATGTGCTGAAGGCCTGATATTCTCAACAAGGAAGGTGATTTCAACAATGAGGGACAACTGAAACCAAATACAGCAAAGTCTTCACTTGTGATTTGTGGGTGGCAGAAGTATGCGGTTCTGAAATTATTAATATACTTTCTTTGTTTTTTAAATACTCTGCCCATAATTATTGCTTTTATGTTAAAAAAATCTTGAAATGAACTTAGAAGAGCAGGGTGATGAGAAGGTATTTATGCATTGGAGGGGAGATAGCATAAGGGCAAAGTGTAGAAGAAATTCATGCCTTAGCAGTATCTGGGGTGATGTGTGGCATGTGTCTCTGACAGTCTATCAATCTTTAATGTGGTTTTATCCACTTAAAAGTTATGTGGAAAATAAAATCTTCAGCAATTAATTCTTTGTTACATTTCACAAATATTTACTGCATACCTACTTAGGTTCTGATCAAGTACTGAGGGTACAACTAGAAACATAACAGACAGGGACCCCCTGTCTTCATAGAGGTAACGTGTGGTGGACAGACAATTCAAAAAGAATAAGAATTAAAATATATAGTATGTTAGAAGACCATCAGTGTTTTGTTTTTTTTTTAATTTTTTTTAACATCTATTTTTGAGAGATAGAGACAGAGTGTGAGCAGGGGAGGGCAGAGACAGAGGAAGACACAGAAACAAAGCAGGCTCCAGGCTCCGAGCTGCCAGCACAGAGCCCCATGCAGGGCTTGAACTCGCAAACTGGGAGATCATGACCTGAGCTGAAATCTGATGCTTAACCAACTGAGCTATGCAGGCGCCCCAGAAGGCCACCAGTATTAAGAACACTAAAGCATTGGATGGCCAAGGGAGTTTGTGTATATGAATGCACTGTGGATAGGCTAGCCAGAAGTAGCCTCGCTGACAAGGTGAGTTTTGGTGAAAGACATGATGACAGTATGAGAGCTGGTCCTGCTCATCTGTGGGAGAATATTTGAGGATGAGGAAAAGCAAATACAAGCATGTCCGGTTGAGACCACCAGCATGACTGATGAACAGTAGGGAGCAGAATGCAGCTGAAGACATGTGAATAAGAGGAGTGAATAAGGAGAGCAACTCAGGCAAGAGACCTACAAGGCAGGGTAGACTTTTTGATTTCTACTTGGAGGGAGCTGGGATGCTTTTGGAAGGTTTAAGACAACAGGATTACTCTGGTTGTTCTGTTGAGAATATACCGAATGGGGTTAAATGAGAAAAAGGGAGTCAAATTAGCATCTCTTGCAATCATTGAGGTAGGGTTGATAGTGATCTAGACCAGGGGGGTGGTAACAAGACTGTTAAGAAATTGCTGAATTATGAGGTATTTTGAGGGAAGACGTGACAAGGTTTAGTGATAGGATATGAAGAGAGAGGAGAGTCAAGCACTGCATGATGTATTTGACCTGTGAAACTGAAAGAATGGGATAATAAACATCATTTGAGATCAAAAGACTACAAGAAGGATTAGGAGTAGGGGTGAGGGAAATAGCAGCAGCTGAGTTTTGAACGTACTAAATTTGAGATGCACAGTAGACATCTATGCAGCAATGGTAAGTTGACATCTACAATATAGAGCTCTGGAGATACATAGATGTGTGTCATCAGCGTATAAGTTGTATTTAAAGATGAAACTGGATGGGATTTCTTAGTGAGTATGGATAGACAAATAAACAAAGTGAGCTCTGGAGGTTCTAACATTCAGCAACGTGGGAGGGAAGAGGAGACAGGCAAGGAGACTAAGCAGAAGGAAAGACAGAGGGGTGTAATGTCCCAGAAGACAAATAAGGAAAGGAAAGTGTTTTGAGAAGAGAGGAGCAAGCAACTGTGTCAGACAATAGCAAGAGGAGAGAACGCAGACTATATGGACAGATTCACGTAATTGGTAGATAGGAAGACAGGAGTCTACAGAAATTCTCTTCTGATTACTTCAGTTTTGTCAGTGCTGTGAGAAGTGACAACAGAGAAAGAAGTCTAAAGAAAGAAAAAAGTATAGAACAGTCAGGTAGCAGGGAGTAAGAGCGAACACACTTGGGAAACATATCGTGATTGTCAGGCAGCATTAAAGGTCAACTTGAGGTGAGCAATTATGAATTTATAGTGAACACAGTCAGTACGGCCGGGTGTTTTCTGCCACCACACTCAGCTGCAAGATTTGATCAGGGTCAAATATAGCAAGTGAGCATGAATATGTCAGGGAGTGATATGAATGATTATGCTGGGCAAAAGTGAGGGCATAAAAGTAAATGAGGGACAGTAAAACAGTGGCTGATGGACTCAGAAGAATAAATACATTTCTAGAGTTGGGGTTCCAGAGAAAGGTAGCTAAAACATACAGGGGTGTTTGGAGAGTCAGAGGTTAGACACAGAAAGGGGGGTTTACACAGGGTTTACAGTTATCAAATTGAGAGGCCAACCAGAAAGGTCATCTACAGCTGTGGCCTAGATCATTAAAGTCATCATGTATTAGAAGAGGGGTTGTGGTGAAGAGTCAGTTTGCCAAGAGCTAGCATTTTCAAATAATGGGGGGGGGGAGTGACCAGATAGATGAATATTTGCTTCAAGGAGGAATAATGGATGATTCAAAACCGGGAGTTTTATGTAAGGGGAAGAATAGTCTGGCATTAGGTGCCTATTCCACTCACAGGCTTATGGTATCAACTTGCCAACCTGATTAGTTCATCTTCTCCCTGTTCTTTACCCTGAACATAGCTCTACTTTTTGTTATTATCTCCTTATCTATCTTACCCACTCAATTTTGAGTTTCTTGAACAAACACTGTGTATTATTTACCTTGATAGTTCCTTAGTGATCAGAACACTGCCTGACGCGTTGTAGCTACTCACTATGATAATTGTATGCATGGATGAATGAATGACTGAATAAATGAGTAGATACAATCATGCAGTCACAGATACTTTATGCTACATCCTTACATATAAGTGATATTTGATATTATAAGAAAGCCAGTAAAAAATTCATCTAGGTAATCCATTGTCTTCATTAGTGACTATTTTATAGTTTGTGGAAAAGCAAATCTGTCTCTTCTCAATTTGATATATGTTTTTTACTGGTTGCAACATGACTGGTGAAATTTTGTTATTTTCATTTAAATTTCAATAAGTTTACTCCACAAAACTTTCTACAATTATCTCTGCACTATCCAGCCCAATATGTCACATTTTAAAGATAAAACTCTACAACACTCATGGTATCAGTATGAGAATGAAAATAATACATATGATTTGAAACTACCATTTCATGGCCTATAGGGCACAGCTTTAAAGATTAAGTTCATTCTACACATATTTTAAATATGTGGGCTGGGTTTTGCTCCAAATAATTTCAAATAAATATTCAATTAAAATATAGTAAAATAACTTTAAAACAGTTTGATATACACTCCTCATTTCTAGCACACAATTGTTGAGTAATTAGAAAATACTTGGTTAATGCTTTGATTTCAAGAAGAAAAGACATATTCAAAAAAGTGGCTTAAAGAGTTCTTTAGATCCCATCTTACCCATAATGACCCACCTTAGTCCTTGCCAGCAAGGGAGCACCCCGTTCCAACAGAAGTTCTACCACTTGGTCATGTCCACTTCTTGCAGCACAGTGAAGGGGTGTCAACCCATCCTGTCCAAAGAATTGAAGAATTAAGCCTGAGTTAACTTAAACACACACACACACACACACACACACACACACACACACACACACAAAGATTGCCTCTTATGCCACTTCAAAGAGAAGGTTTCCTGAACTTGTTCCTAGTGATTCAATACATCAGTAATAGAACTGCTATTAGTTAAATGATAGAGGAGAAGAGTGAGAGGAAGACAAGACAGTGAGAGATCCTGACAGAGGGCAAGAGAGAGAAAAAGAAAGATAGGGATGAAACAGAGTGAGGGTGTAGGCAAGCGAGATCTCACATGCAGAGGCTCAATGTAAAAACACATGTTGTTGGCCCTGTGTTTCCCTGTTTGGGAAGATGGAAAGGCAGAGTTTGTTGCATTTGTCGAACTTGAAAACCCCACTTGCTTGAAACTACAACCAGATGTTATATCATTAAACTATTTTCATTTTGGTTGCCCTAACACAATTTTACCCCCAAATTCTTCTTAACCTAATTTGTCCATCTATGGCATCTCTCGAATTGTTACTAGTTTTATAAATTCTCCTAAAATGCTCCCTGCTGCTCATGAGAAGAAAGTCATGTTTTTCACATTCTTCTAAAGGTTTCCACATATATTTTTCAACATTTTAAAAACTACATAGTTATTTCTCAGAGGCGAAATTTGTTATTAATAATAATAGCATTAAAAAGGTGTCAAACAGAATTATGGCACAACTGTGTGTTATGTTACTTATAAAACTTTCTGACCTTGATGCTTCTCAGGTAGTTTCTGATTCCAGAGAAATCCTCAAATTCCCTCTGTCTTTTGAATTTTATTTCTCTTTAGGGTGAAATGGCCAGAGAGCAGAGTGCATGGGTAATATCAGGCAAAATGTACGAATGATGGGTAAGAAGTGAGAGAGAAAATGAAATCCTGAGTATATAAATTAACTAGAGATTTCAAGCTTAAGGGATAAAAAAGATTGTCATGGGGAAAGACATTGAGAAGGTAGGTAGCATTCAGAGAAAATGAGGGATGGGGAAGTAAAGAGGACTTCAAAAGCTGAATTTTCCAGAACTCTAATAGCTTATCTTTTGTGTCTCTGTTTCCAGGACAATTGTTCTGAATTATGTTTTCCCCCTAATAAATATAAGTCATCTGAATCACAACACTCTTCCTATCCCAACATTCTGGGATCCTATGCTAGGTATTTTCCCTTTACCTTCCAGATCCACGCTCTACCTTTCTCTCCTCTGCTCCACGTCTGACAGAAAGAGCTCTAGATTGTATTGGTGAGCCACCTTGCCCTCTGGCTTCTGGTTGACTATGGAAAATGCAGCAAGACCTGAAGCCACTCTGTAAAGGATCTCCTTAGTCTGGCTGTGTCTCTTTACCAAATATTATGCTCCTGCCAAAGCAGCCTCCATCATGTAGTTTTCTCCTTTGAAGTTCTGGCAACCTACTTCTCACCTTGCAGGCCTAGGGTTGGTAATGAGCCCTGCTGTTGGTAGCTCTGGGGACACTCTACTATCCTTTGTGCCTTCCCTACAATCCACCCTCAATGTTATAAACAGATCCTTTAATAAATCCATATTCAAATGATCAAATTTGAACATGCACTCTGGTCCTGGCTAGGACCTTGAGTTATTTGTCAGCGCAGAGCCCAAGGTGGGGTTCAAACTCAGGCACCACAAGATCATGACCTGAGCTGAGATCAAGAGCCAGACACTTAACTGACTGAGCCACCCAAGTGCCCCGGTCTAGAACCTTGAATTATAATGATATTTTGCTTTGTTAAATCTCCTTAGCTAGTATTAAGATACTGAATATCCAAAATAGACCTTGCAATTTTAGATATGTAGGAATTAGCATGAAAAGACTGCCTTTCCAGAAAAAAAAAAAGTATTTAACTACTGTAGTTGGGATGCCAAGTTATTTTAAAGTTTGCCAGAGAGGAGTCTAAAAAAAGTAACTGTGCAGGCAAAGCGATTAAGATGATTGTGCTTTTGTATCTTGATAACATACCTTGTGGTTAAAGTACAGAGCGTTAGTTGCTACTTAATTTATATAACTATTAGATATAGCTTGATTTCTCAAACACATTCTTGGTGGGGGCTCCATGGAGAACTAGAGTTTGAGAAATCAACTGTAGTGAATGAAGGCATTATATGCAATGGTCCAGCAAATGGGCTCTGGAATCAGGGAGCCTCAGGTGTGAGTCTCAGACCAGCCACTATGGATATTCTCTGTGAGGCTCAACTTCACAATACATAAAACGGGGATAATTCTTCTTATCCTGTTTAACTTACAACCTTTGTTTGAAAGATGAGGGGACTCTGCCTTAAATCATTTTTAGAATAGGTATTTTTCCTACAGAATACATGAAATATTCATTGTATAATCATGTTGAAATCTTCTGATATTCTCAGAATAACAATAGGAAAATATAGAGAACACTTAAAAACACACAAGAACGTCAAAGAACAGTAAGGATTACATTGATTCTAAATCTGATGCAATTTATCTACCCTTATCAAGGATATGGGAATTATACTAAATTCAAGTTTCCCAACATGCTCAATCTGAATAGATTTTAGATATTTTCTATAAGTACAGTGTCTCATTATTGCCCCCCACCCCCTGAATCTTACCAAGGTTTTGTGTTCCAGGACTTTTTTGTTTACTTTTTTCAACTCCTAGAGGCAATGATCTGTTCAATACCTTTTTTAACTTAAATTCTTAAGACCGTATTTAAAGCTTACATTCCTCCCCTCCCACAGTTCCTTTCCTTTTGTTCTTTTTTTTTCTTCACTAGAATCAGTTCATATCACACCATGATGTTGATAATCCTTAATAGGTTAAATCAATCAACATTAGAGGGACACCATTTTTCCAGTTGATAGCCCACAGCATTAGCTTTTTACAACCAGTTCTTTCCTTATCTTTTCCCTTCCTCCCCTCTGCTTAGATTGTAGATGTAGCCTGAAGTCTGTGTATGAACACAGGCTCTTGTAATTATTACCCTGTGTATCCTAGGTCAAGTTACATAACTCCTCTGAAAGTCACTTTTCCCGTTGGGAGTCTCATTTCTCAAATGAAGGCCTCCACATTTTCTCAACAAGCAGATAATACACACTTCATAAATTGTTAGGAAAAGGAAATAAAATATTTGTAGAGTACTTAGCAGGGGGCCTAGAACAGTGAGCATATGACAATTGGTGGCCACTATTGCTGTTGCTTTAATAATTATGAACGCTTTTTCTGATATATTGGTTTTTGTTCATCATCTTTTAATGTTTTTGTATACTTTCATCATTTGCATTGAAACACGCATTTCAATAATTTAACCTTATATGGAGTATCTCCACATATAAATAATATATAAGTTTAAAAATAGAGACAGAATAATGTTCTTAATAAAACCTGGATTAGTAATACCATTTTAAACCAGCTATGAAATTTCTGTTAATGTTTTTAACATTAACGTGAGATTTTTTCAGATAGCAGAAAACCGAGCTCTGGTGAAAATGTCTCAGTTTCCCACTAGATCCCAGTCAATGATGAGAATGTCAATGACATGCACAATGTCTCAATGATTGACAAAGTGCTGGCAAAAGTGGGAAAGGATCAGTGGGCAAGATTTTTTTTAATTACCTGAAAGCCTCTACATATTCTGCTTTTCTCTAGATAATGAAAACCTTATATACGAGATTAACAATGAGAAGATCAGGTGGAAAATCCTTGACAGAATATACTAGATTGAGAATGTTTACGACTAGTATGTTTGCTACAAGAAACTGAGATCTCTATGATAAAAAATGAAAAAAAATATTATTCTTAATTCCTTATGTAGAGCCTCCATGGTACTACCTAAAAAGCAGTCGACAGTAAATGTAAAATTTTTCTGTTTTAAAATATACTTTCAAAAGACAAAAGAGAAAGCTAACCAGATTCCTTTTACTTTAATAATAAAATGTGATAGTTGCAGAACCAGCCTCCAAATTCCAGACTGCAGTCCTTGATTTTAGTATTACCTTCTACTTGACTTTGCCTTTGGTAAGAAAGATATAGTTGTTTTAGTTACAGCCAGAATTAAAAGAATTCAATTGCTTTTAAAATCCTACTTCTTAGAGATAAGGAAGTATTTTCAACGTTTGTTTGTTTTTTTCTTTTTTGGGGGGGGCGGGGGGGACAGGAGAGAGACAGAGCATGAACAGGGTAGGGGCAGAGAGAGAGGGAGACACAGAATCGGAAACAGGCTCCAGGCTCCGAGCCATCAGCCCACAGGGCCTGACGCGGGGCTCGAACTCACGGACCGCGAGATCGTGACCTGGCTGAAGTCGGACGCTTAACCGACTGCGCCACCCAGGCGCCCCATAAAGAAGTATTTTAACTTACGGTGGGAAAAGCTCAGTACCACCATTCAATACTGTACTGTACTCAATCCTGGGGTGTGCCGGAGCCAACCCACACAAACTAGTGAGAGCCAAGTTTTTGCACATCTCTTCCCAATTTTGTATTCAGTGATACCCTATTGGTAGCTCTAACTGGCCATGATGGAGGTATGGGGAGTATTTACACTACAGAAGTCAGCAAAGGCAAAAGTTCCAAATCAGAGTTTGTTTGTTTTTTGAAAGCCAATTAGTAAACTTTTACTAGCATACTGCTAATCTAATTCTTTGGGTACTATTAATTTGCATCTCTGTGAGTAAAGGGACCTAGTCTATCATATTAACTGCTATATCTCTAGGCGTTAAGTAGGAACTCAAAAACTATCTGTTTAGGGAATGAATGAACAGAAGATCCACACAATGTATACAATTATAAAATCTACTTTTTGATTTATAAGTTCTTGAATGAAATTCAACTTACTTGTATATCTAAAAGTTTCATTGGATGAAATACAGCCCAAATATTCCTTTTACAGAAGAAACCAAAGCTTATATTTGATTAACTTGCTCAAGAACAATTAGTTAATGGCAGAACTAGCATAAGAATCCATTTCTCTCCATGTCTTAGTATGCTTTTTATGAAAACGCACTCCCTAATTGGAGTTAGACTTAAATTACATATGCAAATGTAGGTAGGCTATGCAAATTAGAGCATCTTTTAAAGAACTAAGCAAATATTGCAATGATCAATAAGAACAAAATCACTTGCCTCAAAATGAATGAATACTCCAGAAAAATACTAACAAGAGCATGCAGATTTTTAAGACATTGGCCAAGATAAAATTCCGTTGCATTTGCCAAGTGCTTTCTTTCCATTGGTACTCTCAATTATTAGAGAGTCTCAATAGAAATGGAGAGGTAAGTGTAAAGGGAGACATTATGTTAACATATTTAAAAGAGGAGGCACAGAAACTGTCCTTTAAACATGAAAAACAAGTAAGCAAGGCATGAAACACTGTGCATAATTGTTCCAAATTCTGCATGCCTACAGCTCAGCAAGGGAAAAGGCATGCCAACACAGCAAAGAGTAGAAATCATATAAAACTCTAATGCAAAGACAGTAGACACTACAACAAAGATCTTGACAGACAAAGCAAACCACTCTAGAGTTCCCACATGATAATATGACGTAGATGATCTGGATCAAATGTCTTAGAGAAATGAGATTAAGAAAGCAACAGTTCCTGAGGTCATTAAAAAACAGAATGTACAGTCTGGGACTGGTGTAGTTCTTAGAAGCACAAAGATGATAAGGCTAATTAAATAAAAGCATTTGCCAGCCTCAAGATTTGCAAAAGAACTAGATTTGATCCCTGGTCCTTTGACTCTGAAAATATAAAGTCCCAGGATTAAACAAAGTGAATAAAATATCACAAGGGATACATCCTATTCCCCAATCTTTTATAGACTTCTTACACCACTGTGTATTTGAAAATGTTCACATTATAGGAATATTTAAAATTTTGCTGAAGTCTATGATTACGCAAATGTATTCCAGAGAACGAATATTGAAGTACTGGTTTAATGTTTAAGCAAGTAACTACTCATAATTCCAGTAACATAATAAAAAATTATGAGTAGCTAAGTAATTGACCCCCCCACTTTTAAAAAAATAAATAATAAGAATCTAAGAGTTAATTTTCATACAACCGTATGTGATGGGTTACCAATAGTAGCCTAAGTTCAGAGAAGATAGTAAGTCAACTGCCAATATCATACAGCTAGTAAGTTGTGGAAGTAAAATTTGAAATCAGGCAGTCAGCCTTCAGAGGCTGCGCTTCTAACAGTTGTATTCTCCTGCCTATCTCATTATCTATTTGTTGGGAGTATAGAAAGCTCAGAATTACATTTTACTTAACAAATTTGAAGTGAATGAAGGGCACTGACTTGTATCAAATTGGATTGACTAAAGGTGCATCTAATAACTATATGCCTTTGTTCCATAAGCATACAGCAGATTGTTTGTTCAGGTCAGTATAGTATGACCACCTAAGAAAAACGATCTAAACATTGGAAAGTTAGAAGCAAAGGATTGTCAACATGTATTAAAATATTTTATGTAAAAGCCACAATCTCAAAGCTTAATGTATTTTTATGAGTTTGGGTTTTTGAAAGGTACAGCTGATAATCAGAGATGCTTCCGTTCCATCTTTGATCTTTCTTCCCCAAAATAAGCATGGACTTAAAAAACTGTCTCATTGAGGAGCTAGCATTCTGTTTCTTCAGCACTTATGAGCAAATATTAATTTCACTTTCCAATGAGAAACCTTTAAATATTGTATGAAATTTAAATTGAATCCAAGAAAGCAATTTCCTTGAAAATGCATTGTTTATATTTAAGCACTGGTATTTTAAGGTGCCTGCTTCGAGAATACAAAAAACAAAAATGGTAGGAAATTCAAAGAACAGAGACACTCACCCTAGTTTTGGCATCGATCTGACCACCACGATCCAGTAAGAGCTTCACCATGTTTGTGTTTCCCCTTTTGGAAGCCACATGCAGAGGGGTGATTCCATTCTACACCATGGGAAGACGAAATAAGAGCATGTTGGATATGACAGGGCATGATGGTGAAAACTTTGTGTTAAAAGGCACAAAGAAGGTTGTGACCCATGTGGTAATTTGATTCAAGGTTTTTAAAGTTTCATGTCTTTGATTTTTAAGGAACAAAAAAGCACACAAACCACAAAGCACTATAGTTAGAGAATGAAAAGTGGAATGAAGCTGCATAATTAAGTTTGTCTATAACCACAACATATGAATTGAATGTACACATTACATTGTACACATTGTCAAGGGACAAAGGGAGCACTTTCGCATAATAAACAAAATTTCAGATTCTACTTAGGACAGAGCTCTAGTCCAAAGTCTATCGCTCTTTCTAAAATATCCATGAACTGAAAGATTCTGACATCTTAAAGTTTCCTATATACTTAAAAACAGGATGTAAATATACATATTCAATAACCGTTAGAAAAAAAAAAGATTCTTAAAAACATCTTCTTCAGAATATTTCAGTATGAAAAACAACTTGTAAATAACTCGACACAGTTTCAATACAGAAGACTTCTCAGGGCCAAAAACACCATATATATGAATTGTAGTTATTTATTTTATTGGCTATCGTATGTCATCATTATGGCAAGAATAGGTACCTAATTTTTTATATGTCGTAATTTTGCAAATATTCAAATATTGCATTTACTGATTCATACTGAGTACACTGAGTTTTGTAATTAGCATGTAAGTGAATTCTTTCAGTGAAAGCATACCATTAAACATATAATGCAACATGATGTCTTGTTATGTATTTTGGTTAGACTCTTTATATGAGCACATTCTCAATTCATTAAAAACATTTTTCTGTCAAATTATATGCCCCATAATGATCATAACACTGTATAAATGTTCTTTTACATTTGATAATTAATGTTTTAACAGTTTAATTGTTTATTGACTTGAAGTTGCTCATTCATGATTCATGGAGTGATCTTTAAATATAACTACTCACACTGAGGTCAGAACTAATATCCTCCTTAACTACTACAAATGATTTGTGTGCCTGTGAATTTACACATTCTTATTTTTCATGTATTGGGTCATGATGATGTGCTATGATGCAAAGAAAAAAATGAAAAATTTAATATATCCAGCACAGATTCAGTCAAGGAAAAAAAAACTTTATTGTTATTCATTTTTACTTTAATAAAATTCTCATTTACTGCTATCTAAAATGAGAAACTATTTTAAACCATACCCTCGCTGTGAAGTCCACAGCAGCTCCCCGGTTTAGAAGAAGAGTTGCCACGTTGACATTTCCATAGTGGGCGGCAATGTGCAAAGGGGTAAAACCACTCTATGGAAAGCAAAGAGAATAACAGTAAATCATTTCACCTCCATATGTTATAGTCCCTGGATTAGTGAAGAAAATCACACGTAATTGTCTACCTAACATGTGAGCAACACAATTAAGATAATAAATGCTTTAATAAAGCTCTTTAAATTTTAGTATTACAAGATAGTAAATAACTAAGGCTATAAGCAGGTAAATAAATACCCTATATTTCTTGGCAACATTATTTGTAATTAGCTTCGTGATTTGTCTGGTATGAGATTTGTTGTTTATACAAAACCATGTATCTTGACTTGGTTAAGCTTTAGAGAAAAACAGAATATGATTAAACAACATAAGGTGTCAGCCACAGAATTCACATAATTATGAATTAAAAATTTTTTCTTCAGAGAAAGACACAAAACTATAGTTTTGTTTAGTTTGGGGATTTTCAATAAAAAAAGAAACCAACATTGGTTGGCATCGTGTCTTTGGAACAATGAAAATATTGTGAGAAACTTTTACAGAGGTGTACAATTCATTCCACATCATTTACACTGTCATGATATTTCTGTCTTCTCTAATAACTGTTTAGTGAGACTATGCTGTTACAATGAAAAAAATTTAAAAAAAACAAAAATTAAATAATATACCTGGCATCAATGTAAATACAAAATAAAGAAAAAAATTAGCTGAACACAATTTTGAATGTTAATTAAACCAAATTTTATCAATAAGATTGACATAAAATAATAAGCAAGTTAAATCAAATGTATGGACATTAGAGAACTGTTTACTTTCAGAATTTTTTTTAATGTTTATTTATTTTTGAGAGAGAGAGAGAGAGAGAGTGTGAGTGAGTGAGGGGCAGAGAGAGGGGGATAGACAGGATCCAAAGCAGGTTCTGCGCTCTCAGCGCAAAGCCCGATGAGAGGCTCAAACTCATGAACTACAAGACCATGACCTGAGCAGAAGTCAGACGCTTAACCAACTGCACTCCTCCTCTCAAAATATTTAAAAAATGAATCTGAAAATCTTCATGGAAGAAAAGTATACTTTCTTTCATTCCTTATTCTGATGAAATTTAGTTAGAAATTTTTGCCATTTTCACAAAAGAAGTATATTTACTCTTTCATTATTAAAATGCTAAAAAATCTATTATTCTTACTCTCCATAATTTCATAATTCTCATTACTCAATAAAAGATGAGAGAAACAATAAAAACTGTTCCTATAGAATTGGATATCAAATCCTGCAGCTTTGAGGTTAATTTGTATCATTCCCTTTTATTTGAAATGAACTTTGAGGTATATAATATTGTTTTTAAGAACTATTATATGAATCACAACCGTTATTTTTCTATTCATTTGATAGTTTTTGTTGATTTTGCTTTTTAAATGGACTAAATAAGCATTCAGATATCTTAGGTAATGGAAATTCCTCCCTGCTATCAACCAAATTAGCTACAAATGATTTCTGACTATAGAGAAACAAGACACAAAATAATAATAGTAACTATCAATCCAAATCCCACACTTGTGGTAAAGATATTTTTGTGTCTACAGGATGCCAAATACTCATGTCAAAATGGAGGGAAACATGAATCTACAACCTGGCTGTTATTTTATAAAATGTCAAAATTTTATATTTTAGGAAATAATTGACTGGAAGTTTTTCATTTGTATCTTGATAGTTCCTGCCACCTAGACATATCCTGAATGTAAGTCTACCATTTAAGTTACAATTTCATTTCAGGAAAAGAACGTAGTGATTGCTGGTGAATCATTTTCAAATTATTGTTCTGATTTGCAAAAATAAACCAATTTATTGTCTGACACAGCCTCACCAACCGTCCATGAGGATGCTTCAGACTGTGACTCTTGGATCGACATGTGGCTCGTAGAAGCCCCTCAGAGAAACTCTTGCCTGGTTACCATGGAGGTAGAAAGCTCAGTTCACTTTTCTACAGGGGAATCAATGGAAGGGCTCCCCTCTTTGTTACTCTATTATCCTCAGAGAAATATTTCTAACTCAGTACGAATCTTCCCAAACTGCTGCTTTCAATACAATGTTTACAGCCAATATTGCTTTCAAAAACATCTCTTAAACAACCACCAAAAATCACCTACAAAATTAAAGTTATTAAAACCAGCAATTAAGATATCAATTTATATGTTTCTAGTCTTGAGAAATTTCACCAACCAATTGGGCCTTTTTTAAAAAAATCTATGACCTAAGTCCCATGCACAGATATGGAACAAAAGAAATAATATGACTAATTCAAATATATTCATATCTCAATAGGTACATTTGTTAACAAACAAGATTTTAATTTTAGAAATACTCTAATACTACTAAATACCAAATGAATGCTCAAAACCTCTCTAGGTCCACAGCCCAGTGATCATGAGAGGTTAGTCTACAAAGTCCCCTCAACTAAGTGAAAATCAATCTACACAATCATTTGCCTTTGAATACTGGTTAATTTTTATAATATACTTTCAACAATAGAAGGCATCTCAGTAGCAATGGTCAAAAGACTACACACACACACACACACACACACACACACACACACTACTGAGAGACTTCTGAACTGAATATTCTTGGTGATCAATGTGACTTACTTTGGTATGTGGAAAATAGATAATTTCATGTCAAGTACTGTTAAGACTTAGCAAGATAAAAGCAAATGCTTCGATAATAATATGCTCGGTATCACTATTGATTATATGCAATGTGGTTAAAAAAGTACAGGAAGAAAAGGGCAACTGCAATGAGATAAGAAGATAAAACAGTTGCAAAGAAACCTCCTTAAATTTCACTTTGCTAAACTCTAAGCAGAGAAATTTCATCAAGAGAAGGTCATATCTCTTACTGGCAAAAAGTTAACAGTAAAGCTAACTCAGTAAAATACATATTAAGGAGTTCTGTTTCATGCTCTACTCTAGTAAGCTATTTAAATAGTTTCGCTGATTTAAAAAAACATCAAATACATATTACATTAAAATTTTTGAATTATTCATTTGCCTTAATTATGGGAAAAGTCTCTAAAATCAATTTCCTAATAATGGAAATTCCAATCATTAGTACGAATTAGTGAGCATTTATTCTAATTGGGCAAAAAAGTAAAATAAATAAAAACAAGGTATATTTTGGTATAACCACAATACTGTACCTCGGTGGTCCTATTCACCATCATCTGAAGCAGTGTTGTGTGGGAAGAAGAGGGAAGATATTACACAGTGCAAAATTAAGTAAACGGTCAATCTGCTCACTGCAACTGGATACGCTGTTCCAAAATACATTCTACTGAGAAAAGACATCCGTAATGCTATCCATACAATACAATTTTACCTTTTTAATTCCATTTCTTATTCCATACCTTTCTTATTCCATACCAATAGAATAAGTAAGCAGATTTCTAAAAAGCTGAACCCCATCTTTAAGAGACAATTATCTTAAATTTTGTTGTTATTATACCCAACAGCCGGTCCCCTTCTTTCTGAAATACCTCCGACGGTAATTTATCTCTTAGGATGACCGGAAGTAATTTTGCATTATCACCATGGCCTACTTCTGTATCATCCCCCAGGAGGAAGCTGGCAGCCGGAGAGTTCCTGTCCACAAATGTGTTCAGCTTTTACCTTGGATTGTACGTCAGCGTTGTGATCGTTCTGAAGCAGGAGTGCGGCAGATTTGGTGTCGTCTTTCCTCGCTGCGATATGCAGAGCCGGCAGCCTCACTTTCCCTTTGGTGTCATTCTCCAAGAGGATGGCCACTGCCTGGTTGTGTCCTTGCTGGAGTGCCACAGCTAGTGGCGTAAAGCCATCCTAGCAAAATAGAAGGAAAAACCCTCAATTAAATTTTGGAAGCATGGGATTCAACTGTAAGCAATGCCTCTAATGTTTAAAATAAGAATTAGGATGGAGCAGAAAAGCAAAGGGATCAAATATTCCTGTGAAGATTAAAGCAGATGATCAACTGTCCTATGCTTGTACTATGGACTGGTTTCATCAGATTTTTTTCCTAGCTTCTGTTCTAAATATTTTGAAAAACATCTGCATTCCCTAACAAAGCACACTTCACATAAGGTGAACTTAAATGTATGTTTAGAACGGGAAAATAAAAATCGGAACCAACGTTAAGTATACAGGCTAATCAAAAGGAAAAAGTGGGAAGGGTTGGAATAAGAGAGACCAAGTCTGATTGAGAAGCAAAGATACAGTAGCTAAGACAGGGAAATAAATTCTGTAATTAAATATGCAAGCTTCTAAATGTCTCTGTATCGATTAGGGGAGAACAATAATAATTATCAATGGAATGGTCTATTACCAATTAATGTGGCAAATTTGGAACATAATGTAACCTAAAACTTTTTGATAAATAAGGCTAGTTCATTAATTTTATACTTCATTGAATTTTATGTTACTTAGATCATTTAGATACAATGTGCTAGGTAATGAAAAAACAGATTTTTAATTCTAAACTTGGCAACAAGTTAAAAAAAAAAATAAAACAATAGCACAGACCATCAAAGTTAAAGGAATTTTAGGGGTAGATGGATAACCATGCTTGTAAATTTGGAAACTATGTTTTCTTTCTAGAAACAAGTATTCAGTTAGTAGAAAAGTGACAAATAGAAAAAAAATCTATATATATCATATATATCCTAGGCTCTGTGTATTTTAAAACCTCCCTTACTCCACAAAAGCTTGAAAACAAGTCTCAGTTAGAAGTTTCCATTCATAGAAGAGATGAGGACAATAAGATTGTATATTAATGATTACATTTTAGAGACAACAGCAATTTACCATAATCTAACTACTCGATTTGTTTTCAATGATAACTTTTTTAAACTGTAGGGTTTTGAGAAAAAGTGATTTCCTATAGCACTACCATAAAAAGACTTGAATTTGTTTTAATAAGAATTGAATTTTAAATAAACACATTACTTAATAGAATGGAAGAATACCACATGTAGCATTGTAAAATGAAAAATAGTAGCCTAAATTTAGAACTTTGGCACAAATTAAGTTTTCTGTTGAGAAAGAAAGAACAGGCTCATTATCATATACATATTCGATTACCCCTGCAACACTGTGATAGTTTATATGAAAAGAGTATGAACTTTGTTTTTGTTTTTTCTTAGAGACAAGGCATTTGCTGACAGTACAGAACCTAATGAAAAAGTTTTTAGCCTTCAATTTTGGTAATGTTCAGGAAGAAGGAGAGTTAAGAGTTATAAAATTAGTACTGGAGGGACAGAGAATTCCCCTAAAAGAATTTAACTTACAATGTCTACCACATGGATTTCATTCTATTCTATGCTTCATGAGGGAGGGGTGAATATTTGAAATGATTTTTTCAAGCGCCTCAACTAACTCCATGAAAAAGGAAACCCATATGAAAATTCAGTAGCTTCATTTTTCATCGTTTATTTACCAATGCTAATTGCTATAATTATGGGAAATTTCAAATATTTAAAGATTTATTTTCAAACATGAGTTTCATGGAAGTATTGAATAATCTCATGATTATCTGCTTTTTAAAGTGGTCACAATGTCTTGATTAGTAGTTAACTTTTACAAATTAGGGCTACTTTTGGGCACAGAGGAAATGTCTTCTTTAGGCATATTCACACGTGTGCACATGAGACTGTACAAGGTATCTGGCAATACAATATAAAATATCAAACAGTAATCAGTCCTAAAGCCCTGGAAACATGGTAGGTTTTACAGAACGATAGACTAAAAGGGAATGTCCATATGTGTGTTACTTGATAATCATTAGGGCCAGCAAAGGGGAGGGGGGAATTAATCAACTAAGCTTATATATGTCCAGTCAGTCAGAAATTAATTCTAGTTATTTAAGTGATTAAAAACTTAAACAACAAGCATACACATGTCTAAGCTAAGCTTCAAACCTCATACGATTCAGTTGCAAAAGCTTCATTTTTGTGTAGAAATCAGAGAGGGTTTTCATTTTTTGAGAATCACAGTGCAACATGGCCTCTGCTGATGCAGTGTATATAAAAGGATGTTTTTGGAACCAGACTGAAATGCTACAGAGAGCTACACCAAAGGAGCCTTGAGACAGCTATGAATACCAGCAAGCAGAATTTCTCTAAACCATACACTAGAAATAATAAATCTATCCGGTGACTAGAACTCTGGACTGTGATGGTTTCTTGGGGGAAGTGATTCTGCATTCAAGAAACTAAAATAAAACAAACACAGATTTCCTTATTTTGGTACATTTCTCAGTTGTCCTGATACAGAGATAGAGTCTCGCATAGTTACTCAAGATTTACCTGAAGATATTCATATGCTACTCATTGACATAATTAGTGTCTCAGGAAAAAAGAAAAAACAAAGGCTTCAAATCATAAAAATCACACTTAACCCACATGGTAAGAGTGGAAAATCTGTGTGTTAAATACAGAACTTGAAATCATTTTACATTGGGCAGTTGTGTTTTCCAGTCATAAACAAATAAGAAACATGGCCCCATTAATAGTGGTTTCTTGGGATTTTTTTTTTAAGTAATGAGAATAAGCTGTCAGAAAGTTATTGCAATTGGCTCCATAAAAAGTTTTCTGCCAAAGGGACTGGAAATGGATTTAATAGATTATGATGATCTCTTCCCCCAGGGCAGGATAGAAAGGAATTCATGTTTATTTCACCTAAAGACTTAATCGTTCAGAAAGAAAGGAAGTCCTTAATAGACGTTAAAAGTTACCAACTTAGTTTCTGGAGGGCAAGCATCTATCATCTCTCACTCCAAGCCAAGAGTTTTAAAGTTCTATCAGTGGAGGCACAAAATATGAGAAAGGAAAAACACAGCCTGCATAATCTGGTTGAAAGGGGTGAGGAGTGGCATGACCCAGTGGAACTTTTTTCCCTTCTCTGTGTCACTCACTTCCAAGCTTTGGCCCCACGAGGCACCACCTCACAGTGGTGGTTTGGAGACAGTTTCTCCAAACACAAGGGTTTCTGGAGGATCACTTAGAAATCGCAGTTCTAAGCAACCACTGAACTTGCTCCTTAACGTGCCTACGCAAAAATGAGAAAGAAAATAACAAAGCAAGTCTGTTTCTTGGAGGACATGCATAGTTTGAAAAGGAAAGTGATGTTCTAAACTGGCCCACTCTAAATACAAACCAAAACCACACTCAGGTATCACCTCACTCCAGTCAGAGTGGCCAAAATGAACAAATCAGGAGACTATAGATGCTGGAGAGGATGTGGAGAAACAGGAACCCTCTTGCACTGTTGGTGGGAATGCAAATTGGTGCAGCCGCTCTGGAAAGCAGTGTGGAGGTTCCTCAGAAAATTAAAAATAGACCTACCCTATGACCCAGCAATAGCACTGCTAGGAATTTATCCAAGGGATACAGGAGTACTGATGCATAGGGCCACTTGTACCCCAATGTTCATAGCAGCACTCTCAACAATAGCCAAATTATGGAAAGAGCCTAAATGTCCATCAACTGATGAATGGATAAAGAAATTGTGGTTTATATACACAATGGAATTCTACGTGGCAATGAGAAAAAATGAAATAGGGCCTTTTGTAACAACATGGATGGAACTGGAGAGTGTGATGCTAAGTGAAATAAGCCATACAGAGAAAGACAGATACCATATGGTTTCACTCTTATGTGGATCCTGAGAAACTTAACGGGAACCCATGGGGGAGGGGAAGGAAAAAAAAAAAAAGAGGTTAGAGTGCGAGAGAGCCAAAGCATAAGAGACTGTTAAAAACTGAGAACAAACTGAGGGTTGATGGGGGGTGGGAGGGAGGGGAGGGTGGGTGATGGGTATTGAGGAGGGCACCTTTTGGGATGAGCACTGGGTGTTGTATGGAAACCAATTTGTCAATAAATTTCATATAAAAAAAATAAATAAACTGGCCCACTCTAACCCTTTCTTATGTCTAGATGTCCTGAATGTTTTGATACTAAATGGACTTTGAACATCCTATTTAATTGTTGCTATAATCATAGTCATACATGCCATAATTTGTGCTTCAGAAAATGTGAACAGCTTTATTTTTGTCACACATTCCTCATAAAATTGTGCTAACACAAATACCTATGAATAATTTCTGATCATTAAAAATTGTTCATTTAGAGAATTAAATTGGATCCTGACAGATACAATAGTGATGAAAAGAGATGGATAGGATTTACTGTAATCTGATTTTAAATTAGTATAAAAACTCCCAAAACCTGGAGAATGGCAAATTGATGGAAGCATGAGTTCATGTAAGAATAAGTTGACATGAATCCCAAATCAAGGCATAAACTCATTCAACTGTGTGCACTGGGTCCTTTGTTCATGGCCACCATTGTACATTACACAAGTAACATGAACACTCCTAGCATATTTTGTTATTTAAAAAAAATTTTTTTAATGTTTATTCTTTGAGAGAGAGAGAGAGCATGAGCAGGGGAGGGGCAGAGAGAGGGAGACACAGAATCTGAAGCAGGCTCCAGGCTCTGAGCTGTCAGCACAGAGCCCGATCATGACCTGAGCCAAAGTCAGATGCTTAACTGACTGAGCCACCCAGGTGCCCCATGAACATTCTAGCATATTTTAGACAAGATAATGGAGATCCTTTGCAGCTGGATAAAAAGAATATGGACATTAAGATCAAAGAATTTGAACCTCTGGGTTGACGGTCTTACCTCAGTAGCAGTGCTCTGATTAGCTCCATTTTCAAGCAAATATTTTACAACATCAATGTGGTTCTCTTGGGCAGCCATGTATAAAGGAGTGAAGCCATTCTGAGGACAAACAATAAAAAAGACATCTTTAATCATTTGTAAAGTTTAAACCAGGGAAGAATACCAGAAAAGGAAAGAGAGAATACTACGAAGTAAACTTTTGAAATGATGATACATATAACACACCTTCACAATGTAGTATACCTATATTTACTATTATAAAACTAGCTATAATCAAAGTGAACCAATTCCTACACATAATTCCTAAAAGAATGAGGACAAAGTGATATGGAAACAATATTTACCAAATTCCCTATCTTCATTTCAGTTTTAGAGATTTACATTTCCTGTTACCTAACACTGTTAAAACTAAAGATATTTAGAATTTTAATATAATCCTATGGCATACATATAAATTCTCATTATATGTAGTGTATTTATAAAATAATATTTATATAGTATCTTCTGTACTTTTTCAATTAAATTTTTTAATGTTTATCTATTTCTTAGAGATAGAGTGCGAGTTGGGGGCGGGCAGAGAGAAAGGGAGACACAGAATCCAAAGCAGGCTCCAGGCTCCAAGGTGTCAGCACAGCACCTGATGTGGGGCTCAAACCCAACAACCGCGAGATCACGACCTGAACTGAAGCTGAAACCTTTAACCGACTGAGCCACCCAGATGCCCCTCTCCTATACTTTTTAAAAAAATGTCTATTGACTTATTTATGAGAGAGAGAGAGAGAAAGAGGCAGAGAGACAGGGAGACAGAGAATCTCAAGCAGGCTCCACGGTGTCAGTGCAGAGCCTAATACGAGGCTCAAACTCACAAACGGTGAGATCATGACCTAAGCTAAAATCAAGAGTCTGAAGCTGAACCAACTGAGCCACCCAGGGACCCCTATCTTCTGTACTTTATTAAATCATCAACTATTTAAACAGGCCACCATTATCTTGAATGTATGCAGTTTAATTAGCACTTTTAAAGGTATAAATTATTACTCATTCCAGAATAGGCTAGGAGTGATTGCAAATCTGATTGAAAAGGTTTTTAAAAAAATCTAAATTTCAGTATTCTGATTGAAGTAATATGGTTTATACTGAACATCTTCATATTATTTTTAAAGCCATTCTGAAATTCTATCATTCATTAATTCCCATATTCATGTATTCAGTTATTTACTAAATTCCAGCCACTGGTAGCTGGGACATCACTGGGATACACTGACAAATAAGACAGACATCTGCCTTCATGAAACATATACTATGGTAATATTATAACATTATTACATAGTCACGGTTAAAAGAATCACTGAATTTGTACAGCTTGAGTTTAAAATTAAGTTTAAATTGGCAAATTTTCTTTTCATCAGATCCTTTGCAATAGGTAACACCGCATTAAGAAAAGACTTCGTAAAAAAATAGAAAACATGGGACACTACATAAACTCTTAAATCTAACAATTCTCTCAGAACAATGTCAGAGCCTTACGCGTTGTTGATTCCCTGAAAAATTCTATGCATTAATGAGAATAAGCAAAAACAAGGGATTTTCAAAACCATAAAAGGAGAAAAAAATAACTGTTTTGAAAAATTCTTCTATATGCATCGTTTAAGTGTGGCAACATTATTTAAGATGGCCAAGATCTGGCAAAATATAAAAATACAGAATATGGAAGTAGAATAAGAAAAGAAATTTTAAATTTGGTTACAAAAGAAAATCTGCAGACTTCAAAAGAGGAGGAAATTTTTAAACTAAGAAATATTGTCAAAGGAACGAATTGACAGTTTTGTAGGATGCAGGAATAGCTTGCTAGTTGGATAGCATATTTTTTTTAAAACATCGCAAACAGGTGAAATCTTGGGTATTTTAAGAACACTGAAGAGGTGGCGGAAGGACGGAATTAGAGATTCAAAGGAAGGGAAAGCCAGTGAGTGTGGTTAAAAACAATGAGTGGGTGTGGAATGGGGCTCTTTCATGACAAGGAAAAGGCAGGATGCAAAGAAAAAAAAAAAGACGAAACAGAACTTTTAATAGAGTAAAACACTTTGCTTACATGTTTTCCTCTGACAGAATCTTGGATGTAGATCAGGAGAAAGGGAGATAGACCGTGGTTGCCACATCAATAGGGAAAAAAAGATGTACCATTCTTAGCCTCCCACCCTGGGTCCTGGGCTTTAGAGGGGGCCTCCTCTATTTGAACAGGGTAGGGATCCAGAGGCCCAAAGGGACATGTCCATCCTGATCCTGCAGCTCTCCTGCTTCCAGACCACACATTAGGCATGAAGTTACCCATAATCCTTGACTAAGCAGCCCCCAGCATGGTTCCAGTGTTTGCTCAGACTTCTTTGGGTTCATTCTCCAAAAGGTCTGTGCCATGCACACCGTGTGACAGACTGACCAATGGCCCCCAAATATGTCCTCACTCTAATCTCTGGAGGTTGTAGATGTTACCTTATATGGCAAAAGGAACTTTACAGGTGTGATTAAGTTACGGATCTTGAGGTGGGGAGATTATACTGGATTGTTCAGCTGGGTGTAACATAATCACAGGGTTTTTATAAGAAGGAGGCAGGAGGTCAGAAAGGAGAAAAGACACCATACTGCTGGCTTTGAAAATGGAAGAAGGGGACGTGATCCAAAGAGATTTTTACTTAGAGCCTCCAGAAAGAACCAGCAGGGGCAGTACCTTGGTTTTAGTCCTAAGCCTAATTTCAGACTTCTAAAATTATAAAATAACAAATCTGTGTTATTTTAAGTCACTGAATTTGTGGCAATTTGTTACAGCAGGAACAGGAATCTAATAGATACCCCAGGAGCTGTTTGCTAGGGAAGGTCAGAGTAGTAGGTGCAGGTCAGGGTGTTCACACCTTTACACATGATGCTCTATGGGGAGGATGGATCCAGGGATGGGCCAAGAAGAGGAACCCGCTGTAGGCCAGGGTTTAGAATCAGCACCACCCCCACCCCCACCCCGCCACCAGCCACAATCCTGTATGGAACTCCAAGGTTTCTAAGAAGTCTAAATTTGGACCTGTCATATTGTTATAAGGATATATTTATCAAGATAGGAAGATTGGAGATACTTATTTAAAGTTAACTTGATATATAGCTTTTGATTTAAAAAGTATATTGTAGGGGCACCTGGGTGGCTCAGTCTGTTAAGCATCTGACTCTTGATTTTAGCTCAGCTCATGATTGCACGGTTCATGAGATCAAGCCCCAAGTTGGGCTCTGTACTTACAGCACGGAGCATGCTTGCGATTCTCTCTCTCCTCTCTCCCTGCCCCTCTGCCCACTCATGCTTTCTCTCTCTCTCTCAAAATAAATAATAAACTTTAAAAAAAAAAGTATATTGTAAGCAGGCCTCTTTTGCATTCATGCCCTGGGCTCTGCAAGTGTTAATAGTGGGTTAGTGGTAGAGAAAGAAAAGGGGGAAATATCAGTATATAGCATATAGGGGAGGGGAGAAAGGGCAGGGACAAACATTCAGGATCTTGGTTAGAGTACATCATGAATCCCATTTGTGCCTGGTGCCACCGCCTCAGCATGCAAGGGCTTTTAGCAGTATAGGGGATACAGATATGAAGAACAATAACAATAAAAATAATTTATTGAATTCCTGCTATATGCTATTCACTATGAGAGATGATTTCGATGTCACCTCTAATTACTGTGATCATGTATGTGTCTGTCTGGGACAGTCTAAGTTTATGTCTAAGTTTATGTATAGTACCCTGGAGTAATAATTAATAGTGTCTCAGTTTGAATGACACATTAAATGGCCTAATACTATCTCTAATACTTAAAATATTGCTGCAACATTGGTACTGCCATATCCTTTTTTTTTTTTAAAGTAAACTCTACATCCAAAGTAGGGCTCAAACTCATGACCTCAAGATCAAGAGTCCCATGCTCCACCAACTGAGCCACCCAGGCATCCCTCTTCACCCCACTTGAACTGAGGCAGCTAAGGCTCAGACAGTTGGGTAACTTGGCCAAAATCTCACAGCTAATAAGTGAAGTGAAAGTGTCTCTGCTGAACTGGAGTCTCCATGGGTGAAGCCAAAGCACCTGCAATTTTTAAAAAGCTCAATTTTTGAAATTACCTGAAGAATATTGTTATCAGTGATGCAGAGCAAATGAATGGTTTAGGGCAGGAAGGGCCGTGATCACATCTGCGTTTCAGAGCGTCCACTCTGGTGAACACTGAGTGGACCACACCCACTGTGGTTTGGGGTGGTGGAAGACACGAATGAAAGTACGGGGTTAATCAGATTTTGTAGTATTTGCGATAGTACATTTAAAAGATGAAGGAAGCCTGAGCCAAAACAACATCTTGGCTAGGCGAGGGAGGGAGGGAGCTATTTACTGTTACAAATATGTGAAGTAAGAAAGCAATAAACATTTACTACAGGTCCTAAAGACGTGGGAAATTATCCTTCCCTAACTTCCTGATACTACTTAACAAGAAATACTCTGCCAGAAAATGTGAAACATGCCTCTGGGTAATTGGGACAGGGCACTGCAGCCTTTTAACAGCACTGTGAATTTTACAGGAAAGCTTTTATCTCTGCATATAAATAGATTAATAACACAGGATTACTGGCCTGTGTCCATGCTTCCAGGTGCTTTCCAATGTATTATGTCTCCATGCCTTTCTAAAATAGTCTGGCTGCAGGTAGGTATAAAAGTATATGTATTTTCTTCTTGTTGGTATAAAAAAGTCAAAGAGATCCACAACCTGGGCTGATACTAGGAGGATGCTAACAAGCACCAAATTATCAGCTGTTATGATAATTAACAGCGTGACCAGTAGGTGCCTCTACCAACCAGTTATTAAATACTTTAACATTATTCGTCTCCATTGCCACTCATGTATATTTATTCAACAAAAATGTGTTGGGTGACTCTTTACTGCCAGGCATTGTGTTTGGCATAGTGATTCAGAGAGGAAAGGCAAAGTTCCTGTTAATTAGGAGCTCACAGTCCAGAGAGTGAGATGAGCAAGTGAGGAAACTACTATGTTACCGTTCAGTGAACACATATAGAATTTGTTTCTCTAAGAAAGAAAGAAAGAAAGAAAGAAAGAAAGAAAGAAAGAAAGAAAGAAAGAAAGAAGTTACATGAGGGATATAAAGAGAACACAGAAGAGCACAGAACTAAACTGGGTAAGGAAATCATATCCAAAGGAAGTCACTGGAAGTGACACTTTGGTAGACAAGGAGAGTGATTTGGTTTGAACTGAATCACGAAAGCTGAAGTTAGGCATAGACGCAGGAAAGGGACTTCAAACAGCGGAAACCCCATTAGAAAACACTGAACATCTAAGGATCTGCAAATAACTCAATGTGGCTAGCAGCAGGAGGAGGCTGACACAGGCAGGAATCAGTTCCCATGTGTCATGCTAAGGAGTCTGAATTTTATTCGGAAGACTTGGGAATCACGGTTTTAAGCTGGGGTTTGGCACGATCACATTTCCATTTTAAAGAGATTCATTTGGGGCACCTGGGTGGCTCAGTGGGTTAAGCATCCCACTCTTGATTTTGGCTTAGGTCGTGATCTCACAGTTCGTGAGTTCAAGCCCTGAGTCTGCAAGAGCCTGCCTGGGATTCTCTCTCCCCTTCTTTCTCTGCCCCTCCCCTGCTCGTGTGCACATTCACTCTCTCTCTCTCAAAATAAATACACTTAAAAAAAAAGAAAGATTAATTTACCAGGATTGAGGAGGATGAATTGGAAAATGGCCAGAGTATAGTCTGGAAAAGTAGTAATAAGGTTTTTACAATAATCCAGCTGAGAAATGAGGATTAGGAATATTAATATGATTTTGATATTTTAAAATGTAATTTAGTATTTATGTATTTATGTTCTACTTAAAGATTGATCATATTGAATAATATTTCTCATATTATTGAAGTTAGGGTTAGCAGTCTCTTAAATCCAGAAATTATGCTGTTTCAAGAATTCAAACCCTTGTAATATTACAAAAAAATGTTTTCCTGTTTTTATTAGTGATATAACTACAACCCAGTAATCAGATTTCAGCTGCTGGTGAGAATTTCTTTAGGTAATTGGATTATCTGGGAAAATTGAATAAACATGAGCTATTTATGTATCTACCTATCAAATGTAGATTTATTGAAGCTTCTCAGAACATTTTTAAAATAAGTAGATCTATTGATATTTGTATATCATTTCAAAGCAATTATACAGAGACAAATAATGTCAGTATGCAAAGCAAGAAATGATTTAGAATCAATGATTTGGACAAGGACCAAAATAAAAAAAATTCTAAGAACTATCATCATTAGCAATTTTTAAGATCTTAACTTTTCAGACTTAATTCTATCACCACATATAACCTTATTCTCTCCTTACACAAATGGAGATTCATCAATTGGATGACTTGAAAGATTGATCATATCAAATTACTCTAATATTAACTGGAGTCAATGTTACTATTCAATTCAGAGGGTCTTTTTATAACACCAGGTTTAGTCCACAGTTTGTTACTTAGGCACTTAGATGAGATGTCTTGAGAGTAATGAATATGCATATAGTATTGTTTATGTCCTCATGAACAGAAAATATAACAGAGTTCACAGAATACACATATATAGGACCATCTGTAGCTCAATACATATTATTGAGCAAATACATACTAATATATATATATATATATATATATATATATATATATATATATGGTTGGCTCAATACATACTAATTTCCAAAGAAGCACAAAAAAAGTGCTATCAGATCACTAAAGAGCGAGCAATTAGTACCATGAAAAAAGGTACTTTTGGCTCAAGCACATAGATCTGAGAAGAAATTAGGAGGCCTTAATGAAATCAAGACAGTAGATCTACAGAAAAGAAAATGTTATTTGCTATTCTTTTCTGGTTTCATTTTCCCCATGTCTCAAGAAATGTGGTGTTTGTATGAGAATTCTCAGTGCATTTGCTGTAGGTACACATTTCACTTGGGGAATTCTGTTCCCCGAGCCTAATAACAAATCTAGTGAATAGTAAAAGAACAGTAAGCAAAATTACCAAAGATGAGTAAAAGCCAATGCAAGAATGCATCTTGAAAAAATGTTTTACAGGTTTAAAAATTCTTTTTTAAAAAAATTTATATATATTTATATTTATGTATGTTTAAAAAAAATTTTAAATTCTTAACCAGACAGATAACAAAGAAAACTGAAATTCACATCACTACCTAGCTAAAGATATACTTTAGGTGATTTCATGGATCAAGCATAAGCTAAAAGAGTGGACAGTGATTATGGAAATTTCAAATGGTGTATCTCTGAACGCTAGTCATTGTTATTTTACCTGTTTTAACTCTTGGTCTTATGCAGCTAAACTTATTAAATAATTTTTAATGACTAAAAAACTTGCCATATTTTCATAGGTGAAAATGTTGTAGCTGAAAGGAAACTCATCATTTTATAGTTGAGGAAATTTTAACCCAGAGACTGAGTGCACCACCAGGTGGACTGGCCAGTTACACAGATTAAGGAGAGAATAGAAGGTAAATGGACACAGTTCATGCAGGGAGCTTGCTTTACCCTCTCCTTCTCATCTTTCAGGCCTTGATATAAGCATCACCCTCTCTGAGAGGCCTTATTCAATGCCCAAAGCAATTCTCAGTACAGAGCAGATGTTCAATAAATATTTAAATGGGTGAGTGAAGACAGTAGAACAGGAACCAACTTCCTGAGACTCCTGGGTGGCTTAGTCAATTGAGTGTCCGACTCTTGATTTTGGCTCAGGTCATGATCTCATGATTTGTGAGAATCTGTACTGACAGTACAGAGCCTCCTTGGGATTCTCTCTCTTCCTCTTTCTCTGCCCCCACTCCCCCATTTGTGCTCACTCTCTCTCTCTCTTTCTCTCTAAAATAAATAAATAAATAAATAACAACAAAATAAATAAATAAATAAATAAATAAACAACAACAACAAAAGAAACCAAGTTCCTTTTTATGCCTGCAGGGGTCTTAAAATATGTCTTCAAATTCTTTGACATGCCTCCCTTCAAAAGGTAAAGCCTATTTCCCCTTTCTTTGAGTGTGGGCCAACTTAGTAATTCACTTTCAGTGCACAGATTGTGGTGGAAACTATTGTGTATGACTTTGAGACTAGGGTTTAAAAGTGACTGGCTTACTGCCTTGCTCTGTTTTGGATCACCTGCTCTGGAGGTAATGAGCTGCCAAGTCACGATGACATTCCAGCAGCCTGTGGAGAGAAGCGGGTGAGCAGGAATTGAGACCTCCCACCAACAACTAGCACCAAATTGCCAACTATGTGAAAAACCACCTTGGTAGTGAATCTTCCAGCCCTAGGAAACCCTTCAGATGGTCAACGTTTTCATCACAACCTCATGAAAAACTCTGAGCCATGATCGCATAGCTAAGCCACTATTAAATTCCTGATCCACGGAAAGTGTTATGATCGTAGAGTTTATTGCTGTTTTAAGCCACTGAGTTTGGAGACAAATTGTTATGAGCAATTGCTAGCTGACACAATGTCCAACAAGGTTATACACTGACCATGGTTTACCTTGCCAACCTCTTACCACTCATATTCTACACTGATTCCTTTGTTTTTAGGAAAGGAATTCATATCCTAGACAGTTATTTTCATATAACTTTGACAAAACACAAAGACAAAGCAACCTAATATGGTAGTCATGTGTTACCCTTCTTTATCGTATTTTGCAATTGGAAAAGATTAAGTCTTTGCATTTATAAGAAGGAAAGAGTGAAGTAGGTCACTCGTGCATATTTGCTTAAATGGAGCAATCTATAATCTAAGAGAATTTGAAAATTACAGCTTTAAAGCTTTATAATACCCCTAATGCCATGTGCCTTTTGCCAGTTTTCTAAGAGTACTACATATACTTTTCATATCCACTAGAAAACTAATCAACAAATTATATGCCCAATTCCAACCGTAGAATATGAAAATGGTTATAGATAGCACTGGGTTTGAACTTGCAAAAGTAAAATTCCCCTTCTGATGAAGGCTTCTGTCTTTTGCAGGAAGGTCAGTATCAAGATTTAGGTTTTTTCACAGAGCAGAATTCTTCAGTAGACTTAGCCATGACTTCCTAGGAAACTCTTCATCAGACGATGGTTAGCACAGGTTGGTAATTACTCCTCTAGCTACCATCCCAGATACCATGTATCATCTTCTTCCTTTGAACTAGCATTATGAGAGACAAGGCTGGGAAGAATCCCCAAATTATCACCCAGCTTTAAGGTCAGGATGATTCAAATTATTTCCCTAAATATAACGTAAATGCACAGCTGCAAAGGATTTAAAAAAAAAAAAACAAACAATGGGTATTAATTGTAGTCACAAAAATAAAGACTATTTTGTGTACTCTGGGGGTGTAGTTAGGGCAAAAGAACAATAGATACGATTATACACTTGCTTGGTAGTGAAGAAGGAATTTTATTAATTAAAATACCATATGAATTTTCTAAGGTGATTTGAACTTGGCAGTTCTTTACCAAGGTTAAGATACTAGGGGTTATTTTTAACCACCTTCTTCTCTCCAAAGGTCCTCTTTAAAGGATTATAGCTAAACTATTAAATGACATTAAAATGATTAATGTTTTAAATCTTTTGAAGGGGGTTCTACTTTACGGAATATTTACCATGTCATCTTGTTTGATCCCCACAACTGTGCTATTGGGGTCATTTAACAGAGAAGACTGTAGCTGGCAACCATTCACCCAAAGACATACTCACAAATGGTGCAATCAGGGTCTGAACTCCGGAGGACTCCAAACCCAGTGCTGCTTCCACTCCCCTCAGCTGTTCCCTTCAACTGACATCAAATTGTCACAGAGAACACCCTGCTTTTATCTAGTAACTGAGGAATTAGTTGACTTCCATTTTCTCCTAAGCCATTCGCTAGAGATAAGCAGGGAAGCTCTACCTAATGACAGTGACAGAATTATCATGAACTGCTTGATGAAGAATGTGCAAGTGTTCTCTTAGGTGTAAAGATTTTTCCAGTGAAGTAAGTAATAGATCTCTGTACAACTCAAGCAAATAGACATTCACAGGTATTAAGTTCCACACTATTCAAAATGTAGAGCTGGGATTTGAACCTACATATAACTAATTCTAAAGCTCATGCTTTTTTTACTATACTATACTGCCATGTGCTTCAGCAGTATATTTGACGGACACTATTTTATCATATCTGGGTATTGCTAGCAATCAGAAACACCACTGAAAATACTGTATTCCCACTAGATCTACCATAATCCCTGCTTTCAGCTCCTCATGGATACATAACCAAGAAAACATGTAAACTATTTACCAACCATGATTGAAGGTCAGTTTTCATAGACCACAGCTGAAGATCAAGATTTTTTGCACCCTTGCTTCATAGTCATATTAAGAGCAAACCTTTAATATATATTCTGACATTTTTCCAGATGAGCTTGTCTCACCAATATTTCTGAACTCACCAAGTTTAAGTGTACCTTTGCAGGGGAGAATTCCCCTTTATCTCCTTTTCAATGCCTGGCTCAAGTCCTCTGTCAATTTTTCTTTTCTTTTCTTTTTTAATGCTTATTTATTTTTGAGAGAGACAGAGACAGAGACAGAGAGAGAGCAGGGAAAAGGCAGAGAGGAGACACAGAATTCAAAGCAGGCTCCAGGCCCTGAGCTGTCAGCACAGAGCCTGACGTGGGGCTTCAACTCATGGACCATGAGATCGTGATCTGAGTCGAATTCAGATGCTCAACCAACTGAGCCACCCAGGTACCCCACCTCTGTCAATTTTTTCTAATAGAGTTTGGCCAATTCCAGTCTTCCCTCTAATACATTGTTGGCTCCATACAATTTAGTACCAAGTCATATACTATCTTCTGTTGTTTGTCTTCGCTTCTTCTGTATTTGTCTTTTAAAAGCAGCTTCCTGTCAGGGTGCCTGAGTGGCTCAGTCGGTTGAGTGTCTGACTTTGACTCAGGTCATGATCTCACGGTTCATGGGTTCGAGCCCTGTGTCAGGCTCTGTGCTGACAGCTCGGAGCCTGGAGCCTGCTTCGGATTCTGTGTCTCCCTCTCCCTCCTTCTCTCTCCCTCTCCCCCACTCATGCTCAGTCTCTCTCTCTCTCTTTCTCAAAAATAAATAAACATTAAAAAAATAATTAAAAGCAGCTTCCTGTCTGACAACTGTTTAGAATCCTCCACAGAAATGAGACCTCTCATGGGTATACAGTAAGCACCCAATAAACAGCTGCTGACTAACAGTTTACCATTACCTTTATTTTACTCAGTTCCTGAAAAATATAGATTTGTATAGATTTGTACATTTCTCCTTTATTCAAGATCACAATTTTTTTTTCAACGTTTATTTATTTTGGGGACAGAGAGAGACAGAGCATGAACGGGGGAGGGGCAGAGAGAGAGGGAGACACAGAATCGGAAACAGGCTCCAGGCTCTGAGCCATCAGCCCAGAGCCTGACGCGGGGCTCGAACTCACGGACCGCGAGATCGTGACCTGGCTGAAGTCGGACGCTTAACGACTGCGCCACCCAGGCGCCCCTCAAGATTACAATTCAAATGTACCAGGTGTCTCACAACCACTTCATTCCACAAAGAGTTGAGGTGGCTGGTGATGTTTTAATTTACTCTCATATAACTCCAAAATATTGAAAACATGCATCTCATGTTTTACTTTGCAAAAGCGAATAAATACTTCATTAAACTGTTAAGCTGTAACTGAATAATTATATTGTTTATATCACTGCATTTGTAAACCAAAAATAAAAAGTAAAATGAACTTTTAAATAATCCTAGAAAAAGCAAATAAATTTTTTAAAGTAAATAAAATATTAAAACTGAAAAAAGCAAATTAATTTTTAACATGGAATGCCCAAGATATAGTAGTGGGCATTTGTTCATGCCTACCCAGTATCCTTCCTCTCTTTTGATAGCATCCTGGTTTTTCTTTAAAGCATCTATGCTTCCTCACATAGTTCATTTAATTCCAACGAAGCTGAACTTCTCCTTTACTAGCTCTAGGCAGAGTATCAGATGACTTAAGCCAATCAACACATTCCATTCTATTGGATACAAGCTGGGCCAGGTTTGGGCAAAATAAGTAAAATGGTCCAATCAGTCAAGTTCAGAATTCTCTTTTGGAAAGCTGGGACAGGGCTCCCTTATTTTGACTCTAAACAAGAGAAAGTATTGCTCCAATCAGGTCCACAAGGGAGGCCAATGGTAAAATAAAGCTTGCAGAAATCATAGCAAAGAGAAAAAGACATTCTGGGCCCTTACTTATGAATACACCAGTAGAAGAAAAAAAAGACTGAAAAAAATCATCATACTACTGGAGTTTACCTTACCTACTTGAACTTTATATTCATGAAAGCCAAGAAAGTCCCTCTTTTGATCACCTGAGTATGAAGTAAGTTGTTGCTTATTTGCAATTGAAGGTATTCTGGTTGATAGAGATATCTATACTAAAATATAATTTGCCCTACTGTCATTAGTTTAAAATGAAGCATTTTCCAGGAAATCTGGAATATCACAAAACGTACCACAGAAACAAAAGTATTAAAAGCAAAATCTATTATTATATTAAAAATGTCATTCAGTGACCCTGAGACATATCTGCAGAAAAAGTATGAAATCAATCTTTAAGAATAAGGTTAAACTACAAAAAAAAAAAAAAATAGGTGGGTTATTTTCAGTAAAGAAATACATTTTCTCTGGGGCGCCTGGGTAGCTCTGTTGGTTAAGCGTCTGACTTCTACTCAGGTCATAATCTCATGAGTTCATGAGTTCATGAGTTCAAGCCCCATGTCAGGCCCTGTGCTGACGGCTTGAAGCCTGGAGCCTGCTTCACATTCTCTTTCTCCCTCTCTCTCTGCCCCTCCCCCATTTACACTCTGTCTCTCTGTCTCTCAAAAATAAAATAAAACATAAAAGAAAAGTTTTTTAATTAGAAAAAATAAAAGAAATACATTTTCTTTTCCAAGAGATAAGATTTCAAAATAATTTTTTTCTGCATGAATAGCAACCAAAATAAGGTATTCAGTGTTATTTTTGCATGCATAATGCTAACTTTCATTTAAGCTACTGATAGAAATGGCAAGTTTATCACTGGATTTAGTGCTTTCTCATTATATCACATAAAACTTTATAAGAATCTATAAGAACGCTTTTATGTTCCACATGTAATGATTCTAATGATAACAACTAAACTTAAATTTGCAGATGTAGTGCCCTCACTAATCTCTGCAGACGTAATGAAAAGGTCTCAATATCACAGATGAAACTTTAACATAAAGTTAATAAATATTTGAATAGTGAAATTGGGGGGTGGGGATTAATTCCCTGATACATTTTAAGTAAATTTTCTAAACGTTGAAATTACTGAACAACATAAATTACTGGGTCCATATTTTTATAGGTCTTTATCTATACCTTTAGAAATCTGTATTGTAATTTGCTTGCCATACATAGCATTTGCTTTAAAAATGTGTACTGTTGAGCAACTTCATAAATGACCCAGTAGCTTAAAAGTGAAAGGAAATGTGTCATCTCCCAAAGCAAAACTATTGGCTGCTGTGTATTGGTCCATAATGTTAAGAAAAATTAAGTCAATAACAATCAGTGGAGGATGCTTTTATTTTGCCCTAATAGAGTGAAATCCATAAACCTGAAATCATTATTTTTAATTAAGCCCTAGTACTCATTCAAATGGTTATTATTTTATTGGTTTGAAGTTGCTTAAATATATCAGGATCAAAGAGTTTTTACTCTCCATATTAAAATACTCAACATAAGCTACAACTCTTATTAGTTGTCTTGCATATTATACAAAAAAGGAGAAATTTAACTAATGATGACTGAAAAGGTTTCTTAATTCTAACCCGCTGTCTTTGATAAAATGCTGTGCCAAGTCTTTTTTTTTAATTAAAAAATGTTTTAATGTTTATTTTTATTTTTGAGAGAAAAGAGCCAGAGCATGAGCAGGGGAGGGGCAGTGAGAGAGAGACAGAGAGAGAGAGAGAGAGAGAGAGAGAGCACAAGTGGGGCAGAAGCAGAGAAAGAGGGAGACACAGAATCTGAAGCAGGGCCCAGGCTCTGAGCTGTCAGCATAGAGCCTGATGTGGAGCTTGAACTTGTGAACCGCGAGATCGTGACCTGAGCCAAAGTCAGATGCTTAACCGACTGAGCCACCCAGGCGCCCCGATGCTGCTCCAAGTCTTTAAAAGCACATCTAACATCGAAACACTGAATGGTTCATTTGGACAAACTTTTCAAAAGCCACATTGATAGCCCTGTCAAAAGGTGCAACTAGAGCTTTGTTAAAAAATACAGAAGGTAATCATACAGGATTTTTTTTTTTTTATTGCCCAATAACATGCATCTAGAAAGTCTAAATATTTAATGAACTGAAATTATTGCTTCTTTCAGCAAGGTCAATCTTTTTTGCCATTTAATGATTGGAGTCCTTCGTATTCTAATTTAAAAATTAAAACATATAGTCGAGAGCATGCAGACACAAACACACTGACACACTCCATTAGGATTCAAACATTTTCAAAAAAAAATTTCAAAGTAAAAGTTTCCTTTTCTCTGCAAGATAGTCGCTATAAGTTTTCTTAGTCACTCAAAAGTGGTCGGAATTATAATGCTATTGTTACCTCTTATTTAATATGGACAGTTTGGGATAACCAAAGTTTCATTCAGATGATACTATACATATTATACCAATAGAAATTAAAACAAGACCAAGGGATATACACAGGTTCAGCAATGTCTGAGAAACCGAGTGGTTTAAGGGCAACAAAAGCCTTAGTATAGAACTCTGCCCTTACTAAGTGTGAGTTTGAGTGTGTGCTGATGGGCCCTTCTCTAAACTCTGTTAGAAGTTGCTGGAGAGTCAGAGCAGGCAATGTTCCCATGCAGTGCTGAGACCAAGAAAGAAAATAGATCCATTAAAACAACCAGCCCCAAGTGGTATGCCCAGTATTTAAAAGCTGCTTAACACAAGTTCGAATTCACAACTTGCCAAAGATAAAATCTTAAAGAATGAATACTGTCAATGAAATGGTCAAAAAACTCATGAACCACATCAACCACTTAGTCACAAGCCCAGACTTAGTGTCCTTTGGAGCACTTTTTAAATAATTTTTATCTTGAAATAAAATCATATTCACAAAGAATTTAAGGTTATTTAAAACTCTGTGTGTGTGTGTGTGTGTGTGTGTGTATATATATATATAAACACATATATAGATAAAACATATAGATATATAGATAAAAACATAAAAACATCTATAGATAACATATAGATCCATAGTCAAGATAAGGCTATAAAAGCAGACCTAAACAACTTTGGCTGTAGAGATCTAGCAGAGATAAGCAAAACCCAGAGTGAGCTAGGTGCAATAATTGAACTTTTGGATTTTGGCAGCCACAGAAAAAAGGAAAATGTAATAGATGATGG
This sequence comes from Felis catus, assembly GCF_018350175.1. Lineage (NCBI taxonomy): Eukaryota > Metazoa > Chordata > Mammalia > Carnivora > Felidae > Felis > Felis catus. Next base: position 110,073,147 of record NC_058371.1, read on the forward strand.
GAAACGTCATACTTTTAAAAAACAGAAACTTGCTGATTGCCATCCACAATCCCGATTTTATACAAGGGACAGAGAAGACACAGAAGTTGGTTGTCTAAATGTGCCTGAGGCTGTTTCTTGGAACAGCTCTCTTAGGTACATATATGTTACAGGAAGAATTGTCATGGAAAGGAGAGAGAGTTCTTACCCAGGAGAATTTACTCTAATTAGAATCTGAGGTGGCAAGGTTGATTCATGCTACTCCTGAAAACTGTGACATATCCTTACTGAGACAGAGGCAGCCTTATTCCAGCCTACAGGGACCTACAGCACCACTTTCCTTTTAAGTGTTTGATCTGCTTTAAAAAATTGGGTGCAGAGCTTGATCTCAAAATAGAGAAGCTACAACTGGCACCCAAATAATTTTGAGGGAAGGGGTCACCCCTCAAAACTCACCCATAAAATTATGTTAAGTATGCTCTATTCACTCTTCATCCTCCCACTAAAAAATTTTAAACAAAAATATATTTTGATAGTTCTGCCTGGATGTATTGGCTTCAAAATGTACCCAGAAACAACTAACTAGGCTGATCTGTCAGATGTGTTTTCTGGAGCATGCCTGCCCCAAATAATTGTCATGCCAACCTACACAATAATGATTATTATGCCCTCCAATGATGATATTTTAACAGATCTAACTGCAAAAAAGGATTACTCCTAGTTTGTGTTCATAAGGTATTGTCATTGCCCTTGAACACAATTCTTACCTCTCTTTTGTCTGTGGCAAGTGACTATTTACTAAATCATGTAAAGACACCACCGGATAGTTTATTTATTATTATTATTATTTTAATGTTTATTTATTTTTGAGAGGGGGGGCAGAGAGAGAGGAGACACAGAATCTGAAGCAGGCTGCAGGCTCTGAGCTGTCAGCACAGAGCCCAACATGGGGCCCGAACCCATGAGCCGCGAGATCATGACTTGAGCCAAAGTCAGAGGCTCAACTGACTAAGCCACCCAGGTGCCCCACGTACTTTAGATTGAAGTACCTTAAAAGGTCTAAAATTAGAACGTGGTCCATCAGTCGATAATGCTTTCCTTTGCCGATGTTAAACACTACACTATTTAAGAAAGCTTATATTATCTGAGATTGCTGACAGCATCTGGTAGCTTGGCCTCAGACAGTTCCTAGCTATAAAATCAGAAGGTAACAAAAACATTAGTAAATCGTTTATGAGAATTTATACTGTTTTAAGAATTTTCTCAGTAAGTTGAAAGATTGTGACAAATATTAGCAATGAAATAGTTTTGCCCCAAATTCCCTGCTTCTCATGGAAGGTAATACAGTAAGAGGCTGGGACTTGAAATATCTTAAGAAAACATAGGGAGATCTGCCTGGTTTAACAGTTGAAGCAGAAAAAAAAATAAGGGTTTTTCTATGTAAGCAATCCTTTACCTTCAACCTTCAAAATGTGTTTTTCATGCATAAGAGATGAAGAACAGCTTGTTCCTTTATTAAATCATATTTAATTAAATTTGCTAAATAAATGGATTAAAACAGAAGTTATGTTAAAATAATAGGAAATTTAAAAAAACAGAAAATGGAAAAATTAATTATTAGATAAAGAAAACACACACACAAAAGTAATGTTTTTAAATGTGGATGTTTTAACTACCCAAAGTTAATAAAACAAGAGACTATCTTATTGCATCCCAGCGGGTAGATCAGTGCTTAGCATATGGTATGTGTTCAGTGAATATAGTTGTGTTTCTGTCTTGCTGTTTGTAGCAAGTGCTTTTTCTATTCATTCAGCTTCACGTTCTTTGTTCCAAACCTATGTCATACCAAGAACACGTTCCATATTGCTAATCACTAAAGATGAAATTTCTGTATAATCTTTTCTCTACCACTACCTCCAGAACATAATAATTTGTCAGCTCCAATGGATAATCAGACAAAACAACAGCTTAATTAATTAAAATCCCATTTAATTTAATTAGTGTTCCAAACCATTTATTACTTATTCACTAATTTGAGTAGATAAACCATTACCTCTAATAACTAAGATAAATGCTAACAGTTATATTACATTTATTAAGTGCCAGGTACTGTTCTAATACTTTACATGTATTAACCCATTTGATCTTTATCATTTACCCTGTGCAGCAAATAGTAGTATCCCTATTTTATAGACGGGGAAATGGAGTCACCAAGACTCCATTTAAATAACAAGTCCAAGGTAACACAAATAAAAAGTGATAGGGCAGGGTTCCTGACTACTAGACTCTAGAATCTCTCATGAAGTCTCCATCTCTGCATGTAGTATTCCTGGATTAATTAAACACATTTTATTGCCTTTCTTTTCTTATTCCAGAGTGGGATTTGCCCAGCTTCTGTATTTGTCTTTACTTAGTGATGTCTTTATCTTGCTCTCCTGAAAAGATGTGCCTTTGTTGTTTTGCATTTTAATGTCAAGGTGTTACTCAACTCCTTATGTTTCCTGCTCTTCATATCTTCAAGTCAATATGTCATTTAAAGTTAAAGTTTTAAAGGGTTACGATTTAAAGTACTATACCAGGTTATGTTCAGGCAGAGAGTTAATAAATGTCTTTTCATGACATTGTTGGTTCACATGTGTTTCAAATCCTAAAATTCCAAAATTTTAAAGGGCTGCTATTTGCAAATCCAAAAATATGTACTTTGAGTCAGCTGGGTGTCCATCTCTTGATTTTGGTTCAGGTCAGGATCTCACAGTCATGGGATTGAGCCCTGCGTCAGGCTCTGCGCTGCTTGGGATTCTCTGTCTCTTCCTCTCTCTCTGCTCCTCCCCCACCCACGCTCATTTGCTTGATCTCTCTCTCTCTCAAAATAAATAAATAAACATTTTAAATAAAATAAAATAAAATAAAATAAAATAAAATAAAATAAAATAAAATAAAACAAAAATAAAATACGAAAAGTACTTCCCGATGCTTTGAAAAGACCAGAATATATAAAGGCAGTCATGCAAACACACTGTAATGAAGCTTTAACCTGTGCTTCACAAATCCAATTTTAAATAGAATATGAAGTCCTGGGGCACCTGGGTGGCTCAGTCAGTTAAGCGTCCGACTTCGGTTCAGATCATGATCTCATGGTTCATGGGTTTGAGCCCCACATCAGGCTCTGTGCTGACAGCTCAGAGCCTGGAGCCTGCTTCTGATTCTGTGCCTCCCTCTCTCTCTGCCCCTCCCCTGCTCACGCTGTCTCTCTCTGTCTCTCAAAAATAAATAAATGTAAAAAAAAAATTTTACAATTTTTTAAAAAGAATATGAAGTCATAATCTACCATTTTTAGATGTGGAACTTACTACTTTGTTTTAGTATTAACTTTTAAGAGAATAATTCATTTTAACTTTTAGGCTGAAGAAAATCTTATCCAAAGACTATACAAGACAACTCTGTGATATATGGGATAGAAAAATGCAGGCAGCAGAATTTTAATGAATTAGTTAATGTAAAAATATCTTCATTGATTTGCAGATTCTTTTGAGTTATCTAAATAATCATATTCTATAATACAACATTTTTTGTCTTTTCCTTTTCCATTCATATTCTTATTTTATTACATTGGCTAGGGCTTGAACACAATGTTGAACAGTATCACTAAGAAGAATCCTTTTCTTGCTACTGGCTTTCATGAGAATACCTTTAATAACTTATAATTCTAAATGGTTTTGCAGTGGTTTAGGTATATTTCCTCTGCAAGCAGCCTGATATTCCTTGCTGAGTAATTTTTTTAAGTTATTAAAAATAAAATTTAATCTATTAATTTGCATACATATTAAATATATGATTGAAAATAATATTAAAATATTGGGTACAAAAATATCTATAGTGGAGAGCTAAAATGACCCATAAAGTTACTACCATTAGTTCTGAAAAGTGGTAACTGCCCAAATAAAAGGTGTAGAATGGAATTTTATTTTTAAAGAAAATAAACCCAGACCAATCAAGGTCATTGGATGTTTTTTTAAAAAACAATTTAAAATTGTTTTTCCACATCTTCAACTTCTATGCTAGCTTCAATGATACCTTGCTCTAACTAAGGTATACTCATATATATTTCAGACACTTCAAAAATCTTTTTTACTATTTTACCATAAATAAATGTAAACAACTCTTTTTTGGTTTATGTCATTCCACTTAGAATTTTCCACACTGGAATTACTCTCTGAAAGTGATTTTCAAGAATAATACTCGGTTAAAAACATATTTTGGTAGTTGTATTTCAGTTTCCATCACCCAGAATATCTAAGATGAGAACTCTCATATTTGATCCGTTAATCTAAAGCCGCATGTGTCTCTAGGTGATCAGTCTATATCCTAAATGTCCTGGCTACTGAATTACTTAAACTATTACATGACTACGATATATGTGTTTAGGATAATGCAATTTCATGCATCCGAATTGACAGTGTTCCAAAGAGCATGTGGGAAAAAAAAAAAAAAAAAAAAAACAGTCACGGGAGCTGCAGCTTTCATTTTTAGTAGCAACTTAGTTAAAGAAAATTTTTTTTAACATTTCATTTATTTTTAAGAGACAGCTAGCAGGGCAGCAGCAGAAAGACAGGAAGGCACAGAATCAGAAGCAGGCTCCAGGCTTTGAGCTGTCAGCACAGAGTCTGATGAGGGGCTCAAATCCATGGACGGTGAGATCATGACCTGAGCTGAAGTCGGACACAGATGACTGAGCCATCCAGGCACCCCTTTAGTAGCAACTTGTTAACATGTCAAGGAACTGACTTTGCTGTTCCTTGTCTCCACTGTGCTGAGAACAAGCAGTGGGGGCATGCAGAGAGGCCACTCTGACACAAATGAGCTATCACTGAATCTGTTATTAACAATGACGGCTAGGGGCGCCTGGGTAGCTCAGTTGGTTGAGCATCTGACTTGGTTTTGGCTGCAGTCATGATCTCACGGTTTATGGGTTCGGGCCCCCTGGAGGGCTCTGTGTGTAGAGCCTGCTTGCGATTCTCTCTCTCTCCATCTCTGCCCCTCCCCACCTCTCAAAATAAATAGATAAACTTAAAAATATATATATATATATGTGTATATATATATGTGTGTGTATATATATATGTGTATATATATGTGTGTGTGTGTGTGTGTGTATATATATATATATATATATATATATATATATATATCTCAATGACAGCTAACAGTCACTGAGTTCTTATGCCAGGCATTGTTCTAAGTGCCGTACATGGATTAACTAATTCAATTCTCATATCCTCTATGAGGGAGGTACTATTATTATGATGCCCCTTTTATAGTTCTCCAAACTGCATCAAGGTGATCTTTAAAAATCCAAATCTTATCTTTTTCTACCTCCCACCTCTACCTCATACTGGGCTTAGGATAAGCATCTTAAAACAAAATCATTAACATGGCTCAGAGTCCTGCAGGCTGTGATCTTCTCTCTCAGCTTCATATGTACCACATTTCCCCTTCATGTTTCAGCTCCTGGATTTCTTTTAGGCTCTCGCATGTCCTATTTCATTTTCCTACAGCACACTGCATCTCCTCTCACCCCTGATTATCACATCAATTCCTTTTTTTAAGAGAAAAGTTACCGGATGGTACTATGCTAAGTGAGATAAACCAGAGAGAGAAAGATAAATACTACACGGTATCACTTACATGTGGAATCTTTTTTTTTTTTTTAATTGAACTCATAGGAACAGAAAGTACAAAAATGGTCTTCAGGGGCTGAGGGGTGAGGGAAGTAGGGAGAGGGTGGTAAAAGTGTACAAACCTTCAGTTATAAGATGAGTAAATTCTGAGCATCTAATATATAACATGATGACTATGTAGTTAATAACACTAGACTATACAACTGAAATTTGCTAAACGAGGAGAACTTAAATGTTCTCATTTTAAAAAGTAAGAAAGAGAGAGGGAGAAAGGAAAATAAACAAATATGTTAGGTCATCAACATGTTAATTAACCTGGAACCCTTTCATAAGGTATACTAATATCAAATCATCACATTGTACCCTTTAACTACTTTACGATCTTATTTGTCAGTTATACTTCACTGAAGCTGGGAAAAATAGATATAAAAAATAAAATTATCTATGAGTTAAAAAAAAAGAAAGCAGTTCAGTCACTACTTCCTCTGGTCTCCCCCACTCCAACCCCATCTTTGTATCTCTAGCAAACATGAGGGGGCACAAATTGAATATCCAAACACGTGCTGAGGGAGGGAGGGAAAGGTGGAGGGAGGGAATGACTACTTCCAATAATTTTCTATTGGCAAGTTTTACTTCATTTATTTAGTGTCATGTTTTCACATTTTTGTTTTGTTTTGTGATCTTTGTCTGGAAGGATCACTACTTTGAGGTCTTTCCAGCATCTTAGTTGCTGTGGAACGTGCACATTGTGCTGTAAGATCTGAGGTAAGAAGCAAACCGCTCTGGTACTATTTTAACTATTTGCTGCCAGAGGTGCTTATCCTCCATTTTAACTCAGAAGGACAGAGAAGGACCCTCTGTATGAAATTTGAACTCTATTTCTACTAAGAGAAATGTAGAGCCATCGTAGCCATTTTGTTCTTCTCCCTACAAGTCTCACCTTTCTACAATTTAGTTCCTTTAAAATACAGTAATAGTGGACACAGATAGTCTTCTGAAGTGATAAATATATGGCCATCTACTATAGATTTACATTCAATGACATTTACGTCTTACTTCATTCAAATTTCAGGACAAAATGGCAACCAGTATTCAGCCTTGCCACATCACCTGTCCCCAGATTAATGAAGATAAAGACAAATATAAATGTCTCAATTTTATTTCAAAAATAGCAAACTGCTTTATTTTACTGCAAATGAAAATATTATGTCTTTTCAGATGTGTGTATGAACAGACTAGTACTTTCAGTGTTGAAATTCTACTATAATATGAGAGAATTCCATTTTATACAAAATTTTAAAGATGGCAATTCTCATCATTTCTTTTAGAGAAATGATCCATATCAGAGAATAGAGAATTGGAAAAGCATACTTCCTTTGTTTAGCTCCGAATGCTGAGGAACGTAGATGCACTTCCACGTGTGTAATCATTCAATAAACTGATTTTCAGAGTCAAAAAGACAACGTAAGTGTCCCAAGTTCTTTCTCATCCCCAGTCAAATGCAAGTACGTGTTCACCTTAACTTCAAATAAAGTGTTACAATAATTTTCTTAATTAAAACAACTAAGAACCTTATTAAGAAAGAGCTATATGTATATATTTGGAGAAAAATGCTGAAAACATAATTTTTTTGGATCTGTGAGTCCGCATCCTATTTTATATACTGTGTGTGTGTGTGTGTGTGTGTGTGTGTGCGCGCGCGCGCGTGTGTTTGTGCGTGTGACAGAACGGAATGTTCCATTATGAGTTTTTGTTTTAAGAGCCAGGGATGGCTCCATGGCCATATGGAAGCAATTCAGTGTAATGGGCATGCCGGCCAACTGTGTAGGCTTTCTTCCTCTTCACAGCCCAATTCAAATTATTTGTGACAATGAGTGAGGGCCAATGAAGTAAAAATTATTGGAAGCTACACCCAACAAAACATTTATCATTGCATAGAGTAGGCATATGCACCTCTAAAATTCTGGGGGTGTAACTAATGGTCATGTAATCTTGCAACTGGCATTAATGGCCACGGTCTGAGAATCTAAAAGCTAATAAAATAAAGTCTAATCATGTTTGTGTTACAAATAGGAAAGTCCTCCTTTGGAATGAAATTTCCAGAATTGAAAGAACAAAGAGTAGTGACCATAAAACAAGCAAAAGGATTCAAGAAAAACAGAAGTAAATTTTCGGCAAAATATGTTATGAAGAATACCAAATCAGAATTTCTTATTTGGACTCACTCACCACTAAAATAGGATGAAAAGAGAAAAAAAAAACTGTTTCTGGAATCCTCATAATACTAAAACACAAGAAATTCAAGAAAAAGTAGAACAATGCAAAAATTAATAAGAAAAATGAATCAGAAAGACATCACCAACTATACTTCAGAAAGTATATTTAAGTCTTCCGTGTGTTAAGAATTGTGTTTCATAAAAGAACACCCTAAGAGAATGAATGTCTGAGTGGAAATGTCCCAAATGTAGATAGGTGTCCCAGTGTACATGAATCCCTTTTCTTGGAAATGCCTCGCTTTTATGGAATGTTTTTAGTTATTCCCAGCATCTTCGCAACTAGACCCTGAGAGAATGGATGGCATTTGAGCCAGGGACCTGGCTCTTGTGGGAGGTAACTGAACTGACCTAGAAGAGGCAGACTGTAGAGAAAGCTTAAGGGAAACAGTGAACTATGTAGAAGACTATTGGAAGGGAGGTGTCCATGAAAATGGCCCTGGGCTTGTGACTCAATCACTAATATGTTATGAGACCTTAGATTTCCTTGCTTGTGCCTCAAATTTCCTTATATCCAAATGAGCGTAATCACTGCTAGTTCACATCACTGTAAAGATAAAATGAGATTAAATAATACATAAAACTATACATTAAAATTAAGAGGCTGAGTGTAAGATACTACTATGGGGTTGTAATTTGTGGCATCTGGACTCTCCTCCAACCCACACTTAGCTCCCTGGACACACACTTCCACCTACTCCTTAAACAGACTTGTGGGAATTTCTGGCTCATCCTTTCTTCCAATGGAGTCACATTTTCTTTTCTCTCTGTAACTATCAGGGAATTCAAACACCCCAGTCTCCATTGTATAAGGTAAAAGTCAGAAAGCTACAGTTGACCACAAGTTTTACTGTGCCCATGTTCCACAATTTCACTTAGCTTCTACTGTGTAGAGATATTACCTATACCAGAATCCACTGTGGTCTTGTTTTGTTTTTTTTTTTCATTGTAGCCAAATAGGCATCACGCAAACCGGCTTGCTTCGTAAAAACAAAAAACAAATAGGTATTTTTAAAGTAACTTTAGTTTATTATGAGGGTCATTTGGATTTTAATAACTTTACATGAGAAAATAAAATTGAGATTGCAAGGAAAAACACTCTTGTGTGAGGAACAAAAAGTCACATGTTATTGTGGAGAAAATCAAAGAAGGGAAATTTTGCAGGCCAGATTTTCTTGGCAGCAACAGCAAAATCTCATCGTGTTTTGAACATTTTTGCAGAGCTCTAGCATTTATAGTTCACAAAAAATACTACAGGAGACGTTTTCACCTTAAACCTTTTGCATGGATGCTGCTGCAGGAAAATCTGCTGGCTTAGACCTTCATAGGGTCTGGGACAGAAGAAAAGAGAATTTGAGGAATTGTTCCCTGGGTCTGTAGCGAAGGTCTAACTGTTATGAGAGTTCTAAGAAGCAGTTTTGCCTGGGGATGAAGATTATGAGTAAGTAAATGAATCATCTTTATCTCAGTTTGTCATCGATGATGACAGAGTAAATGAAGATCAAAAGAGATAATATACACAATGCGTCAGAGATAGCTCCTGGCAGTCAATATCATTTTTTGTACTATTATTAGCATCTATTGTTAAGAATGATTGGAATATGCAACGGAGCTAATTCTTATACAGGAAGAATATATGTGCATATGTTTAGCCTCCAATCATATATGTGCAAGGTATTACACCAAATCCTAAAAATACAGAGGAACGTTGAGAAAAAATGATCTGCTCCCAAGAAATGTACCACCTTGCAGAAACTGTAGATATACATAACAAAAAATAAACCTGAGATAGGCAAATATTAATGGGCAAAAGTGTTATAAGAATTTAAAGGAGCTCATCACTCTGAGAGTATTTTTTTTTTCAAAATTTCGTGTACAACATATAATTGGAACAATGGTTTAAAAGTCATATCTTTGAATCTAATAGCTGTACAGGTTATAAAAGTGATCAATAAATGCCAGTACAAATATCCAGAAAGCATTCCAGCATAACTTTGTAGGACTGGGTAGAAGATGTTCATGTGCCGAGTAAAGACTGTCAGAAAGTGCCCAGGTTTTCAGAAAGCAAGCAACCACCCTCAAGGCAAATAGCATTCCTCCAATCACTCTAACCTGACTTCTAGCCCCGTTATTCCACCAACACAGCTTGCACTGAGACCTTGATGAGATCTCTGTGCCACCGAATCCAGGAGAGCAAAGAACCAAGCCAGAGAGCTATGAGGTCTGAACAATATTTAAAATCATATCGAGATTTTAGATGGACAACTGTCTCAGTAGAGACCACACTGCTACCACTGCTGAGCACAGAAACTTAAACATCAGTGGATTGTTATTATACTGATCACATAGTTCCATTTAAAACTCTTAAATTGCTTCTGCTGGTGTTCTGGAATTCTTCATGAATTAAGGACACTACCAAAATTGGCACTGTGTCGTGTCAGGGTAAGCTTCACATGGATCTTACAGTTTATGTAGAGAGTGCAGTAAAATCCACAGGTGTATACCTCTCCATGACCTATGAGCTCCGTAAATGTTTACTGAACATTTATTCCTTGGGGCTTTTCTTAATTCCACAATAACCTTAGTGGTCCATTTCCAAAAAATTCAGAAGTTTGTCAAAAGCAAAGTACTATGCAGCTATCAATGTTCCTATACTAACAGACTATTCTGCATTTGTCTTGCATTATGTTCATAGAAAGATATGGGAGAAGGTATAATTTGAGTACAAAATTCAGAATTTATGTTGCACATTTGGTATTCCTATGCCCCTTTTCTGGTTCTCAAAAGGAAGGGACTATCTAACTACCATGAGCATGGTCCTACCCACCCATCTAGGTCCCTTGTCATGGAAAAAATCTGTATCTTAATCAAGACAAGACTAATGAGAATCACATATGAAGGACTCATATCCTCTCCCAATGGCCCTTAAAACCATGCCTTTAGGATTTGTTCACACATTGGAACAAAAAAAATCAAATAGTTTTATATAAATTCCTGTATTTTAATCTTAATCATTAAATTACAAAATATTTTAAGTAATAGTAATTTTTGTCTTTGGTAATGATGGCCACCTAAATTCAACATAGTAAATAATCTCATAGGGCTTATCAAATCACTTAGGCATCTAGAAAAGCATCCTAAATTTTAATTATTAATTTTTTTTCACTCCAAAACTTTCTTATAATACAAAATCAGTTTGAAGCTAGTTGTCAGGATTCCCTACAATATGAATCCTAAATTGAGCTAATTAAATACAATACAAATAAAGATTACTTTAATGATAATATAAATCTTTCTATAAGATCTGTTATAATCTGGCATGATTATGACTATAAAGAATGGGCTCATTGACTCTTGAAAGCAAATTACCGATTAAGTGGTTCTGGCTTATTCTTGAAAACCTCCAAAGCATATAAATTTCCAGTAATCACAGTGTAATAACTGATACAACTTTTGACAAGCACTTATCTTGCAGTATTTGCTACCTGTCAACTTTTATGAAATCACAACGTTCAACGAGTCATTTTGAGCACAGTAACCAAGCTCTTTTTATAGATACTAACAGCACTAACAGTTGGCATGTGAACTTCCCATTAGAAACCTCCTATGGGCAATTGAACTTGACCAGGTTTTCATTTCCATGCTTCTTAAGTATACAAACTACTGATTTATGCACATAATTAAACCTGTACTTAGTGAATCTCTATAGCAGTGTTCTTAAGCCCAGTTTTCTCTTATATTCTCCAAAGCAGTGGGTCTCATAGCGTTCCTGAACTGGAAAACCTCAGCATTATGTGAGACATATAAATTCTCAGGTCCCACTCCAGAAATGAACCCGAAACTCTGGGGTTGGGCCCAGAAGCACATGCTTCAACAAGCCCTGTGGGTGATTATGATGCCAGCTAAGGTCTGGAAGCTTTGCTCTGGAGCAAAAAGATGTTCTCTTGCTATAAAGAAAAGGTTTTAATCCCTTAGTTTAGAGCAGTAGATTTTGTCAAGTCCTGTGTCTCTAAGCCCAAGATGCCATTATACTTTATACGCTATATGGGAATTCTTTACAGATGGTATCAATTTAAAAAAAATTTTCATGTCATGAAGATGTTAGAATATGGAATAGTCTCAATAAATGTTAAAATAGAGATGTGTATTGGACTTTCAAAAGAAAAATTGTGCTTTAAAAGAAAAATGCGGTTATTTAAAACAGTATGATATTATAGAGGTGAAAATAAATAACGTCTTGCCTGTCATAATTTCAACAGAGTCTTCCCTCTAATCAAAGTCCAAGAAAAAAAGGGCTGATTCTAACTTTTGCCCTGTAGTGCTATTTATACCACTGGAGACATGTCAACATAACGAATGAATGAACAAAATAGGTAGAGATATTCCTACACAAGGCCCCTCAGAAGCAAGCCGGTGAGATTATCCCAAAGAATAGACAGGAACTGGTTTATTTTGCTAATAGTCCCTGTGGAATGGCCTGTGGTATGCTAGAGAGGCTAAAAACTTTAAAAGAGAGAGAGAAGAAATGGACTTCAAAGGATACACCCCTCAATTTCTACATAGATTCATAATAGATACCAAAAGGAAAGCTTTGGGCAAAGCAACATTTCTTCACACAGAAAATGGGCATCGAGTTTATGATGTATTTTGATTACTCTTTTAATTTAAAAAAATACTTCATTTTAAGAACACGCATTTTCTATCCTACATAATTGTTATTACATGCATTGTAAGGCTGTGGGTCACGAATTTTCTCGTTTCCTTCAGGAGTTTTGTAAAGTCCACATTTGGGGTGTGAGGTAATTAGTGTGATTCCCACTTCATAGCAGATCTCCTACTGGAATGCTAATCTTTGGAGAATTTTTAAAATTTCAGGAGAGAAACTACTTTTATAGCACAACATAGAACTTGCATGAATTATTCATATTTCACAGATGTCACTGTCATTCTGGGAAAAAACACTTTATATGCTTTTTAATGCACTTAAAGAGAATGACAGACTGTGTAGTTGTCAAATTTTCAGTTATATTAAGAAAAGGGGGATCATAATACATCAAAAAAATATCATAGCATGAGTTCATAAAATAATGTGGCTGAAATAAATAACGGAAATATTTATAGCAAATTTAACTATCCAACAGCTGGCTCAACCCATTAAATCAATTTCACAAAGCTGTTCTAATTTAAATTCATTCACACCAGAGAAAATCTGAATGCAGTACCTGAGACTGTGCATTAATATTGGCTCCTTCCTTAACAAGAACTTTGACAACTTCTGCTTGTCCAGCCAAAGATGCAATGTGAAGAGCGGTGTTCCCCTTCTGTTTCGGAGAAACAAAACAGAAAATATTAGAGGTTTCCAAATTTTGTAGACATCGAATGTACAGGCATTTTCAATTTTGCTGATTGATAACTTCAAGTGGTTAAAGTTTGTCATTCTAATCCAGATAGTAGCCCACCTTGGAAGGGGATAAATTGTCCACCATCAAAACACTGAGCCTCCTGTATAGTGCTTTCCTTTTTCATCCTTCACAATTCTCGTGAGGTGTCGGGCCAGTCTATATTTTGACGATCATGTGTGCATGAGGTGTTAGAAATCCAGGTTAACTGGCCATATTCCTAATTTATTCCACCACTCTTTTTGTCCAACCCTGATCAGACTAAAGCCCCAGCTGGTCGCCTGAGGGCCTACAGCATGGCCTCTCTGCATCTCTCACAACCATATTATCACACTCCAGCTCTGGGCAACAGGCTTGATTCTGACTAACTACTGTTTTTCTCCAAATTAAAATTTCACCTTCTAAAGACAAAGATTTGTCACCAGTGATGATATTTAAAAATATATATATCCGTTGTTTCTGGGGTGCCTGGATGGCTAGGTCAGTTGAGCATCTGACTCTTGATGTCAGCTCAGGTCATGATCCCAAGGTCGTGGGATTCATCCCCCACGTCAGGCTCCGAGCTGAATGTGAAGTCTGATTAAGATTCTTCCTCTCCCTCTTTTCTTCTCCCCCACTCTCTCTCTCTCCCTCAGATAAAATAAAATACTTAAATCTGTTGTTTCTGAAATGACTCCCCAACGACAAAGTTCAAATATATTTTAGTAAAAGGACTATCAATAAAAAAAAATAGTTTCTAGTATACCAAACATCTTGTACAGTTCTTTAAAAATGAGTCCAATAGCTTTACAAACACACATTATAGTGATAAAATCTAATTTTCCCCAATAATTCAATCCATGATCCAAAATCTCTTTTCCATTACAGTATAAGAGATTCCGAATATTCTCTTACCAAGTTAAATGAATACATTAAAAGATATAACAACTTCATTAAAGCATGAAAATTACCTGTCCGTTTCCACTGAGAAGTTTACTACATCAATATATTTTTGAAAAAATGAATTAACCTTAGGAAAATAGGTGCTGTCATCCACACATGATTATATTAATCTAGTGTCTACATGAATCAAAGAAAAAAAGACAGAACATTTGAAACAAAGTATGCAGAATTCTCCAGTCTCATGTTTGATTAAGTCTCTAAAAGAATCAACTCAAACTCTGCAAAGTTTAGTGGAAAGAGTTCCAATTTCAGTTCTTCATGGTCAAGAACCTTGGTGTTCCAGCAAACGTCTGCAATGTATAACCAGACAAAATAACTTTAAATCATTTCCTCTTGTCCAAGGAAATAATTCTACTAGCATGAACATTACCTTAGTGGCAGAATCCACAGAGGACCCTCTTCCCAGCAGCTCCTGAACCAGGCCCACATGGCCCTCCTTAGCAGCCAAATGGAGAGCGTTGAGTCCATTCTGAAAAGAGAAGCAAACAGTCCTCAGAAATTGAGTAATAGTTGTGAGTAGTATCTGATTTTTACGCAAGTATTTAACCCAGAGACTAGACAGACTCTGGTTTCTTCATTGTACTTTTTCTTTTTGCATTAGTTTGAAGCTACTAAGTTCAGAGAGACTAATTTCCAGTGTTTTTGATTTAGAGAGGGAAAGTAGTAAATATTCATTAGAGCCGTGGATTTGCCAACTTTATCGCAACAACTTTTTGACTAAGAAATATCTACATACTTTTCTAATGAGAGAAAAAAAAGAACAACTGTATCATTTATTGCACCAGTCACAAATAAAATTCTTTCCAGTTTCTAGAACATTGAGAGAGTTTAAATAAATCTTACTTTTTTTTTTAAATTTTTTTTTTCAACGTTTTTTACTTATTTTTGGGACAGAGAGAAACAGAGCATGAACGGGGGAGGGGCAGAGAGAGAGGGAGACACAGAATCGGAAACAGGCTCCAGGCTCTGAGCCATCAGCCCAGAGCCTGACGCGGGGCTCGAACTCCCGGACCGCGAGATCGTGACCTGGCTGAAGTCGGACGCTTAACCGACTGCGCCACCCGGGCGCCCCGTAAATAAATCTTACTTTTTAACAAATGGGAAGGAAATCCTTTTTTTCATAAAAAGTGATTCAAAAGCCATAGGACAATTTCTAAGCTAACAAAACTTTGCAATAACAACATTGTACTTAAAAGACACTTAGCACTATGTCACTAATTTGTTTGTAAGTTTTTTTTCCCAAGAATTTAAAATTTATTTTATAACTTCTGATAGAGATGAGGGAGCATAAGACAAGCTGAGGGCAAAGTACAGGCTAATAGCACTCCCTCCCACCCTCTCACCCCCAGGTGGGATATGTGTGATATTCCCCAGACACTCCAGGCTGCCTAAGAACAAAAGAAGGAAAAGAAAGCAAATGGTTGACTGATACAGATCACAGTCATGCAGAACAGGAGTCTTCTTCAGTTTACAGATAACTTAGTAAACTTCAAGAAAAAGATAATCTCATCCATAACCTAATCTCCAGAAACCTATAGACTCCGTTTCCTGGAGCCCTAATATCACCTTCATCAAGATGTAAGAGGGTTTAAGTACTTGTCATGGTGATGTGGGAAACAAAGGCAAATTAAAACTTAAATTTCCTTAGTACCTAGGGCCCATTGACATGTCCTTGAGACAGGCAGAGTGACCTTCCTCCAGGAGCTTGGCTGCCTTGACAGTGACACTTGCTAGGGGCAAAAGGGAATCTTACCTTAACATTATCCTGACCCCCCCAGGATCCTGTGAGTCTCCTTAAACACATAAAAATTCCTTTGCAAACCTCCTTTAGCTTTAACCCCCAAGTATATGTTGGCAATTATACTCCAAGCATATGGCCCCTGATATACATCTGAGGGGTCTCATGACTGAGGTTTTACTAAACAGTAATAAATGATATTTTCCTAACAACAGCTAGCCCCTCAAGGTCTTGGAAACCTTGCTTCCAAAATTCCTTAGAGATTTACACTGTCCCTAACCCCCTCCTAACCTGAAGGTATATAATCAGTCACCCTTCACAACCGCAGTGCAGCTCTTTCTGCCCACAGGTCCAGTCCCCGTGGTTTAAAAAAATCACCTTTTTGCACCAAAGACGTCTTCAAGAATTCTTTCTCGGCCATAAGCTCCAAACTCCACTGTCACCCCCAAACCCCATCATTAGTGCTATAATATCTGACACATCTAAATTCCTAAAAAATTACCCATCATAACATTGAAAAAACTCATCGATAATTTTACCAAATATGGTATCTACATACATTATACTACCTCCCCCAGAAATGACTTACAGTCAATCAGGAATTTTCTGATCAGTGCCCATGAGGTAATCTGTCACATGGGCCCTCTCCATTCCCCAGAGGAAGATGAGGTAATCTGCATGATAAAAACCCCTGTTCTCCCCCTAAGGGAAAGTGACCTTGCCTGGAACTTTTTTTTTTTTTTTTTTTGGCTAATAACTTTCTTGCCCAACCCTCCTTCCTATAAAACCTTTCATTTTATACCACTCCTTGGAGCTCCCCTCTACTTGTTAGATAGGATGCTGCCTGATCCACTCATTGTTTAATAAAGTTAATTGTATTTTCAAATTTACTCTGTTGAATTTTGTTTTTTTAACACATATAAGGAGAACCAAATACATCTACAAAATGCTCTATGGCAAATTTCCTGTTACTGGTCAATGCTTATATTAATGATTCTCTTATGGGAAGCCTTCAAGCTTTTATACCTGTTTCAAAAATAAGATAATATTTATTTTTCTTCTTTTTCAACAATATTTAACTCTGAGCAGCTGATATAGTTGTACCATCAATACACGCATGTCATGGTTTCTATATATTTACTGGCATAAAATAATAAGAATTAAAGTACTTTCAAAATACGTTATTCCTAGAAAATTTAACGAATTAATCAACAACATAACAAAAGCTTGATAAAGACACTTTTATGACTCCCGTGTCCTACCAGCATGCAAATAATGATAACTATATTAACTAACACAAATGATTCAACCAAAATTATTTTCCACTCCCTTTACCAGACCAAAGTTGTTTTCTGAGTTATTCAACACCCAGTCCCTTTGGTAACAGGAAGTGGAAGTACTTAATTTTAATAGATGTAAAAACCACTTCACAAATAGTAAACTCATTCTGACACAATGAAGGCCAAGCAGTATGATCTTCGGGTAGGAATTTTTAAGGAGATAATTAACCTGATATTTTAGAGCCTGTAACTTTTCTGATAATTTTTTATTCTATATATACTTCAGCATGACATTTGATTAGTTGGCCTAAGTTGTTTACTGGAAGAAATCTTTTACTCTGTATGATAAGCCATTACATAAATGTTTTTTAAGTCGGATCTGTTACTTCAGTAAGTAAGAATCAAATCTGCTGATCACTGGGAGTTGTTAGATGGCCTAGCCAACTAATATTTAAATGTGAAGATTTAAATATTAAATATTTACATATTAAGATGCTTATTATAAGAAGTTGCCTTTCCTTTTTCTCAGTTTTTGTCTCTGCCTCCATCTGAAGTTTCCACCTGAGAGGTTTGAAAGGACCTCTGAGACATCGAATCCAGTGATTTGCCTAACACTCTGTCTGCCCCAGGTCTGATAAATAGTACCTACTTGATAAATATTGTTGGATGAATGAATGAATCTAAAGAGAGCATAGAGGGAATATTTTGGTAAAGTCTACATTTATAAACAATCAAACCTATGTAATATATTTGAATGGAAAAGACTGAGTAGTCCCTAAAGTTTATAAGCTTTCCATATATCAGGATTTTTATCCAAGTGGGACTAGAGATTATTGGTTTGGAGATATATTTTCCAAGTGCTTAAGGCCTACCCATAGAACAACTGGACTTATTCTGCACTGGAATTGTTATCATCACCAGCTAGACCCTAAGACCTGACCTTCACTGCCCACTTGCTTGTACTCATCAATCTTTTTACCACATTCTTCTTTAAGTTCTTCTTTCCAGTTTATCTCTTAACTCAGGCAACTAGAAACTGAAACCACTCCTTGAGCCATGGGACTACCCTGATGAGACCTCTAGTCACCAGACCACCCAGACCAGTTTGAGTGTAACTCCCCACTTGTGCCTGCATAGACAGGCCTCAGAGTGACTTCTAGAATGATAAACAACTGACTTTACCTCATTATAATGTGGTAGAGCCCCTCCATAAGGAATGTGGTTAGAACCTCAAGAGGAGAGAAGACAACCTGCCTATGTGCTCAAGGGCGACATTCCTCACGACTCTGGAACATAGACCGCCCATGCAGACTGCATGTTACCATATATGGGAGACAAAGGAGCAAAATTTGTACAAAAGGCACCCACCCCCACCACTGCGCTTGGGGTTCAGCCTTTTGGATCCTAGACTGATGATCCAGTGCTGGCACAAATAAAGCTGCTTCCTGGAAAGAAAAGCCTTGGTGTCCCCACTCCGTGTGTGACTCACTGCTACATTACGTGGGGGCTTGCCCAGGAGGCAGACACAGCGTTTCACCTCCCTTGTCACCGGGGCTTGGGGCACCAGGAGAGGTGACCTTGCCTGGCACCAGTGGACCGCTTGATCCATAGGAGACTAGCCCCTCCTGTCATGCCGGGGTAAGGGCCCTGGATACACAAAGGAACCCAGCGAGGCCCAGGAACCAGCTCAGGGAGCACAGCCCATCAGACTGGTAAGAACCTGGATTTATTTTGGTATACCTGCCCCTAAGAGATAGAAGGAGAGCCTGATCACTTCCCAGAGCTGCCTGAATATTTCCATAAGGAACGAAACCAACTCCAAGATGCTAGGCACAGTCACTATGTGACTGTGTATGAATGAGAAACAGCAGAAAGTTTCCAACCTGACCAATGGGCCAAAGCGAGTATTGAGTCCCCATCCACAGTTCCTTGGTGACCTCATACAGCTTAGGGTGGTGTCAGACTTCCTGGGGAGTCTGATCTGGGTCAGAGCTTGATACTGAACCCATCAAGGAGGCTAAGAGAGGTGCCTGAAATATCTCCGAGAGGAGAGCAGCCGAAAGTGGACAAAGTTGGTGTGGATCCTCTCCAAATTAGTCCCTCCCTTCCCCCTAGCCCTCTCTTGTGCATGAAAGTTGCCAGTTAGGGGGAGGAAATGGGTAGAAAGAAGAGAAAACTGGCTCCCCTAGAATGTATGTTGAGGAATTTCAAAAAGGATATTCAGGAAATTATGGTGTGAAATTAACTCCCAGAAAGCTCTGGACATTCTGTGAAATTGATTGGCCATCGTTTGGGGTGGGCTGGCCCTCTACGGGCTCACTTGAGAAGGAACTAATTGGCCGAGTGTTCAGAGTCATTGTGCGGGATCCAGGCCACCTGGACCAATTTCCTTACATTGACTGTTGGCAAGACCTAGTCCTATACCGGCCGCCTTGACTAAAAGTGTGTATTGAAGAGAGCTGTAAAGTTATGATGGCTTGTGGCTTCCTCCAAATGCCAACCCAAAACTGAAAAGCCCATACTGTTGGGAGGGCCCGAAGGGACCCTACTGCCATGTGCCCCACTGCCATCTGTGCCTCCAGCTATCCCAGCTGCAGAAACCCCAACAGAGCCTGCCCCTAGTCCTGAGGCCTTACTCCCCACCTCTAGCACCACTGGCCTCTCCAGATGTGGCCAGCTCTCCCAGATCACCAGTACTAACCCCATACACCCTTCCTGGAAGGTGATAAGAATATCAGGCCAAGGGTGACAGTCCCTCCCTGAAACAACACCGGGGAGCCCTACAGATGTCACTGAGGGAAAACTAGGGGATCCATCTATTATGATCAGGAAGGCCAGATCTGAGGAGGCCAGCATGTTTTTGTGCACCAACTCTTTACCACTATGGACCTCCTAAATTGGAAACACCATACTCCCTCCTATATGGAGAAGCCCCAGACTATGATTGAACTAATGCAGTCCATAATTGAAACCCAAAAACCTGCCTGGATGGATTGCCACCAACTCCTCCTGACCCCCTTCGCCATGGAGGAACGTTGCCAAATTACCCAGGCAGCCCTAAAATGGTTAGAGGAGAATGCCCCACTGGGTCACTAGACACTCAGGCGTATGCTCGGGCCCACTTCCCTGGGGAGGACCCCAAATGGGACCCAAATGACTCAAGTGTAGACAGAGGGCTCACAAGGACTGAACGGTATCAAGAAGCCCTTCTAAATGGCATGAAGAAAGTGGGGGTGAAAGGCCATAAATATGAGCAAAACATCTGAAGTACTCCATGGACCCGAGGAGAGCCCAAGCCAGTTCTACGAAGACTATGTGAGGGCTTTCGTCTCAACACCCCTTTTGATCTAGAGGCGCCCATTAACCAGCAGATGGTCAACGTGTCATTTGTACGTCAGGGGACTTTGGCACAGAAGGCAGAGCTCATTGCGCTAACCTGCCTGGAGGCAGGGATATGTGTTAGTATATACACAGACTCTAAGTATGCCTTCACCACAGGGATTTATATAAAGAGAAGGGTCTAACAAACTCAGGAGGAAAGCCATAAAGTATGGTAAGGAAATCCTTGAACTCTTAGATACTGTGTGGGCCCCTAAACGAGTGGCTATCATGCATTTTCAGGGACATCAAAGGGGAGACACCTCGGCTGCATGGGGAAACGGTAAGACCAAGAGGCAAAGCTTGTGGCTTCCAAAGGATCAGCAGAATCAGCAGCTTTAACCGCAGCACTGTTCCCTAGTCCACTGCCAGAATGGGACTCTAATTACTCACAACTTGAAAGTACCTGGTACTGACTGAAAATGGAAGCTAACTCCCAGGTGGATGGTGGAAATTTGAAGACGGCCAAGTAGCAATCCCTGAGGCCCTGGCTCCAGCTTTTGTCAAGCCATTCCATCAGGAAATCCATATTGGCTGGACAGATCTAGAGACTACATTGAGCCAACATTTCTATATCCCTTGACTCTTCAGCATAGCCCAAGCAGTATGCGAGCAATGTGAAACGTGTGCCCGGAATAACCCACATCAAGGACCCAAGGCCGCCTCTGGGGTGCTGAGTGTCAGGGGAACCCCCTTTGAAAATATGATGGTGGATTTCACTGAGCTTCCCCGGGTCCAAGCCTATAAATATCTGTTGGTCTTTGTGTGCACTTTCTCAGGCTGGGTGGAAGCCTTCCCTACTCGCACAGAAAAGGCACATGAAGTGGTCTGACTTCTAAAAGAAATTATTCCTCGATTTGGGATCCCTATCACTATAGGATCAGATAATGGGTCAGCGTTCGTGGCTGAGGTGGTGCAGCTGGTGGCTAAAGGGTTAAAATTCACCTGGAAGTTACACATGGCATACCGACCTCAGAGCTCTGGGAAGGTGGAACAAATGAACAGAACCCTGAAGCTGCAATTAAGTAAACTATGTCAAGAAACCCACCTACACTGGGACCAGGTGTTGCCAATCACCCTGTTAAGAATCAGATGTAGTCCCACTAAGCAGACGGGGTTCTCCCCTTATGAAATCCTTTATGGGTGCCCTCCCCCCATTATCAAGGGCATAAGGGGGGGATCTAAACGAGATAGGCAATCTAACCCTAAGGCAACAGATGCAAGCCCTTGGCTCTACCCTAACCACCTTACACCACTGAGTTAGGAAGTGATTACCTGTGAGTCTGACCAGACAGGCTCACCCCTTTAAACCAGGAGATAGGGTATGGGTGAAGGAGTGGAATGTCCAACCCCTATATCCCCTCTGGAGGGACCCATTTACTGTCATCTTGTCCACCCCTAGTTCAGTAAAGGTAGCTGAAGTGGGTCCCTGGATTCATCGCAGCAGAGTGAAGATGGCAGCTCGAAACTTGGAGTGCATTCCTGAGCCATCAATGCTGTGCAAGCTGACCACACGGAAGAAGCAATCTGTGACTTCAGAGGCTCCAGGAGACTGCAGCCCTGCTTTAGTCACTACGGAAGCTGACTAATCTACGCACGGCAGAAGCTTGAAGAATCAACGATCCGATGGAACAAATAGACTGTCCTTATTTTCTATATTTGTTTCCTTACTGTGATGCACTGTCCCCCTTGTTTCTTGCTGTTATTGTGATTCTTGCTCTACTTTTCACCATAGGATTGGCAGAGGCTGGCTGCAAGTGTGGTGAGAGGTTTCTGTTAGCACTCACCTTCCCTTTGTGGATAGGATGCTTCACTGGTATCGGTTACTTCTAATCTGGACCCCTTCTGTAGCAATTCCTGAGGCACTGGCTCCAGCTTTTGTCAAGCAGTTCCATCAGGAAATCCATATTGGCTGAACAGATCTAAAGACTACATTGAGCCAAGATTTATACATCCCTTGACTCTGAAGCATAGCCTAGATTCCTCATCATGTGACCCATGTATTTGTATAACCAGGTCAGGCCAGGGAGTCACTTGGACTTTACTATACCATACCTGTTTCTCATGCCAAGGAAAAGTCCTGCAGACACAATAAGACCACCTATTCTATATGCCAATGGGAGAGTCAATACACTTGCTTTGACCCACAACACTCCCCCAGTGAAGATTGGTTAGAAGTCCAATCCTACCAAGAGGTGGGGCAAGGAGCTTGGTCAGCTGGACACAAATTACTAACCCAAAAGGACCAGTATCAATGCTGTTTGACATACGTGCAGTTATAGATATTGGCCCAGAGGCATCTGTCATATGAAAAAAAGCAGGGACTTGTCATAGAGGGCCCAAGGACTCATGATATACCATACAGAGGCTTAAATCGGGAGTGGAAAAAACAACTCAATGACAAATACATTGTGAAGAAAATGGTTTATGTGCCTATACACCTGAGTATGTATGCCCCAGCTGGAACTATGTTTCATGGGGTACTTGGAAAAAAGAAGGCACAACAGCACTCCTTCCTATATCAGGTTATCAGTCAACCTATAACCCTGTTAATTTTACCATCATTAACCCAGGATAATTGGCATCCAGATTCACAGGTGAGACAGAGGCCCAGGGACTGTGCTATATTTCAAGAGAGTCACTACTGCTCATCCAACCACATCCCACCAAGTCTTCCACTCCTTCTGTGAAGAAATAAGAAGTAGCCACCCTCCCATTTCAGTCACAGTATGAAACTTGTTTCTAACCCTAGCAGAGACTATAGCCCAGACTCTGAAGATCTCTTCTTGCTATATATGAGGGGAAACCAACATGGGGAATCAATGGCCATGGGAGGCTAGAGAATTAGATCCCTGTGAACCTTATAATGGAACAGAATGCCCCAGTCCTACTACCAGGGTTTGGCTCCTCAAAACCTCAATTGTTGGGAAAAACTGCCTTGCCCGGTGGGGAAGAAAGTTGACCATCTATGTTGGACATTTAACATTAGACCAAAGATTTTATAACTCAATTTCCTAGGAAACCCAATGGTGGGAGTTGCCAGATCACCTTGAGGCAGGTCCCAACCCCTTTTCTAAATTCTCTTATCTCCAAGAGGCCTAGGACAATGTCAATGCAGCCATTGAATGGCGGGGCCCAGGTGAACTATGCTGGATATGTGGAAGGACAACCTAAAAAGTACTTTCCTCATGCTGGTCAGGGTCATGTGTGCTGGGAACTATTTGTCCATCTTTCTTCCTGCTCCCACTTGCCAGAGCGGAACATTTGAGAGTCCAAGTGTATGGGGACTGGGAGACTCAAAGGAAACAACAAGCCCTAAAAATTGGTAACTGGAAAGATGATGAATGGCCTCCCAAGTGTGTAATCCAATATGGCCCTGCCACCTGGGCAGAGGATGGGTCCTGGGGCTACCACACTCCTATTTACATGCTACACTGCATAATCAGACTGCAAAGCAGTTGTAGAAATTATAAACAATGAAACTGTCAGAGCTCTTAACTCACTAACCAAGCAGCAAACCAAAATGCACAATAGTATCTATCAAAATCGCTTGACTTTAGATTACTTGCTTGCTTCTGAGGGAGGAGTTTGTGGAAAGTTTAACTTGAGTAACTGCTGCCTAGCTGATAAAGGAAAGCTTTACCTAGATGATAAAGGAAAAGTCATAGAGGAGATCACAGATCGAATGAGAAAGGTTGCTCATGTCTCAGTCCAGACCTGAAAAGGTTGGGGCCCTGGAGAGTTATTAGGAGGATTTATTTTCAACTTGCAGGGGATTCCAAACCCTCATAAGTATTTTTCTCTTGACCTGGGGGGCTTGCTTAATCCTGCCTTGCCTAGCTCCCCTACTTTTACAGTCTGTCTCCAGCCTCATTGAGGTAATGGTCAAAAGGAAAGCAGCCACACATGTGATGATGTTATGGAAACATAAACCTCTAAACCAAGGTGATGTTCTTTGACCAAAAATAGGGGGTCCAAGCATCAAAGGAGAGAATGTGGTAGAGTCCTTCCATAAGGAATGTGGTGAAAACCTCAAAACAAGGGAAGGCAACCTGGTTATGTGTGTGCGACATTCCTCATGACTCTGTAATATAGACCGCCCATTCAGACTGTTTTTTACCATATATGGGAGACAAAGGAAAAAAAAATTGTACAAAAGGTGACACCCCCCCCCCCCCCCGCCGTGCTTGGGGCTCAGCCTTTTGGGTCTTAGCCCGATGATCCCACCCTGGCATGAATAAAGCTGCTTCCTGGAAAGAAAAGCCTCAGTGTCCCGACTTTGTGTGTGACTTACCCCTATGATAATACTAAAATTTCCACCCAAGGAGGAGTATAAGCCTAATTTACATAACATACAATGCACATATAGGCAAGTTTCCTTAAGGTGCATAAATGGCCTTATTCCCACCTTTACATATGACAGGGCTTCCCTATCCAAATACTCATCCTAATCCTAAATAAAAGGAATCCATTCACCCTTTTGGGTTGAAAGTTATTCCTCATGACCACCTTATTTGCTGCAAATTAAGCTTACTTGGTGCAACAAGTCCACATGGTGTGTCTGTGACTCACCAAGGAGAGAACTCACAATGGTTCAGTTACATTATTTTCTTTCTAAAATCTCATGCCATATAATTCCATAAGTTCTTACATGAGGGGCAACAGTTGGCTTCTTCAAATAATAAAACCTCTTCATATATGACTTTCTGTGTTGATCCACTCTTTCTTCCTTTCTTCCACCCAACATGGGCTTGAACTCACAACCCCAAGATCAAGAGTTGCATGCTCTGACTGCGATCCATTCTTTATGAAGCTGATACTTCTACTGTGTTGATCCATTTTTTATGAAGTTCCTTCCTCTCCATGACTGGAAGAATGGGGAATCATTTTATTTGCTCCTCTGCAATTCTCTTTTAGCTTTAGAAAAAAATTTCTTTTTGTCAACTTCTATATCCCATTAGAATTTTCTCACTGGATGACTTTTACTTTTTAGTGATTATTTTATCTGATGTCAATGCTTATGTAAATTAAAAGAAGAGTTTAACCTGTGAATTGAAATTCCCAATTGAGAGAACATGGAAGATTTCCCACCTTAAGTTCTCCAGAGCCCTTTAACCACCCCAAATTGGTCAAATTAAAAAAGGACTTGAACTACCTCCATTTTGACTTCAGTCTGTACTTTCTGATTCTTTCCAGCTTATCTTTTAACTCAGGCAAAAGGTTCGGTGGGCAAAGCATCCAGTGATGGGAACCAAAACCACCCCTCAAGCAATACAACTGCCATGACCTGACACCAGAGAGATCCAAAGAAAAGGACAGAAAACATGATTGACCCCAAGACAACAATGGACCTGAACTACATTGCTCATCTACACGCACCCACCAACTTCTGTTCCATATTTTCCTGGTATAAACCTGGAAGTATTTTCAGCACTTTGGAGACAGTCATTGAGACATTAGTCCCCTGTCTTTCCAGTTCTGGCCTCACTGAAATAAATTCCGTTCTTGTTTCACCACCACTCAGTTCTCTGTCTTTGGATTTTATTGGAGGCAAGTGGTGAAACCTGGTCTATTTGGGACCCCAGAGCCAGGTGCTCTTATACTCCTGCACCCCAGTTACAAAGTTTTCCTGGATTAAGCCCATGGCTCTGAGCTGTAATCAGTTGAAGAAGGAGAAGGACAGGGAAGAGAAGAATAAAGCATCTCCTCGGTATTCTCAGTATTGCCAGTGATTTCTCTTTTAGTTCTTTATTAATTTTAATATTTAATTTAATATTTTAATTTAATTTAATTTAATATTTCTCAGAATCATGTCTTCCTATACTGTCATGGAAATGTTTTACTATGCAAGTCAACAAATAATATGTATCAGGGTTCCCCTCCCTCCCATTCCAGAGAGCCAGTTGTTAAACATTTACCAGCAATATCACTGCATGCCAAAGTCAGATGGTTTGACAGCAGTTTTATATTTAAAATATGTGAACTGGAGGGGTGCTGGGTGGCTCAGTTCATTGAGTGTCTAACTTCAGCTCATGTCATGATCTCGTGGTTCATGAGTTTGAGCCCCACATCAGGCTTGCTGCTGTCAGCACAGAGCCTGCTTCAGATCCTCTGTTCCCCTCTCTCTCTGCCCTTCCCACACTTGTTCTCTCTCTCTCTCTCTCTTAAATGACATTTTAAAAAAATAAATAAATAATGTGAACTGAAAAATATGGCTCCCCAATGGTCAATATCTCTAAGGTACAATGGCCTGAATCTGGTCTTCATTTATGTCTAAAATTCTACAATATGGGATATATCTACAGGTAATCTTGTTTACAAGCTTTATAAAGAGTCAAGTATTATTAACTGTTGAGGGACCACAAGGCAATCTGAGGGCCAAGCACAAACTAGCACATCCCCCACCCAGGTGGGATATGTGTGACATTCTTCAGGCACTCCTGGCTACCCAAGAATAAAGAAAAGGACAGAAAACAAATGGTTAAACTGATAGTCTCCATCAGCTTACAAGTATCTTAGTAATATTAAAAGAAAAGGGCAATGTTATCAATAGCCTAATCTCCAGGAACTCCCTACTGTCTTTTTTAAATTTTTTTTTTAATGTTTATTTTTGACAGAGAGAGAGACAGCGCATGAGCAGGGTAGGGCAGAGAGAGAGAGAGAGAGGGAGACACAGAATCTGAAGCAGGCTCCAGGCTCTGAGCTGTCAGCACAGAGGCAGACACGGGGCTTGAACTCACAGACCACGAGATCATGACCTGAGCTCAACCGACTGAGCTCAACCGACTGAGCCACCCAGGCACCCCAGGCACCCCAGGAACTCCCTACTGTCTTAAGGGTAATGTTTTACTAAAGGGAAAAACAACCTTAGCTTCACTATAGCTAGACCTCCAGTTATCTGTGACCTCTTTAGCATATGGAAATCCCTTTAAGAAACTTGCTCCTGACCTTACCTCCCCCAACCCCACAGTGTATAAGCAGTCACCCTTCACAACCCCAGTGCAGCTCTTTCTGCTCAAGGGTCCTATTCCCCTGCTTTGATAAAATCACCCTTTTTGCACCAAAGATATCTTCAAGAATTCTTTCTTGGCCGTAGGCTCCCAACCTCCACCACCACTCCAAAACCTCATTGTTAACTAATCATCAACCCTTTATCGCTTAAAATGGGTGGGGTAGACTGGCTTGAAAGTGATTTCAACAGTGGCATTCTGAGTATAACTTTCTATTAATTTAAAATAGAAAAGTTTGAGAATTAAGATGTTTAAAAAGGTATCAAATTTTCTTCAATTCCATGAGTGGCCAATTCTCTGATGTTTAAAGGATTTATAATACTCTTCTCAATTTCCCTTCTGGGAGATCTTTCTCCTTGAACTCTATAGTACCACCTCAGCTGAAAGCTATAACTTATGGTAGCCCAGACCATTAGAACACAGTTTCTATTTTTGTGTTTTAATAAATGTTGGGAAAACATTTTATAAAAAAATTGACAAGGCTAATAAGACACTATCTCAAATATAATATAGCTGACACTGTCTAAAAACTTATAAAGTTCTTGGGGCGCCTGGGTGGCGCAGTCGGTTAAGCGTCCAACTTCAGCCAGGTCACGATCTCGCGGTCCGGGAGTTTGAGCCCCGCATCAGGCTCTGGGCTGATGGCTCGGAGCCTGGAGCCTGTTTTCGATTCTGTGTCTCCCTCTCTCTCTGCCCCTCCCCCGTTCATGCTCTGTCTCTCTCTGTCCCAAAAATAAATAAAAAACGTTGAAAAAAAAATAAAAAATAAAAAAAAACTTATAAAGTTCAAATATATAGTTATTTTATTTTTTTACGTTTATTTATTTTGAGAGAGTGCACTTGTGCACGTGTGAGCAGGGAGAGAGGCAGAGAGAGAGGGAGAGAGAGAAAACCCCAAGCAGGCTTTGTTCTGTCAGCACAGAGCCCATTGTAGAGCTCAAACTCTCAAACTGAGATCATGACCTGAGTAGAAATCCAGAGTCCGGAGGCTTAACCGACTAAGCCACTCAGGCGCCTTTAAATATATATTTAAATTAAATATATTCAGAAGTTATCTTAAAGAAGACTCCAATGCCAAACTATTTACCTTAGTTTACTCCAGTTTTCTTTTCACCATTTCAAAATGTAGCTGACCTCATTTTCACAAAATAAGCAAAACATTTAAATCCACAGAACAAGATAAAACACATCCTCAATAAAAGGGTTAGCTTTCTTCTTTATTGATTACAAAGCTGAGGCTCTAATTTAAAAGAATTTTCTAAGGAAAAGCACCCTTTTTGGAAGCACAGAGATCCTACTACAAATCACTGAAATTTAGTTGCATTTTATTGAAAACATCATCAAGAATGTGATTAAAATTTCTATATGAGGGAATAATTTGTAAACCCTATATAAGCCATAAATTGAATTCAGGACATACATGGGTCTTTAAGATTTCTGTAATACTAACTCTACTGAAACTAGAGTTGATATAAAGACAGATGATGGGTGCCATTCTAGTTATAAATGCTATAAATTTTTAATCTGCCTTCTTTTAAAATGCAATCAAATTGGGACTATCACATTATTGTTATCCTATTGAATTAGCCATAGGAATCAGAAGACAAGCAACTTTCTGCTTAATGTTTTGTTTCTGGAATTTCTAACCAAAAATAGGTTTAATTAGCAATTGAATATGCTGGGTAATTGTTATTAGAAAAAGCAGCTCAGCATCAATAGACTTAAAAGAAAAAAGTTTTATCTGGCGAATATGAGCTAACATAAATTAATCACGTTTAAATGAAAGGTGATAAATAATCCCATCTAATAGTACAACTCGGCTAACTCCTAGAGAATATGTTTTGCAGTCAACCCATTTTGGTGAGTCCCTGAGGTCATGTTTCTAAAATTCAGATTTCCCACTGGAGCCACACTGACATACTTTGGCTTACCATGGTCAGTTAGTAATATTGGCCTACATTTCAAAGGACGGTATGTTGTTGTTAGGTATTCTTCACTTTGCCAAGTGAGGGAATAAGGAGGTGGACATGCCCAACTAGTCAGATCTTTTATATTTGAGTGCAAACACAGGGCAGGTTCTAGAACTTTCTGAATAGTGCTTCCCACACATAAAGTGTTTGAGGCACATAACCAAAACATAAAATATTGTCAGTTTCTGTATTTATTAGAACACTCACCGTGAGCTTACTGGGTTCTGGCCAAAGAGTCTTCTGAAACAATTCATATTTAACAGAAACAATAACTACTCATTCTCTTAAATTAATATCAGGTTAGACATTCAGTTAGATCACCAGGAAACAATGTACCTGGAGTATGTTATCTGTATTCCCTACAGAAATGGCTTCACTGAATTATAAAATATTACTACATATTTGGCTTATATGTCAAGTGAATATAAGAAATGTCCATTTGAACAATATTTATATCCTTGTGTTTGTTTTATATGGATTTTCTGGATTAACTATTGTTGAATTTAATAACAGGGAAAAGTTTAGTAATAGGAAAACCCTCTATGCTTCTTTTTACTAAACTTTAATTTAGGAAAACAGCATAAATCCATATGTTTGTCTTTTTCACTAGTTTCCAGGAAACACAAAATAAATTCAGTATTCATCAGAATTAATTACCACAAGTTCTCGATTCCTCTTTTTACTTGGTTTTGCTTTTATCTTGTTTCATTTTTAATGATGTCAGAATGACAGTACATGGGAGTGTATGTATGTATGGACATGTAGTGTCACCAAAACTTTAAAATTTTTTTCACATCTTGGGGCGCCTGAGGGGCTCATTCGGTTAAGCGTCCGACATGATCTCACTGTTCGTGCGTTTGAGCCCCGTGTGGGGCTCTAAGCTGATAGCTCAGAGCCTGGAGCCTGCTTCAGTTTCTGTGTCTCCCTCTGTCTGCCCTGCCCCCGCTTGCACTCTGTCTCTCTCATTATCTCAAAAATAAATAAACATTAATTTTTTTTTAATTTTTCATATCTTTTGTATCTTACAACAGCACTATGCCAAGTGCTTTCACTGAGCTTGATGTATTCCCTACCTCACAAGATTTATGGACAGCAAGGATACTTTGATTAACACGGTTGCTGATTCTAATTAGCTACTCAGTGGCTCAACATACTGACCAACACTTTGGAAAAAAACTTAGAAGAAAATGTAAAATCATTTAAAAATCAAAAACAAAAGTACAAGAGGAAAATCTAAGAATAAATTAAACCTGAGAAATAGTAGCCTAAAAGCTGAATTGATATCCTCAGCATGCTTGAGAATAAAAGGTATTGGTGTTATAACTCTACTGAAGCAAATCTGGAGGAAAACAGATAAATACACAGTAAAAAAAAAAAAAAAAAAAGTATGAGACATTGGAAGAGCATTTATGGTCATTCATTGGAAATCTTTCCTTTTAAGGTTGTTAAAAGGTTAAATGTTTTTCATTTGTACACACCTGACTGAATGTTTCCTTTTTCTTTCTTCCCTTCCTTTTTTCTTCCTTCCTTCCTTCCTTCTCTCTTTCCCTTCCTTTCCTTTCCTTTCCTTTCCTTTCCTTTCCTTTCCTTTCCTTTCCTTTCCTTTCCTTCCTTCCTTTTTTAAGACAGTGTGATCAACTGCAGAAATAATAACATGCTATTAGGAATAAGAAATGCAAACTGGTCCTTGCTCTGCTGCAAACCAGATGTGTGACTTTGGGCAAATCACTTAGCCTCTTTGTCCTATAATGGTCTTATCTATAAAAATGATGATAATGAGAATAATGAAAACTCAATGACAATGATAAAGAAATAAAACTTTATGAGCACCAGTTGTGTGTCATTGTTTTAGCTTTTATTTTTAATGAATGCAAATTTATTGAAACTGGTTTGGGGGAGGATGTGTGGGTGAATTGTTGAGGGTTTTCCAAAGAGAACTGTGGGAACGAGTCAGCCCCCCAGGAGGCAGGGGGTAGGTGCCTGGCCACAGACCCCATCTTAGGTCTGATTTCTTCTCCTTCTGCTTCTTGCGCCACATCCAGCTACCGGTCCTTCCACCCTTGATGGGGAGGTGTGTGGGTTAGGGTGGCACAAGCTCACCTACTTCCCATTCATCTCAGGCTTGGCACACACATAGTCTGTGCATGATGGCTGGGGTCGTTAAGAGCTGACGAACCCTTGGTCTTGCCTCAGACTTGTCGCAGATCACCTTAGCCATAAAAAAGGATGGGAAACAGCTGAAGGTGTATGCAAGATATCATGGTTCACCTCACTGCCCACATCCCCACAGAAGATGTGAAAGTCATCTGCATCCCACTCCAGCAGGCTGGGGGACTCCTAGGTGCTGAACGAATGGTGCTTTTCGATTCCTCTGGCTCTCCTTCCTTTTCGTCCTTATCCAGGGCCTCTGGGACCTCCAAAGTCATAAGGTCAAGGCAAAGTGGCCGGGTCCATAGACTCAGAGACAAAAGTCCAGATATGCACTGTGTGAGCCGACTTCCAATGGGAGGGGCTGGGGCTAGAGCTCAGGCAAAGGCAGGGAAAGGGCAGCTCTGGATGGCTGAGACCGGTGACTGCAACACCAGCTGGGGTGCCTCCTGCTCCACAGCCACCAATGCACTAGTCTTGTCTAGCCCATCCGCTGCTGCCACTACCTCTTCCTTCTCTTTCAGGCCAATGCCAGGCCTAAGCCCAGTTCTCAGGGTGTTGCTGGCCCTTCTAGGGGAGGCCTCAGGGCACCCATGGAGACTGGAAGTGGGCCGGCCATTCCGGGCAGCATGATAGGGGCCCCACAAAGACCGGTGGGAGGGCCCGCAAAGCCAGAGGCAGAGAGACTACCTACTACAGAGTTAAGATCGTAATCCGCTCTCTGCAGTACGTGGCAAATGAAGCCAGATGCAGGATAGGGATCCTCTGGAAGACCACAGCTGCATGATATAGATAGGAACAGGGCTCCCTGAGCCCCTAGACTGCTCAAATGATTCCAATCACCAGGGCCAAAGCTAAGTGGACCATAGGAGGAACCATGAGTCCAAGAGTCTGTTGGATGTGCTGGAATGTTTTGGTCACAATAATTGGGCAAATCACAGGAGCTACGGGCACCTGCACCAGTACTACTGTGGGGACCTTGGGTGCAGCAGGCATGACAGTGGGGGTTCTGGTTACTAAAGCCCTCAGAACTTCCTGTTCAAATCCCCACCTCCATTTCCTTCAAGCGTTCCTTGCTGCTCTTATCGGGGATTCCTGTGCTGGCGCCCAGCACTACAGGCCCTCCTGCACCGGGAGTCCTGGAGCTAAACCTACCAGTTAATGTCGTGGCCACATACTGAATGGGAACCAAGTACAGCAGGTTACTATTGATAAGCCCTTGATATTGACTTAATGTTAATTAATGTTGATAAAAACAATATGAATTTGAGTCTTTTGAAACAATCAACAAATGTTAATTCAGCTCTTACTATGAGCAAGGGCTTATAGTTCTGTAAGTCCTAGACAAGTTCTCACCTTTGATTCTACAACTTTTGGAATAATGCTTTTTGTATATAATATCATTAAAATGATTAAATATACTAAATAGTTTTAAAAAATAATAAGGTCTTAATGCTGCTTTGAAACAAACCATGTGCAAATTACTCAATCAAAGGTCATATTTTTGTTCTATTAAATTTTTATAAAGCAACATAACATTTTGCTTACAATCAGGTTTTACAATAAGCTGTAGTCACCACTTCTCTTGTTGATTTTATGAGATATTTTGCCCATTGACTGCTTTTCTATGATCATATAAAACTATGATCATATGAAACCTCAGGTAGAACAGATAGTCAATAAAAATTTGTACAGAGCCATTCAAGCATTGGTTACATTTCTGGCACACACAGGTAAGATATAGAGTAGTCCATCTGAGAAAGTTAAGGAATAGATTCAAGAAGATGCAGCTAAACATATATAAAGGTTAAATTTTTGCATCGAAATCCATTCAACTGTTTTGCATCAATACTTAGAAAGGTATCAGCTAATCAGCAAGTGTGTGCTAGCTACCCACCAAGTGCTCATCTCTAGGAGCTATGTTCTAAGGGAGAAGCAAAGGACATGTGATGTATTTTCTGTCCCCAAAGAGCCCCAAAATAGTTATTAGTTACACACTTGAAAACCACCTCTGCACGAGCATATACTTGTCTGAGATTTTTTTCAAATGTCTGGCTTCTCTTCTTTACAAATTTTACATTTTGAGTTAAGGGTACTCCAGTCTGTCTTATGCATATCAGAAAAGTACAACTAACTTCCTTAACTTCCTTAATTCTACTAACATGTAAATATTAGGAAGGAGGCAACTGAAATATACGAGTTCTTGAAAAATATTAGAAGGAAAAGGGAGAGCAAATGGGGACAAAGGGCAGTAACAGAGAAAAAATGAAACTTGACCCCCAATCTCCATCTCACCCCCACTCTGAATGGGGCTCCTGTGTCAGAGATGCCTTAAACCAGGAGTTCTTTTCAAGAGGAACTAAAATGCCCACGTCTAGACATACGATAATTATGAGTATGATTTACAATTTCATACTTATATTGGCATAAGTGACATTAGCAAAAGAAATTACCTACATGTGGAAAAAAATCAAACTCATAACAAAAATACCTGTTTATATATTCCCAATCCAATTTTCACTGGTTACACCCAGCCATAATCTAGCTACACCTTTCCCATCTCTTCCATGGTGGCTGCTCTAAACTAAGAGTACTTACTGTGATGGAATTACGGATTCATTCAGTTTTGGGGAAGATCGGGAACAGCAAAGCAAACAATGTGTCAGATACAATTTAACTGATTTTACCATGTCTTTGGCTGGTCTTCAAAGGTTTTTGATCCAATATAGTAAATCAAACTGTGGGTGACCCAAGAGGAAACTTGTTTTATTAGTGAGTTATTCTCAAATCTTCAAGGCTTTCTTTGTAATTCCCAAAAGATGAATTTTTAGTAAGGTATTTCCTAATTTACAATGAGGCTTGGAGTTTGGTAGCTCATTGATCATTACATGGGAAAATGCTTAGAATAAGAATGCTTTGAAAATATCACTTTGTATAGTCCACTTCCCGATCTCCATTTCATCTAAGGATCATCTATGATCCAGGGCCACCCAGATATCTGTAGTGCTTCTGGCTAGTAGCTCCCTTGTTGGCCACTGGTCTTTCTCCCCTGTTCAGCCCTATCAAATCTTTCTACCATATAATCCCCCAAATATAGAGAATGACATTAAATATGATGATGACTTGGCCTGGAAGAAGAAAGAGTTGTGAAAATTCTTCAAAACTTACCAAGATCAAGAGGGATGAAGAAGTTATGGGGCTGAGAAATAAATACTTGATGAATCAAAGAATAAGAAACTCAATGACATAGATATCATTATTATATTTTACATATATTACATCACACATTATATTTTACAAAGAAGGACCCTAAAATTCTCAGAAATCAGGTGACTTGCCTCAAAATCCTCACCACTAAAAAGAGGAAGAGCAGAAGTCCAAACTTGATCTGAGTTACCTATTTATGTTTGTAAAGCTAAAATAATTAAGTTGTAAATCAAGTTTCAAACTGTAGGTCATTTTGCATAAGTGGGTTGTAAAATCTATTACTGATGAATAGATAAAGAAGGTGTGGTTTACATATACAATGGAATACTACTTGGCAATTAGAAAAAAGTGAAATCCCGCCATGTGCAACAATGTGGATGGATCTGGAGGGTATTATGCTAAGTGAAATAAGGCAGTCAAAGAAAGACAGATATCATGTTTTCACTCATATGTAGAACTTGAGAAACTTAACAGAAGACCACAGGGGAAGGGAAGGAGAAAAAATAGTTTCAAACAGAGAAGAAGGCAAACCATAAGAGACTCTTAAATACAGAGAACAAACTGAGATTTCATTGGGGAGGTTGGGTGGGGGGAAAATAAGTGATGGGCTTTGAGGAGAACACTTGTTGGGATGAGCAATGGGCATTGTATGTAAGCGATGAATCACGGGAATCTACCCCCCAAACCAAGAACACACTGTATACATTTTATGGTGGCTAACTTGACAATAAATTATATTTAAATAAATAAATAAATGAATGAATGAATAAAATTAAAAAAAAATAAAATCTATTGAATGGACTGCCAATCAACATTTTAAAATATAAAGTGGAATAAAGACAAACAGAGTGCAAGTAGATGAGCAAGTGTTGATTTTGTTTTGTTTTGTTTTGGGTTTTTTTGGTGAAAATTTTCACAATACACACACATACATGCACACGACTGTGTACACATGCATGGTCTGGACTGCAAAAAAAAAAAAAAAAACAACTAAGGAGGTTTAGGTAAGACATGCAAGCATGTTGGGAAAAGTAGATGTTCTTTCAGATCAAAGCTAACGCTCACAAAGACCATTCTAAGAGAGGATTGGTTTTTATGGTATGCTTATTTGAATTTTCTGAACTTAATAATTCTTATTTTTAGATGGGTGTTGTGATGTAAATATGAAGGATGATGATGGGACAAAGAAGAGTTCTTCACTTTGGAAATATCCACTAAGTCATTGCTGAACCGCATGCACATCCGGGGCTCTGAGAGGGGGTGTGGTGCAGGGGAGGCAACACAAAACCTGGGTTCCTAGCTTGTCTCCATTACTAACAACACAATTTCAAGTTTCTTCGTTAGTAAAACAGATGAATTTCCCACTCTGCTTTCGTCAGATAGTTATTTTAAAAAAGAATATAAAATAATGCATGTTTATGCTATTTTGAATCTATAAAATAATATGCAAATGTAAAATATTATGATTTCCTGGTTAAGTGCAAGAAGTAATAAATTCATATACTCCTAACTCCTGTTTTCTATCACTGATATTTGGTTAAATACAATGAGTCGAATTGAGCATTTTTGAGTCTACTGTACAATGTTTACCTGGACTAGGGAAATTATTAATTTATGCAGAAATTATTTACTTTATAAGTATTTTCGATTCTGGGATGCCTGGCTGGCTCAATCTGTGGAGCATGTGACTCTCGATGCTGGGGTTGTGAGTTGGAGCCCCACTTTGGGTGAAGAGATTATTTAAAAACAAAATCTTTAGGGGTTCCTAGGCGGCTCAGTTGGTTGAGTGTCTAACTCTTGATTTTTGGCTCAGGTCATGATCCCAGGGTGGTAGGATCAAGCCCTGTGTTGGCTCTGCGCTGAGCATGGGGCCTACTTGGGGTTCTCTTTCTCTCTCCCTGAACTACTCTCCCCAACTCACACTCACTCTCTCTCTCTCTCAAAATAAAATAAAAATAAAAATAAATTTTAAACATTAAAAAAAAAAAATCTTACAGAGAAGGTATTTTCAATTCTAATGAAACCTAGGAAAGACAGAACCTGGTCCATTAGTAGTCATCCTTTACAAAATTCAAAGAGCTGCTATTTTATGACAGAAAGCTTTAACTCTCTTCATTTAAGTGTTGTTTTCACATGGGCTCATTCTTTGGTTAATTTTAATGAGAAATAATAGATACACTATTTCCTTCATATTTGACTTAACACATGCTAAAGCAAAATACTATATGAAGTTCAAAGAAAGAACATTATTTGAGCTACTTATTATAATAGTCATGGTTTAAAGAGATTTAAATATTAACTTTAAAAGTCAGCAGCAAATTATTTAAATAGCTAAAACATACAACATTCTTAAGTGTCAAGCTTGGTTCTAAGCTTTTAATTGCATTAACTCACTTAATCTTAAATTGAACATTATGAATTATGAATTACCTGGTGATTCTAGCTCAGAAACTATACCCTTAACTCCTAGAATTGAAAAAAAAAAAAAAATCTATGGACTCTGCATTTTAATCCTATTTAGCTCTCTTTAGACTTCAATTTCTCATTAATTCTATTTGGTATTTTGTGGAATAGTAAGTATCTCAGTGTCTCACAGTAAGTCAGTAATTAAAGGGAAATCTCCTTTCGAGACATAAAGTGTCCAAATGTGTCAAAATTAGAAAAGAATTCTATAATGCATTCTAGAATATTATTATCATATCCATGTGAAACTTAGCTAGTTTTAATTTAAAGTAAAAATTAAGGAAAGGGTTTAGATTGGTTGATCCTTTAAGTTTCTTAGTAATAAAATTCTGTGGTTCTTAGATCAAACGACAAGTAATGAGGGTATAATTTCCAGAACATTTTAAAGGAAAAAAATATACAAGAGAATAAATCTTGCCTTTGTAGATTTATCACTGACTCGTTTAATATTTCAATCAACTCATTTTAAAAGAGGGCATTTTCAGGGCACCTGGGTGGCTCTGTTGGTTAAGCATTGCACTTTGGCTCAGGTCATGATCTTGTCATTTGTAAGTTTGCCCCAC
Organism: Felis catus; assembly: GCF_018350175.1. Classification (NCBI taxonomy): domain Eukaryota; kingdom Metazoa; phylum Chordata; class Mammalia; order Carnivora; family Felidae; genus Felis; species Felis catus. Next base: position 110,111,175 of record NC_058371.1, read on the forward strand.
ATCAGGCTCTCTGCTGTCAACATTGGGCTCTCTGCTGTCAGCTTGGAGCCCATTTTGGATCCTCTGTCCCCCTTCTCTGCCCCTCCCCCCATTTGTGTGCGAGCATGCGCGGGTATTTTCTCTCTCTCAAAAATAAACATTTTTTTAAAACCTGGATTTTCTCCTTCTAACATGGAACTTATCAAAATTGGTAAGCAAGGATAAGGAGTATATATCAGAATCAACCAGTAACTTTTTTTTTTTTTTTAATGAAACGGAAGAACTCCTTAGTGCTGTGGCCTCCCTCGAGTGGATGTGCCTCCAGGGCTCAAGGATGAGACTGAAGTAAAAAAGGGAAAGAGTGGCAGGATCTCAAAGAGAAGGAAAACAAGAAGGGAGAACAGAACATAAAAACGTTCCATAGCAATTCCAGAATGTACCCTACCTTCCTACTTCTTTTTTCTTTTCTTTAGATTTTTTGTTTTTAAGTAATCTCTACACTTAACGTGGGGCTTGAACTTACAACCTGTTTATTAAGAGGTTTTTTTACATGCTCTATCGACTGAGCCAGCCAGGCACCCCCCTATCCTCCCACTCCTAATGAGGCACAAGTGAAGAAACAGTTTTGTACTAAATATCAAATTCACATAAAAACATGGTACAAAGTTCAAATTTAATACAGACTAGAGGAAGCTTAAATTCAATGTGAAATAACAATTGAGTGTCGATTACTCACATATTAAAACATTTACTGAACTTTTATGGTATGCCAAATTGTGCTAGGAACCAAGTCTACATGTGAAGGTACCCATATAAAAGTTAGCAATATTATTATAGAATTACAATGACTTCTAATGTTCTCATTTTTTAAAACAACTTTAATTAAAAACAAGCCAAAGTTGGCAGCCTGGACTCTAAAAGAATATGAAGAGAGAGAGGACGGAGCCACCACAAAATAAAGGTTGGCTTTAGGAGTCTTCCAGGTAACATACCATTACTCTGCTTTCCATCATTATAAAATGATTCCTACAAATTTCATCTAGTGTCAATTTCAGGTTTGTCTAAGACTCACAAGCTGGCTTAGTTTATCCTCTGAGTAATCACAAAATTTGGTTCTTCTTACAATTGTGTTTGTGTTCTCTGTTTATCTTCCCAACAAGGCTTATCATGGGCAAGAATCAAATCCTATTCACTTTTGTAAGCTCTACACCTCATATAGTATCTAGTATAAGAAAAAGGATGCTTTAATAATGTTCATACAATGGGTGAGCTAATGAATAGTAAGTACCATATGGAGGTAAATAGGCGTCTGCTTAATCCATCCAGTTATTCTACATTTGTCAGTAAATGTAGTCAATGCGTGGGCACGTCAGGTACAAACAGAATGATTTCTAGCCTTTGTAAACACAATCAGGAAAAGTTCACTCTCTGAGGCTAAAGCTGGTTAACATTAACATGCATAAGACGAAATTAGATCCTGAGAGAAACACTTAATCTAAAGGGGCTTTTCTCAGTCTGAAATCCCTTGATGTGTTCTCAAGGATCTCAGGATTCTGAGGATATTTAATTAAATATCATGTGGTAATTTCTTGGTCATGTTTATGACTGTGTCAATTGATTCCAAGTGATCACTGAAAGGAACACCCAAATTTAAACGCAGTATTTCTCACACTGAAGCATATGGATGTATTCTCAGGGTTCTAAAAAAAGTCTCCTCTCTCTACAGAGAAGAAATACTGCCTTAAGAGATGGTTTGTAAACATAACCTGACAAAACATGGGTCCTTCCATCTAGAAAGCAGAATAAATGTTTGAGGAGGCATGACCAAGACCTTCCTATGCATTAGACAAAAGTACAAGTTATCTGAAAGAAATAATGACAATTTTGGTTAAGTTAGAAGGAATAAACTTGTTAGTACTTTCCCAAACCTGTCCATACAGCTACTCTAGTTTGAGTGAAATCATCAATCATGGCCATACATCTTAATTAAATCCTATCTAACTGCAACTGTCAGAACCATACTTTGGTCTCCTGAGTGTGCACAACACAATGGGTTTTCACATGTATAATTTGAGCACCCAGTGGTCTCCCTTTGAGACAGAGAAGAATGTTGAGAAGATTATAAAGTATGCAGTACAGTGATAAGCATATTGTAGACATGCAATAGAGGTAACTATTTTTTTAAGCTTAATTATTTGTTTTGAGAGAGAGAGTGAGCACAAGCAGGGGAGGGTCAGAGAGAGAGGGAGAGGGAGGATCCCAAGGAGGCTCTGCACTGTCAGCACAGAGCCTGACATGGGGCTTGAACACATGAACCGTGAGATCATGACCTGAGCCAAAACCAAGAGTCAGACACTTAACCAAGTGAGCCACCAAGGCACCCCAAAGGTAACTATTATTTGATATCATAAGTATTACTATTTCTCACTTCAAAAATGGATAATTTGAGACTCAGACTAGTTTAAGTGACTGGCCAAATGTCTGTGTTCATTCAATTATTTATTTATTTATTTATCAAATATTAATTGGATTCTTACTATGTGCCAATCCTGGGTCTCCTAGTCTTTCCAACAGAGTGCCCTTTTCACTGACCAACAACACTGAAGCTGAAATTCTAGTTTGTAATCATTCTTTGTCATGATCATATAAGTCAGTGCTAGCCTCTCTTCCCCTTAGGTTTAATTTTAGCCATATTTGTATTGGTATATTTTATGAACCTTTCTTTATAAACCTCTTAATTTTCCTGTGTTGCTAATGTTCCAAGTTCCCAGTTTATGCGGCTTTCTTCATATTGCTAAATTGTTAGTTGTGGATGCAAATAGCTAAAAATAATCTAGTGCCCCTTTAGAGAAACGCAAAAAAATCTCACTAAAAGGTGTTGTTAAAAAGGGCTCTAGAGTATACGTTACAATGAAATACTACTTGGCCATAAAAAGAATGAGACCTTGCCCCTTGAGAAAACATGGATGCACCTAAAGCTTATTGTGTTACCTGAAATAAGTCAGAGAAAGGCAAATCAGGATGATTTCACTTATATGTGGAATCTAAACAATAAAAACAAACAGAAACAGACTCATACATACAGAGAACAAAAGTGATTGCTAGAGGGGAGGGAGGCAGAAGAATGGGAAAAATAGCTGAAGGGGATGAAGAGGTACAAATTTCCAGTTGTAAAATAAATAGGTCATGGAAATGCAAAATACAGCATAGGTAATATAGTCAATAATATTGTAAGAACATCGTATGGTGACAGATGTACCTACACTTGTTGCAGTAAGTATTGCTTAGGGCATAGAATTGTTGACTCACTATGTTGTACATGTGAAATTAATATAACTTTGTATGTCAGCTATACTTCAGAAACGCAGTAGAGACCATTGCTAGTTTGATGTTTAAACTAATAATTCTAGCGGTCTTTGTCAGCTTCCACCATGGCGTACCATGGCCAGGGTCAAAAAGTGCAGAAGGTGATGGTGCAGCCCATCAACCTCATCTTCAGATATCTGCAAAATAGATCTTGGATTCAGGTGTGGTTTTATGAGCAAGTGAACATGTAGATAGAGCGCTGTATCATTGATTTTGATGAGTATGTGAACCTTGTATTAGATGATGCAGAAGAGATTCATTCTAAAACAAAGTCAAGAAAACAACTGGGTCGGATCATGCTAAAAGGAGATAATATTACCCTGTTTCAAAGTGTCTCCAACTATAAATGATCAATGAAGTGAGAAATTCTTGAAAAGACCATGTAGTTTGTTTTTTTTTTTTTTTAGAGATCCATTATTGGGAGCATAGTTCTAAAACATTTGTTCCTATTCTTTTGGTTACCTTTATGTCATTACTGGATGACAATGAATGCTGTGGGATTGTTTTTATTTAAAAAATAATAATAAACTAATAATTCCAAGGGAACTTGAATAATAAATCTCTTGATAAACTTCTGGTGGTTGCTTTGGATGAGAAAATATATTCTTTTTTTTTTTATTTTTTTTAACGTTTTATTTATTTATTTTTGAGATACAGAGAGACAAAGCATGAATGGGGGAGGGTCAGAGAGAGGGAAACAAAGAATCCGAAACAGGCTCCAGGCTCTGAGCTGTCAGCACAGAGCCCGGTGCGGGGCTAGAACTCACGGACCGCGAGATCATGACCTGAGCCGAAGTCGGCCGCTTAACTGACTGAGCCACCCAGGCGCCCCGAGAAAATATATTCTTAACTCCCTGATAAATTGTTTCTCTCTCTCTGTCTCCTACCTTTCTCTACGTGCCATGGGCACAACTGCTGTCTTTCCTCATTCCTCAAGAAAACATCACACCATGAATTCTCTCATAAACCCCTTTCCCAAGCATTCTTTACTCACCCCAGCAATGACTTTGCATACCACTAAAGTACAGGGTTTCATTTCAGACTGTCCCCACTGCCCACTCTGCCCTGTACAAAGAACTTTCTTTTTTCATTGATGTTGGCTTTTTAAGATATTTTTTGCCCTTTTTTAAAAAATGTCTATATTCATTTTTGAGAGAGAGAACATGAGCAGAGGGGGGCAGAGAGAGAGGGGGACAGAGGATCTGAAGTGGGCTCTGTGCTGACAGCAGTGAGCCCGATGAGGGGCTCAAATTCATGAACTATGAGATTATGACTCAAGACAAAGTTGATACTCAACCAACTGGGCCACAGAGGCACACCCCCCCCCCCTTTGCTTTCTTTTTCTTTCTTTCTTTTTTTTTTTTGGTGGTGATGATGGTGGTGGGAGGGGGGAGCCAGGAGTTACATGCTCCAAGGTATACCCTTATTAGCTTTTGTGTTTCTGCATTTTGGACTCTTTTACCCTATCTTGAAGACATTTCATTTCTGAGGGAAGAGGCTGAAGAGAAACTGAGTATGAAAGTAAAAAGAATTGCCTGTTGAGGTGTATACATGTACATATGCAGGTTCATTAACAGACAGGTAGCTTCTGATCATGCCCAGCTCAGCAGACAGCCACTTTTTAATAACGGACTGCAACATTCTCTTCTACATACCCATTTTCTTCATTTCTGAGAATTTGGGGGAAGTTACCATCTAAAAGCAAGGTTTCCTTTTTATTCCCTCTGCTTCTTATACAAGGAGAGAAAAGGCTTTGACAAGACTAGAGATGATAGGATTTAGTTTACTCCTTTATAATCATCAACACACACACACACTGCCACTTTCTCCAGCCTATACGAAAGTGATTTTTCCCAAACTCTGGACTTAACAGTTCCTGACTTCTTGGCCAAGGATTTTTCCTTTTCTCTACATCATCTCCTCACATCTATCATCACATTCCAGACCTTCTCATTCCAATAATATAATCTGCTCCCCCCGTCCCCCGCCCCGGATCTCAATTGAGAACATTGACCTTTTGACCACCATTTACTCTCTTGACAATCTACTGATCCAATTTCAACAATCCTTCTATGCCTGACACCTACAGTCTGTTCACCTTTTCACAGTGCCTGTTTCTCTCCTCACTCAGTGGAGCTACATCGCATGCACAATCTTTTAGAATCATTTTATTCATTCCTTTGCATGCATCCTTAATTCTTTTGTCTTTCTCTAGCTATACTATACATGCTTAACTAAACCACATTCCTGGTTATATATAACTCTCCATCTGAGTCCGTATCTGACTGTGGCTGCAGAAGAACACACGTACATACTAGCTGGTCACGATCCTTGAGTAGGCTTTTAATTCCGCCTTCCAATCATGCTCTGCCACCCTTACTCACTCTCCCTCCACTCTCCTAGATGATTGTCTCCCACCTCCTCTCCCCTCTCAGTTAATGAATTTTCAACCCTTATTATTTTCCTTGTGACCCCAACCTTCATCCCTGGCTCCTCTCTTTTTGTTCTTATCTTATCCTAACTCCATAAAAAAAATCTATCAGCTCTCTCTTCAAAATATATCCAGAATCCAACCACATCTTACCATCTCTCCTGCCTGTTGCCCAAGTCTCGAACATTTGCCCTCTTACCTAAAGTATTACAAAAGTGCTTCCTCCTCTGCCCTTTCTCAGTTTTCAGTCTGAACGTTACTATTTCAATTTAAGTCAACCTATGTCACTTCTTTGCTAACAACCTTCTAATCAATCACTTCTCTTCCGTCTCAGAATTAAAGCCAAAGTTCTTAAAATACCCTATAACGTCTTATATGACCTGGTGCTGCGGATGACTCTTTCTGACCTCTTACTTCTCTTCCCCTGATCTCCTACTAGTCCTGCTATGCTAGCCTCCTTACTGGACCTTGAACTCACCAGGCATGCTCCCTCCTTGGGACTTTCTCACTTGTCAGGCCTTCTTCTAAAATATATTCCCTGCAAATAGTGCAGGGCTTCCTTGGTCAAATTCTTCAGGCATTTTTTTGACCATCCTATCTAAAATAACACATTGCTTACCTTCCATTCCTTCTCCTTCTCTACTGCTATATTTTCCCACTATCACTTACTAGTTACTCCTTTCACATTTTTACTTTTTTTAAATGTTTGTTTATTTTTGAGAGAGCGCAGGCAGGGAGAGGGGCAGAGAGAAGGAAACAGAGGATCCAAAGTGGGCTCTGCACTGATAGTAGTGAGCCCGATGTGGGGCTTGAACTCACAAACCACGATGACCCCAGCCGAAGTCGGACGCTCAACCAACTGAGCCACCCAGGTGCCCCACATATCTAACTTTTTTGGTTGATGATTATCTCTGTCTTCTTACATTGTAGATTATAAGCTATATGAGAGCAGGGGTGTTGTCTCTGTTTTCACTGCGCCTAGGTCAGTGCCTGCCACATAGTAAACACATATTATATGTTTGAATAAAAAGATAAACAAATGGTGAGCCTGAGTTCAAACTGGCAGAAATAATGTGATTATAATATCTGAGATGAATTAAGGAGAATGGAGTGGCTACATGGGAGTTGTGTATTAAAACCCATGTCTTTTAGTCATAGGAAAAGAGCATTCAAGAGAATTCCCAGAATATAAATTGTTTTGGTTTCATCTAAACCACCGCAGCACAGTACGTAAGACAGTCACAGAAATGCTTTGCATGAAGCTACCCCTGGCGTTTTTAAATGAAATAAGAGTTGCACTTCAAACATCTTCCTAAATCTGTGAGACAATTTTTTTTAGAGTTATGGACAAGTGGCTGATGAAAAGTCTACTGGAATTACTTTGCATTGAACAACTATCAACATGAAAATGAAAATTCTAAAAAGAAAAGAAAGAAAGAAACTGAAAATGAAAATTCTAGTGCTCAAAATACTGGGAAGATGTTATTTAAGTCCAATCTGAATCTGTACTACTTAGTAAAGACCAAGGACCAGTGTTAATGCACTGAAGAGAATTAGAGAATAATACAGAATCCAAAACCAAAAGGATACATGTAACCAGAACCAGATAGATGTGTCACCTTTTGTTTCCTCTAAATGAGATGTCAGATAATGAACACTTAACAAGATTGTTTGCAGGTATATTTGTGCCCCAATTTAATTGGTTAGGAAACTGGACATAGTTCATTCCATGTTCCATTAATTCCAGAAGTCCAATTCTCAAGTATTCATCACTGTCGCCTCTATAAATTCCCAGGTTAATAGAATTGGTGTTAGAGCTTTTAAAGAGAGGTCCAGAGTGGATGGATCCAAATGGCATTGGTAAAAAGGATTTTAGTTCCAGGAAAGAAATTTAGTTTAATTTAACCCAGATAAACAGAAATTGTTACCAAATTGCTACTAAATGCGATCTTTCCTATTTGATGACACAGGCTATGAGAATACCTTTTATGATCTGCCCTACCTATGAGAACCAGCACCGCTTTTGCTAAAGTTTAGGCTGAGAATCAATATAAAAAGACTGTATTATTATAATAAGGATTATCATTTGCTAATATTTATTGAATGTGTATTCTGCTAAGCATTTTGCAAACATCGCATTTAATTATCACAACTATGCTATGGCTCCAGTGTTGTTACAATCACTATTTTACAGCTGAGAAAATGGTGTCTTAGAAACACTTGGTGTCCAGGGTCACATAGCTGGTAAGTGGATAAAATGAGAATTTGGATTCCAGCACCTACATTCTTAAAATGACTTCCAAAAATGCATTGTGGTCTGAGTCATAACTACGTGAGCATACGATAAAGTCATTGTTTGGTGTACCTTCTTGTTGGTAAAGGCTTGGTATTTTAGGAACATTAAAATTCTTTTGAAAATGTTCCTTTAACCTTGCCTTCTGTCTTTGATAAAGGAAGCATAAGATCTAACTGGTAATTTTGCACCTTTATACCTCAGTAGTAAAAAAGGTCAAGACCAAAAATTAGAATATATTAAAGACTATTAACTTTCAGGGTCATCTCCAGGATTACATTCAATAAATGATAAGTGATAACCTTTATTTTGAAGTCACTGCAGTGAAACCAATAAATTTTATGCCTGGTGAAAGTACCTGAATCTTCTGAGCCTTTTATTGACTTGTAATTGGCTACATTTTTTCTAAGGTCCTATTTATTTATTTTTGAGAGTGAGAGAGTGAGTATGAGCACAAGCAGGCAAGGGGCAGAGAGAAAGAATCCCAAGCAGGTTCCTCACAGTCAGCACAGAACCCAGTGGGGGGCTGGAACTCACAAACCATGAAATCAGGACCTGAGCTGAAATCAAGAATCGGATGCTTAACGGAGTGAGCCACCCAGGTGCCCGGCCATAAATATTTTTATGAAAAGGTTATAGTGTCTATTTTTAATGTTTGGACATTAACCTTGTTGATAACATTATTAGAATGTGACTAATTACTAAATAAATAAAAGCATTACATATATATGAGTTTCAGATCTGGAGCAAATGCTAAGATTTATTCTCTTTTCTGAGTGTACATGAGATAATAAAATAAATAAATTACTAGTTTTATCTTTTATAGAAAACAGAAGTTAACAGATTTTTTAACCATTTGGAAAAGAAAAATGAAGACTTGAAGTTGTCTTTGTTTTTTAAGAAAATTGTTTTGTGCCAAAATTATGAATTTTTTTCTCATATCCTTTAAGTGATTAAAAGCCAAATTGTATTTTTGGATTAAATTTCAAAATTCTCCTGGTAGTCATGAGACAAATTTTATAAAGAAAAAAATTTTCATCCAAATTTCAGCTTAAGGAATCTTAGAACGCCAACACACGCGATATTTTTAGAAAGCTGGTACAGCCCAGATTGCCTTTCATTGAGAAATATAGCAGGGTACAGAAAGTTCTGGTTTCTGTGTCACATGCCATGATGCTCCCCAGAAACCCTGGCTTACAAGCAAAATAATGGACACTTTTTCTTCTCTTCTTTCATATGCCATAGTAACTTTGAGCTTTTACATATTCGTTAGATACAGCTGTATTTTGGCTGAAGAGTTGTCCTCCTAGGTGTTCAGAAATTATATTCAGCTCTGAATTTTGAGTTTTAGTGTAATCCTGGTAGTGGTGCGCTTTGATTTAAAAGTCCCTGTATCTACTATTATGTTAAGGATGAATAAAGCTCTTTTTACACTAACAATGGTACATCTTGAAGATTTGAGCTTCAAGATAAAGGAAGCCACATTGTACATCCTGAAGGACAGATCCCAACATCTCAGGAAAATGTCCTGCAGTAGAAAACACTTGTACACCGGAGACAGACAGATCTGTGTGACCCTGGGAACATCACTTAACCACTTGTAGGCTCAGTTTCTGCATTTGTAAGTTCCAGCAAATACCTACCTACCTCATAACATTTGTCTCTGCTGGTTGATAAAGCATCACATGTAAAGACCCCAGCGGAAAGCCTGATACACAGTGGCTAAATAGTTAACATTAGTCACTTTATTTCTCTAATCTCTATTTAATGTACATCCTTGCATAGTAATAATAAAGACCAACACCAGACAACAATACTTACTTTTTACCTAGTAAATTCAGGTGATTGAGGAGACTCAATCTCATATGTTGTATGCAGTTGAATTTTAATTTTTCTGATTCTTGGTGAATTATATATACTAATTGCAACTAGAACATGTACAACTTAAAAATTCCTTTCCTATTTAATACTTTAATTTAATTTACCCTGCAACCCAGTGATAAAAGATTGAATGTATTATTATTATCTTGTTTTAGAGATTAGAAAAGTGTCACTTTCTGAATTGAAATGACTGACAAAAGTGGAGCGGGAACTTAGGGAACTTAAATTGTAGTCTCTGGGCTCTAAGTTTTGTGTGGTTTCATGATACTGTGCTACGTGTTCACAAAAATAAATGTTCTTCCCTTGTATAGCAACATGTTACTGGACAGTTGGCCACTGTAAGAAAAGTAATTTAGGCACTAAAAAGTTTTTGAGGTAACTCAAAAAGTTAGGTTGGTCTAAGGAGGAGAAAAAAACTGAGTACTGCTGAGAGATTATTTTTCTAAAAAAAAAAACAAAGAACCCTAAAAAAACCCTTAAGATCCTTCATACAATTAATATATTTGTTACTATTTTGGGTTAAGTGCATTTGCTTTGACCGCAGTCAACTTCATTTTCCTTGGGTTCCTTTTTTGGCATTATTGATGATAATTTTACCTAAATGAACTGATAGTTTCATTGCCCATTCTCTAGCATGTTGCACATTTAGAAATTTAATGGATCAATATTAAAATTTGGGAATGTATTTCATATACTTTAAAATATCTAAGGCAATATGTTAAAATTATAAAAATATTTTATATTTAGTCTCATAGGCATTTTTGGAAGAAGTTCATGTATCCATATGGGAATTTAGATGTTCTTTTTCTTTTAGAGTAACTAACATACTTAAAGTTCAAATTATTTGTTCAAAAGAACACGAGAAACATATCAAAACAATTCTTAATGGAAAATAAGATGGATAAAGAAAGGAATGTAGATGCAGAATATGAAGATCTTATATATTGGGATAAAGGGATTTGGCCTTATTCCATAGGTCAGTGTCAGTATGTAAGGTCTGGAATTTTATCTCACATACAAGCTAAAAAGTCAAACTCTACTCTTTCATGATGCTGGCAGAAGATAAGAGTTTCCTAGATCAGAGACGAATGACTTTATGATTCACAGCAAAAGCCCTTGCTGAGTGTCACCATGCTGCTTGTGTCAGTTCCCTATTCCCCTTCCCAATCCCTCAGAAGTGACACACAGGGCCAATGATAGATGCCTGTGCACACTGGGTTATGTTAAAGAAGGACGCAGCTTTTATAATAAGAAAACACATTGAGGCACCTGGGTGGCTCAGTCGGTTAAGGGTCGAACTTCGGGTCAGGTCATGATCTCATGGTTCATGGGCTTAAGCCCCACGTCAGGCTCTGTGCTGATAGCTCAGAGCCTGAAGCCTGCTTCATATTCTATCTCTCCCTCTCTTTCTCTGTCCCTCCCCCCTTGCACGCTTGTGCTCTCTCTCAAAAATAAGTAAATAAACTTAAAATAAGAAGAAAACATAAGCCTGCTTTTTGTCAAGAGGGAGATGGTACCTAAGGTTGCTCACTGTAAGCACACCCTAAGAAATGGCCCAGATAAAGAACATTCAGGGTCCTTCAATTCTTGTCATATTCAAAAGAATACTAGAGATATTGGGGAAACAGCATATTGCTTTTCCCAATAGCAAGTGGCTGTCACCATTTTTTAATGCCAAGAAATGCATTCCTCTAAAGGATAAAAAATATTGCCAACAGTGACAATGCTTTCTATGCTGGTGACTTTCAGCATAGAGTCGCCTCTCCCTTGCTGGCGAGGAGCAAGGGAAATCCTGCAATCTTTGCAAAATCCTCCAAGTGATTTTGGTACAACCACTTCACTAATCGAAGCATTGGGAGCCACTGGAAGTTTGTTGGGGGAAATGACATAATTATATTTTTACTTTATAAAAATAACTCAAGGCATAGTGTAGAAATTGACCAGAGTGGACAGGATGAGGACAGAACCTAATTAAGGAGGGTATTATGGCAACTGAGGTGATTCAGTTAATGCAAATATGGATGTAGAAGATGGACTAAGAAAGGAGTGCCATACTGGAGCTAGGTTGGTGGGTAGAGGGGGAGATGATAGGAGAACTGTTGGAATTGACACATTGATGAGGAAATCAGCAGGTAGAAGTTTGAGAGGAGAGTAAGTTTGAGATAATATGTCTACTTTTTGAAAAGTTGTGTTTGAAAGATTTACTAATTTCAGGAAACCATGGGTTGAGCATAACTGGGCTCAATATATACCAGGATATAAAGGGGCATTCTATAGATAAGGTAGAATCCAACAATGAGATTTTCCTTCTGTTCACTTAAAATTAGCCAGGATTACTCACTTCCCAGTCAGCTCTGTTAAACACACACACACACACACACACACACATGCACCACCACCATTTAGCACACTGTAGTGAACACTGAAGTATACTAGACACTGTATTCATGGTACAAAAATCTTTTCCAAAAATAGCACAAAAATCTCAATATCCATGGGGCCGAATAATATCCAAAATGTACAATACTGTCTGGAGTCATTACTGAATGGATGTAAATGAATGGACAATCCAAACACTTCATACTTAAGCCAACAGTTTCAAGCTTTTCTCATTGTAATCCATATTTTAAAAATAATTAGGGAAGGAGGGGGGGATCATTTTTATTTTATTCTCTTATTTCTCTATCTCAAATTTTAACACTCAGTTACCTATGAGTAAAATGCATATGGCAGAGAAGAAAAGAAGCCAGTCTGGATAACTAGTTGATGATAATGAGAAGTGAAACATCATTCTTGGTCAATACTCCAGCTATTGACCAAGGCCCAGCCATTTCATAGACAAAAACTGACATTCAATTGTTATTTTTGATCTATCTGCTTTGCTGCAAAATTAGGTCTAGACACAAATGTCTGAGGCTTCAAAAATTGGTAAGAGGATGAAAATGGATTTTCATAAGTCTGAATCACTGATATTTTAGTAAATTCAATAAAGACAAAAATTAACCTTGGGCTCTTGGAATATATCTATAGATAATGAGTGTTTCTTCGCTGTGTACAGAGTCATGCTCTTACCTGATTGCAGGTATTGATGTCTATGCCCCCCTTCAGATATTCCACTACTTTGTCCAGGTTACCTGCTCTGGCAGCACGGAGGAAGCTTGCATTGCTGTCAGACTGTGAGAAAAAGAAAAGACTTTTAGGTTATTACTGATAAAAACATATCAAAGACAGAAAGACAAAGAAAGTTTACACTGCAGGTAAAAAAGCTGTAGTTACAAAATACCTCAATACTGAGTTTAAAACACTGAACAATAATTCACAGGATAAGGTAGCAACTTCGTAGTATTTCTAGAGAGTTGTTTAAATTCAATGTGTTCTGCTATGTTACAGAGTGTAGAAGAACTACTAAAATAAAAATACTTGTTACTGCTTTATTTTAAATCTTTGGCCACATTTGAAGATGAATTTACACTACCCCCAAATCCACTGTTACCCATTCACTTTAGCTTTGAGATGCTTGCGACCTTACAGTAAGCCTAATGTCAAGCCAAAAAGGAATCAAAATAGTAAAAGAAATTAAAGACACTGGGTTTCTTCTTTCTTTTCCTTTACTGTTTGGTTTTCAGAAAAGTCTCAGGGAGAATGCTGAGCATGGGTCGCTTGGTATTCATCTGTCCTCATTACAAGAGAAAAACAGAAAGCTCCGAGGATGCTTTGAGGAAAGAGGATAGCACTAGTTGGCAGGTGTGGACTGGGCCAATGCAAATTTTGTGATCCCAGTGATTTTGGGAAAACAAGATTCAATTTAACCCAGCTGACATAATACCAAACTAAAACCCCTTGATAAAAATGAGCACTCTTAATGGAGGTTGCTTTTTAAGTCCTCGTCTTCCCCCAGCACCTTTCAAAATCTGATCATGGAAGAAACAGCTGAATTTTCCCCACAGAAAGTCCAGAAAAGAGCCACTCCAGAGATGAAGCCATAGTCACCTGACTCTCTGGCTTACTGGCAAAGCCTGACTTTCAAATCTTAGCCCAATAACGATGATAAACTTTGTTAGGTTCCAAGACACTTGTGTAACTTTATAATTCTTCTTGTGGTATAGCATCTGACTAAAGAGAATGTGGTAACATGAAAAGGGATGCCACTGACCTACTAGGAAGTGAGACACCATTGTGACAGCTTGTAATCCAGCACTGTCCCCAGTAGGCTACACTGCCTCTCTCCCTTGAAGAATGTGCTTGGCAGGGGCTCTTGGCACACTCTTGCAGACCTACTCATTATGGCTGGTGATGATGTACAGAGATAGAAATGGAGGTATTTTTTCTGGGAGTCTCAAATAGGGAATTATTTGCATACCATTCAAATGATTTACACATGGGAAGATGGAAAACCCAAGACTAAATTACCTCACTTTTAACCCAAATACCACAATGATTTATATAGTTATAAATCAGATAGATAATTTACAAAGAGTTGAAAGGTATGACCGAAATCTATACATCTGGAATTCATGCTCTCACTCTTTAGAAGTCTATCACTTGGTTAACACCTGACTGTCCTTCCCTCCCTGCATGGCTGTGATCTGCAGTGCCTCGCTCTTTGCCTCTCCTGAAAGCTATGCCCATGGCAGGGTGCCCTAAGTGTATCTGCAATGCCACAGTGACTGAGTTGTGACTCATTTTAAACTGCCTATTTGATGAAATTATTTTGTGGTTTGCGGCAAATTCTAATCTCCAGGAAGATTTTCCATCTCAGGTTTCTTGCCACAGCACTTAAAAGTGAAAGATCATACTATGCATTATGTTATGTCAATATCTCACAGGAAACATTAGTTACTATAAAAAAACTAAAATGAAACACTATTAGGTCACAGAAAGTATGACATTATTTTCCATATATAGTTTTTTAAAAAGTAAGTCTATGCACTATATATTCTATATTATATTAGAGATTATGCCTAGTAACTACCGTTATCTTGTACATGAGGCTAAATAATTATAGTGAACATTCACTCGTTACTGTGGGTCAGGCACAGAGCTAAGGGAGCCAGTCATATGTATTATATCCTTAATACTCACAATAACACTATGAGAAAGAAGCTATTGTTATGCTCATTTAATAGGTGAGGTTTAGAAGGTCTCCAAGGTCACACAATTATTTAGTGGAAGATCCAAGATTTAACTTATGTTTATCAGTCCAGAGCTAGTCTTAACTGCTACTCTATCTCACCCCTCCAAAGCATCAAAGCAGATGTTACTACAGATACCTAACCTATGAGCTATAGATTGGTTTCAGTTGTGAGAAAACTGTTACGCCCTTGGTCTACATATTTGCTCTGCAAATCATGGCACTTCCTAAATAGAGTGCCTCAGCTGGAGAGAGAATTTTTGGCTGACATCCCTGTCCCCACATCTATCAGCCATCTATACACCTAGAAAAAGTAAGAGCTGGCTTGTGCTCTTTGCAAATGACATGATACTCTATATGGAAAACCCAAAAGATCCCACCAAAAAAACTGCCAGAACTGATTCATGAATTCAGCAAAGTTGCAGGATATAAAATCAATGTAGAGATATCGGTTGCATTCCTATACACCAACAATGAAGCAACAGAAAGAGAAATCAAGTAATCGATCCCATTTACAATTGCACCAAAACCCATAAAATACCTAGGAATGAATCTAACCAAAGAGGTGAAAAATCTGTACACTGAAAACAAAAGAAAGCTTATGAAAGAAATTGAAGGAGACACACACAAAAAAATGGAAAAATATTCCATGCTCCTGGATAGGAAGAACAAATATTGTTAAAATGTCAATACTACTCAAAGCAATCTACATATTTAATGCAATCCTTACCAAAATAACACCAGCATTCTTCACAGAGTTAGAACAAACAATTCTAAAATTTGTGTGGAACCAGAAAAGACCCGAATAGCCAAAGCAATCTTGAAAAAGAAAACCAAAGCAGGAGGCATCACAATCCTGGACTTCAAGTTTTATTACAAATCTGTAATCATTAAGACAGTATGGTACTGGCACAAAAACAGACACTCAGAGAACAGAATAGAGAACCCAGAAATGGACCCACAAACGTATGGCCAACTAATCTTTGACAAAGCCGGAAAGAATATCTAATGGAATAAAAGACAGTCTCTTCAGCAAGTGGTGCTGGGAAAACTGGTCAGTGACATACAGAAAAATAAACCTTGACCACTTTCATACACCATACGCAAAAATAAACTCAAAATGGATGAAAGACCTCAATGTAAGATAAGAAGCCATCAAAATCCTCGGGGAGAAAGCATGCAAAAATCTCTTTGATCTTGGCCACAGCAACTTCTTACTCAATATGTCTCCAGAGGCAAGGAAGGGACACAAAGGCAAAGATGAACTATTGGGACCGCATCAAAATAAAAAGCTTCTGCACAGCGAAGGAAACAATCAGCAAAACTAAAAGGCAACCAATGGAATGGGAGAAGATATTTGCAAACGACATACCAGATAAAGGGTTAGTATCCAAAATCTATAAAGAACTTATCAAACTCAACACCCAAAAAACAAATAATCCAGTGAAGAAATGGGCAAAAGACATGAATAGACATTTCTCCAAAGAAGACATCCAGATAGCCAACCGACACATGGAAAAATGCTCCACATCGTTCATCATCAGGGAAATACAAATCAAAACCACAATGAGATACCACCTCACACCTGTCAGAATGGCTCACATTAATAACTCAGGCAACAACAGATGTTGGCGAGGATGCGGAGAAAGAGGATCTCTTTTGCATTGTTGGTGGCAATACAAGCTGGTGCAGCCACTCTGGAAAACAGTATAGAGGTTCCTCAAGAAATTAAAAATAGAACTACCCTACGACCCAGCAATTGCACGACTAGGTATTTATCCAAGGGATAAAGGTATGCTGTTTCAAAGTGGCACATGCACCCCCATGTTTATAGCAACACTATCAACAATAGCCAAAGTATGGAAAGAGCGCAAACATCCATCGATGGATGAGTGGATAAAGAGGATGTGGTATATATATACATAATGGAATATTACTCAGCAATCAAAAAGAATGAAATCTTGCCATTTGCAACTACGTGGGTGGAACAAGAGGGTAGTATACTAAGCGAAGTTAGTCAGAGAAAGACAAATATCATGTGACTTCACTCATATGAGGACTTTAAGATACAAAACAGATGAACATAAGGGAAGGGAAGTATAAATCATATAAAACCAGGGAGGGGAACAAAAACATAAGAGACTCTTAAATATGGAGAACAGAGGGTTACTGGAGGGGGTTGTGGGAGGGGGGATGGGCTAAATGGGTAAGAGGCATTAAGGAATCTACTCCTGAAATCATTGTTGCAACATATGCTAACTAACTGAGATGTAAATTAAAAAAAGAGAGAGAGAAAATATAAACAAATAAAGTTTAAAGGCAAGCAAAAGTATCATAAATGTGATAAGGTAAGGGAAAAAAAGCAAGAAGATGCTAACTGTATAATTCAGCTAGTGGCTATTTCTGAGGGAAGTCAGGGAGGGTGGGGATGTAATGGGAGGGGGGTACGTAAGATGTGTTGTTAATGGTGATATTCGAGTTCTTGGTTTGAGAGGTGCATTTGCTGGTGCTCATTATAAAATGAAATAAACTAAATCCGTGGAGTGGATGAAAGCTAAAAAAAAAAAAAAAAAAAGAGTTGGCTTGTGAAAAACTACTTAGAAACATAATCTTTGGGGAATGAGGAGAAAAGGGGGTGAAGCACACATTATATTAAAAAGCCAGTGGACTATCTCTGCCTACCTGCCTAATAGGATTAAACTCAGGAGCTAAGATCAGGGTGCTCTGTCATTCCGGTAAAAAAAAGAATGCCTAGAATAAGTAGAGCCAGAGGGAACACCTGATCCTGAAGGGATGAAGAAACACCTGCAGACATAGCTGCGGAAGCTTAAAGCAAAGATGTTGATCTGAAGGGAGCTACAGGTGTCACTGAGGAAAACCCAATAGACCCTCTTAGAACTTCTTTAGGGACTGGGCATGACACAGAGGATTGCTTTAGCTATTACACAACTTTTTTTTTTTTTTTTAGGTTTATTTATTTTGAGAGAGAGAGTGCACATGTGAGCTGGGGAGGGGCAGAGAGAGGAAGAGAGAGAATCCCAAGCAGGCTCTGTGCTGTCAGCACATGGAACCTCATGCAGGGCTCCATCTCAGGAACCGTGAGATCATGACCTGAGTCAAAATCAGGAGCTGGACACTTAACCAACTGAGCCACCCAGGCACCCCTACATGACTGTTTTTCATAACCGTTTTTCTCTTTCCTGAAGCAAACTTTTAAAAAGTAGATGCGAGTCAAAGACTTACAGTCAATCTGTGGAATTTTAGCAAAATGCATTCCCAGTGTTCTGGTGGGTCTAGACCCAACGGAAATGTAACATCTGAGCCACCCTGAGAGGGACCTCTTCAACAGTGAGTTATGGTAAGCTGGATTCTTTTAGAACCCGCTAGAAAAACTTAGGGAGAAAATGCATCATAAATGCATTTTGCAAATGCAAACAAACGAAAGTGTAATTAGAAAACAGATCCAGAAGATGGGTTTCAAGGAGAAAATTAAAATGAGAGTTCAAGTTTTATGTAATATTGACCTCATTTTAGGTACAAAGTATAGACCTGCATGGAAATCCATATTCTTTTCCCGCTTCCACGTAGACACAGGCATTCCTTGTGCTACAATGAGGTCAATCTGTGATTAAAGCTCTGGACACAAGAGCTTAAGATAAACAGTAGTCGGTCTGGTTACCTTCAGTCAACACCGAGATGATAGAGGATTCAGGGACTCACGGTGAGAGATGCGGCAGCTTTTATGATATCGTGTTTCCCTCGGAGTTATGACAAAAGTAATTATTTCAAAGTTAAGTGTAAGTAGGGGGGAAGTATGCTCTCAAAATAGATTGATTTCACACATAACAGCTCAATAAAGAGAAAGTGAGGTAATAGCAATGCCTTGGGGGAAAGTCTCTAACAAATGTAAACCTAACCTCTTTCTGCTCTGCTGCTTTATGTCCTAGGACTCTCAAATCCTAAAACCAATTGTACTTAGGCCTATAAAGTCTGATTCCGGACAAGGAATTCAAATGCTGAGTCCCACTTATTGGAATCTGAAACAGATGGATGTCATTAAAACTTGCCCCCTTTGCAACCCTGGTGTGGCATCTCAAGCCAAGAAAGAAAAATTTCCTTTTAAATTCCTCTTGACACAGTTCTGTACATTTTTTGTATCTGAACGTTAGAAAAACAGAATACTTTCTTAGCACCCAGCAGGGTGGACTTGAAAGGCAAAGAGGAATGTGCATTCACAGAGCCACATTATATCCTAAAGATAGTGCTTCCCCATAGTCTAGGGGCATATTCACAGGCGTCCATGAGTTTGTTACAAGATTTTTTTTTTTAATTCTGTGCTTACATTTCAACAATAACCTAACAAGAAAAAATATAAGCATGTTCCAGGTCATCTAGATAGCTACCCTTTAACAAGTACAACCATGCAATTTTGGTATATGCCTTTGTGTTTATAGTTCACTGCGTAACAAGTGAAGTAGATATGCCATATAGATGCATGATATGCAGAAAGTTTTGCTGTGGTGCAGAGAATGATCAGAGAATCTGATCACTGTACATGGCAGGATGGTACACATGATAAACCAAAAAAAAAAAAAAACAGCAGTTAGCAGCCACATTAAAGTTGCAAATAAACGTACGGCTCAGATGCTATCTTTGCATGGTTCAACTTGCATCAACCATTGGCAGTGAGTGTAACAGAAAGTCCACGGAGAAACGTTTTTCAGTGCCCAATTTTCGCGTTTACTGGATTATGTACGTACAAACCTCCGTGGAAATATTAATTTCCTCTCTCAGTAAATACGGAGAGCTTTAAACGATTATCAAATGGCATGCCGTTAAAATTGACATTAGCAAATTTTTCTGATAGCTTTAAGTTTTATTACTGTGAAGTGAAAAACAAAACCTTAAACGTGTTAATAATGGCTTGTACAACATGCTTACAAAAACAATTCTTCGTTATTTTCATGCAAGTCAAATTCAGAAGCCTATTAAATTATAGAAATCTGGGGTTAAATCTTTTTACTCTTAAACCCTGTATCTGTTAGTTTTAGTCAGTGCTATACATTCTACTCAATTGGAGTCAAGCATTTGAATAATGCTTGTTTTGTAGTTTTGTTTATGCTTACTTTGTAAACTTTCTTTTTAGCAGTGGGTTATGATTTAAGGAGCTTTGTGTAGTTTTGTTTTTACAAAACTGAGCCTGGGTGGCTAAGTCAGTTAAGCACCTGACTCTTGATTTCAGTTCAGGTCATGATCTCAAAGTTGGTGAGTTCAAGTCCCGCATCGGGCTCTGTGTGCTGATGGTGTGGAGCCTGCTTGGGATTCTCTCTCCCTCTCTCTCTGTCCCTCCCCCACTCACTCTCTCTATCTCTCTCTCTTTCTACGTAAATAAAGAAACTTAAAAAAAATTAACACTATAATAAATATAACACTGGAAGTCATGAACTTGTTTTTATACTTTGAAAGAGTAGACTACATTATTCAAGTTTGAGAAGCATGGGTTGAATAGTGTGAGTCGGCCAGCAGCCTTTATTAGCCTCCACAAATATTTGCTGATTAACCTGAAGGAAAGCACATGTTCCCTGTGGAATTTTAATAATTTGCTTATTTTCTTAGGACGCAGTTATTCCTTTATAAAAGCAGGGTGGTTTATCAGTCTAGCTGAGATCCACATTTTTATAGCAATGCAAAATAAATGAAATTTATTAAAATAACTTAGGAGGAATCTTAATATGAATATCATGAAATGGAGGACATTTCTACCATTCCTTAGGTCTTTTCCTAGGAATGCCGGATAAGGTAAATCCGTGTCTAGCAAATCACGAGTTGTATGATCTCACATCTTTGTGTATCTCAGTTTCCTTATTAAAAAAATAAATGTACTTTGTAGTTTCTGGGGGGATTAAATAAGATGATTTGAAGGTGCTTAGCCTTATGACAGGCACACTGAGGACACAGTGAGCAAAGCTAAGTATAGATGCATCTTCATGATCTTCTTTGAATATAAAGGCTGTTGCCAGAAGACCAGAGTGTTTGAAAATACTCTGATGTGTGCGGGTGCAAAAGGACAAAAAGGAACCCAGAATGGGATGTGTACGGTCTGTTTCCAGCTACAAAAATTTGACAAAGCACCCCTTTGTGATATAGTAATGTTTTTACTTAAATAGCCATACTTTTGTATAAGGATTGCTGGATTGTTTAAGTATTAGGTCTTTTAGTAACTCAAATTGTTATCACTATCTTGTTATAAGCCAAAAATCAGGGGCAATTGAGAACCGCACACTAGATGTACTAGAATTTTTTTAGAAATAATTCCACAAGTGGTCCTTCTGCAGTTAGAACACACATAGGACAGGTAAAACACTTTACACCACACAATCCTACCTGATAATTTCTAGTTAAACATGTGGTTGTTTGAAATTACATTTTTATATAAAGATAAGGGATTTTTTCCCTTAGTATTGCATTTTGATGTTGACTTTCACTAGCACACCAGGTAAATTATTTCACTCATTGATGTTTTCCCCAAGATTATCACCCATAAAAAATAAGAACTAAAAAAAACACCCAACTATAACATATAACATACCAATTCCATCCCTTTCAGAACATTAAGATTGTTTTACAATACTATGTGAATATTCATAAACCCCTTGTACAATTCTTACAGTTTAAAGGAGAGTAAAGCTGCAATATTATACAGGAATAGGAATGAATATAGACATTATCCACAGATAACAGATCAACAGATCTCACAAAAACAATGCCAAGCAAGGTAAGTCAGACTTAAAAAAGAACATCTTTATGATTCCATTTATTAAAGTTCAAAAACCAGAAAAAACTAATCTATATTGTTAGGAGTCCGAATAGTAGGTTCTAGAAGGAGGCAGAAAAAATGCATCTAGTTGCTGGTAATGTCCTAATTCTACTTTTCAGCTCTGGGTGTTGTTAACTGGGTGTGTAAGCTTTGTGACAAATATCAAGATGAACACCATAATTTATACATTTTTTATGTATGTTATAATTAAATGAAATATTTACTTTAAAAAGATGGTGACACTGAGAGAGAAGCATGTTGTTTTTAACTTCCACAATGGTAACAAAAGCACTTAAGACTAACTAGATTAAAAAAATTAGTATTCAAAAGCAGTATCTTTTTTCTCACAGTGGAGACAATTTTTCTAATTCAGACTGTTCGTATTATGCAAGGTTTTTAATGAAAATATATTGAAGGTATTACACAGTCGAAAAAGCAATGCAGAGTACTAACAACCCACAGTTTTGTTCTTTAACTCCAAAGGTTTCCTAAGTCAAATTTTAGAGCAGCTCTTTATTAGTGGTTCTGATATTTACAGAGACTTCGCAATTATAAAAACCTTATGATTCTCTCTCATCATGCATTGATTATACTCTTCCTTTAGCATTAGTTAAGGCTATTCTACTTTTCTGGTCCTTTGTACATATCATACAAATAGTACTCCTCTGCTCTTCAAAATGCTTACTACAAATCTAAGAAGACAAGATCTGGTTCAAGGATCTCACCTTTTATACCTTAAAAAATTTATACCTTAAAAAATTTCTGTACACTTACTTTTCTGTGACACTTTCTAAAAACTGAACCAAAATATTAATAATATGATGATATCATTCCTTAATGAATTGAAATTACTACCACAAGAACACAAAAATCCTAAACTAGTAGAAACAGTAACTCTAAGCTAGAAAAAACATTTGTGATGTACCGTTGATAACTATTTTATACTTCAAATTCCCTACATGATTTTGAAATTTCTGTAAGTTTTTATATGCATCTATTTTTAAAAGAATTATTGAGCAGAGGAATATGAATTCTCCAGTTAGTATTTTATGATACAGTAGAAGTCTGACTTGAAAAGTGAGTGTTTTGCTGACATTAGTTTGGCTTTAGAAAATGTTTCTATATCCAGGCTCATAATTAAGATGCTTATTGTAATGAAACACATCAAAACTTTCACTAAAATGGGAACTTTTACAAAGACAGGTGGAAACATTCTTAACTGCTTATAGTTCTCACTTGCCCATTGAACGATATGGTGAATTTAAGCAACTTCTCATAAGGCAGAAAATCCACAGGCTTTGATTACTTATATTCTGGTGTATGTTCTGTCTGTGACTCTGAAACACCTACAGAACTCAGAAGTTCCATCACTGAATACAACATTTCAATTTTTTCTGAATTTCAATGAGAAAATGGTAAGTTTGTAGATGGAAATATTTGTGGCTCCTTTCACATTTACAAATCTCCACAAGAAAATCAGAATAATAGGGAAAACATTTTGCTGTAGCTATAGTTCTGATGTCAGATTAAATAACTTGAGATTCATCTTAAAAACAAATTGAAAAGTACTGACATTGAATGCTTCAGATTTTTTCAAGGGATAATACATTCTTTGGGAAGTGTCAGTTACGTGAACAGAGTTAAGACATTACTGTTTCAGTCAGGTAAGAACCTTGATGATTGCTTTAGCTATTAAACTATTGAACAAGAGTTAATACGCTATTGCTTGACCTGGTCTATTGGAAAAGTCCTGCCTAGGTTTTTATGTTCAAGATGCTGAGGACACAAAGGCAAGCAACATGGTCCATAAATCCTATACTGAGTATTATAGTTTCTCCATAATATCCCTTAATATTTTCAATAGCTAAGGTAACATGGAAGTCTGCATTTAACATGCCAACAATAAAAATAATGAAAACTTAGAGATCCACCATAGAAGTTTAGTAATACATACTATATCCATACATGGCTGAATCCTAAATAGTTCTCTATTATTGCTCAGGGATCCCCAAATGGTATTAATTGTGTATAAAATAATGAAAAAAAATTAAATAACTCGTATCCCAGACCAAATCTCTCTTCTAATTTCCCACTCTCTGGACATCTCTATAAAAGTGTTCTGCCAACATTAAGCTCAACACGGCCCAAATGAACATGGGCCAAACACGGAAGAGCTTATCGAGTTTTTATGTAGTGTTCACAAATTCCCAAAGGAATTTCCTTTTGGATCGTCACTGGCCATAAAAAGAGTCAGATTTATAAATGAATAATAACCAACTGTAATAACATTGAGGTGAGGAGAAAAAAAGAAAGCTCTTGATATAAGTTGGTAACAATATTGACCTCTTTAAGGAATCTTCTCTACACCAAAACTCTTTTCAGTCCCTAACTAATGAGCGTGTTCAAATTTTACAGAACCTTTAAGGAGAGAAGATGTGTTAGAGTTCATCCCACTGCTATACTTAAGGATCAGAATTATTGGACCTGAATTAGGTTTTAGTCTCCCTTGAAGGCTCTTAAAACTGGAGATGAAAAAACAGACCCAACCAAGTGAAAATATCTTTCATCAATTTTTATTATCCAGGCATCCTACAGTGTTAATTTTCTACTGCCCCTTTGAGGGTAGGCACCGCATTTTTATCCCTATTTGTCTGATTATTCTTCATCTTCAGACCATATGCTCTGAAGGAGACATCACTCAAACAGAAGCAGCTTCGTGAGGCAACACAGATGAGGAGCGGACTGCACCCCCATGGCTGGCACATACTAAAAAGTAAACTGCTTCCTTAGCATGGACTTATTCAGGATTGAAAAAAAAAAAGTACAATCTTGCAATGAAAGCTTCACAAATGGCTTATTTTATAATATAACCTCTATCTTAAAAGAACTTGCATATGTTTTTCTATCATGATATATATCCTGACACTGTTGACTTTCGTGTAGCCCTGTTAAGAAGCATGTAGAAATACAGAAGGGCTTTGTGTTTACAACAGCCTGGAGTACATCTGTAAGTGTCGGTCACATGGATTTTCTAGGGAGATCACTTAATTACAGCTTAACAACCACACACTGTGACAACCTGACTCAGCTTGTTTAAATGCAATTCTGAACTCATTTATAGTGTTTAAAAAAAAAAAAAAAAAACTAAAAGTGCATCAGTTACCCAATTGAGATTTTTTATTTTCATTTTTTTCAGTACATATGTCCCACAATATTAATATCTACTTCAGAATAACACAGGAATTTGAAGTCATTACTTTCTAATATAATTACTTGTCTCAAGACAATATATTTATTTTCTAGGAATAATAGACCCAAGAATTCTGGTTGCGCCACCCTTAGGGTTTCTTTCTTTCTTTTTTTTTTTTTTTTGTAAAATCTTTCTCATTACTGGATGTCATGAATTTCAGCATGATAATTATGTTGTTTATTAGAAATAATTTGTGTGTCTTTAGCCCTTTTCATTACTACTAAGTTCACTGTCATCTGTAAGATGGCAAGAGCCCACCCTTCTGATGTGCACATAATTTTTAAGAAGTTGTTTATTTGCCCCATTCTCTAAAGTATGTGGGTCCCAGAGGGGCATGCACTGCTTTCAGCCTCTTTTGCATGTTTGCAATGATCTACATGGACACTGAGTGCAAACAATGAGCTTTAGAAGGCAAAATTCCAATTCTAACAAGTCAGCATAATGCTAAATGTAATACATAAAATCATTTTTACATCCATTTCCTGGCCCCTATGATGCTGGTTCAGTGCTACAGAGGAGAATGTTAACAAACTTTTAAAAGTTAAATTTAAAAAAACCTCAAAGGGGGCGCCTGGGTGGCTCAGTCAGTTAAGTATCCAACTTTGGTTCAGGTCATGATCTCTCAGTTCATGAGTTCGAGCACCACATTGTGCTCTGTGCTGACAGCTTGGAGCCTGGAGCCTACTTCAGATTCTGTGTCTCCCTCTCTCTCTGCCTTCCTCTGTTCATGCTCTGTCTCTCTCTCAAAAATAAATAAATGTTTAAAAAAACCTCAAAGAATACAAAAATACCGATTCAAAGGAATACGTGCAAACTGATGTTTATAGCAATATTATCAACAATAGTAAAATTATAGAAAAAGCCCAAATGTCCATCCACTGATGAATGGATAAAGATGATATATATCTATATCTATATATATCTATATAGATATAGATATAGATATATAGATACAGATATGTACATGTATATATAACTATCTCTCTCCATATATATATATATATATATATATATATATATATATATATATGGAATATTACTCAGCCATCAAAAGGAATGAAATCTTTCCATTTACAATGACATAGATGGAGCTAGTGTGTATATGCCAAGCAAAATCAGTCAGAAAAATACAAATACTATATGATTTCACTTGTGTGGAATTTAAGGATATTCATACATAGGGAAAGAAAAAAAGAGAGAGAGGGAGGCAAATCATAAAAGAGACTCAACTGAAGAGAACAAACTTGAGGATTGCTGGAGGGGAGGTGGGGGGAATGGGCTATATAGGTGATGGGTATTAAGAAGGGCATTTGCTGTGATGAGCACTGAGTTTTGTATATAAGTGATGAATCACTAAGTTCTACTACTGAAACTAATATCACACTATATGTTAGCAACTAGAATTTAAATAAAAATATGAAACATTAAAAAATGGAAAAAATAAATAATTTTTAAGATGTATACTGTTTAAGAAGCAAATCACTTTGGGGCACCTGGGTGGCTCAGTCGGTTAAGTGTCTTAACTTCAGCTCAGGTCATGATCTCACCATTCTCAAGTTCAATCCCCACATTAGGCTCTGTGCTGACAGCTAAGAGCCTGGAGCCTGCCTCAGATTCTGTGTCTCCATTTCTCTCTGCCCCTTCCCTGCTCGTGCTGTCTCTCTCTCTGTCAAAAATAAATATAAACATTAAAAAAAATAAAAAATACAAAAAAGGAAGAAGAGAATCACTTCTCATACTCACTAAAGGATGTTGATTAAATTACTGGAGGGGCGCCTAGGTGGCTCAGTTGGTTAAGCGTCCGACTCTGGCTCAGGTCGTGATCTCGCGGTTCTTGAGTTCAAGCCCCGTGTTGGGCTCTGTGCTGACAGCTCAGAGCCTGAAGCCTGCTTCAGATTCTGTGTCTCCCTCTCTCTCCTCTCTCGCCCCTGCCCCGCTCATGCTCTTTCTCAAAACAAAAAATTCCTGGAGGGTCTACAGTTGTACCTACCTAAATGTGTACGCACCAGAAAAACCATCTCTTTGGTTTGAAAAAAGTATAAACAATTAGTGAAACAACAAGTTATTCTGATAATAATTAAAATAATTTAGTCAGTCCTTAATGATAAATTATTTAGTCAGGAGTCAGATGAATATTGTTGAAACACCTACCATGTGCCAGGTGCTGTGTTAGATGCAAGGGATTGAATGTAGAAGAAATATGATCTATCCCCTCAAAAACTTTCAAAAGAGCAATTTAAGCTGCAGTATGGTCCATAAATTAGAAGTGGACATTAGTGGATCTGGGGAGATCAATTTCGAGCAGTAGTCCAAGAGATAAATGCTTGTTTTGTTTAAAAAAAAATACTACAAGCAAATATGTTTGCTCACAAACACATTAAGATATAGGATAGAAATAGCAATATAGTATTTGATAAAGTTCCTGGAGATAAGTCAGGTGGGAAACATAGCAGGCACAGGACTAGCAAGTGCAAGGTCATAGTAGCATAAAAGAATATAGTATGCAGAAAACTCTAAGTAATTCAGTGTATGTGAATTACAAAGATCATGCTGAAAACAAGAAAGAAGTAAAATTCTAGAAGTCTGGCAGTCCCAGACCATGAATGTTCTTGTATGCCATCATATAAAGATTGTCACCTTATACGTGGGGGGCCAAAAAAAAAAAAAAAAAAAAGGCCAGGATCAGAATGTTGTTTTAAAACAGTCATTCTAGTAACATATGGAGGATGAGTTACAGGGGAAAAAGAATGGACCTTGGGAGACAATTTGGAATACTACTGCAATAGTCCTGATGAGCAATGTCATCAGAGACAGCAATGTGAAAAAGACATAATTTCTCATATAGAGAAAAAAAGCTGTAAAACTTGGGGAAATCAAATTAGAGGGTTTATGGAAGAGATGGAAAGCTTGGAGGCATCTAGCTTCAGCAGGTAATGAGTGACATATCTAATCAATCTAGGAATTTAGGGACAAAATACCCTAAAATTGGAGAGAATACAATAGTTTGGTTTTAGACTGATTAAATATAAAGTGCTAACACTACACAGTAGTGTATTGGAAATACAAGACTAAATAGTCCAGGAGAGTGGTGCCTGGCTGGCTCAGTCAGAAGAACATGCTACTCTTGATCGTGGGTTGTGAGTTCAAGCTCCACATTGGGCATAGAAATTATTTAAATATAAAATCTAAATAAATGAATGATTTAAAAATAAAGAAATAATAAAAAAAATAATAAACAGAGTCCAAGAGAGAGTATGTACTAAAGAAATAGCCCGTAGAAATAACCTCTGGGTGATGGTCTGTTTTTTTTTTTTTTTTGTAGAAATACTGGATTTTGCTTCACTGTTAACCATTTCTCTGTCCATAACACTCCTAGGAACAGGGAAGCCCTTTTGTATTGCCTCTACAAGTGAATAGTATTGACCCATCAACATTTTGCATGAAATGCCAGGAAGTGCTAATAAAATAGAAATTGCAATATATATGTATGTACACAGCATATATATCAGTGAGACTAAGACTAAAATAGAATTCTGGACAGGAGCTTTCTCATGGGCTCAGAATACTGATATCATGCAGCTGACATTTCCCCACAAGCCTGGAATACAATTAAGATATTGCTTTATCCTCAATGGATGTGACCTACTATAATTTTCTAAATTTACCCTTGTGCTATGAACTGCAAATGTCAAGAATGGTTTGAGCTACTAAATTCACGCAAGGTATAGAGCTTATATACTTTTATACTGAAATGTAAAACACAGAATGGAAAACTGGCTTTAAAAAGCAATGATTTGATTAATTATAGTATATAACACATGGCAGTGGAAAAAAGATTAACAAATCAAATATTTGTAGCTTGCACCACTTTTTTTTCCCCTAAACATTCCAGCTCATACTACAAAATCCCTCTGTTGGAAATCGGTCAATAAAAACTCCTCTACTTATTACTGACTTTCAAAGAATATCTGCATGTCTTCTGAAGCAGCTTTCAAAACAAATTCTTGATTTTTTGGTATAAGAGCATTGGCATCAACTCTAAACAGAATTTTGAAAAGTAATGGAACTGCTAATTTAAACAAAACTAAAACAAAAACAGGCTTAATTCATCTTATAGAACTAAGCTTTAGTTCAGATGCCCAAGACCATTTTAAAAGAAAAATCAGGCCTAAGCCAGGTTTAATGAAAAATGAAGAATCCCCTACTAGCTGTTTTTAATTTTCTGCCTCCTATAAGAATTTATATTAAATGGACCCTGTGGGTCTATTTCCCAGAAGTTTGGGATAGCTTCTTTAGACACCTTTCTGGGGCACCCGGGTGGCTCAGTTGGTTAAGCATCTGACTTCAGCTCAGGTCATGATCTGACGGTTCCCCAGTCAGGCTCTGTACTGAGAGAGCCCGGGGCCTGCTTCAGAGTCTATTTCTCCCTCTCTCTCTCTGCCCCTCCCCGCCCCTCTCTCAGTAATAAATAAACATTAAAAAAAATAAACAAACAAAAACCTTCCTAACCTACCCTCTCCTTAAGTTGTACTCTGGGATCCCATAACACCCTGAGCATTCAATCATTCACTAGCGCCCACAGTTTACCTGTTTACCTATTTTCCCTAACTAGATTGGCCCTCTACAGTAGAGGGAATCCATGACTTACTCATCTTTGTGTCTCCACTGCCCAGCACAGTGCCCAACACAGAGTAGATCAATAAACACTTGGGGAAATGAAACAAAGGAAGAAATTCAACAAGGTAAACTCGACCAAATAGGGGCATGAATCAGCACTGGTCAATAGGAATTAAACTAGTGAAAATTTTGCTGAATCAAGTAAATACTTCTGCAGATTTCCTGAATTTTAAAACTTGGTTTCAAATATTGATCGGCAAAATTTATACTTGTTATATTAATTTATCTAAAACTCATTACCCAAGATTAAGTTTCTTTGAAGTGTCTTTTATAATTCTATCAGATATCCACAATAAAACCACATGATGCCTAACTCTTCCTAGGGATAAATGAATAAAGAGTAATGGGTCAGGATGGCCTCCATTTGTATGATTATTATCTTTCAGTTGAAGTCATGAGAACACTACCATCCTTAGCAATGGACTTGATTAGATGGGCTCTGGAGCTCAACATTCTCCGATTGAGTAGGTTAACAGATAGTAACAACAATGACATTAGTGAAGAAATTAAACATAGAAGGAGCTAGTATCTTACTGATACTAACTACACGGAACCATTAGTGTTCTGGTTTTTT
This sequence comes from Felis catus, assembly GCF_018350175.1. Classification (NCBI taxonomy): domain Eukaryota; kingdom Metazoa; phylum Chordata; class Mammalia; order Carnivora; family Felidae; genus Felis; species Felis catus. The sequence goes on from NC_058371.1 coordinate 110,141,574, forward strand.
TTAGAAATAAGAAACTATAACTTCATTCTTCTCTGGGAAAAAAAAACTTTATATAAAGTAATAATATAAGCTCTTAATATTGTATAAATTATCCAAAGAGGAGGAGAATTCCTGAGAACTCAGTATTTCTGAATGCATAACAATGTACAGCAATTTCTTTCAATATCCCCAGTAGTTACCAGAAGGCTAATTAACTTTCTAAATAAACTTTTAAAAAGATCATTGGCGGGGCGCCTGGGTGGCGCAGTCGGTTAAGCGTCCAACTTCAGCCAGGTCACGATCTCGCGGTCCGTGAGTTTGAGCCCCGCGTCAGGCTCTGGGCTGATGGCTCAGAGCCTGGAGCCTATTTCTGATTCTGTGTCTCCCTCTCTCTCTGCCCCTCCCCCGTTCATGCTCTGTCTCTCTCTGTCCCAAAAAAAAAAGTTGAAAAAAAAAAAAGATCATTGGCTTGTTTCAATCATTCTGACCAAGATACACAGAAGAGAAGCTGTTTTCTCTTAGAATTATAAAATATACCTCACTTTAGTCATAGGAAACCTGCATATTTAATTCCACCTCTACATTCTTATTTAAATATCTACCTGTGGTATAACATATAAAAGTAAACCGGGGTGTGTGTGCGGTGTGTGTGTGTGTGTGTGTGTGTGTGTGTGTGTGCAGACAGTCATATAGCACATCTTCAGAACAGAACTATAATTTTACTTGAAGGCAGGAAACATGCCATAATCCTTAGAATTTCCAAGGCTGGTTCAATACCTAAAAATTTATATATTAGTCAATAAAGACGCATATGTCGATAATGAAACCTTGGGAAGAACATTAGCACGTACACAAAGCTTATACAAAGGTGACAACAGATAAGATAAAAAGAAGTTATTCTAGCTTTAATTGCTCAAAAATTAAACTTTAGAAACTAAAATATTTCTAAACAAGCATTAGGTTACTTTGGGACATATAGAAAGATAGCATTAGAACTTGTTTTGCAAAGCAGTAGTTAACTACAGCCAAAAAGTTCTTGTTCATCTAACAAAATTAACTTAGTTGAAATGTCAAAACTCTTCATAAATATTAACACCATAGATACCTCATTACTGGTCCTTGACTAAGAACCAGGTGGCAGGCTACCTTTGCCTCCATAATTCAAGGACAAACCTTGTGAAAATAAGATGTATTGAGAATTTTATTTAAAAGTTGTTTACATTGGGGCACCTGGGTGGCTCCGTCAGTTAATCATCTGACTTGTGGTTTTGGCTCAGGTCATGACCTCACAGTTTTGTGAATTCGAGCCCCCCTTCAGGCTCTGCACCGACAGCACAGAGCCTACTTGGGATTCCCTCTCTCCCTCTCTCTCTCTCTCTCTCAAACTCTCTGCCCCTCCCCTCTCTCTCTCTCTCTCTCTCTCTCTCTCTCTCAAAATACATAATTTAAAAAAAAGATGTTTACATTGGGCCATTCCTGATTAGCAACATTTGAAACGGGAACCCAACACATATGTGAAGCATGACGAGAACTTGGGCATACATTTAAATCCTGTGGCATCGCTATAGGATACAGTCCTCTATAGCTGGAGAAGCTCCGTTTCTATTCGCTTTATTTTTCCCACATATAAAAATTGTAGGGCATTTTGTAACTGAGTTTCCTCTGATAATGTCTTCTCATAAATGTAACTATCAATTTATCACTTATTATGTAAAGTGATTATTACAAAGATTGAGCCTGACCTAAAGCCTTTCTCTCTGATTATGATTTCGAGCAAGAGAATTGGTTACACATGTTATTATTGGGTTTACTACATTTTTTTCACTGTATTTTGTTTTAATACAGTTATCAAAAAGCATTGTGAGTGAGCAAGTCAATTCATCATTTTTACATGATTTATCTATATTAATGTAATTTTAGTGATTCCTTTCTTAAAATGTATAAATATCATCCTACAGAATATGGACTGACACACACCACGTGAAGATTCTACATACCACCCAGAATTGCTTCCTCTAAATTGTCCACCCACTCGTGGGACTCTTCAACGTACAGTTTGCTTTTGTGTGCATACATTCTGCGGCTCAACCAGACTGCAAACTCCTTAAAGGGAGTTTTTTGTACTTTTTGTATTTCTTACACTTTCCACTGTAATATTAACGGTTCCTTGTACAGTATGCCAAACACATTTATATTCCCACTTAATCCTGATAAAGCACCCAAGTCAGGAAATTGAGGTTTAGTGAGGTGAAGCCACTTGTCCACGGACTTTCGGTAATAAATGCCAGAGCAAAGACCGGTCTCCAGTCTCAATCCAGAGGTCCTAATCATAACCACCAAACACTACCATCTCTCAACAGCCTCCCCTACAGTTTTCACTGTTCACTGTTGACTGACTTACCAGGAGTATCTGCTGCTTTCTGTTCCGGAGAAAAAGTTACTGCGGCCTTATTCCTGGCCCAAAGATCATGTTCTGATCTCTCTTGATGCTCAGTTCCCTTTCTTGAGCTAGTGCAGGGCCCAAAGTTTAACCATAAGGCACTCACACCTCTGGAATACTGAGATTTTTCTTTAACACTGCTAACCCAAGAGTTGTGACTTTTTTTTTTTTTTGAGAGAGAGACAGAGAGAGAGAGAGAGAGAGAGAGAGAGAGAGAGAGAGAGAAGGCATGCACATACAAGCAGGGGAGGGGCAGAGAGAGAGAATCCCAAGCAGGCTAGATGCCCAGCGTAGAGTCGGACATGGGGTTCCACAACCGTGAGATAGTGACCTGAAGGGAAACCAAGACTCCGAGCTTCAACCCACTGAGCCACTCAGGCGCCCCCGCAAGAGTTGTGACTTTTAAAGACACAGCTATACTATTTCAAAATATGACTGCAAACCATATTTGGCGATCTAGAGCAACATCTCTCAGTGATCACGATTACCATACAAAGGACAAGTTTGTTCAAGCTCCACAGCATGGTAAGCTTCAAAGACATTTGTTCCTCTGTTTTTAAAGCAGCATGCAGACTTTTACTAGCTCATACTGACATATTTCCCTGAGTGGGATTTAAACCTGGACTGCTTCCAAGAGGGATGAAACCTCTCTCAGCTGTTCTTAATTAATCATCACACCTGCTGTTTAAATGTTGATTACACCTAGAAGAAAGCTTAATAGTAAATCTTATTTTCCCAGTAAAAATTAAGTAGTAAAAATGTTCCCATAAAAAGTCTGTTCCTGCAAATGAACTGAAATGCTAAATAACAGTAGGATATTAAATAAAATAATAATTTGTTATAAAACCAAAAGAATATATAAATATATATCCCATAAGAGTATTTGCCTAAAACCATACAACTTCCTATGTTCTTTAACTCAATTTTTTTGTTCCTATATCTCCCTTCCCTTAAACAATGTAGGGGGGTAATTATAAAAACATATATGTTCTCACAGTACAACATTTGGAAAGTGAATTTTCAAAAATCAGCCAGCAGCCACAATTCCATTACTCAAATTTAACAGTGCATATTTTGATGTATTTTCTTCTAGAATTTCTCTACCTATATGCTGTATACGTGTGTAAAGATCAGGTTTTTACAAAGCTAAGAAATAATACCCTGTCTTCTCCTTTTAAAATATTATCAACTAAGTATTGCCACATCATTAAAAAGTTTCAAAGACATTCTAATTCTCATACAATAGTTGATAGATCACAGTTCTTTTTAGCTTTTCCTAATCATTTGTACAACTAGTACCTTTGATTTTCATTATTGTCAAGGAGGTTATGGTGAAAAGTTTTTGTCTTTGTCCTTGTTGTGATTATGTCCATTGTTTAAATTCCTAAAAGTGGAATAATCCTGTCAAAGATGTAGATTCTTGGTACATATTGTAATACTGCAAAACTTCCCTTGAGAGAGGCTGAAACAAAAGATACAGTCGTATCTGTTTGTAGAAGAGCTGATCTCCACACAACACCCTCAAATTTGCTTTGCTCAGTTGATATGTGTATCATCATGGTTTTGATTTATCTTTTCCGTTTTTGAAGAATGTGGCACTTAATTATACATGTATCGTCTATTACGTTTTTGTCTTCTTTGACTTGTCTGTTCACATTTTTGGTCCTTTTGGAGTTTTAAATGTCCTTTTTATTTTTGAAAACTCCATATTGACAAGTTAAGATTTTGTCATATTTGTTGCAAACTTTTCTGAGTTTGTTATTTTCTTTCTAACATATATTTTGACCTCTAGAAGTTTTTAATTTTATAAATTAAAAAGTATAAAATATCTTACTTTTAGATTTTTTTATTCCATTGCTTTTATGCTTTCCAACCCTGAAATCAATGAAATACTTCTTCTCATTTTCTTCTAGTTTTAAAAAGTTACATTTAACTATTTTTTTAAAGATTTTTATTTACTTATTTTAAGGGGGGGGGGGGGAGCAGAGAGACAGGGAGAGAGAGAATCCGAAGGCTCTGCACTGTCAGCAAGAGTAGGACACTTAACTGTCTGAGCCACCCAGGTACCCCTCCATTTAACTTTTAATTCTCTGAAATTTATTTTGGTATTAAGCATAAGTTACAATGTTACTTGGCATTTTCCAAGGGGGCAATTTTTTCCAATTGTTGAAAATCTTTCAGCCCACTTTTAAATTTCTCTAGTGTCTCCTTTTTAACATTTTTCTTTCCTTAAAAAACCATAACATTGTCAGCGAAGACTTCCTTTTCAATCCTGGTTCCAAAACTTGACCATGAGATGTCTGATCTTGAGCAAATTACTGACCTCAAATTACTGGTCTATAAAACACATAGTGTTATGTGCATTAAAGAAGGTAATGTATATGAAATCCTTAAAAAGAATGTATTGAGGAAGCACACACTCAGCAAAAGGAAATGTGAATACCTGACTCACAGAGCTATTGCCAGGAGTAAAGGGCATTTATGTTCTGTCAATGGTATGTAGAGCACCATGACAGAATCTGGTGAAGAGTAGGAGCTAAATGAATGGTAGCTATTATTATTAATAGTTAATATGGAATCCCTCCATACATGTCTACATTTCTTTTATTTATTTTCTTTCTTTTTAAAAATGCTACTATTATTTTCCACATCTCAGTCTACTTTTGATCCCAAGTAGAATAGGTCTAGTCCCAGTACCAGATCAAGAGGTTAGAGATGGGCCAGAAAGCAAACCAGTATCGATAACTTGGCTGACGATGTCCATGGATAGGCCATTTGACATGTAGCTATAACTGTATGACCCATGCAGTTTAAACAGGAATGGAAGTTAACATGTCCATCTGGATCATTGCTTAATTCTTCAAAAAATTATTTGGTGAGTATATGTAAATCAACACCAAAGAAAAGACTGATTTTCCATCTGTATTTATATATTATATAATAAAAGAGAGAGAGAAAGAAAGAGAGAGAGAGAGGGAAAGAGGAGCGAGCATATAGACAATGGAATTCATTATTTACTTTCTTGGAAGAGATTGATTTCATACTTAATTTCACAGCTCTTTTAGAAATGCATATATAGGGGCACCTGGGTGGCTCAGTTGGTTAAGCATCCGACTTTGGCTTAGGTCATGATCTCGCGGTTTATGGGTTCGAGCCCTACGTCGGGCTCAGTGCTTACAGCTCAGAGCTCGGAGCCTGCTTCAGATTCTGTGTCTCCTTCTCTCTCTGCCCCTCGCCTGCTCACACTCTGTCTCTCTTGTTCAAAAATAAATAAACATTTTAAAAATTTAAAACAAAATAGAAATACATAAATAATTTTAAAAGTTGAAAATATATGGAATGAATATTTGACGCTTCATATTAGTTGATACACTAAGAAATTTTAACAAGACCAGAAGAATTTTGTTAATCATCTGTTACGTGCTACATAACTTTTTAGGCACAGTGTGGATTTCAACCAGGATATTGTACTAGACGTCAGTTCTAAGGGAGAATCAGATCACTTGGAACAATATGGCTGTTCATGCTGGCTGCTCATTAGTGGAATGAAATTCTGATTTTTTAAAAAATTTTGACACATTTGCACAACAATATCTTATAGAACCTCAGTGCCTAGATATCTGATGGGAATTTACAAGATTAAACAACGAATAAAAGGATGCTATACACACGTTCAGTAATTATTAGCTTTTGAAAGTGGAGCTGAAATGTACTCTAAGTGCTGAGGTTTAAAATTCCATTGAATGCAATGCAGGCACTTTCTTACTTCTAAAAGCTGTACATGAGAACTGCAGGAGTCCAAACAATATTATGTATTATAGATATACGAACAAGTTTGTGAAACGTTTGCTAGCAAAGCAGACTCCATTCCCATGTGTCCTGTGTGGCCCTGGCTTCTGCAATTGCCACCAAATTTAGCAATCAATTGAATGAATCTGGATTAGAAGAATCTTAATCAAATGTGAAGGGTTTTTATACTCTTTTGTCCTTTTGCGCTGATGGTACATATTCAGTCCTGTCTCTTCAATAAAATCAACCTCTTAGAACAGAAAGCAGTAGTTATCATATTTTAGTGCACTTAAGGGTTACTTAGAGATCATGCTTAATCTTATTAAATAGATATTCTTGGCTCCCATCTCAGAGATTCTAATTCTGGAGGTCGGAAGTTGGCCTCAGCAATCCACATCACTTTAAAACACCCCAGATGATTCTTCTGATGTGAGTGGTTCACAGAACACACTTTGGGAGGTGCTGACATAAAGGATTAACTAGACCTTTCATTCTATGTATTTATTACACGACTCAAATACGCCTTATCCCTTATGTCATCATCCATCATTTACTTGGTCAAAATGTTTGATGTAAGAATGGATAATAGGCTGAATCTGATAAGCCATTTTTTTTATAAATAATAATTATGTATTATAGATACGTGGACAATTTTGTAAAACATACACCTTATTGGTAGAAATTTTTTGAATCCCTTTACTTCTAAAAATTGCTTTTTTTCCTTTTGTAAATTTGGGGGAGAAAACTATTTGTGACAACCAGTGATTTCCGAAAAGTTAAGAGTCACAAATTTTCTTACATCCTTCTATTTCACTAGAGGTCTTAGTGGATGGTTTCCAATTTCCTTCAGCGTGTCAACAACCTAGAAGGATATGATACTGAAGTGGCACATCTAAATGGACTTCAGCTCTAGTTTTAACACAGTATTTCTGCCTGGACTGACTGATTTCTCATATTTAGCCTTGATAAAGTGACAGACAATTCTTTATTAGATAAATTATTGATCTTAGAAATTTAATGTTTAAGTACATGATATGTTTATTTAATAGAGCTATTAACCAGAATATAGAAATTGTTAGAGTATCAGGCATACTGTATAAGAATATACTTCAGGGGCATCTGGGTGACTCGGTTGGTTGAGCGTTAGACTTAGGCTCAGGTCACGATCCCACAGTTTGTGGGTTCGAGCCCCACATCAGGCTCTGTGCTGACAGCTCAGAGCCTGGAGCCTGCTTCAGATTCTGTGTCTCCCTCTCTCTGCCCTCTCCCGTTCACACTCTGTCTGTGTCTCTGTCTCTCAAAAATAAATAAACATTAAAAATTTTTTTTTTAAAAATATACTTCAATGCCCCCCTGTGTAAGTCATTAATAACTGTTGTAGATAAACTACCAAAAAAATCTCAAAACTTAAAATAATATGGCAGCAATATTTATAACTAATCAAAAACATGGTTTCAATTCACAATCTCTACTGTTTAAATACCTGGCTTTTGCATAGCTTTTAGATACAATTTGTCAGCACAAAGATAACACTGAGATGATTATACTTTGGATGATCACTGTAGTATTTTTACGTCTTATAAGCAAATTTAAAGAAAGGCACAAGAATGTTTTACTAGAGTCACATAAGCCCACACAAATATGATGTGAATGTAAGCTTTGAAAAGTCAAACACTGAAAATTCTGACAGTCAAATATGATCTAGTATGCCCCAAATTTCTTAAGTTTCACTCACTAAAAGGGCATTAAATCTAAGACAGCAAATGAAAGTGGATAAGAAGTATGACAGATGTCTGTGTGGGAAGGAAGCAAAATATGGTTGAAAAGAGCTCTTTCCACAGAGTATTCTCAGTTCCATCATACATGCGACCTTGAAAAAGCCACTATATACGCAGTGGAACTAATTTTATTAAATATAGCAGAAGAAGGACTATTAAAAACTATTACACAGTTCAATTAAAGAATTATGTTTGGTTTGGATGAACCTCAGTATATGAAAAATATAAGAGAAATATTATATTAATACTGTTTATAATGATTCCTCTTATCACAATGTAATCTTTCAATGAATTTCAAACTATTGCATTTTATGTACAGCTTGATCTAAAGAATGCCTAATAAGTCAAGAAAATATATTTTTATATAGTAAATACATTTCATACAATTACTATTTCACAGCACTAATTTAATGTTTTTAGAAATGTCTTTTGTGCCTCTATCACTTTTCCATTTTCACAGCTTCTGGTTTCGTCTGTTTTCAGCTGTCACCTGCAGCTGGAAAACACCCACAACGAGACTGGCTAACTTGGGTGATTTCCTAGTCATTATTCCTATTTTTCTCAAATACATAGTAATCACCAGGTAGGTGCCAGGTACTCTGTTAGGCCCTGCGAAGAGGACGGAGCTTCTGATATGCAAACCACGATCTAATCGATTCTTCTAAAACAGATTTCAGTGACCTTTCCCCAGAATAGAGTCCAAATTCTAAAGCGTGGCTTATGAAACTCTTGATAATTTGATTCCACGCTTACTATCCAAATTTCCTGAGTTCCACACATGTCCGATAGAAACTAGCTGTGTCATAGCCATGGGGGTTTACCTACTGCTTCTCTATCATTCCAGTGTTACTACTGACTCCAACATTGGTTCTGTGATCTACCCATACTGCTTCAAGATTTGATTTTTCTGTAACACTCTGATTGAGTTGTCATCCTTAGGTGTTCCACAACACCCTATGCCTTCTCACGACACCGTAGCAACACTGGGACTCCTGCTTTGTCCATCTTAGATTACATTCTTTAAACCAAGGTTACATGTCTTATTCATCTCGGTAGACCCAGTGGCTGGCACTCAATAAATGCTTAACTGCATATACTTTCTTCTCAGCAGGAACCAAGATTGCACTCTGCTTCCAAGGCTTACTACAGGCTCCAACTTCTCCATCAGCAGAGGGAGAGTCAAAATATTTAATAACTGGTACAGCTTAGGCACCAACCAATCACAGTAGATGTCGGCAGTAGCACTAGAGGCAAGTGGTCCTGGAGGCCCCTTGCTGGTCCAGGCACTATTCCTTTGTTTGCTTATTTAGGGGATGGAATGGACTAGGAAATCCTAGAAATCAGTTCCAGGCAGCCTCAGTAGAAGGTGCAGCTTGGTGGGCTCATAAAAGCAACTGTTTAATTAACATGTATGGAAGCATTTCAAAGTGTAAACAATTGACAGTTGTTCTGCTCCATACTGGCTGGACATCAGCGCTGTCCATAAGGCATCCCCCAAACACAGCCGTGCACTGCTCTCCCCTTCTTCAGCTTCCTATGGGTGCTCATTTTATCACTCGCATTGTCACTTTATTGCCTATTGCCTTATATGGTTAATTGATTGCATGTGGATAAGTTCTAGTTCTCAAACTAGATTGAAAGCTCCTGGAGGAGCTTATCTTCTTTCAATATTTACCTTTAAATAAATCACCCAAAAATTATATAACCATGCTCCGTATCATTTCGTATTATTTGAAGTGCCTTATCAGAATAGATTTCATTATACTCTTGGCTCATTTTAGAGTTAATATCAAAATTATAGGAAGTTTCCTTATAGCAGTTATAGACAGACCACTGGACATCATTTATGCTCACTGTATCACTTCAAGTCTCTAATTTCTACACACTTAGAACTCAAAACTGAAGAAAATTTTTAACTGTCTTGATGTCCGGACATGCTTGGTTCTTAGATAAAGAATCACCTCTCTCTCTTTCTTAAGCACACACACGCCATTCCATCTTAATAAATAGAATTGTCTTGTACCTAGTTGTTTAAGCCAAAAGTCCCTTATTTCTTTTACAATGCCAAAACAATCCCTCAATAAAAACAAAAACACATCCATAATCTGATCATTTCTGGCCTCCCCTGCTAGCATCCTAAATCTGATCCTCCATCATCATTCACCTCGGGGGTCTCTGGGACCACCAAACTTAGCCTCTTTTCTTTTCGCTCTTGCTGCACTCACCATCCCTCCTTCACCAAGGGAACAGCAAGAGAGGGAGAGCTTTCAAAGCATAAATGAGGTCCTACTATTTCCCAGAGGATTCCCAGTGTATTTTGAATGAAATCCAAACTCTTTTACCAAGACCCACTGCATTTAGAAAGAAATCCAGGGACACTTGGGTGGCTCAGTCAGTTGAGCATCTGACTATTGACTTCGGCTCAGGTCACGATCTCACTGATTCATGAGTTCAAGCCCCGTGTAGGGCTCTGTGCTGACAGTGAGGAGCCTGCTTGGGATTCTCTCTCTCTTTGCCCCTCCCTGGCTTGCGCACATACACATTCTCTCTCTCTCTCTCTCTCTCTCTCTCTCTCTCTCTCTCTCTCTCTCTCCCCCTTTCTCTCAAAATACATAAACTTTAAAAAAAAAAGAAGGAAAGTAATCCAAACCTCTGCCATGGTAGGGCTATGCCTGCCTCTCAGACCCCATTGGCATCTACCCTCTTCCTTGACGACTATGCTTCTGCCATGCTGTCTTTCTGTCCCTTGAATACCCCCAGCATGTTCTTACTTCAGCTAGGCAGCACACTCCCCCTCCCCCAACATATGTTTAAAGTTTGTCTCCCCACCACAAACTGTTATCATCATTCCGTCGCCAACATTTAGAAGAAGGCCCAGCTCAATAAATACTGGCTGATGAACAAACCATCTTTTGATTCAGCATAGCAGAAGAAACTAAAATGTTTTCACAACATCAGAAATCACTGTTCATGGTCTAAAAAATCATAGGAAAACTTATAGAATAACAAAAGGTTGATATAAACAAGATAAAATTCTTCATGGAAATTGGAAAAATTGTTCAAATAAATGAAACAAGAAAATAAAAATCTCTGAGCATAACTGATAAAAAAAGTGAAGAAGGTAATAGCTCAAAAATCAGCTAGGACAGGTAACCAAAGTACTGTTTGTGATGACGCAACAAATTTGTGGTTTTGTTCTTGGGACAAAGCAACATAATGTGATATAGCAAAGAAACTACAACTAAAAATACATGATCTCAGTGCAAGAAAAATAGAGAGTACACTTAGAGCAACATACAAATCTATAAATGATGCCATAATAAAAATACAAGCCAAGAAGAACATGAAATGATTTTGTTCATGTCGTTCTAGATTGCATTTTACCAAAGCATGGTCAATAAGCCATATCTCTGGAGCCTACTTGGATTCCTCATGGCTTTGCTGACTCATGTCCCAGATACAGCTATCCTGGAAACAAGGGCAAAGACTATAAGGCATCTCTAAGAGCTTCTTTTTTTGTAGGTGAACTTGGAATGTGTATACCAGTTATCTGCATAAGTGAAAATGAAAATGATGTGAGAGATGATGCAGTTTTCCCTTCTGTGATCAACAGGAAAAATTAGAACCATTATGCGGATTTATTCTGAATAAGAATTTTAAAACAGCTGAACTTTGTTCTGGATTCCTATCTGCTCCACATGCTTCCTCTGTAAGGAAATGTCAAAGTGTTAACTGATAACCACTGTATATTTAACCAAAGAAAATGAAAACACTAATTCAAAAAGTTATAGGTACTCCTATGTTTATCACAACGTTATTTAAAATAGCCAATATATGAAAGCAACACAAGCGTCCATTGGGAGATGAATGGATAAAGAAGATGTGAGAAATATATATACATAATGGGATATTACACAGCCATAAAAAAGGATGAGGTCTTGCTATTTGTGACAACATGGTAAGTGAAGTTAGACTGAGAAAGACAAATACCATATGATTTCACTTACGTGTAGAACCTAAAAAAAAAAAAATTAAAAAAAAAAAAAACAGGACAAAGACTAAACAAAAAAACAGAATCAGAACTATAAACACAGAGAACACACTGATGGTTGCCAGATGGGAAGGGGGTGGGGAGATGAGCAAAATGGGTAAAGGAGAGTAGAAGATACAGGCTTCAAGTTGTGAAATGAATAAGTAATGGGAACAAAAGGTATAGCACAGGAGATATAGTCAATGTATGGTGACAGTCGGTATACTTGTGGGGAGCATAGCATAACATAGAGTCGAATTGCTATGTTGTACACCTGAAACTAATATAACATTGAGTGTCAGTTACATTGAAATTCACAAAAATTGAAAAGCTGAAAAAAAAAACTAACTGTGATAATAATAGATCTTCAAGTCCTTTAAAGTCTAATGTAAGAGGCAACCACATTTCACAGGAAAACCCTAACATATGCTCAGAAGCTTTATATATTCATTAGGAAGGCAGTTACTTTCTCAGTGGATTTGGAATAAGGTCTCAAGGAGTATAATTCTCTCATGCCCCTAAAATTTGAGTGAAAGGACGAATGCTTAAGAGTGTTGGGAATACTCACAACAAATGGACTGGAGTCCAGTCCAGCCCATTAGCTGCTGTTGGAGGTGGGAATCTGCCCAGAAGTTTTACCTACCTACTCTTTTGTCTCCCTGAAAATATCTGCCTGCTACTAGAGTCCTCACTGCACTAGAAAATTGAAAAGCAGAAATTGTAATTAGAGTCTGAAATGTATTTCCAAATTGCTTTTCAAATAGAAAAACTTACAGCACACGCAGGAAAGTTCATCACTCTCAAGGCAATCTTCTAAGACTAAATATTATCATATTTTACATCTTTGTTAGTGGAATGGTAACTTATTAATATTTTAATTTATATCTTTATAAAATAGAAAAAGAGTAACTAAATTAATATTTAGTAATTGAAAAGTTAGCCACGGGATAATAATAGAAAAATTTAGTAAGAGTTTGAATACAGCCAGACCCTGATTTGTTTACCTATTGTCCATGGCCACTTTTGTTCTACAATAGCAGAAAGAAGTGGCCGTGACAGAGACCAGGTGGCCAGCAACGCCTACAATGTTCACTCGCTAGTTCTTTACAAAAAAAAAAAAAAAAATGCTTGCTAATTAATTCTGCTCTGGAATGTAAGCCTTAATTAGTATATGCACTATGAAAATAACATATTATTTGTCCAGTTATAGAATTTAAAAAAATTTTGGCATAATAGCTGTTCATCTATTTTACTATACCTTTAAAAAGTTGTTTTAACTTAAAAAATAGTCATACTGCCAAAATAATATTGAGTTTCATTTTCTTTCTTTTTTTTTTTGGTATAATTTCTGTGTTTTGCTATGTAACATATCTGGAAATTATTCTCGTCTGATTTCCTTTATCATTTTTTTTTCAACGTTTATTTATTTTTGGAACAGAGAGAGACAGAGCATGAACGGGGGAGGGGCAGAGAGAGAGGGAGACACAGAATCGGAAACAGGCTCCAGGCTCTGAGCCATCAGCCCAGAGCCTGACGCGGGGCTCGAACTCACGGACCGCGAGATCGTGACCTGGCTGAAGTCGGACGCTTAACCGACTGCGCCACCCAGGCGCCCCTCCTTTATCATTTTTATAAAAAACTTGCAAGCTTATACATAAGTGGAATTGCAAATATGGACATACAATAACATTGTTCAAGGAGAAATTATTTTTGGTTACTTACTTCCAACACAATTGCTGATATATTCCTCATTGCTATACTATATACAAATAAATGCCAGAATATTCAAAATTCTAAATAAAACATAGAAAAAATGGAAGTATTAATTTATACAAAAAGCTGTTTTAGCATCTCAAATTTTACTTTTCCCCATAAGTTGATTTCTGATTATGAAAAAAAAAATTGGAAAATTTATTTATGTGAAACTTCTGGCCTAATAATACAATAAATTATATAAAACATTTCTAAGTTTATTTCCAAGAAAAAAGTGCCCAGTACCACTGTTTCTGTCTTGCTCCCCCAAAAAAGGACAAAATAAAAATATAAGTCAATCAGTTCTAAAGTTCTTAACAACTGTTTATCATTAATTGTGACAAACATGAATGATGGAAAGTGACTAAGGAACACATTTATCTACACGATTCAGAGAGTGACATCAGTCTTGCAGTACCCACTTAACATGAAAGAAAAGATGACACAGTTCTTAAGTTCAGAAAACTTCAGCAAGATACAACCACATATTTAGTTTAAGTCACCCTTGGTATTAGAAATTAATTATTTTTTGGTTTTTGGTCCCACAGCCAAAGTGGAGAAATTCTGAGCAGAACATCACTTCCGAAGGTGGACAACAGGTGGATTTCAACCTCTACTATAACTTTCTAAGTCACAGCAATCATTATACGCTCCCATCTAGAAAATCTCTGACAGAAGAGTTTATTCAATAATCAGCAGGTTATAAGAATGTTATTTAATTCAGAGAAATCAGATTGTAATACATTTTTAAAGTCAACTCCCATTTTTCAGAACCTATCTATATTAATAGGAATAGAAGGATTTCAACCAGGGGATGATCTTTCTTGCTGGTGATTATGTCTTCCTCTTAAAACATTTTTCATTGTCTTCTGAACTCTGAAGTTTTGAGTGAATTTCTCATTCCAGCCCTTGGACCTCAAAACCATGTTGACACGTGCTCGTGTTTACCTATATTTAATTTTTAAAGCACCTTTAACTTATTTTAATGCATTACATTTTTCTTAATGATGTTTAAGAGGTGAAAAATGGAATACACTTAGGTAACAAAAATATTGAAGGAATTATTAACTAACATTTGTAAGAATGGTCTACATTCTAAGTTAATAAAAAATATTCATAGAAATTACCTTTTAAACAAGACAGTTACTTCTCAGGGAATATATTTACATATTGCAACAAAGCAAGCATGTAGTTACCAAAAAAAGTTTACCTTTTCTGACACCTCAGTTCAGAAATTGCACTAGAAGTGGCCGATCAGAAATCTGGAGTGGCTCTCCTGGTGGATGCGGATAATTTAAGCCGTAACCCAGAAGGAGAAACCTCAGCTGTGTGGTTGTTCAGGCAGGTGTTCTCCCCTCCCCCACGGGATTGCCAAGCTCCCCGCCTTTCAAGTTAATTCTCTTGCCTGGTGACTTCCATTCCCATTCCAGAAGCACTGTCCTCTTTTTCACTACAGTGCTGACAGACTTTCTTTTCACTTCTGCTAATTGCACACACTGCCTCTGCAGGTTGTTTGTATTGGTAAGTTCTTAGTTTCTGTTTCAGTTTCACTGTGGTCTGACAGACTCAATGCTAGGAAATTATGAAATTCATCCAGATCAGAGTAAAAGCCAAAGAGCACCTCAGACCCCTCACCTACTTGTTATTCTCACCCCTGGAAACATCAGGTACACAAACTAAATATGAGTCCAACCCCTCTGTTTCTTTTACTCAGAAATCCTACACATCTTAGTCTCATGGTTTCGCTCTGAAATAAATAACTTGCAATAAGGTCAAATTCCTGGGCCTGGCAGATCAAAGATCAACTTTATTCTCCAGCAAATTTGAAAATCAAAAGATTTCAGAAAGAGATTTTAGCCCCCCCCCCATTCACAATAAACCTTTGTAACTATTTTAAGGAACATATCATGACAATGAATTACTAAAATCTGAAAGTCACTTAGATATTTGCTCAACTTTTAAGCCTCTGCACAAAATATTATTATCATAATCAGAACAGTGTTTAAAGGTCTTTCCACTGAGGTTAGTCAAATATTGGAAGAAAAACACTTTTATAAGCTTCACCTGGGAGTCGATGTTAGCATATGCTTAAAAAATGCCCTGTGACCTAATGGAAAATGAACCATACATGAATATATAAACAGGCAAAAGAATTTGACACCCTGAATGTAAGTGCCATGAGGCGACAAGGCACTCCATAATGAAATACATGTTCAGCTTGGGACAGAGTTTCAAATTAAAAAGACAACATCGTTGCTTATTCCAAATATCAATTCACAGCTAAAGCCAACTCAGGAGGAACAGACATGTGACACCGCATGGCTCCAAGAGGAAACAACAGCGTGCCGCTGAACCCGAGGCAGTTGGGTAGTTTGGTCACATTGGGTTTATTCTGTCTACTTCCTTCTAGGAAGCTTAGAGGTTGACCAATGAGGTCCACTGTTGATTCTTATGGCACCACCCTCCCCTCCTTCTCGTTTGTGGCTTAGAACTTACCCACACCCCAAGTTCTTGGGTGTCCTCGTTGTTACAGCCATAGTAGTCTGGGGTTCTGTCCAACTCCTGCATGTGTCCGTGTACTCTTACGCTCTTATCCGCATGACAAGACGGGCAGAGAGCTGCATTACCCATCTCACTCCTACAGTTCCTGCCGTCCCTGGGCCCGTGCTTGCCCTCTGTGCTCTGTCCAGGGCTCCCTGGGGGACACTAATGCGGACAATTCATCCAGACGATCTTTGGCTCCTCCGCTCAAGTCCCCTAAACGCCCCTCACCAGTTCTCCCCATCTGCTGGCTGGCTTGCTGGTGTGAGAGAGAACTCAAAACCCCAGCAACTGCAGGCTGCATTCGGTGACCATTTCCAATTCAGGCTCTGCCAGTCTATTTTTACACCTACCAGGCCAGCTATGCATGTCAATGGAGTGAGGGGGGTGAGGCCAAGAGAGAGCAGGGGAGGGGGCGGTGTTGTTTTGTTTTTCACCATGTGAGCAGCCTGCTCTACACATGGACTTAAGTTCCTGCTGTGTAAAATGTCTCTACATATGAGAATTTTTGCATTACTCAGTGAATGCCTCTGAATCCCTTGATTTTCACCCTCCGTCTTTCTACTTACACAGAACACCAAATCTGCTAATGAGTCCGCTTCACCCACAGAATAGATAGAAATTATTTTTGTAATTGTTTAAACCAAGAGGCGAGCACTCAGCTAACATACATCGTCTTTCTCATGATCTTTTACAGAAAATAACCGGTTGTCCTTGCAGCATTTAAAATTCATCGGAAACACAGCAATCAAAATGGGTCATTTTACCTTGGTCTGGATGTTTTGAACTTTACAAAGTATCTACAGTTTTCCGTTATTCATGACTGTGCTACGGTAGAGCAAACATTTTGCTTTACGTACAAGTTTAAGTTTTAATATTCTGAAAATGTTTCCTCCAGCTTTATAAAGGAATAATTGAGAATGCCTTTTAAAAACATACATACTATCTTTGAAACCACATTACAGATCTTTGAAAGAAATTGTTTCCCACGGAGATGAGAGCACAGTAGATTTATGACGCCAATTGTGACATACATCAAGACTTTGTTATTGACTATTATTGATGAAACTTTATTCCTCCCCTTACCCCCCATTAGGGTTTTCTCTAAAACTTTATATATGTCATTGCTTTACTATTAGTCCTATCCTTGTTATTTGCTTTCTTTTCTCATATCTTCTAAACAGGTTTTAAACTACTCAATGGCAGGATAAAGATTTAGATGTTTGTTATCACCCATCCACATTATGTATTAAATAATGTTAAAGAAATCTACTGAATTGAAAGCAATCATTTGGGGAACACAGGATGTGGAAGATATTTAGACATCAACCACATTTCATTTGATAGGATAAAATTCACCTTTCTGATTTGCCATTTTCTAAAAACTAAAAATGCCCGTCACTATTATTATTTATTTAAATTAAAAACAGCATTCCTCAAACAGTCTATCACTCTATATTGCTGTCCAAAGCCCTAACAAACTCAAATCCAAGAATGGTATTTTTGGATTGTTGATTCTTACAGCCCCATGCTGGTTTGTTTGTTTTACCAATCCTCTTTGAATAGCTCTTTATCCCAGAGCTTAAGAACCTGGTGTATACTATTTACTATAAGGATCCTACCCTTACATTCCAATTTCTGAGAGGCACTGACAGTATTCAGTGAAATTATTTTTATCTTTCAGCTACAGATGATAGCATATTTTAAAAGTTTTTTTTTTTTTAAATATTGACTGAACCAATAATATTATGATACAAATGGAGGGGGCATATTTTCTCCATTCATGTTAAAGACAAGCATAACCCAAACATTTTAAATGATAAAGGTTTAATGGGGTTCAAGGAGTGCACTTGCTGGGATCAGCACCGAATGATGTATGGAAGTGTTGAATCAGTATATTGTACACCTGAAACTAACATTATGCTCTATGTTAACTAACTGGAATTTAGATAACAACTTAAGAAAAGGGGGGGGGGGGATGTGACAGGTGTAGGTGAAAGTATTCATAAAGATGAAGCTTCAGTATCAGTAACAAGAACAGACTGGTAGCTGAGATGTACCAGGCAAAACCTTTTGTGTTGCTCATGTTATTTTTATACAAAGTAATGATTTATCACAATACAGTAATTCCTCACTAAATGCCACACATACTTGAACAGTGTACTGTAGAAATTAAATAAGAAATGATGTTTAATCATGTGTTTAGCAACTCTCCTAAAAGGATGGGTTTTAAAATTTCCTATCTTCTCTAAGGTGCTGAGAGCCTTACAGGGCCTTACAAAGTCTTAAAACAGGTGCTTCTTCTTGAATATACATGAACGATCTTATTCAGATTATGAACCAAGATTTCGCTAGCTGTTAAAAGAGGTACAGTTTTTTTTTTCTCTCTTTCAGAATCAGTTGGTCGAGTGTTTTTAAAACCTAAAAATTTAATATTCAACAGTCTTTTAATAGAGATCATGCAACTTAAAACCTAGAGGCAAATCCTAAAAATTCTCTCTAGCCTCATTCCTTCATTCTAGAGCTTAGATCTGAATCCCTGTACTTACACATGTGAGAGGAATATTTAACCACTCCAGCTTAGGGAAATATGTCCCTAGGTGCTTGATAAATAATTTTGTAGTGCTTTAACAGCATGAATCATTTCCTGGAATCTTTCCGTCTTGTTAATACATTACCCATTCTACCACTATGCCCTCAAGTGGCTTCTGCCTCAGCCAAGCATACATGCCCCTTTCTCCACCAGTCCCTGTTCATCGTCTCTTTCAAAGCACATCTTACAATCACTTTTTCCTACAAGTCTTAATTACACTTATATTAGTCCCTTAATTTGTTCTATCTTTTTTAATGAAGGTGGGACTACCATCAGCTATTTGCTTTTTTTACAGAATATGCCTTGTCTCTCTCCTTGACCTCACCGATGTAAAATGCACACGGCAGTATTAAATGCTTGTTAAGTAAATGAATAAAAGGCAGCCACCGATAGGAGGGCAATTGATTTTTTCAATATTTAACTGCACTGTGCTAACCTTCTTTTTACACTTCAATGGTAACAGATTTAATAATTTTAAACTTTTTTTTTAATTTTTTTTCAACCTTTATTTATTTTTGGGACAGAGAGAGACAGAGTATGAACGGGGGATGGGCAGAGAGAGAGGGAGACACAGAATCGGAAACAGGCTCCAGGCTCCGAGCCATCAGCCCAGAGCCTGACGCGGGGCTCGAACTCACAGACCGCGAGATCGTGACCTGGCTGAAGTCGGACGCTTAACCGACTGCGCCACCCAGGCGCCCCCAATTTTAAACATTTTTAAGTGTGACAAATCTTTGATTTCATTTCCACATTTACAATAAACACTCTGATTAGCCTTTAAAAAATATTAACATTGTTTAGGGTAAATTTTCCTAGAAAATAATTTGTAGTGTTTTGTTTCAAAAGAAAAAAAAATGTTGTAAAGTATACTAAGAACATAAACCAGAAAAGAAACATGTTAACAACTCTTACAAAATAATTTTTCTAAACATCTACCAATTAGTTTTCTACCCTTCTCTCTTTCCTTCATCCCAGGGAAATCTTCCCATCCTTTCCCCAACAGAAAAATGTTCTGCTTGCTGAATAGAATAACACCTACCCTCCTTATCATTAGGGATCCAAGGTGGCAACAAAGTCCCACTACTAAAGTTTAGTGCCTAAACGAGTATGGGAAAAGGAAAGGCAAATATAAACTGCTGGTGCCCCTGTGATTGCTAAAATTTTCCATTTTCTGGCCAAACAGACTTCATTATTTTTTTTTTTAAATTACTTAATGTTTTTGTGGGGGGGGGGTGGGAATCAGAGCACAAGCGGGGGATGGGCACAGAGAGAGGGAGACACAGAATGCAAAGCAGGCTCCAGGGTCTGAGCTACCGGCACAGAGCCCGACGCTGGGCCCGAACCCATGAGCCGCGAGATCATGACCTGAGACGAAGTCGGTGCTTAACTGATGGCCACCCAGACGCCCCTGGCCAAACAGATTTAAATTATCAATCTGGAAGCTATCATAGTGTGAAAAATAGAACTTTCAAATGAACAACTTCATACTACTCGTGATTACCCCAGACTTTGCCCATGGTGTTTTCTACGTAACCAAAAACAAGGGTGAGAGGAGTTTGCAGAAGAGAGCATTATTTTAGAAGTTAAAACACTGCTAGTTCCATTTCCTAGTGGCAAACTAAGATTGGCTGCTGGGCAGACTTGTCACAAAACCTTGATGAGGTGACAACCCATATACCTAACATTTTGCCAATCAGAAGGCAAAGTTAGCAAATACTGTGTACTACCCATGCCTTACTAATGTACCCGTAGACTGTTGGGATCTCTGTGGACATCTGACAAGGGATATGCTTTCTGCCAGGGCAGAACAATGTCACCACTGTTTCTCAAAAATGCTTCAAAGTCATTAGGGCAAATTACTCAGAAAGCAAATATTTGCATGTTTGGCCACACTTAGAGCAGGATACTTGCATTTGGTACATGATTTAGAAAGTGAAATTCAAAGCCCCCATGACGTGACATAGTTTCAATATCCTTCTTAAATTTCCAGGGACTTTTACTGTTATTATTTCATCTGTATTGCTGTTTCAAATCCATCAGGAGAAAAGCAATTAAGGACCGAGAACAAAAGCCAGCTTCTCAACTGCAATCTTCTGAAAGTAGCTGTTAAAGTCCCTATGACAGCAAAGCAGAAAACCATCCACTGCAGTTCTATAAAGTTCACCTTTTAAATATGAAGCAGCGATTATAGAATTATCAGAAAACTAACCCCTTGGAGAAGAAATAACTTTATCAGTTCTCGAATTTAACCTAAAGAGTTAGATCACAGCTCCTGCAGAGGAATGAAAAGACCTCTTAGCTAGGAAAAACTAATCCCAGATTTTGGTTCGATCACTAATTTCCCTGCATGGATTTGTGTAACCTTTATCAAATCTGAGCTTTAGTTTTCTTTTTTAAAATGAGGAGGTCAGACTCCATCCCTTCCAGCTCTGGAGTTCTTCAGTTCCATGCAACCTTACTTGTTTACATTTGAAAATACATCTAACAAGAGGGGAGTTGACGCTGCCCATCTCTTTAGTTAGCTGGCATGAGAGAGAAAGATAAGAACAACTCAGTATCTTGCATCACAGGTCCCTGGTTCTACGAGCTATCTGCATTCAGTGGCATTTCCATGGGACACTCACAAGGGAAGCTGAAAGGACCATTGTGTGAAACACGACAAACTGTTGGTATCTAGGAGCTCTTTTGCAAGGTGAAGACCCTTTTGCTCTTGCTCCATCTTCCCTGAAAATTAGCTCCAATGAAAAACGGGAAACATTTTGGACACCTCACCCTGCCGGTTTTCTACATCTCACAAGAGTAAAACAGCTTTCACCTGGAAATGGTCTCAGTCTGGAAAACTGATGTTGTAGGACAGCTTTATAGGATTTTGTAGCACAATGTTTTTGCAAATCAGCTGCATAAAATAGAAAGGATTTTATTCTCCCTCATATATGTCAATTGATTTGTTCTTAAAGGGCAAGTGCTATCAATATTAAAAATACTGAAAAACGTATCTTGCCAGGAGTCTTGGAAGTAGCAAATCCGAAAGAATGTTTCACTCAGAATTATGGAATTTAATTTTTTCTCTCTTCCAAGTGGTAAGGGTTATGCAAGGATGTGTATCACAGAAATGAAAAAAGCAAAGTGCAGTCTCTTAATCTAAACTATCATTCCAGCATAAAAGTCCTAACATGATAGTTACCACTTTGATTGCATTTTGCAGATCATTAGTATGTAAGAGTTATCCTGAATTTAGAAAACTGTTCAGATTACAATCCACCTCCCCCGGTTCTCCCCACCAACAGCTTTTTCCTTTTTTAAACCATGCTAGCTGTAATTCAAAACTGATTGTTTTGGTCAAATGTATTCATCTGATTAAACTAATATTTCATTACTCCTATTGTGTGCAGAATTCTCCATGTCCAATCACGTGAAACCAGGGACAAATTCCCCTAACTTTGGGAATCACTGACCTGTGGAAATAAAACTAGAACATTCCGTGCAACACAGGAGACAGCACGTTATTTTCTCCTCTGTTTGGGTGCATTCAATATAATTTCTTTAGCTAAAAGTTAAACATGTAACTATTTTTACCAGTTGGATCTGTTATATAATTGATCAATCAGGAAAACTGTTGCATAATTTATAGATCTACACAGATTCTCCATATTAACATGTGGCATAACTTTTCTAATTGAGGTCAGGATAAATGAGTTTTACTGTTTATGCTGTCCACAAATTAATCAAAATGAATATTGCCAAGCTATTTATGTGCCCACAAACATCAATTAACCAATTTAATTTTACATTCCTCCCAGCTATTATTTTCATTCCAAACTGCTGCCTCTTGACTCCTAGTACATAAAGGAGGACATTCTTTAGTAAACAGTGCTAACAACTTGAGAAGTTTTCTAAAGGCTACTCCACACAATGCCTGGCACAAAGTGGGCACTCAATAAGTGTCGGTAACTGACATTAAAGACACTATGAGCCAAGAAGTGTAGGGTGTCCAAAGCAAGCCTAAAGGGCCACGTGACTAGTTTGTGACGTGCTGTCATATTGGACAGCATTTTGAAACACAACATAAAACAATTTAGCCATTGTGCACTCCTACTTTTTCTGAAGAAAAATACATATTCACATAATACTCAGAAAATGGATAACTACTAACGCAGGGGCTCTCCCAAGGCTTTATTTGTAGAAAGAGTCAAGGATGAAAATAAAAAAGCAGGAAGGGGGCTCCACTGCAATCAGGCTTTAATAGTTACTTTCTGAAACCTACGTCAGTATTTTAGTTTATTAACATTTCTTGTAAGTTTCCATCTGTAAACTAGGGAGGCAGTGGATAGAGGTAATCTGAAAAGGACTCTGTTAAGGGGATTTTAAGATGAATGAATGGTGCACAGCACAAGTGTTGATCACTGAATGGGGTAAAGTCTAGTGCCTAGAGGAACAAAGTTCTTAGAGGATGGAACTCTTCACAAGCTGACCGGTTATGCTCTATGTGATGCATGCCACAGTTGTCTAGACCTATCTATGAAAATGGTCTCTCACATGCCATGGTAGTTAGACACCATGCTTGATCATTAATTAGAACAAGATAAACGGGAGTGCTATCCTAACAAGAATTTATAATCAACCTCTCCAAATAATGTCTTACTATTGTTAAGTATATAAGAAACCCCACCACTAAGCTCAAATAAATGTTCCATGGCTGAGATTAGCAAATAAAAGTTCATTTATCCTTTCCATATCTCTCAAGTCTCATTTCACTTACTATATGGACAGTTTTCCTTTGATGGTTCACAGGCATTATTTTACATACACATATTCTCAGTTAGAGAACCCTAGAGGTTCTAGAGAAATAGCAACTTTTCATAAATTTTTTGGGTTATGACATGCAATATGAAGGCTTAAATGTTTTGATACATTTGCCATTACTGAAAAAGTCTCTTCAATTTAAAGCAGAGCCCAATTCAATGTAATCATACACTCAAATGTTTTAATCTATTTCTCTCAAAGTATTTTAAAATAGTAATTTCCCAACAAAATAAATGCACATGCACACGCAAACACACACACACACACACACACACACACACACACACACGTGCACATACACTCTTTGAAATTAGACAGGAGACATAGACATTTAAAATACACTGCCAGGCTATAGCCAGGAACTGATCAATTAAGAACAAACTCAAGTTCAAACTAAATTTTTAATATTAGTTCAAACTGGAGCAGACTTAAGTATTTATCAAAATTACCAATTAAACCTGACTTGTTATGAGGATGGTAACTGATTTCCTTATACTATACATTAAAATACTAAGTCAAGAAGTTTCAGTGATTATAAAATACATTATTAATTTTTTAAAATTACATGTTGAGTATGCATTTAATCAAGAATTAAATTAACAATTACAGAATGATTGACTAAATTCAATTTATTTCAAAGGCTGAGAAAACTTAGAGCACCAAAAAGAATCTGAATTTCATTGTCCAACTGATATTTAATTTGGGTTCTATTTCAAGATCTCTCTTGAGCAAACTTATTCCATGTACCTTAAAGTATAAATAATAGTTTATAATCCTTTACCTACTATTCATACTAGAATAAATATCTTGATTATATATCATTTGTTCCCCTGGATAATGGGAAATTTTGGGGTAAAGTTTTTAATTATATCCTATTTTTTTTTTGGAAGAGAGAATAATTTTATAGGCAATCAAAACCCTGGGAAAACTAAAAATAAAAATATTATAAAATCAATATCATTAATTCAATTCTCCTAAAACTGTGCCATTGTGGTCTTATGTCCTCTGAGCTACAATGTTGTTGGCCATATGTCGTTAAGGAACAAACACTGGGCAGAGCACTGCCAGTCACCAATCTGAACTTTAGTATTCCAATCTGTATAATAATGAGCTACAGCAAATAGACTCTTCCGCTAATATTTGTATGTGTTAAATCTTTAGAGTCATAAGTTTATAAATCATCCTATGAGGTCAGCATATAATTTACCTACTCTTCAGGACAATAAGAAAGAAATAAAAGAGGGAAGAAGGGAGGGAGGGAAGGAAGGAAGGAAGGAAAGATTGTAAATATAAGAAAATGCAGATCTGTCTCTCAAACCTAAGAAGAGTTTTTGCTTTAAGAGTACTTATTAAAAATATTTCTTTTTTTAAAAATTTTTTTTCAACGTTTTTTATTTATTTTTGGGACAGAGAGAGACAGAGCATGAACGGGGGAGGGGCAGAGAGAGAGGGAGACACAGAATCGGAAACATGCTCCAGGCTCTGAGCTGTCAGCCCAGAGCCTGACGCGGGGCTCGAACTCACAGACCGCGAGATCGTGACCTGGCTGAAGTCGGACGCTTAACCGACTGCGCCACCCAGGCGCCCCAAAAATATTTCTAATAAAAATGTTTTTCCTTTCTATTAGCTCTTTAGAGCTAGTATTTAAATATTCTCAGGGCTTTCCTAGGTCAATAAAGAATCTCTCCCCTAAGTATGTGTTCTCCTCAAACCTGTTCCTGGCCCTGCCTCCTCTGGCTCAACTGACCAGCACCCGATACTCTCTGCTGCTCAGGCTAGAAATGTTGATGTTTTTGACATTCCTTTTCCCATACATTTAGGTCTAAAGAGTCTGCATTTTTCCATCTCTTAGTCACTATTTTAGGTCAGGAATTCATCATTTCCTGACTGAATTACTAGAACTCTCCCCTGAATATTTTCCTGCTTCTGGCCTTGCTCTATTCCAAATCCATTTCCCACACAATAGCTGGAGTGAGCTTTCTGAAGCTCACAGCTGTTCAGGGCACTTCCTATAATTTCCACGATAAAAGACAAAACCTTGAATGTGCTCTACAGAGTCCTGAATGATGTGGCCTGCTCCCCTATCTTATCTTTGCCTTTTCTCTTGTAATTTCTTTTGGACTTTTATAAACAAGGAATCCTCCACGCATATCACCTCCCTCCCTCCCACTGTATTTACAAGACTTCTCTTGGAACCCTCCCTGCCTGGCCAACAGAAGACTGAGGGCCTGTTGTGAACACAGAGTCATCACAGCGATAGCTACCCTGCACTGTAATCATCTTTTTACATGCTTGTCTTCCTCACTAGACTATGAGCTCATGGTGGACAGACACTATATTTTATTTGTCTGTTTGTTCCTAGGACTTCTGACAATGTCTCTAATAGAGCAGACACTCATAATTGATTACTAAATACATAAACAATAAAAAAATCTTTCTTGACACATTTAAAATACAATTGGTTTTCACAAACATTCATTTCATTTATCCCATAAATATTTATTTGGCACTCTATGCCAGGCTGGAACATGTCATTTAAATAAAAAGAGGCAAATGGGCAGTATTTCTGATGTACACATACATTCTTCAGTAAATCTCTGGGAATGGCAATCTGTAGCAATCTATTCAATTGCCAGTAAATGCTCCTTTGTTTGTTCGCATTACCATTCTGTCAGCTCTTGTTAGATTATTTTTTCAGATGTTTGATTTTGTCATGAAGTGGTCGAGGCACTGAACCTACTGGTAATCATCTGAATATAAGCAGGAATGAAAAGAGGAACAATTATGCAAATGGCTATAAGAGCAATAGTGGCCACAAACCAGAAGATGGTTTATTAAGTAAGGATAAGACTATTAATCACACTGGATATTCCAGCCATGCCTAAAGCCTATGCAGAGTAATCACTGTTGATGCCAGAGAAACACTCCAGTTGTTCTCTAGAGGCACAAATAGATTACTCTTACAATGAATGTCTATCACACACACATACACACCGCCCCCCTCCCCCCGATTACTCCATGGCTTGGCCATCGTGGGCCTCTAAGGTATTATATGCCCTGGAAACCCCTATTCATCCCATTCTTTCCACCCATAGAGTTGCTCTGTGTTATCTCATTCTTTTTTATTGAGGATGATGGGTTATCCATAGATCCCTGCCCTTACAGTCACAACTAATCCTCTGCACAGACCTCACTTCTTTTTGGCCATGACCTTCTCTGACATTGCTTCTTACCTATGACACTCAATTCTTTCTCCTTCTCTCCACTGTTTCTCTTTATTTATTCATATATACCTTTCCTTCTAACATGTTTTGCTTTCAACACAAACACTAACCTCTGTAGACAACAACCAATAATATAACAAATTCATAGCAAAATACCTTACAGTTATCAGCCTATAGCAAGTAGTCATAGAAAAGACATGCGTTTCCTACTTTTGTTCATGATAAACAACCAATTCAAGGGGGCAGGTGGAACTCCCCAATTTTTCCACTGTTAGATATCAGTAATTTAGATGTATGTTAACTGCAATAAAGGCGCATCTTGAAGAAAGGAGCACCATAAAAATTTAAAATCTTGACTTCTTTTTTATGACATTCTAATGTTTACAATTAGAATTTCCAGGGGCACCTGGGTATCTCAGTCAGTTAAGCATCTAACTCTTATTTTTGGCTCAGGTCATGATCTCACGGTTCATGGAAATCAATTTAAGCCCCTCCCCACGTCAGGCTCTGCACTGACAGTGTGGAGCCTGCTTGGGATTTTCTCTCTCTCCTTCTCTGTCTGCCCATCTCCTACTCTCCCTCTCTAAAAATAAACGTACAAACATTAAAAAAATAAAAATAAACAAAGTAAGGATTCCCAGCTTCTAAATCCCTAAGGCAATAACATTTATTTCTGACTTCATATTTTGATAATTCATTAAACTTTATGGCAAGATTCTACCCAAATTTTGTCAAATTTTACTAAACACATAGGTCATGTTATATTTGGTTGATCAAGAAGTATGTCACGACAACTTAATTTTATACTAAATTCTTCCCAAAAAAGAATCATCAATAAGAGTGAAAGTAGCTTCCATTAACCACTGACATTTTAAAATGTCAATTTTACTGAAATATGTTGTTTCTATTTTGGTAACATTCAATTTTAGCTGCTTTGGGGAAAAACGTTAAAAATGATCTCTGATAAGGTATTACTTTCTCTTTGTTTTATAATCTGATACGGTTCAGTTTATTAATATCCCACACTAACATAATGGAAGATGGCTCTTTCTATGTTATAAAGGTATCATACAGACCCCTGATCTCATTGTTCAGCAGAGCAGAAATGGCATTTAAAGCTCTTTATGTGCTATGTTTTGTCTCTGTAGCCAATAGTACCTCAGTAGTCTTCCTTGTCCAGTTTGCTATATATTTATGTCCTTGGGTTCTTTCCGTAGTCCAGTGAAAAAAATTAACTTTCAGGAAATTTTAGACCTTCCTCTGCAGTTTGATAAACAGACTTCATATTAACCATTTGAATTTTGGATCTGTGAAACTGACTTCATCTGTCCCCCACTCTTCTAAGAGATTCCTGTTGAAAACATCTAGGACTTAGACATCTTCGTTGATACTATTTTGATTGTTAGAGATACAGGTATTACAGATGGTTTGAGTACTTGATAGTTCTAACCATTCTGTCCTGCTTCTTTGCATTTCTTATCATTAAAGACCTTTTTGTTATATAAACCACATTACAACTCTTAAGAGGCTCTCCCTATCCAGTTTGCTTTGTTCCTTGATATGTCAGAAAAATTTTTATTTATCTTAGTGACACAGGATCCCATCTTTGATCATAGTCTGCTGGGCCCAGTGTCTGCAGCTAGATCTATTCTAAAGCCAGATCCCAAAAGCCCTCATGGGCCGAGTCTGGTTGAGACACGACTACCATACCTCACGATATACTTGCAAAGTACAACGCTGCTCTGTGGAATGATTCTATACTTTACATTTCAATACTGTTTAACTTACAAAATTTGTTTTCAATTTCACATACTTATGAAAAGGATCCATCCCTTTGATAAAGCTTGTTAAAATGATCAATCCCTGAAGTACATTTGAGTACCTACTATAGTAAAACTACAACACTGTAACTTCAATTTATTGAAAACTCAGAGGAAAAAAGAGCAGAGAGAGATAAAACACATATAAAAGTAAACCTTTGAGAAACATAGATATATTTGTATACACATGCACATGTACACATGTACATACACATCATACCTTAAGAACAACGGAATTCCAACCATAGATGTTCTCAAATAAGAACCTACTTTGAAATGAGTTAATTAGGAAAAAAAAAACTCTAATCAAGTTGTATCAGAGTTTAGGGTCTGATAGTTTTGACATTTCAGGATAGTATTCTATTTTTTCTTTTATATGGTAGAGACATTTTCCTAGTCAACTTTGTTACTCTGTTAGGTCAAATTCTTGACCTTATTTACTCCATGGCATTCAATGATACTTGAGCTCAAAGAGGAAAGAGAAGGGAAAAAAAGAAAAAGCCTTTGAACCCTTAAAGTTTTTGTCTATACATTCCACTCTTGTATCTTGCCCGGATGTGTTTTTATCCCTGAATCGTCCATGAAAATGCATGTGGTTTCACACAGAGAAAAACTGCTCCTTTAGGATATGTGGAATCACAGAGATCCCATTTAACTCCACTGTGCTTTAGTGTGCAGGACTGTTAGAAGGTTTTAAAGTCAGTTACGATATACTGTTTGTTGTAACCGAAGTGTCTTTGGTGGCGTGCTCTACATACAGGTTTGTCTCCGCTTGAGAGTCTGGAAACTAACCTGACGTGGGCACAACCACGTACCCAGCCTTTAACGTCTAAATGAGCACCACACTTCAATTCCTTGTGTTTTAGTCCCTTTGGATTACAATGACATGCATGCCTTTTAGCAGCTTTCAAATGGGAGAAACCTATATATATCAGAGGAGGGGTCCTTCAAAAGTTTTATAAATCAATGGAACACTGATACATCTTAGAAAGAATGGAACCTAGATTTCAGCAATGTAACTTATATCTAGATAACCTATGTACTTGAGTCACTGGCCTGTAGGCACCTCATCCCAGCAGCTTGAGTGACATTCATCAAAACAAAGCAGGAAGAGAATAAGGAAAGTTCCGGAGTTTAGCCCTGCTTTAGGGCAGCTAAACATGCCAATAATATGTACTGAGTGTGAACAAGAATCAAGGTTAGGAGAGAAACAGTGCAAATAGGTTATTGAGAGGGTCATGACAGCTTGATGTGGTAGATTTCATGTACTCCAGAGGAACGTTTCAAGTCCCACAAAGGTGAGAAAATTTGTATTGAAAATAGTAAAGTTAATAGTTTATAAGACAATTAAAAGGGTGTTTAGTAGTTTTTAAACATTAGTGTGACTTTAAGATGGAAACACAGGGAATTAACATTTAAATATTACTTGTACCAAAGAAGATGAAAAATATTTCTCCAGGGGCACCTGGGTGGCTCGGTCAGTTAAGTGTCTGACTCTCACTTCGGCTCAGGTCATGATCTCACGGTTTGTGAGTTCCGGCACTGCATCAGGCTCTGTGCTGACAGCTCAGAGCCTGCTTGGGATTCTCTCTCTCTACCTCTCTCTCTGCTCCTCCCCCATTCACTCTGTCTCAGTCTCTCACAAAATAAATAAATAAATTTAAATTTTTTTTAATTAAAAAATACATTTCAGAAAAATTTTTGTCCCCTCTTTTGTAATGTCTTGAATTTCCTTGTTAATATATGTGACTGAGAATAGTTGATCACAAAATGTTAAAAGCTCTGGTTATGTTTCATTCTGTAATATGTGCTCATGCTTGATACAATCTCCAACTTACCCAAATAACCTTGTCCTCTGGGTTTGATTCAGAACACTAACCTATGACAAATTTGAGTTTAGGACACAAAAATAGTAATTTGATGTTTATTTTATTTATTTATTTTTTATTTTAGAGAGAGAGAACACCAGCAGGGGAGAGGGGCAGAGGGAGAGAGAGAGAATCTCAAGCAGGCTCCATGCTCAGTGCAGAGTCTAATATAGGGCTCAATTCCATGACCTTGGGATCATGATGTGAGCTGAAATCAAGAGTCGGATGCTCACCCAATGTTTATAGCAACACTATCGACAATAGCCAAAGTATGGAAAGAGCCCAAATGTCCATCAATGGGTTAATGGATACAGAAGATGTGGTACACACACACACACACACACACACACACACACACACACGCACACACACCATAGAGTATTACTTGGCAATCAAAAAGAATGAAATCTTGCCATTTGCAGCTACATGGGTGGAACTAGAGGGTATTATGCTAAGTGACATTAGTCAGTCAGAGAAAGACAAATATCATATGACTTCACTCATATGAGGAGTTTAAGACACAGAACAGATGAACACAAGGGAAGGGAGGCAAAAATAATATAAAAATAGGGAGGGGGATAAAACATAAAAGACTCTTAAATATGGAAAACAAACAGAGGGTTACTGGAGGGGTTGTGAGAGGTGGAATGGGCTAAATTGGTAAGGGGCATTAAGGAATCTACCCCTGAAATCATTGTTGCACTATATGCTAACTGATGTCGATGTAAAGTAAAAAAAGAAAAAAAAAAAAAAGTGATTCAGGCCATTAATTAATAAAAATATCATATTATTTATCTGGATTTCATGGTATGTGGTATTTATTACTTTTAAAATGTGTAACTCATTGTGATTCTTTTTCTCATTATAAATAAATACTTTCGTAACTAAAAAGAAAAAAAAAGAGTCGGATGCTCGACCAACTGTGCCACCTAGGTGCCCCAATAATTCGATGTTTAGAATCAGTGCATATTTGCTGTGTCTAAGGCAATGTGACATGATATAAGAAGAAAATCAGTGCTCATTATGGGCAGAGCAAGCTGGTCAAATACTGTGACACCAGGGCATTAGGCTGCCCCAGGTAGGATATTATTCTCATCTCATGTATTAAAACTTCCAAGTACATAGGCTTAGAAAAAGAACCTAAAATCCTCCTAAGATAAACACATTTAGGTAAAGAGAACATGTATGTAACGTTAATAGAAGTACTTGTGTTTTCTCTGATCGGTGGTCAAGTGCTCTATAGTACTTAAAATATTTGCTCAACTTACAGTATCATTATACACTTGGTTATAACTAAGAATTTAGTGTCAAGAGGGAACCAACATTACATATCTAAATATTTTACCAAGCCCAATTAAGATAAGCAAGTGAATTACTAAAGGCAGAGAAAACAGAAGGAGAAATTTTATTGAGTTTGGCCATGCAGTAGCAAAGTTAATTAAAATGAGAAATGGAGTGCACTTTTCGAAGAGACCAGGGAGTGATTCATTAGTTGTGAGAATATTATCTGTATATGGAGAGCAGCGGCCTGCTCATGAAAATTATTAGAGAATCAAGTTTTGTAAATAAAAGAGAAAGTTAATTCTCATGGCCAAAGTGAAAAGGATAACTCAGTCATGCATTATCACCACTGCAATAGAAGCAGCACATCGCACAGATTCCCGTACAGACTCATGGTGTGTCAGTTACAAAAAAGAGGCAGACGGGGCACCTGGGTGGCTTGCTTAGTCAGTTGAGCGGCTGACTTCAACTCAGGTTATGATCTCCCTGTTCCTGAGTTCCAGCCCCACACTGGGCTCTCTGCTATCAGTGCAGAGCCTGCTTCAGATGGCCTGTCCCCGTCTTTCCCTGCCCTCCCCCACTGGTGCTCACTTGCTCTCAAAAATAAACATTAAAACAAAAAAAAAGAAGAAGCAGAGAAGTAAGATGATTATCTGAGTTACTCAAACGAAATAAAACGAAATCTTCCAGACTGGTAAGAAGATGAAAAGTGCTCAACAAATGTCAGTTGCCAATGTTATTATACACATTATGCATATAATATCACCAGTAAGTAAATAAATAAAAATACTTCTACCCATTACCAGAAAAACGATCTTTTAAACAACCATTTTACCCAGGAAGAATTCAGGAATAAAATGGAAAAATTAGAAAAGCACTGCATCAGTGCTGACATCAGCCATGTCAAGAGTGCCATGTTCAATATAAGCAGACGTGATTCGTAAAAACCAAGTGCAGCTATTTGGAAAAAAAAAAAACAACAACAATCATAAACAAAATACTATGCTGGTAATTTGGTTATATCATTCAATACTATCCAGAAGTTCTTTACATGTACCATTTCCTTAAATATTAATTGATGTAGGGGCACGTGGGTGGCTCAGTCAGTTAAGCATCTGACTTCTGCTCAGGTCATGATCTCATGGTATGTGAGTTCAAGCCCCGCATTGGGCTCTGTGCTAATAGCTCAGAGGCTGGAGCCGTCTTCGGATTCTGTTTTCCTCTCTCTCTGCCCCTCCCCCACTCATGCTGTCTCTCTCTCTCATAAATCAATAAACTTAAAAATAAAGAAAATATTAATTTATGTAAAAACCTGCAAAAGTATATTTAAAAAACAAAAATTTCTGTTTTGCATTTATAATTTCATTATGTCTTTAAAATAAATCATTAATAAATATCACCACAATTTCTTTTTCTGAATGTATCTGGGAGTTCAAGAGAGAGCAAAAGCTGTTCTAAACCCCACAAGGTAACTGTGTCTCTTAAATTCCTCCTTCTGTGATGCCTTAGACACAGTCAGCTAATTCTTACTGAATTCTATAGTTAAAAACAATTCACTATGGAACTTTTGATAGTTTGAACTATCAAATAGGCTAAACTGCTGACCTTTGTATTATTTATAATTTACATGATTTCCTACAAATGTGTTAAGTGGAATTCTACTAGAAGAAAAAGCTTTCCCTTCTTGCTTACTTATTTATTCATTTATTCAATTATTTATTTCTGGTAGTACGAACTCATAGGGATTTATTCTGTGAGTTATAATTCCTTACTTCCATTATTTATTTTGTTGCTCCAATTTCTCTATAGTCGGTCACTGGAAGCTCCTGCAAGTTGACATGTCCCATCACTTTTTGAACACTTCCTTACTTGAATCAGCCATTTGCCCAAAAGTTCTGGTTCCTTCCATTGGAAAATGGCATTTAGAAAAAATCTGGGCTACACATGCTCATTGCTACCGAGGCATCATTGCTGCCAGGGGCTCTCAGGGGACAGAGCACATTACACTGATGCTCACATGAACATTTTTAATCCTTTCAGTGGCAAGTATATTTCTTTTGCTCTTCCTGCATAAAAAGCAAGTAAATCTAGTAATATAATAATGAATAATATCATGTGCATAGTGATTTCAAAACATTGTTTCATTTTAGTCCTTACACCTCCTCTATGATATATATGTTGTTAATTATTAGAGTTAACTATTACTAACCCAGATTTACAGAAAAGCAAACCAATTTAAGGATCAGATTACCAGAATGTGGTAGAGCTATGCAGTACACTGACTCTACATTTTACAACTTCTTCCATTATACCAAATCAGAAAGATAGATAACATTTCTATTTTTTGGCCTTTCATATAAAAATTTCCTGCATTTAAATATGACAAAGATCATCTTGACAACATTTCAAATTAACCATGTATAAAGTAAGGTATTTTTATTTTCCCCCTGAATTTCACTTGAAATTTTTCTTTTCTGCCAATGACACCAGCACCTTTCAAATATCATTGAAATGTATATAATCTGTGGAGCCTGATGTGGGGCTCGATCCCACAACTCTGGGATCGTGACTTGAGCCGAAATCAAGAGCCAGATGCTCAACTGACTGAGCCGCCCAGGTGCCCCTGAAATATTTAATCTTAAGTCATGCTTATTCACCTCTCTTTTTTTCACTATTCCCACTTGGGTGCTAATATCCATCCTGTTTCCCTCTCCACTGATTTTTCCCGTGCAAATCTTCTAATCCAGGTCTGTTCATCCCTCTTAGATTACTTTACAGTCTCCTGGATGACCTCCATTTCCTCCCCCATAATCTTATATTATCGTACAACCTTCCATAGTTTCTTTTTTTTCCTCTTTCTTTCTTTCTTTCTTTCTTTCTTTCTTTCTTTCTTTCTTTCTTCCTCTTTTTCTTTTTTTCTTTTTTTCTTTATTGAGTTCAGTTACCTCTTCCTTGCCCTGAAGTCTCTCCTGTGTGGTCAGCATTATTTCCAAGTATTTACCAACTCCTACCCAACCCTGCCACTCTGGTCATGTCATGCCAGGCCCTTCATCAGCTCCTATGTGTGTCCTCTGAGATGCTCCCTCTGCTTAAGCCAAACTTGACTGTCTTCCTAAGGCCCAGCTTGAAATCCACAACTTCTATAAACATAAAAAAGGTGTAACACTTAAGCTAGCACTGTCCTCTACTTTTTCCCCATTGACATTAACCTTAAATACCTATCTAACAGAGAAATTTCTTGAGAAAAAATTTTTAAGTCAATCAAAATCTTGACCACTCTTAACTTAAAATTTATCTCATGGTAGTTATTTAATAATTCTTTGATCCAAAGAAGTGAAATATCCTGAATTATATTACATGTATTGTATATATCAAATTCACATTGAAAATAGGGAAGATGATTGATGGTACATGAAGCATGATCATTTTTTTTTAATCCAGCACAAGAAGGAAGAGAAACAAACAAGCATAATTTGAAAGAGCTTCTGGAGGGGTGCCTGGTTGGCTAAGCTGGTGGAACATGCAGTTCTTGATCTCAGGGTTGTGAGTTCGAGCCCCATGTTGGTGTAGAGATTACTTAAATAAATAAACTGAAAGAAAGAGAGAGAGAGAGAGAAAGAAAGAAAGAAAGAAAGAAAGAAAGAAAGAAAGAAAGAAAGAAAGAAAGAAAGAAAGAAAAGAAAGAGAAAAAGAAACAAAGAAAGAGAAAGAGAAAGAAAGAGAGAAAGAGAGAGAGAGAGAGAGAGAGAGAGAGAGAGAAAGAAAGAAAGAAAGAAAGAAAGAAAGAAAGGAAAGAAAGAGAAAAAGAAACAAAGAAAGAGAAAGAGAAAGAAAGAGAGAGAGAGAGAGAGAGAGAGAAAGAAAGAAAGAAAGAAAGAAAGAAAGAAAGAAAGAAAGAAAGAAAGAAAGAAAGAAAGAAAGAAAGAAAAAGAAAGAGAGGGAGAAAGAAAGAGATTCTGGTTGACTTTAAGTGTAAAATGCAATCAAAACTAGAAAGTATAATTATCTGAGCTTCCTGATTAATCAAGTTTTATAGAATTTTAAGGACCACTGGAGTGACTAAATTGTTTCATGAGCTCTTATACAACTTACTAGGGAATACGTAACCCAGAAGGATCTTGTAGGAAGGCTAATTGCAGTGACTAAAGTGAAATGCATCTCAGTTATCAAGCTTCCTTCGATGGCAAAATATTTCTGATACTAGCTTGTCACCAATTCTTCTTCTATCTTTCCAGTGTTGTTTTCTAGCATAAAAGCCAGAAGTTCTGAAATATTTCTTTTTGTGTTAAATGACTGAGTATGACTAGTTTATGTTATACCAAAGGCCCTTATCCAATTCGATAAAGTGTTTGTACTCAGAGAATTGGCATCTGCCACTTGGTCCTTTGTCATCTGCCTTCTCCCCAGTAAGGACAACTTGTGCTTACACAGATGTCTTTTTTTCTCCCCCCCACCCACACCCAGTCTTTGGTTCCTGTCCCTCGGAGCCCACACTGAAGCCCCATGTTTTGAAGGTGACCACCCTGAACAAAAGCTCCTCACTTCCTAAGTGACCTCTCTTCTCAAAGGAGTTACTGTTTCCAGGTAACCTGTTCCACTTACACTTTATTGGTTTCAGTTGTTTCAGGATGTGACATGGTTTAATTAAGCATTCTGGCCCAGTTTGAGGCAGGAACCATAAATAAGGAGGAAGTTTATACTCGTACTCCTGGAACAACTCAGGCAACGTCTTATTTTCACTGAGCTGGACAGTTGAATGGTTTGTGAGTTGCTAGGGTAGAAGTGTTTACAGTGGACTCTTGTTCATCATAGTGTCCTGCCGTTCAAAGATAGCTATTCTGGCTACTATTATATCTTTGTAAAATGATTTAAAACACCATGATAATATTTCTCTGTAGATTTATAATTCATGGTATTATCAGCATACGGATGATCTAAGGGAACCGCAATAAACTTCTTTCTGAGAAATGACTCAAATCAGTACCCAAAATACTGTATCCAACCACACAGATCCATAAGAATGCTTCATTTTATATATGTTGCCTTAACAGCTTCCAGAAAATTTCAAGTACCACAACAGAAACTATTCCCTTCTATTATTTCTTCTGCCAGATAAGAATTTACTGACACAAGACTTCTTAAAGAAAAATTGCATAATATATACAAGATAAACAATCTCCAACCCAACTTAATAGCCCAAATAACATATTATTCTTGTTATGTGTCAAAGTACCTATTACCCCGGGCTGGTCTGAGAACCCCTTGGATGAAGGCACTGTGCCTTGGCTGTAGTATCAACTCAAGAAAATTTCTATTAAATAAAGAAAACCTTGGAGATTCCACTGAACTATCTCAATCATTTATAAAAATGAAAAGAGGGAAAGACACAGTTAAAACTGTACAGTCATACAGGAACAGAAAGAATTCTAACAGATCTCAGGTCCTCGTCATTTTATAGATGTGGAAACTAAGGTCAGATCAGTTGTTTACCCAACGTCACAGTCAGTAGATAGAATTAAACGCAGGTCTCCTAAATCTGCTTTTATGGAGCTTTTAGAAGCATCCGATAATTTTGTATAAATATCACTTATTAAGTTAGTAAACACCTTTCTGCTGTGTTGTGTATTCTCTGTAGCTGTGATGTCTATTCTTACATTTCACATCCACTTCTAATTGTGCTTAACATCTTGAAAGTATTGACAGCTACAGTTGATTTCAAAGGCAAAAGTAATATTTTATCCCTATATTAATAATAAAGCTAAAGTAGATTCTTAGAGTCCATGTTTGTAATATTAACATTATTTTTAAAATATTTAACCTTGAGATTTAATAGCTCCACTGAAGTCAGGCATTTGGGAAAACTGCCATTACTCGCATAGAGCTACATAAAGAGAGAGGTCACTGTCAGTCTAGATTTCAGCCTTGTTTTACAGACAAGGACTATAAACAAGTGAGTTAAAATTGGTAATGAACAGGTCTTCATGCAAAATATATAAAAATCCAAGAAATACATATTCATATAAAATTATTAATGTGAAATAACACTATCACTCCCAATCAAATGGGGACTAGGTTGATACGTTTATAATAATTGTTGCACCCTGGTACTTCTCTTCTTTAATACAAGATACATGGTTTTCTATCGAGGTGTTCCCCATTACATAAGCAGCATAGTAATGATACAGAGTTAAAGGAACATCTCTAGAGAAAGGCCAGGTTGAATTCACAGTGAAGTTCTAAGGGGAAAGAAAAAGGGTTTTTTTTTCCTGGCAAGCTACTGAAAAAAGTGAGGGAAAATGGAAGGAGTAATTCCAACTATACATGCTAAAAAGTCCTTTCCTGAATTCCGTACACACTGGTGGGGAAATCCATTTCTGGCTGGCCTGACAGCTGCGGTGAACTGGGAAGAGAGTGAGAAAGTCAAATATTCACGTGAAAAAGAAACATACAACAAACAAACAAAAAACCCTGGCACTAAAAAGTTAATGAATTAGAAACATTAAAAGGAAATATCTAAAGAATAATATATAATAAATATATATAAGGATTATATATATATAATAAAGATACAGAAAATCTATCAAAGTCAGGTACAAGAAACAAAAAGTAGTTGTTGACTTGCATCAGGAGCTCCAGAAGCGTTGACATCTCTAAAGGTCTGAGGACACCAAGACTGCTAAGTTACCCATGAAATCCCCGGGCCATTTCCTTGAGTGTATTCAAAACAGCAAAATCTATTTAAGACATCACTTTTAAATCACATTTGAATGGCTTTCCTTCAAAACCCTAACTTACATAACTGTCTGATTTTCTTTGAGCTTGGTTAACATAGAACTCAGAAAAACACAAGCCTCATTCCTGAAGGTTACTCCATTAGGGCAGAGATGGTCATACAGACCGTGAAGCTTTACAACTTCTCTCCTAAACATTTGGTTCCTCCTCTCTATGCCCAGAATTAATTGGTTATTATAGAGACCACTCAGCCTCATTAAACTTTCAACAGGTTGCCAGAGTTCCTCCTATTGACACAGGAAATTTTTTCTCGGTAGCAGTTTAGTGTCATACTGATGATTAAAAGTAGATCTCTTATTGTTCCAAATTCAAAGATGGGACAGAGTAAGAGTTGGGGTGGGAGGGGATGGCAGAGGGAATATGAATATTTATTCCAGGGGCTTTCGATTCTGGTAGGAATCACCAGGAGAACTTAAAAAAATATATAGATTACAGTCCCCTTTCCTTCCCAATCTACCCCAGGATTCTGACTTCTTATTATCGGGATAAAGTCAAATCACTCTGATGAGATTTTCCACAATACTGTACGCATTTAAAATCAGAAGTCACTTCTGTGGGAAAAAGGGTCACACTTAAATACTGATGATTCCACTAGCAATTTATGTAGAACTCCAAAATTTGGGAAGTGCCTTCTTTGTAGTGTCACTGAAAAAAAAAAAAAAGGTGTATTCTTTGTGAGGAAGAAATTATTTTGAGAAATATGAATGAAAAAGTGTGACTCAATGTAAAATATAAACACTAAAAGATTATTAAATATGATGTGAGTAGACTTAACCTCCTTATATTATCACTGACCCCTACAGTACTTCTATCAAGTATTTTCAGTGTTCTTTATGATGTCAAAATGTGCTATAAATATCATTGGTAACTGAGGTTACCAATGGATAAATGAGGTAACTAATAAAATTAAAACTTCCGTAATAAAGAACACCAGGGAATTAATCCTGGTTTTGTTCAAGATAAAAACATTTATATGTTTTTAGGTTCCAAAACAAATTAAACTCACTCATAGTAGCTTTTCTACACTGATTTTGTCTTTTTACAGTCTTCTTAAAAACTTATCTCAAGCCATATAATTGGGACTATTTTTGCCACAATCCCACAAATTTGACAGCTGTAACCCTAAGCTAGTAGTCACCCACTCAATGGTTGAAAGAGGTTCTTTATAAGTAAAAAGTAATAAAAACTCAGACTTACAGTACTGGCAAAGAATACCATTAATGGTGCAAGTCACTTATATAAAGATAATTGTTCTAGCCAAGATAGGGTTTATGAATTGAACTACAAAAGGGGACAGAAGGAATGTTAAAGAAGAAGAAAGTGGGGTTTAAAAAAATCATGATTCCATAGAAACCTCCGCATGTAAGTAGATATACCTGAACATATTTATTTAGACTCAAATGGGAAATCAACAACAAAACTGTTGAGTTTTTACTTATAAGTAGACATTAGGACATAGGAAGAGCAAATGTCCAGGTAAAGCTCAAGAAATCACCAACCTACCTTATGTTAGTGTGGTTTCTGTAAGTACTGACATATTGATGAAGGGGTTATAAGAAGTTATATAAAGACAATTTGATGTAAGTCCTAAAAAGTGTTATTGGCATTTACCACATTTGAAAAGATCTAGCATGTAATAAATACAAAGGATCACACTATCATGTTGTCATTGTATTTTTCACCACATTATGTTTGGTTTAGTGCCTGGAAATCTTTTTGTACTTGGTTCTTGGCTAACTATTGTTGCTGTCAGTGTTGGTCTTGCCTTTGGAATCATGCTGCTGAGTGTCTGAGCAGAACACTGAAGGATAGAAAGAATGATTGGGCTATCCACCTTCCTCCTACACCATAGGGTTCACCTACAGACCACC
The DNA here is from genome assembly GCF_018350175.1 of Felis catus. NCBI lineage: Eukaryota > Metazoa > Chordata > Mammalia > Carnivora > Felidae > Felis > Felis catus. Next base: position 110,182,135 of record NC_058371.1, read on the forward strand.
AGAAAAATGCCACAGTCAGCCATTATCTATTGTGTTTCTTTACAAACTCATTCTTATAACACAATAAAAAAGTTACAGAATATATTCATCTCCACAACTGCAAATAAAACATTCTTCCATTTTAATAAAGTACACTAATTAATAACTTTAGAAAGTCTCCATCTCTCCATGTCTCCTTACAACTGGATGATAAGTCCATTATATATACTCAATACGTATTCTCATTGTCATCAACTTAATAACCATGTGGACAAGAATATGGGGGGGGGGGGGAGTGTCAGTGAGGGTTCCCAAAGGTTATCCTAAAAACAGTGAGCCTTGTTCCCTTCAAGATAAAAATTATACATAGACAAAATAAAAGCAAATAACTGATCAGAACCTTTTCCTATGAAATTCAATTTAAAAGACTTGGAAAAAAGTTTGCTTTCATTTTCTGTGTAAATCCCCTGCAAAATCACCTTCCTGTGTCAGCTTGCGAATGTGAATATGCAAATACATTTTGAAGTCCTGATACAATTGTAACAAAGAGTGATAATATATCATAGTCTATCCTTGACCGCAACTGCTATATTTAAGGAGCAAATGTTCACTTTTAATAAGTTGATTTTCCAAGAAATCTCATGGAATATTTTGAAGCAATTATGATAGAATCACAAACTTAAATACATAGTTTCCTCTCAAACATGTCATTTAACTTCTTACAGGAACTAAAATCCCTTTCAGTGTAGGGAGGTATTCTGAAGATGAAGCAATTGAAGCATTGACAGATTAAATTATTTACTTATTCCCTACATTCAGTGTATGTACAAGACCAAGGAATCATCACCTCTTTTTCCCAATGAACTTTGGAGCCTGGATTCAAATCCCAACTCTGCCACATAATAGCTGCATATGATACAGCAGTTTCCATGAGTCTGAGTCTCAGTTTCCTTATTTGCAAAATGGAGAGAATAATCCCTAATGTGTAGACCTGTCTCTTGATTAAACAGTACAATGTATATAAAGTGCCAGATACAGGGTCATATTGGTACTCAATAAATATTATTATCATATAATTTATACAGAAAACATGAACTCTGGCTTTTTGAATAGTATAAACTAAAATAATAAAGGAAGAACTTCTTAAACATCACAATGCTGAGCACTAGTCATACAGATTGCCTTTTATGACATACGATTCCAGCGAATGTTGTAGACACTATAATGGATTAGAGAATGGTCTGTCAATGCTGAGAAATGGAAAACATATCTACTATTTGAAAATAACTGGTAATCATAAATTTAAATAAGAAGGGTTATTTAAGTATATGCTTTTTCCAAGGATGGAATTGTTTTGTTTTGTGTTTTACAGATTCTCTGAAATTATGTTTTTCCAAATTAAAAAAAAAAAGTGATTGTGGAGAGAATATTATACTCAAAATCACTTCCTACAACTAAATCTTACAAGTCTGTGAGAAATCATTCCTTTTGGCATCTTTCTCAAGTCTAATGTCTCAGGCTCTAGTGTAGAAATAAGACATGTGGACTTACAAAGAAATGACTTCAGTTCATATAAGCTAATAATTAGTATAGGAATATCCTCTTATTCCTGTAAAAAAACTAGAATATCAGTGTACTATTTGGGGCAAAAAATGTTTGTTTGCTTCAACTAATCTTAATCTTGGTCCCTTTGCTTAAAGGTAAGCTTTATTCTAGCTCTATCATAGTATGACAACATATACTATATATATTTAGTATATGCTATATTTAAATATTAGCTATCCAGACTCAAAGAAGACTGAACATTTTATTCCAAGATAAATTCTGCTTATACTGAGGTTGAAACTAGATCCCCTACTATACAAATTAGTCATTTTAAAAAAAAACATACCACTGACAACTTAGTAGAAGGCTTATAGCCAAGCATGCAATGTGTTTCAAGTTTACAATAATTAGAACTTACTTAAAATGTTTTACAGAGTATAAAACAATAATGCAAAGATTCTTTTAATCAACAGCAAGTTTACAAAAATCTTAAAATGAGATCCAAATATGAAGCTGCCTAATTGATTTAATACTCAATCATTTTTACTTCAGTAAAAATCTTTTCAACACCAGCTTATTTTTTTTTGAGCTCCATAGCTGGCTATTACCTGAATTGGGGCAGGTCTCATCTGAATTTTGCAAATAAGCAAGTTCTTTCGCAAGATACTTTACAAATGGATATTTAAGTGATATATTTAATCACCACTACTACTGATGCATTTCTTTATGGTTATAAAAAGGCAACAGCAAATAAAGTATAATAAGTTTTAGGTTACTTTCCGGAGATGGTGTTCCAGAGTACCACTAATAGGCAACTATCCTTTTTTCATTTCTTTATGAACTACTATTCTACATACCTTAAATAATAATAATGAGGTACACTTTTTTATCTTAAACCAAATTTTAGAACTGGCTCAAGTAGTTATGGGGGGGGGCGTTGAAAATAAATCTAAAACACCTAAAAATGTCAGTCACTCTTCTAAGCTAGCATTTGTTATGCTGTGTAAAAACTCAAGCATCTGCAGTAGAAAAGGGAAGAGGTCCAGAAGGTATGTTAAAAAAAAAAAAAGAACAAGAACAAATAATAGCTATGCAATTATTCCCCCAATTTTCCTTGGTTCTAGCTTAATGATATTATCTGGATGTGAAGATCAGATAATGCTGTCATAAGACTGCATGATTAACCATCGATCTTGCCACGGTGCTGGATTCAAGCTAAAGCAATGCAGCATCAAAACAATGGAGATTCTCAACAACTATTGGCACCTTTCCATTTTAATGATGTAGTCGTTCCATTTCAAGAACGGATAGAAAAGGGGAAAAGTGAACTAGATACAGAAACAAGCCACAGCGAGACCAAAAAATGTTCTAGGTGTATGCGTGGTACTCTAGCTAAGCAAAGTTACTAGGTCACAACTGGATGCTGAACGGTCCTGGCCAAGAAGCAATATACTATGTTTTGGAGAATATAAGATAAAAAAGATACGATCACAGGAAATTGTTTTATGTAATAATGTTCCATTTAGAGGATTAGAAGCAGAACTGTGGTAACTGTCAAGAAGTCAGCCAGCTCCCACAAAAATGGCCAAGGTATTATAAAAAAGAATTACGGCATCCTTGAAACAAGGCCTTCTAAAGGTCAGACAAGCAATACTAAAGTTTTCTCCCAGAAGGAAAAACGAGAATATGCTTCTAATTTTATTTAATTATGTTGCCTAATAATAGTTACTTCCACTAACTAGTGGTGAAATAAGTAGTAAAAGTGAAATAGGACGAATCCCTACATAGTAAGATCTTAATTCAATGTGGGTCCTCACGTGTCTTTCCGAAAATTAGGCAAAGATAGCATCCTCAAAATGGAAAGGTAAACATACCTATTAATGAAGAGGGGTGGGGGAAGCACTGAACATATGGATTATTGAGCATCTGATCTGCAGTGTATCCCCAACCCCCGAGTTATGTTTAACAACAGCTTGTGTACCAACCACTATTTTTATGCTTTGCTAATGTAATATGCTGTTTATCACATTCTGAAATTATTCAGTGACCTACTTTGTTAATTAAGGCATTTACAGAGATCTTCTTCCCTTATAGAACCAGACCACTGACTAAATGAACACTTCCCTTCCGCCCAGGTGTAAGATTATTTCTATTGTAACGAAAAAAATAATGTTTCGAAAGACAGAAAGAGACAACTCTCTAGTTTAATGTATAGGGAATCTGCATTTCTTCCTGTTATTTAACCTTGGTCTTTTCACCTAATTGCTACAGCCAGGAGAGAAAATCATAAGATTACTGATGGAAACCAGAAAATAAATGAATTAAAATTTTAAAGATGCAAGGACACAGCTCACTGCACCAATATTCTTAGTGCAGTTTCACATAGAACAGTGTGCACCTCCGGAAGGGGAAAGAAAAAGGAGTAAATAAAACCTGAGGCTTATTCCTACCAGCAATCTACATAACACATATCGTCAGTGAGAAGGCGCTGTGCTGAAGGTCTAGTAAGTGGAGATGAGGAACAAGAAGAGAAAAATACTCTGCCCTGCTAACCATCAATCAGCCCTTTCCTTCTCCTAAGACAAGTGTTGGGAGTTACTTGGAGGCATAAAGCACCTGGCCCTGAGATTGAGTACACATAACTGAGAAAACCAGAGAAAAACGAAGTGCGGTTTGGCTTGGTTAAAGCGAAGGAAATTTGCCCTGCTCAGGCATCTCCTCCCAATGCAGCAAATTTGGACATGAGCTATAGGCTGCAAACTGAGCTTGGGAATGGTGCAGGGGGATGATGGAGGGAAGGGAAGATGAAGTTGCCGGCTCTGAGGACGGAGGGTTTCTACACGTAGCCTCAGAGGCAAAGGGTTAAAGGGATGCTCCTCGTTACCTTTCTTTTCCGTTCCATACGTTCCCTGGGGATTTTCCGTTGTTTTTTCCTCTCTCTCTCAAGGTTTTTTTCTTTTTCATCCAGTTCAGCCTCTCGAACTTTTTTAATAGAAGCAGCAGCGTGAGCCATTTTGCAGAGAAAATCAGCAGAAGCGGTTTCGGCGGCTCAGTTTCCACTCCCCAGCAAGCCAGGTGATTTTAGAGCTAGATGGAGATACGGTTTTCCCCACCAGGGCAATGGCTGGCGGCCAGAGCACTCACAAAATAATCCACTCCGCCCCCGAGCTAGGTCATAATCTTGCTCCAGCCTCTGCAGCACCCATAATTCACCAGAACGTACCAAGGTCCCAGGCCAAGCCCCCCAGCAGCACACACCTGCACACACGCGGGCATAGGTGTGCACCCACACTGGGAAATGGTCCCAGGGGAAGGCGGAGCACTAGACTTGGAGCTCTTCAGCAGTTGGGTGGCCGCAAGTGCAGGCAAGCATCCTACTAGTTGAAAAAGCCTTCCTTAGACACACATCGCCAATTGGAACAGTCTTTGGGGACTCCTCCAGACAGTCTGTGTCTTCCGACTGGAGCCAGGAAGAGGCCACCTCTGTGGAACTGCTAGGGGGTGGGTAGTTTATTGCCGCTTCCAACCACACCTCTATGCAGGGTGAGAAGAAAATGGTGCAGTCTCACTAAATGACTCGCTGCCGCTGCGGGTGCTGCTGCTGCTGCTGCTGTTGCTACGGCAGTTCTGCTGTAGCACATGACATGAATTCCTGCCTTTTAAATCTCAGCCCTTCCCTTCTCCAAGGTTCCTTTCCAGAAAAGAATCAACGCTGCCGTTTGGGGAGAAGACGGGCACAGTTGGAGTTACTTGCCACCGCTATGGCAATACCCGGGTGAGCGCGTCCGGGAAGGGCTGGGAGTAGCCCGGTCCTCACTGTGTCATTTACAGCCCCACGTGAGGCTGCATTAGGGAGCTGCATTAAGCCGGAATCGAAAGGAGCTGTCAGTGAGCACACAGCATAATCTGGGCTCAGCCACGTTACCCTGGGAGAAAAAGTGGGCCCTCCAAAGAGGGGGAGGAAGGCAGAGGCAAAAGGGAGAGAGGGGGTAGGAACACCCTCTCCATCATTCTAAGGGGCATACAGGTACTCATTGGTAAATTACCAAAGGCTTCTGTTAAACACCAAATAAACATTAAGCCATGTGATGAAGTAAAGAGGGTTTAACATTCCTAGATGTTGCTGTTAATGTACCAGAAAGGGAGACTCATTGAACGAAAGGATACAACTCAGTAATCAGGATGAACCCAGCACTTAACCTCGTCCAAAAGCCAAAGGAGAAAATAATTGCCACTGTATGGGCCAGCATGCATGGTTCAGAGGTCAATGAACTTCTAGCCAGCACTATTAGTTTCTTATGTACGGGACGCATAACCCTCCCTGACTTAAACAGCTGAGAATTAATCTCCTAAAAAAAAAAAAAAAAAAAGTAGCAGCTTATCAACTCCCTCCTCTGGAAAATCTTGTACATATTTACAAGGAAACACACATAGACATTTAGGCCTCCTGGGAAGATAATATGTGGACTTGGGGAGGATTCCTATATGTTCTTAACCAGGTGAATCATCGCCTGCCACTTGATATAACATAATTGAAACATTTTCTTCCCTGAGGTACTTCATGATAATCAGTGGTGATGGTGTCAAAACAGTCATTAGGAATGAAGGTGGTTCAGGGAAAGCCGTAAGACTGGAGCACAGGGTGTTCTTAACACCATCTGGCATTTTTTCTTCTTCTAAATACTGTTTTAAAAATGTTTACAACCAAGCTACTCTTTTTTGGATCGTGGATGTCCTTTTAACTTAATAACATGTGTCCCAACAAAAATGTGGCTGAGCCACAGCCATACAGTGGTTTTCCCGTTAGTGAGAAGGACTTTTTTGGGCTTCCTCTGGGACAATGCCCTTCCCTAGTCCCTTTAGAACCTGTTCATAGTGTTTCACAACATATTCTTCCCTTTGTAGCTCTCCCAAAAGGAAGGTGGAAAATCACAAGCACAGCTAGAGAAGAAAGTGAGGAGCTACTGTTATAAAAAAACAAAAATAAAAACAAAAAACAAAACAAAGCAAAAAAACCCCAAAAACCCATGTCTATTTCATTAGCCTTTAACGAGCTCAACAGCCCTACTTGTACATTGGACAGTATCAATTGGATTCTGCTGTTTTCTAATGCCAGGAAAATTATACACTTTTAAAACTTCAATCTGATAACAACAACAACAACACATTCTTAGACATGGTTAACAGTCTTAGCCCTCAAGATTCTCTCCCTTTTTCTTTTTTTTAATAATTTATTTTTTCAGTAAACTCTATGCCCAACTCAAGCTCACGACCCTGAGATCAAGAGTCGCATGTTCTACCGACGAAGCCAGTCAGGTGTCCCTCTGTCCCCTCTTTCTACAAGGCTTGAGAGCTGTTTCATTACTTTGTTTCATGAAGAAAAGATAATGAATCAGATGTTAGTTTGTCAGGTGTTAGTTTAACATACATATTTCACTACGATTGCCAAATCTTTAAAAAGAGTAATTACCCTACTTTGCTTACATATTCTCATAATGTCTTTAGATGCGATGCAGAGAAGGAAAGTCACTATGTTTTTCTAGTTGAGGACACTAGAAGGCGAATAACGTGTTCCAGATAGTTTTCCCAGGACAGTTTACAATGGCAGGGGGACCAGGTTTCAGCACTCATAAATCAGCCTATCTCAGGAGAAGGAACCCACTCAAAAAGCCCCACTGCAGGCTCTACTACTCAAAGCACAAAACAGGAAATCTCAGACTGGGATGAATATTTTTAAATAAAATGAACTGGTCACAAGTCCTTTTTTTTTTTTTTTTTTTTTTTTTTTAGCGTGCAATCTTTTATTTTTATCTCCCCCAATCATAGAACATACTGCTTCCTGGTGAGACGGATGGCAACACAGAACCCTTTTTGGAGCACCAGGCACATGAGGCATCCCTACGCAGTGATAATGTTGTCTCTCTACAACTGACTTATTCAATAGTAAGCTGTTGAGAAAAAGATTTTTTTTAAAAACCATACCTTCTTGTATATTTGTGTTGTTCAGACTTTCCTATGATTTCTACTTGAATGGGAAAAAAATCAGTGCCAGTCTTTCTGAGGAAAGAGAGCAGGGCACACTCACCAGCTGACCTCTGCACAGACAGGGCACCAGGTTCCAGTCCCAGGAGCTCCCAGCCATTTAAAGGATACACGCACCACATTAAAGGCGTCTTCCCATCAAGTTTCCAGCAGAGATATAATACTGCCTGAATTTTAAACTTGTAACAAAAGCCGCTTCCTTCCACAAAGCATCTTGGCCATCAATGGGATAAGCTTGTGTGTGCCTTCAAAGTAAGGAACACACTGTCGTTTACATTTAAACTTGAGAGCCAGCCTAGATAGATTGCCCTTCAGAGAGGACATACTTCATTTTAAAGGCAGGAGAGAAAATGGCCATTTGCTGTCCTCAGTGTCCAGCACTCCATTGATCAGAATCCAAAGAAAATCCTCTGCAGACCTCAGGCTTCAGTCAGGGCATCGCTCAATAACAACTGAGCTAGCCATATGCAACTTAATCCCCCTTCTCTCTCCCAGTCTCACCCAGGAGAAGGAGCAATGCAATTAAACAGCATATATTGTCACTCTACCACAAATGGAGTGTGGGTGGTAAGTGGGAAAAGAAGCAGATGCACCACAAAGACGGCTAAAGCATCACCTAATCAGGAAGGAAAGGAAAAAAAAAAAAAAAAAAAAAAAAAGCAAAGGTTCTGCTCACTTGAGCTGGGAGCCAAGAGTTCATTCTGCTTAAGTGCAATGGTGTTTGTATTTGAGGATTCACATGTGTTCTGAGACTCCCGAATGGTCCGCATAAGATAATGCAGACTGAACGAATAGTAGCATTCATCCATCCGCCTCCCCACTTTGTTTTACCCGGAGCCAAATCCAAAAGCCAATTTGATAACACTAAATTAAGAGAGCAGAGCTTGCTAATAATCCTAGATCCCACTTCCCGTTCATAACAGTTTCTGTAAGGAGATGATTTGATTAAAATGAGACTATCGAAATAGTATAGTTCTTCTGCTTCTGCCTGAGGAACCCCAGTTCCAAGTCAAAATAAAGTGGTGTCTAGAGTTTAAGACAAGGAAGCAGGAGCCTAAAGACCCCTATCCTCCAGCCTCCTAACCGAGCTCATTAACATTTTTGATGTTTCACAGAAACTTTCCAGCTAATAACAATGGTAAGTACACAAGGAGTGAAAAGCTTCCCTCTGGGGATCCCTTTACATAAAGAAGATAAAGCCACAAAAGTGTAGGTCACAAATAGTTAGCATTTTGTCACCACCCTAGGCTGTGGCTCTATAACCACTCTGAGGATGGTCAGGGGATGACCGACAGCAGCCACATCCTCGATGAGCAGAGGGAAGGGAAAGGCACAGGGAAAGGAAAATCAAAAACTGTTCCCAAGGAAAAGAGAGACACAGCCTATCTCCCTGTGCCGCCCACCCAACCTCCATCCCCTACTCCATTCATTCATCCCCAAAGTGCAAACCCAGATGAACAAAGATGAATGTGCGTTAGCCCAGGTTGTATAAATTGGAGGCAGCCTGTGTAAACGGGGCTGGGATTTGCTCATTGTGAAAACTCTTCTGACAGAAAATCCCTTCACTGAGGCTTCTTAATCAAATTTACTTTCTCTGTGCTCACTTGGACGGGAAATAAAGAAATAAGTTCATTCAGGAATTCGAAAAGCCTCACAAGGCTAAAATCTTTCTTCCTCTTAGTTTGCTATATGTTATCTTAGACTGAAAGCCTCGGAATTTATATTTGCCTTTTAAATATTCTTTGTTTAAACTGAAAACTTTCTCACTGTCATCCCATTACTGCACAGCACCTATCTCTGATGCTATCTTTTTATCAATACAGTTACTGAGGGCCTAATCTGAGTCAGTCAAGAAGCATTGGGGATCCACCAGTGAAAATGATAAAGTCATAAAAATCCAGCTGTTGTAAGTGAATTATTTGCAGACCTCCGGCAACATCTCAGTCACTGTGTTCAATCTACAGTGATTACAACTACCAACATTCAGATCTCGAATAGAAAGCTGCCTCACAATTTTCAAATGTTTGGTTTCAAGTTTCAGATTATTTCTACATATCTTCAAATATCTTCTCAGGACTATTCTCTTCTCATAAATGGACTTTTATTCTGGGAAAAAAAAAACAAAAACAAAAAACCAGACCAATCCTGGATCAGGAAGCCACATAGTCCTTTAGGGATTGACTTAAATTGAGTTAAATTCTAACTCCTGCTGACAATTTGCTGTTGTGGTTTAAAACACATATAACCTGCCATTTGGGTTTGTAACAACTCCCCATAAAAATTCTGCGCATATTTCTTGGTCCTTTTATTTTGGTCAAATAAAAAGCACTAAATTGTGGTTAAGACGTGAAAATGCGGGGTGCCTGGGTGGCTCAGTCGGCTGGGCGTCAGACTTCGGCTCAGGTCATGATCTCACGGTTCATGAGTTCAAGCCCCGCATCGGGCTCCATGCTGACAGCTTGGAGCCTGCCTCGGATTCTGTGTCTCCCTCTCTCTCTGCCCCTCCCCTGCTCATGCTCTCTCTCTCAAAGATAAATAAACATTAACAAAAAATTAAAAAAAAAAGATGTGAAAATGCAATCTTAAACCTGCTAGTCCTGAAGATCCCCAAAGACAGATTTGTGTGCCTTTTATCTATAAAGAATTTTTTATTTTTATTTTAGGATTTATATTTTTACTTGGGAATTATATGTTAGTATTTTAGTACCTTAAAAGAAACAACTTTATTGGTAATGGAGAGAGAAGTTGGACTCAATGCTTGAAACTTGTGCACTTGCATAGTGTCAATTTGAAGTGCTATTGGGACAGGTTGATAGGACATTTTTTTTTTTTAAGTTTATTCATTTTTGAGAGAGACACAAACAGAGGGTGAGCGAGGGAGGGCAGAGAGAGAGACACACACACAATCTGAGGCAGGCTCCAGGCTCTGAGTTGTCAGCACAGAGCCCAACACGACAGGGCTCGAGCCCATGAACCGTGAGCCGAAGTCCACGCTTAACCGACTGAGCCACTCAGTCGCCCCATTGATTGTAAATGTTTTAATTAGATTATTTGCAAAAGGCAAAGGTTAATTTTTCTTGATTGAGACAAACTGTTTTTAATTGTTATTCTTCACATGATTCCAAATTTAAGCCATGTGTATCTTAAATTTTGTGACATAACTTATATTTGCATATAAGTCAATAAGGCTTAAAAGCGAGTAAATGTGGGCTTTAAATGACTGAGCTATTAATCCTATACTTTTTATGGACCGTGAATTATAGCTCTCTTACTCAGCATTCCTGGCCGATAAATTATTAGCAAAAATATCTAATTATTCTTCAGAATTAACAACAGAAAGATGGCAGAATGCAATCTTAGAGTATATCCAAATCTGTGAAAGATCAAACATCAAATCAGTGACAGATGTTTAAGATCTCCAGTTTTCCGACCCAATGCCCTTACCATTAAGACAGGGACATAAACACTTCTGGCAATTCCTACAATCAATTCTATACCCAGTAGAGTTTTGGGGCATGGATGCAGCAATAAATATAAAAGACTTCTAAAATATGTTGTTTCAATAACACAGCCATACAAAAAACAATCCCCTTGTGGCTGTGTTGTTGGTACCAGAAAACTGCAGTGCTACAAAGTGCTACTATTGTATCCGTGGGTGGTTAGTAATTTTTATGAACCTATAATAAACATCTGGATTATTACTGCTTCTGGATGCCACCACACTTACTTAACTATCTCCCCACCTTCCCTACATATACACTAAAATAGAGTTTCCATGAACCATTTTCATTTTTTCACCAACAGATACAAGCTATTCTTTTTATTGCAACCCTTGTTCAATTGACCTATAAATAAAATCTGTTGCTAGGCAGTTAATGTTTCTTGCTTTAGGCATGACCAGCACTTTTCATTTTATACCTACTCATGCAAAGTCATAGTCCATAAATATGGAAACCAAAGCATAAAATTAAATCAAACTTTCTCTGGAAACCACACTTTCAAAGGTAAGGCATAATCAAACCTTTTTCGTGACACGGTGGTTATATCACTTCTGAATCAAATCAATCACTGAAATACGAAGTATCTACCTATACAGTGTATGTTCCCAGCTAATAGGAGCCAGGTCCCTCAGACCAACCCTCCCACTGAAGCAAGCTAGGAATGCTGGATAAAATATAAGTAACTTCGTATAAGCCACAAATAGTGGGCATGATAATAAGGAATTTCAGAAGGAAAATGGAACCACTGGGAGATAAACAAACAGAGAAACTGCTTTTGTTTCCTGAGTGTATTTCCCTAGAAATTTTAAACTTTCATTCTGAAAACATCGTAAGCAAGAGGGCAGAAATCAAAGGTCAGTGTCTATACAAGATGGAGGGTCCACTATGGGACCTCCCTACAATCATCTGAAACCTCAAAAAGCCATACCCTTAGTCTAAGGGTAGAATAATAAATAACCAGTTCTCCAGCAGGTTTACAAACTGGGTTTTACTTTCTGGGGTTTCAACAAAACTCAAGCCTTGAACTTGGCTTAGGGTGATCTCCAAATCATTTTTAACCACAGAGCCTGAAGTGAATATATATCTTCTGTGAAGGATTGACCTCCATCCTTGGCCTTGAATTATGTGCATAAATAATTTTCCAAGTACAGTGATCAGCAAACAATCAGAGATGATCAAGCATATAGCAGAAACAACAGGACAGAGAAACAGACCCTTAAAACCTTCAAATAATAGAACTATGGATAAACCATTGACACAAAAGGGATGAGTTATTAAAAGAAACAAACAATAAAACAAACAAAACAAAAACAAACAACAATGACAACAGTTTCCCTGAAGTAATATCATTTATATTTATATATCATTTATATAATTATATATCATTTATATATCTTTTATATTTACATAAATATAAAAGCATTAAAGCAGATAAAGCATTTAGTCGGCAGTTAAGTAATCTGAACTCACTGAGCTCAAGTTTATTTCACGTTTTTACCTCTCCCTGTCCACCAAGCTATGCTAATTTGAGTAAGAACAGATAATAATAAATGTTAGGTAAATGAACATTTTAAGCATCGAAGGAATTGTAGAAATAATATGTACTGTAGGATTATATGTATTTATAATAGGACTTTAGAAGGTCTATTTTTTTTCTTAATAAAAAAATATTTTTGCATCCTTCAACATTTGAGAATTCAAAACTGTCACCAAAATCAAATAAGATGTAACTGAAAAATATAGTAGAATAATTTCACATATTGAAAATTTTATGTGGAAACAAACGTGGCTTCAGTAAAAACTTTCATCAATATTCAACCCAATTAACTTACTAAAGTAAAAACATCTCTGGAATTTTTACTGTTTCAAGTCCTGTGATACATTTAGCTCTCAATGTCTTCACAGAAAGCAAATTACCTTTTCTTCCCTCATTTCTTGAAAGACAGAATAGAGGCTCTCTTACCTTTTACTTAACAAAATATCTCCATTCCTTCTATGAACACAAATGCCCACTTAAAAGCTTGTAGCTTACAGCATTATCAGCAGTAACAAAACATCCATCAACCAATGAATGGATAAAGAAGATGTGGTGTACATATGCAATGGAGTATTACTCAGCCATCAAAAAGAATGAAATCTTGCCATTTGCAAGGGACATGGATGGAGCTAGCGTAGTATGCTAAGTGAAGTCAGAGCAAGACAAATAGCACATGATTTGAGTCATATGTGGAATTTAAGAAACAAAACAGATGAGCATATGGGAAGGGGAGGAGAAGAGAGGGAAACAAACCACAAGAGACTCTTAATGATAGAGAACAAATTATGGGGTGGCTGGAGGCAAGTGGGCAGGAGATGGGCTAGATGGGTGATGGGTACTAAGGAGGGCACTTGTTGTGACTACCACTGGATGTTGTAGGTAAGTGATGAATCACTGAATTCTAATCCTGAAACCAATATTGCACTGTATGTTAGCTAACTAAAATTTAAATAAAAAAAATAAAGTCTGCCTTTTTTATTACCTATAGGCACACTACATAATATGAAACATTAAATAAACCAACTAAATGTTGTTCACTAAACGTTTTTATTTAATGTTTTATAGATTCAAAATTATTACACGAAGACACAGCTGAGGCATCAGTGACTTTAGTTGCTAAAGGCAGATATTCCAAAGCAGTATTCATCATTTGTATTCTAATTAAGCATCTTTTTTCATTAATTGATCGAATAACAGATTTGATATGTTATAAAATCGAGCTTTTTATTTGTGTGATGAAGGGTCTTGAGTGCGGGTTTTGAATTCCAACTTGGATTCTGTAACGTCAGGTATGTTACCTAGCCTTTGTAAGCTCCAATCTCCTTTTATATAGATTTTTAGGTAATGTCTACCTGACAGAACCGAGAGAAATAGCATGTGTCACATGTCTAGTAGGTGTTCAGTAAGTAGCAACTACTATGGTTACTGTTCTGAGAAAAACAAACACACACAAAACATAAATATAAAAGCACGAAAGGGAAGAAAAGTAGGCTTTTGAGACAGAAACTAGGGGGATAGACAGAAAATGAGACAGGGTCACCCGCAAAAATAGTGTGTGGGAAGAAAATGCTGATCACTCTGGGGCACCTGGGTGGCTCTGTCGGTTAAGCGTCTGACTCTTGATCTCAGCTCAGGTTATGATCTCACACTTGGTGAGATCACGCCCTGTGTTGGGCTCTGCACTGATAGCGTGGAGCCTGCTTGGGATTCTCTCTCTCTCTCTCTCTCTCTCTCTCTCTCTCTCTCTGCCCCTGCCCTACTCTCTCTTTCCCTCTCTCTCTCAAATTAAACAAATAAACTTAAAAAAATGCTGATCACTCTGTAAGTGTGTTCATACTTCTTAAGACTGTGTTAACGATAAAGCTTCTAACACTGTGCAATGAGTCTTAAAAATCAGGCAACGTAGGCTATGGTCTGAATGTTTCGATACCTCCCGCAAAATCCATATGTTGAAATCCTAGCCCCAAGTGTGCTAATGTTGGTAGAGAGGGCCTTTAGGAGGTGATTAGGTCATGACTGAGATTACACCTTTATAAAAGAGACTCCACAGAGCTCCCTGTGTCCTTTCCACCATGTTGGGATCTACGAAGTCTGCCACCTGAAAAAGAGCCCTCATCTCACCTGACCACGCTGGCACCCTGATCTTGGATTCCCAGCTTCTAAATTTTTTTTTAATGTTTATTTATTTTTGAGACAGAGAGAGACAGAGCATGAACGGGGGAGGGTCAGAGAGAGGGAGACACAGAATCTGAAACAGGCTCCAGGCTCTGAGCTGTCAGCACAGAGCCCGACGCGGGGCTCGAACTCACGGACCGTGAGATCATGACCTGAGCTGAAGTCGGACGTTTAACCGACCAAGCCACCCAGGCACCCCTGGATTCCCAGCTTCTAGAACTGTGAGAATTAAATTTCTGCTGTTTGTAAGCCACCCAGTCAATAGTGTCTTGTGATAGCAGCCTGAACAGACGAAGACAAAATATGTGCCTGAGAAAGTATTTATTAACCCCATGATAACACAGCTCCTTCTGGTCATATTACTTAAATGAATTCAGTACCAATTCAGTACCAGGCTTCAATATGCATAAAGGGACACCATGTAAAAGCTCTGTTTTGAACGGAAAAGCAAAACAAAGAACAATTACCATTAGACTACCAACTAGGCATAGTTCCAAATGGAAGGTTCTGTAATAGCTTCTTCTGCAAATGGATTTATTACTAATGCAAAGTAATAAATAGGAGATGGAATGCTTTTTCACTCTCGTAATTAATCCCTAAAATTCGGTTTTAGCAGAGAGCAGAACGGGCCCCATTGCCATAAATATAGAAAGCCACAGTCAACCAGTCCATCAAATTGGCACCTAAAATATTTGAACAAAATTTGTCAAAATAAATGCTTTCTGTACTCATAATAAATACTGAAGATAATATTGCATCGTTACTGAAACAAAACAAAAACAGGGGTGCCTAGGTGGCTCAGTCAGTTGAGCATCCGACTTTGGCTCAGGTCATGATCTCGCGGTTCGTGAGTTTGAGCCCCGCGTCGAGCTCTGTGCTGACAGCTCAGAGCCTGGAGCCTGCTTCGGATTCTGTGTCTCCCTCTCTCTCTGCCCCTTCCCCACTCATGCTCTGTCTCTCTCTGTCTCTCAAAAATGAATAAACGTTTAAAAAAATAAATAAGTAAATAACAACAAAAACAAACAAGACATACCTACCGCACGGTACCTACCGCACGGTAGGAATTACAATTGCAACCAAAGGCAATCCAACCATGAGGAACTTCCATTACTTGGACATCATCCTGCTTATATATTTTCCCTGCAGTGTCAGCATTTGGATTTTTACAGAGGGAAAAAATATTTACAACTCCACCCAAGAAGAGCTGACTTTGAATTTGGAAGCGTATTTTTTGGATAGATCAGAGCGGAGAGTTTCCATTATCCTCCACACCTTGCTGGGGGTTTTCACAGTGGCAGCTCCGGTCCCTTCTGCAATAAGAGCATCTCTGGGTATATATATATATATACCTACTTTACATACTGGAAATCTCCACTTTGAGAAAGGAATTTACTACTTAATAAATAAATAAATAAATAAATAAATAAATAAATAAATAAATAAATAAATAAAACAGGAAACAAAGACCAAAGAGTGAAATAAACTCTATGTTGTTGTGTGTGCAAGTAGAAATTAATGGAGTTTGATAGCCCTCTGCTGGATGAGAGACATTAAATGCAGTTACAAGAAAGCAGTATTTGAGGATCTAAATGTTCCATAAGATTTAGAGGACTATTCTAATGCTTGCAATATATATATATATATATATATATACATATATATATATATATATATGTATATATATATTTTTTTCTTTTTATTTAGTGGGTATTTTTCTGTTTTACACAAGAGAGACAGGAAATATCTCCAAGTCATACAATATAGATTAAACCAGAAGCATCTAATACAGATTATAAATTCAAATATTGTGCAGGGGTTTTTTTAAGTAAACATCTTTTTAATTTTTTAAATTTTCATTTATTTTTGAGAGAGAAAGAGAGAGAGAGGCACAGAGTGTGAGCGGGAGAGGGGCAGAAACAGAAGTAGACACAGAATCCAAAGCAGGCTCCAGGCTCTGAGCTGTCAGCACAGAGCCCGATGCGGGGCTTGAACTCACTAACCGTGAGATCATGACCTGAGCCAAAGTCAGAGGCTCAACCGACTGAGCCACCTAGGCACCCCCAGGGTTTTCTTTTTTTAATAAAAATAGAAATTGAAACAAAGCAAGTAAAATTTGAGCACAAGCAAGATGTTTGTAAGTTCTCAGTTGTCAAATCCGTATCTGGTATTTGTCTTAACCTCATTCTAGGTAAGATTAATATATTTATAATTAATTTAAAAAATTATTTGTTGGGGCGCCTGGGTGGCGCAGTCGGTTAAGCGTCCGACTTCAGCCAGGTCACGATCTCGCGGTCTGTGAGTTCGAGCCCCGCGTCAGGCTCTGGGCTGATGGCTCGGAGCCTGGAGCCTGTTTCCCATTCTGTGTCTCCCTCTCTCTCTGCCCCTCCCCCATTCATGCTCTGTCTCTCTCTGTCCCCCAAAAAATAATAAACGTTGAAAAAAAAATTAAAAAAAAATTATTTGTTGATGCAGTCTCAAACTGTACACTAATATGCACTAAGTCAGTTGTATTCTTCTACATATCTGAGTAGTACAATTTAATCAGGCTTTTTCTTTAGAGCAAGATAATTTCTCAACAGGATGGCAGAATCACTCTAGAATATTCATTCAACTCTTAATTTGGATGTACAATTTCTGAAGCATGCCAGGTCCTAGAACACTATTATCTTTACAAAAATTGTTTTACAAATGAACCTCCAAACCCAACTGGAAAATTATTTGATGTGTGTTTGCAAGTCTTAATAGTAAGTCTCAAAATGAATGAGTCTTGAAATAGTCTCTAAAGATCTTGGATCAATTTCGGATTAATTTTATTCACATATCTAATCTTCCTAAAATCCTACCTTTCTGTTGTATCACTTAAAACTGTTTCTTATTGGGGCACCTGGGTGGCTCCGTGGATTAAGCATCCAATTCTTGATCTCGGCTCAGGTCATGATCTCACAGGTTGTGGTATGGAGCCCAGGGTTGGATTGTGCTGACAACACGGAGTCTGCTTGGGATTTTCTTCCCCCCAACACACCCCCCACTCTGCCCTTCCCCTGCTTGTGTATGCTCTCTGTCTCTCTCTCACACAAAATAAATAAATCAACTTAAAAAGCGATAAATTAAAAAAAAATTTTCCTATTTTCAATCCTCTCTTCATATACCTAGCTGCTGTCCCTGCTGCTTCCAAAACCATTGATAAGGTTTTGCCTGGTCTACAGTCTCTTCAACTTTCTCACCGTCATGACAGAGCCATGTGATATTCACTTCCAAATTCTGCTAGTCCTGTCTTAAAACAAAAAGGGATTAAGGAATTCCTTTCTAATTCACCAAAATGTAGGATCGATTCACTTTTGCATCTCAGTTTAGATAACTGGGCTTATGCTTTGATGACAAAATTTAATCCCATCCTAGATTGGTAAAATGGGTAGGACTTTAGAAGTGCTACCAACGGGCAAGATGTGCTTATTACCAACTTCCCATCATTCTACTGAATCTCCAAATCTCCTCTCCTGAATTTCTGTGTCCACAGTATAACCTGCCTGCTGGGACATGTGAGCATCATGCCCATTAGACCTTCTCAATCTGTTTGGATTATTACCTACTGCCTGGGCCATTTTCTATGAACACCACAAACATTGAGTGTTTGAAGTCCAGCTACTTCCTATGTCTGCTCTTCATTATCTTTAATTAGACACTGCCAGGAGGAGTCCCAAGATTCTGTAACAGCACTCCAACTGGTCTGAGGGGTTAACTTGCTTCCAGTTTATGTACTCCTTGCTTACTCACCTAAGTCCCTTGGCCTGCAGCAGAACTAACCCACTTTCCTTGAGATTTGCAGACTACTCACCTTGAGGAGTGAAGGACCAGACTTTCCCTAGAGATAAGGCCTGACTACATTTGAAAACAGCACCAGGGATGCCAGCAAGTCTGTTCAGGGTTATATTGACAAACTAGCCTGGGCACCTGCTTCTCCTGAACATAGGCCTCCCTCCCTTTTTTGCACCTTCCCCTTTCAAACCCTCCAGCTTGGTCTCGGTGGGGACAACGGTCTTTGAGAGGTTAGTCCACCATCTACTCAGGCTGCCGGCTTCCTGAATAAAGTAACCTTTCTTTTCCACCATCACTCGTCTCTTTTTTTTTATTTTTAAATTTTGTTTTTGATGTTTATTTATTTTGAGAGAAAGAGAAACAGAGATACAGAGACAGAGTGTGAGCAGGGGAGGGGCAGAGAGAAAGGAAGACACAGAATCTGAAGCAGGCTCTAGGCTCTGAGCTGTCAGCACAGAGCCTGACACGGGGCTTGAACTCACGGGCTGTGAGAACATGACCTGAGCCCAAGTTGGACACTTAACTGACTGAGCCACCCAGGCACCTCTCACTCATCTCTTGAGTATTGATTTTCAAGTGCTGAGCAGGAAAACATGAGTTCAGAACTGGTTCTCTGTCCAGTAACAATATTACACTTTTACCAAAATTAGGTTTTTCATCCTCACCCATTATATTATATTTTACTAATTTTAAATCATAGACTTACTTCACTTGCCTTTTTTTAAAATGATCCTACCTTCTCTTTCAGTTTTTTTCTTAATTAATTACATGTTTTTCACAATTCTTTTCTTCAAAGCAACTGCCTAGATTTGTAAAGCTCTTTGTGATTAGTTTTCCAAAATTTTTTTTTTAATTTTTTTTTCAACGTTTATTTATTTTTGGGACAGAGAGAGACAGAGCATGAACGGGGGAGGGGCAGAGAGAGAGGGAGACACAGAATCGGAAACAGGCTCCAGGCTCCGAGCCATCAGCCCAGAGCCCGACGCGGGGCTCGAACTCACGGACCGCGAGATCGTGACCTGGCTGAAGTCGGACGCTTAACCGACTGCGCCACCCAGGCGCCCCCCAAAATTTTTTAAAAGGCAAAGGGCAAAAACCTGCTTTTCTTTTTTTTTCTCATTTCCCAACCCAGAATTCCCACCATGTCTCCATCAATATCACACACAACGCACACACACACAGCATCTAACTTTTGACAAAAGGTCTGTGGCATTTCACTCAGGGAACAGGAATATTATGGAGAGGTTATACTCCTGGCTAACTATTAAAAAAGAAACAGGCAGGAAAATGAAAGTGTGGACAAAGATTTACCCTTCAGCCTATTCTAACACTATCAAATACTATAGAACCCCAGGTTTCTGAGGTCCTTGGTATTTTAAAAAGTACTGCCTGAGTAAGCAGCTTGTGTGTTTTCTGAGGGGAAGGATGAGAGGCGTGAAGGCACACAGGGACAAAAATGACAACTAATATTTTTTTAACTTGCTGAAATTCAAATATTTGTCTTTTATTACAAAATGAGGCGTATCTTCCTCTTTTTTTATATCTAGATAAACATTCAGATTTGCATACATATTCCATTTCCTGAAAAATGACTAATGGGTATATCTAATGTGTATACTCTATCAACTTTATATAGCTGACTTTTAAAACACTGACAATAAAAGCTTATATTCCTAAATGTTGATGAATCATTAAAGGCACAAATAATATTCAGTAATGCATTTCCAGAGATCCTACGTGCTTTGAAAATACTAAGCACCCAGTTTAACTGGATTTTGCTTGGTGCTAAGCAGGATTCTAAATGATTTTAGTCCCTTACAATAAATGCATGATGATGTATATACTAGAGCAATTTTTGACTACTTTCAGAAATTGCCATTAAAACATTACTAACATTTACCTTTATTAAAAAAAGAAAAACACTTCCCACTTAAAAGAAATCTTTAGTCTTAGATAACACTATTTTCAAAATAGTCGATGCTTTTGTACCATAAAGGCTAACAAACTTAGTCAATTCCTGGCCATTTACGCATTTATTCTTAGCATTTAATGCCAAGTCTTTTCTTTCTTTTTTAATGTTGATTTATTTTTTTGAGAGAGAGAGAGAGAGAGAGAGAGAGAGAGAGAATCTGAAGCAGGCTCCAGGCTCTGAGCTGTCAGCACAGAGTCCAATGAGGGGCTCGAACCCACGAACTGCAAGATCATGACCTGAGCCGAAGTCAGATGCTTAACCGACTGAGCCACCCAGACATCCCCCAAGTCTTTTCTGATATGAACAAAAATGGCTTTTCTTGGGGCACCTGGGTGGCTTAGTTGGTTAAGCGCCCATCTCTTGATTTTGTCTTAGGTCATGATTTCACAGTGTGTGGCATGGAGCCCTGTGTTGGGCTCTGTGCTGACTGTAAAGTCTGCTTGGGATTCTCTCTCTCCTTCTCTCCCTGCTCCTCCCCTACTTGTGCTCTCTCTCTCTCTCTCTCTCTCTCTCTCTCTCTCTCTCTCAAAATAAACAAACAGTTTTAAATGGTTTTTCTTATATGTTATAAAGAAATAACATAAGTGAAAAAAGGATAAAAAGTTTCAAGTCATCTTGACATAAGCCATATCACAGTATCTGTCCTCCACACTAAGATCAATTGCATTCTGTGCTATGGATTACAGCAATGCAGAACAGCTCTATTTGTGATTCAACACACCAGAAGCAGTCCAAACAAGGATGTATTTACATGGGCTTCATGAAAAGTTCCCCTGGGGTTCATATTGAACTTCAGACATTTTAGATATTAAACAGATATTTTATAATTGAATTTTCTAAGTGGATGAAGGCAAGTAACTCAGGGTATTGTAACAGGGAGGAACAGTAATTTTGTGAAGAATGGTACAAAGGAATCATATGTTGCATTGTATGTTGTATTACCCTTTTCTTTTGTCCTTTTCCTGCCTCCCTTGTTTCTGAGACATCCTTTTCTTTTGGTCCAAAAAGGAGAAAACTTAGAAGTATAGGGAGAAGTAACTTGGGATGTCGTGTATCCAACATTAAAGGATCATACAAAATTGTTCACCACCTGAAAAATCCTTATGCTTCTTCTATTCATTACCCTCCATCTCAGCACAGAAACCCTGACAAATGCTGACCTTTCTCTTATCTCGATGATGTTGCCTTTTCCAGAATGTCCTATAGTTGGAATCAAACAGTAGGGAGCCTTTTCAGACTTGGTTCTTTCACTTAGCAGTATGCATTTAAGATTTCTCCACGTCTCTTCATGACTTGATAGTTCATTTCTTTTTATCACTGAGTAGTGTTCCATTGTATGAATGTAGCACGGTTTATTTATCCATGCATATTAAAAAAAAATTTTAACATTTATTTATTTTTGAGAGACAGAGAGAGACTGAGCATGAGCAGGGGAGGGGCAGAGAGAGAGGGAGACACAGAATCCGAAGCAGGTTCCAGGTTCTGAGGTGTCAGCACTGAGCCCGAGGCGGGCCTCAAACTCACAAACCGCGAGATCATGAGCTGAGCCAAAGTCAGATGCTTAACCAACTGAGCCACCCAGGCACCCCTATTCATGCATATATTAAGGGACATCTTGATTGTTTCTGGTGTTGGCTAATTATGACTAAAGCTGCTATAAATATGCAAGTGCAGGTTCTTGTGTGGACAGTTTTCATCTCATTTGGGTAAATACCTAGGAACACAACTGCTGGATTCTGCTAAACTATGTTTAGCTTTGCTAAGCGCTGACTTCCCAAGTGACTGTGCCATTTGCGTTCCCACAGCAATAAGTGAGGACCCCTGTTACTCCACATCTTCACCAGCATTTGGTATTATCAGGTTTTTTGGATTTTAATAATTCCAATAGGTGTATAGTGGTGTCTCATTGCTGTTTTAATTTGCAATTCCTTAACCTATAAGATCCAGCATTTTTAAATATGATTTTTTGCCATCCGTATTGTCTTTTTTAGTGAGGAGTCTATTCCAATCCTTTGTCTCTTTCTTCTTAAATTGAGCTGTTTTCTTATGGTTGAATTCCTTTGAAGAATTCTTTATGTATTTTTAATGCAAGTCCCTTTTACCAGGTGTGTGTTCTGCAAAGATTTCTCTCCCGGTCTCTGGCTTGTCTTTTCATTCTTGTAATAGTGTCTTTTGCAGGACAGAAGTTTTAACTTTTTTAAAAATTTTATTTATTTATTTTATTTTGAGATAGAGAGCACATGAGCAGGGGAGGGGCAGAGGGAGGGGGAGACAGAGAGTCCCAAGCAGGCCCAGAGCAGAGTCCACTGTGGGGCTCGAACCCACGAACCCATGAGATCATGATCTGAGTCAAAATTAAGAGTCGGATGCTTAACTCACTGAGCTACCGAGGCGTCCCCAGAACTTTTAAATATTAATAAAGTCCAACTTGTTAGTTTTTGCTTTCATAGATCATGCTTTTGGTGTCATACCTAAAAACCCAAGATAACCTAGACTTTTTTTCTCTTATAGAAGGTTTATGGTTTGGAATTTTCCAGTTAAATCTTGATCCATTTTGAGTTAATTTTTGTGAAAAGTGTAACGTCTGCATCTAGATTCATTTTTTGAATGCAGATGTCCCATTATTCTGCACCATTAGTTAAAAAGACACTTCATTGAATCACTTTTGCTCCTTTGCCAATGATCAGTTGACTACATTTGCATTGGTCTATTTCTGAGCTTTCTATTCTGTTCCACTCATCTATGTCTATTCTTTCACCAGTGCCACACTGTTTGCATTTCTGTAGCTTTTTGAGAAGTCTTCAGGTTGGGTAGTGTCAGTCCTCTTTTATTCTTCAGTGTTGTGTTGGTTGTTATGGATCTTTTGCCTTTCCATGTAATCTTTGGAATCACTCTGTCAATATCCACAAAATAACTTACGGGGATTTTGGTCAGGGTTAAATCCATAGTGGGAAGACATGACATCTTAACAATATTGAGTCTCCCTATACATGAACATAGAATATTTAGATGTTCTTTGATTTCTGTAATTAGAGTTTTGTAGTTCTCATGTAGTTCTTGTATACGTTTTGTCAGATTTGTACCTGTTTGTGTTTTTAACTTCAAATTACAATTGTTCATTGATGACATATAGGAAAGCAATTGAGTTTTATATATTAACTTTGTATCCTGCAAATTTACTATCATCTTTTATTAGTTCCATAGGTGTGTGTGCTGATTATTTGGGGTTTTCTACATAGAAAATCATATCATCTATAAACAAAGAAACTTTTCTTTCTCCCAATAGTTTTATACACTCCTTTTCTTATCTTATTGCATTAACTAAGCTTCCCATATGATGTTAAAATACTAGGGAACATTCTCGTCTCATTCTTGGTCTCAGGGGGAAAGCATTTAATTTCTCAGCATTTAGTACAATGCTAGCTGTAGGTTTTTGTAGATGTTTTTTATCAAGTTGAGTAAGTTTCCTCTATTCTTAGATTGCTGAGGTTTTTTTTAACATGTTTATTTTTGAGAGAAAGAGAGACAGATCATGAGCAGGAGAGGGGCAGACAGAGAGGAAGACACAGAATCCAAAGCAGTTTCCAGGCTCTGAGCTGTCAGCACAGAGCCCAATGTAGGGCTCAAATCCATGAACTCTGAGATCATGACCTGAGCCAAAGTCAGATGCTTAACCAACTGAGTCACCCAGGCACCCCTGATGAGGTTTTTTTTTTAATCAAAACTTGATATTGGGGATGACTGGCTGGCTCAGTCAGTGGAGCATGTGACTCTTGATCTTGGGATCGTAAGTTTGAGCCCAACGTTGAGAGTAGAGTTTACCTAAAAAACAAAACAAAACAATTTGGTATTGGATTTTGTCGAATGTTTTTTCTACATCTATTGATATGATTATGTGATTTTTCTTCTTTAGCCTATTGATGTAATTAATTATTTTAGTTAATTTCTGGATGTTGAACCTAGCATATATATCTAGAATAAATGCCACTTAGTCATGATGTATAAATCTTTTTTATACATTGCTGAATTCTCTTTGCCAGTATTTTATTAAGAATATTTACACCTATTTTTTCATGACAGACATTGGTCTACAGTTTCCCTTTCTTGTCATGTCTTTATATGGTTTTGGTATCAAGGGAATGAATACTTGTCATCAAAGCATGCCATCTGACACAATTTGGTGCAAAGATCACAGTCAGGAAACCAATCATATCATATAGATACATCTAGCACAGCACAGAAAGAATGCGTGTCTCATTTTAAGCTAATCCAATGAGATAAAAAGGAAGGAAAAGTGCACTGGACAATTTTATAAATGACAATCTTGGTTTGGCCCAAGGTCAGCTGGTAGGCTGGGTGTTCTGGAAACCTATTTCCATGGTACTGTGGCAAAGTCCATTTGCTTTTCCTTAATAGATGTGCTCCCTTCTTGCTTTGATAAAATCATAATAATAATAATAGTTAGGCACATCATTGCCATAGTAAAGGCTACATTTTCTCGCCTCATCAGTAACCAAGCGTGGTCGTATAACTATGTGATGACCAATAGGGTTTTTTTTTAAAGGCTTACTTGCAACCTTTGGAAATGTCCTTAAAGACAAAGCATAATTACCCTTCCCCACCATTCTCCATTCTGCTGGACATAACAGTTAGAACGTGAACCATCAGATCAGGCTATGAGGTAGAAGCTTCGTGGAGAATCGGATGGAAGAGCAAAAGACAAAAGGACCCTCGAATCCTGACCAAGTAGAGTGTGTACCTTATCAGCCCCAGATTATTCATATCTGGATATATTTTATGAGAGGGAAATTAACTTCTAACCCATTTAACCCACTGTTACTGTAGATTTTCATTGGTTCTAATGGCAAATCAATTATCTAATCAATTAATCCTAATTGATAAAGAAACCAGAGAGCCTTTTGGTAAAGAACTCATCCAAATGGAAGGAGAGCAAATCGCAGGAGATTGATGCAATAATAAGGTCTTCTTCATAAAACAGGAAGAGCTGGCTGCTGTCGCAGACATTTAACTCCTTGCCAGCTCCCAAGTCCTTCTCATATTTAAACTTTATAGAAAGAATCGGGATGGACTTTGTCAGGCACTGAGGCAAAAGCAATACCACTTCAGTCACCTCCAACATAACACAATGGGGGAATGAGTTCCAATGAGATAACACGTTGTCTTTGGCATCTGAAGTGTGCAGTGACTCAGTGGAGCCTGGTCATAGGGCAGTGGGCAGCAGAAGAAAAGGGATAATATGTTTAGAGACTCTATGGCAGCTGATGAGATGGTTCACACGATTCATTCATGAGCATATCAGACCCACCTGAAGACAGTCCCACCGAAAATACAAGAGTGGTGAATGGGGGAAGAAAAGCAGGCTTTTCAGGAGATTGGGATGGTGATATGGGTCATAAAAGAAGACATGTGACTATTAAACTGACTTCATTTGTATCCATAGTTGATGAGGCTTAAGAAAATTTGGACATCTGGATATGGTCTCCATCTACCCTTGCCTGAATTACAGTGAACAAATACAAACCCAAATGTACAACAGCAACAGAAGAACATAAATGTGAGCATACACAGACAGTGAGAGGTACAGCATAAACGTATTTAGATGAGACACTAGGCAAACATAAAGATTCCAGAGTTCCTAGCCTTGGCTAGAAATCAGAAGAAAGTTAGGTAGTGATGGTGGCTTGGAGAAAGTGAGCAGAAAAGTCTGAGAAAAAAATTTAGTGGTGGGACAGATTTTCTTGTCTACCTCAACTGGTCCTGACCAATCCAAGTATTTGAAGTCCTCCTTTTCCTATGCTGAAAGATTTTTTAAATTTCTTTTAATGTTTATTGATTTTTGAGAAAGAGAGAGACAGAGCATGGTGGGAGGTGGGGGGTGGGGGGCACAGAGCGAGGGAGATAGAGAATTCGAAGCAGGTTCCAGGCTCCAGGCTGTCAGCACAGAGCCCGACGTGGGGCTCGAACCCACAGACCATGAGATCATGACCTGAAGTCAGATGCTCAGCTGACTAAACCACCCAGGCTCCCCACCCCTATGCTGAAAGATTTTATTTTCTATAGAAGAATTGTTATTATAATCAGAAAAAAATAATATCTGCTTCACTTATTCTAACCTAGACTCTTTCCCTGGTTTCCCTTATTTTATTTATGATTCCTCTTTTCTACTGCTGTGGACAATAGAATACGAGAAATACTAGCAAGAAAATAAAAACACGCCCAAACACAGCAGTTTAAGATCTGAATACTTCTTGGGGCACCTGGGTGGCTCAGTCGGTTAAGCATCTGACTTCGGCTCAGGTCATGATCTCGCGGTTCGTGAGTTCGAGCCCCGCATCGGGCTCTGTGCTGACAGCTCGGAGCCTGCAGCCTGCTTTGGATTCTGTGTCTCCCTCTCTCTGCCCCTCTCCTGCTCATGCTCTCTCTCTGTCTCTCAAAAATAAATAAATGTTAAAATAAATTAAAAAAAAAAGATCTGGATACTTCTTGTCTTCGTGCCTGATACTAACCATAGGCAAACCTCCCAGTTACCTTCACTCATCATTAAAATTACTTCCAATTAATAATGCCATTGTTATGTGGATCCTTAATTTGTACTCATATAGGTGCCATTTCAGAGTCCTTAGAGTAGTTAGCCAAAATCAAAAGCTGTAAGGAAAAAAAAAAGACACAAAAGAAAAAACAGATAATATAATAAAGATACATTTTGAAGAAGTATCAGCATAGCAGAGAGAACATAGGCAGAGAGAAGGAAGTCTCTTTTCTTAAAATGAAAATCAGTGTAAATCTTCCTCTATAAAAAAGGTTTGAGCAGCAATTGCATTAAAACATAACCTAGCATCAGCACACTTTTCCGATACAGAGGAATCTGCCCGCGATAGACGTTCCATTTCACCAGCCCTGCCAAGTAGTGTATGTGCATGATCTTAGCTGACAGGTAAAGGATCTTTTCTCAATCTCACCTGTGGCTCTGAATCTAGCTGTGATGCTATTCTTCAAAGACACCACTGGAGGCCAGTCATGCTACAGTTTGTATTCCAGCCACACCCTAAATTAAAACATGAATAGATCTAAATGATAGAAAACAATGCTTTGTGACTAGCCACAAAAACGTGTACTCAGATCTCATTTTAATGTTAAAATCCAACCCAGTAGTAAAATATTTGCTGAAGAAAAGATGGAATCTGGTTCTGATAGTTCAATTAAAGACCTCTATCATTCCAAAGATCACTAAATATGTTGATTATCTCAACTGTGGTGATGGCTTTATGGTTTATATATATATATATATATATATATATATATATATATATATATAGGTCAAAACTTCCCATTGTACACCACACTAAATATCTATGTCAATCACATCTTTAAAAGCTACTAAAAGAAAGGAAGATAACAGATCCATTGCAGCTTTTTAACTTCTATATGCATAAAAGCAGTACCCTGCTCTCCATGACAATAAATTCTTTCTGGCCCTCTCGGTGCTGAAGCAATTGTTTTGAATACATAATCAGATCTTCAGATGAACGTCCACATTTTAAAATTTTATATAAATGGAATTCCCTCAGGACCATCTCTTTTCTAATGACTTAAAGTCTTTACCACAGAGCTATGTTGATAACAGTCTTTACTTATTTATGAATCCAACGATTAAGCAAAATCTCATTCCCCTAGTTTTTAAGAAACTGCTCTTTTCTTTTTAAATCACAGAGTACCTCAACGGGTTGTGACTTGCAGATAATCAGAATAAGCAGGGGAAAAATGACCTTATTTAATTTGCAATCACTTCAACATCCAGTTCAATTTAAATATTTATTTAGTCTGTTGGCCACATGTTCAGCAGGGAAATTTATCATCACTAATTGAGAAAGAGAAACAAAAGCAGCAAACTAAGGAAAGTTCAAGAAATTCTTTTCATTTATGAAAGACTCATTATATACTCTAGTCCCACATAAACACTGGCTGAGTTAATTATAAATTGGAGACAGAATTTCATTTTCAGTGAACTTCAAACATTTGACTTTTTGGTTATCATGGAGTCGATATTTTGCTACAAACTATTTATCAAGAAAGGTAAGCAACAAGTTTCAGTGAATTTTCAAATGGAGAACAATGCAGGTGAAGTCACTGTCTTTCATTCAGTGAAGATTTGTTGCAGGCCTGCAATGATTCAGCCAGTGTGCTCACATAACGCCCGGACAATAAGGTGATAGAAGAGAAGACAGAAGACTTCTTTGTGAAGCTTTAATAAATGTGTTGATACTATTCCATAATGAGCACGCTTTCAAATAGCAGATTATTTCTTGTAGACATAACGAATTTGGGATTAAATCAAGAGAATTAGAGCATATATTTGTGGCTGAAACAGTAATATAATCTGGAAGATTTTCTGAAGCTTCTAAAAGTACCCGATATGGTGCCACAAAAGAGCCGTGGGAACACCCTATCACAAATTCTCACAGACCAAAATAACATATGCATAATAATTGGGTTTTACCAGTTCTTTTTTTTTTTAATTTTTAAAAAATGTTTATTTATTTTTGAGAGACAGAATGTGAGCAGAGGAGGGACAGAGAGAGGGAGACACAGAACTCGAGGTGGGCTCCAGGCTCTGCACTGTCAGCAGAGATCCTGACGCAGGGCTTGAATTCACGAACTGCGAGATCATGACCTGAGCTGAAGTCGGACGCTTAACCAACTGAGCCACCCAGGCAGCCCGGGTTTTGCCAGTTCTACAACATCCATAAAATAGTATTCTAAGTGTTTTTAAAGCACTTTATATTCTCATATAACATCCACGAAAGCCAAATGGTTAAATGACAGGTTCGAGGTCAGAAGAACTGGGACTAGATTATATAGTCCATCTAATCTCCATGCCAGTGATTTTTTCCCCCTGGGCACTGAACTCTTGGAAAATTTTGCGGCTTTAAACTTTTCAATTTTTAAAGGCAAGTATTTAAAACCAATAATTATACTGGTACAACCACTTGGGAAGAGTTCTGCATTATCTCGTAAAGCTGAAAATGTGGGAAAAAAAAAACAACTTATGTATCTGTATAGGAAATTTGGGAGAAATTTATTATCCCAGCTGCCATGTAATCCACGAGATAATATAGCATATCAGAGCAAACAATAACTAAAATAATAATTGCAAGCATATATTAACCACATACTTTATGCAGACAGTATTCCACAAACCTTACAATTATTATTACCTCATTTAATCATTATAATGATACAAAGTAGCTATTATTAGTACCTCTATTTTACAGACAACTAAATTAAGATTACAGAATTAACTTGTCCAGAGTCAATGCACACTAAATGACCAGGAATGGAGGAAACTAAAATACAGAGCATAGTAAGTGACTTATTCATATTTACACAACTAATTATTAACAGAATACCAATGCTTTAGCCCAGGGCTTCTCAAACTTCAGTGTGCACATGAATCACCTGTTGATGTAAACATGGGTTCTGATTCCCCGCGGGCTCTGATGGCTGGCATCTGAGGTTCTGCATTCCTTACAAGTTCTCAGGTAATGTCCATGCTCCTGGTTTTATGGGCAAACTTTATATATTTTATTATTTTTTAATGTTTATTTTTGAGAGAGTGTGAGCAGAGGAGGGGCAGAAGGGGCAGAGAGAGGGGGACAGAAGACCTACTGTGGGCTCTGCACTAAGAACAGCGAGCGAGCCCCATGTGGGGTTTGAGCTCATGAACCATGAGACCATGACCTGAGCTGAAGGCCAACGCTCAACCGACTGAGCCACCCAGGCACCCCTGGACAAAATTTAAACAGCAAGGACTTGTACCATTGTTTTTGCCTGTTTATCAAGTTGCTTCTTCTCACTATTGCTTCCTTGTATTTATTAAGTTTAATATTTATTAAACTCCAGTCCTCAGAGTCAGGAATGAGGGTAGTTCTACCCTAGCATAAGTGCTGCATAGAACTTTGCTCTTGTATATAGTTTGTACTTTGACCACATGGATTGTAATCCTGTAGCTGATACCATTCTAAGTAAATCCTCATATTCTAACCTTAATTTTCATTATCGCACATTACCACATTTAAAAAATAATTTTGAGAATGTACACTGGCTCTATTCAAACCACCTTAGAAGAGAACAATAATGTTTAGGGTGGAAACACATGATTTTATTCAATAAGGAAAATCCACAGCTTCCACCAATCTTTGTATTAATGGATTTTGCTTCTATACTTTATACCGTCATTACAGCAACTATGATTATACATACTTAAGTTTCATACAAAATATTCCAAAAGCCCAATAAAGTTTAGACTCTTGCACATTGTAACAATGTCTAAAAACCCAGGCCTGTGGGAAATGTAGTGGAGACCAGATGCATGTCTGAGAGAGACAAGGCAAGATGTGGTAGAAGGGAGTGATTAAGACCAGACATGGAAATAAAACTGCCAGAAACAAATCCCTCTTCTCTGTGAATCTAGACAAATTTTATTCCCTCTCTATGCCTCAATTTTCTCATCTATGAAGCAGGGCTACCTAACAGGGATAAATGATTTAATTAATATGGAATTCTTAAAACATTGGCACATAATAAGCACTCAATAATGTTAGCTACCATTATTTAAAACTGAGTGGGCAATTTTCAAAATGATCCAAGTTGATCTATTTCATTTCTTTGTTTCAGAAAACAGAACTACCATCACCTGGTAATTTTTCTTTCTAATCAATCTTAAAATTGCCAGTTGGTATGAAAATCATAGCTATACTCTGAGAAAAATTTAATAATGATAAACACAACAGAACTCATAACATTTAAATGTAAATATATATATGATATAAATATATATGATATAAATATATGATATATGATACATATGATATATACACATATATATCATATATGATATATATGATATGATATATAAACATATCATATATGTCATATCATATATATCAATATATATAAATATATCATATATATTTATATCATATATATATATCATATCTTATAAAGGCTATGCCAATCCAAAATATGATTAAAGAATTTAACTACTATTCAGTTTGCTTAAATTCCTGAATTCAGAATTCAAGGCAGTTTGGAGTGAATATTTTTCTCCATTCTTTGAAGTAAGTTGACAACAATATTGAGAGAAGTCAAAATTTCAGGCTGTGTTGGATTGGATATCAATATGATGCTAAGGATGACTGATAAGCCGCATTTTCAAAGCAGCAGGTGCAATCTGTGCTGAAGTATTACTGCCAAAATCGGGTTTTATGATATGGTTCATAGACAGGCAAAATCTGCCCCACTGTTTTTCAGAGCTGGATCAGGAGGCATAGACGAAACTCTTATGTCCATCCTTTCATTTTGCCTCCCTACAATTGAGAATCTGTACCCTTTGTCACTGATGTATCACTGACATGCCCAGTAGCAGCCCCCAAATTCTTTAATTATCAAACATGAGGGCGGTGTTTGACTGTTTTCAGCCATAATTCTATCACTGTCTCAAACTCAAATGCCTCACACAGGCAAGCAGGTTATGCAAGTATGGAAAGTGGGGTCATGGTGACCAGGTTGTTAATATTTTTTGACACACCGATACATTTTTTGACCTGAATATAATAGACACAAGATGTTACATTACTTATAAGCATACAACTTGACCTGAATATAATCGACACACGATGTTACATTACTTATAAGCATACAACATAGTGATTCAACAACTGTATACATTATGCTGTGCTCACTGCAAGTATGCTATGCTCACCACTCCCTGTCACCATGCAACGCTCTTGCAATACGATTAACTGTATTCCCTGTGCTGTACCTGTTATTCTCGTGACTTCTTCATTCCATAACTGGAAACCTGTGTCTCCCAAGGTTAATTTTTAAGAACTTCTTCCTAAAGTCCCCAAATCTCACCCAGCCCTCTCTTAGAAATCCCTGGAGGATATTTTTTTTGTAGCACCACGTAGGTTTCCCACTTTAGAACTCATTTTAGCACAACATTCTGGGATGCCAAAAGGAATTAGATTTTATGGAGGGATTAAGATTGAGTAATCTGGCATTTCTGCATTTGTCAGGATGATCCCATGTCCATGATATGATTCCACAGACTTGTTGGTATGAAAGCATCTGGATCTAATACTATTAACCCAAAATATGGCAAGACTTTGCACAACTTTTACTCATTGCTTGATTCTGCACAAACAAGCAACAAAACATTTACTTTAAAAAAAAATCACATCTTATTTCATTTCAGAAAACCAATCATACTTCCAAGTCTTGAGGAAAATTTACATGCCCTGTAAACTACAGATTATGTTTCAAATCTCTTTTTCATTTATTTTTAATCTATGAAAAACTCCTTTCAACTGTAAGTCCTTCTAGCATCTTCTAGAAATCATAATAACACCTTAGCTTACAGAGGGCTCTATTTATAGGTTTTCAAGGTATCTTCATGCTCATCATCTTCTTTCAACTATCTCCTTCACAATGGTAAAGTAGGACAAAATTAGAAGACATGTTTAAGAATGTAAAACTTCATTTTCTAACATTTTTAAGTGCTTTGGTAATGGTGCAGCATAATACATCTTAAAAATTAAAAAGATAAATGAATTAATTTAATTTAATTTCATATGATCATAAATAATTTGTGGCTCCTCCCATAAAGAGGTACAAACTATTTTCCACCCTCTGAACTTGGGCTGGTCTTAGGACTTGCTTTGACTAACAGAATGTAGAGAAGTGGCACCCTGGGACTTCTAGACCCTAGTTCCATTTTCACTTCTTGGAATGCTGCCCTGAGACTACCATATAATAAAGCTGATGGAGCCTACTGGAGTATGAGAGAATTTAAATTGTTGTTGTTTTAAACCATTAAGTGTTGGGGTGGTTCATTACGCTGTGATAATTAAGTAGAGCAGAATCATGGCTCAGAAAGATTAAATGATGCGTTTAAGTAGAATTGATAGGTGACACCATGGACATAAGAGCCAGAAAGGCCTAGATTCCGATTCATGATACAGTCGTCCAACTTCTCTGAGCCTCAGTTTAGGCATTTGTGTAATATGGTGCTAGTTATGTCTGTGTAACAACTGGGGCAGGTAAATGAACTGATGTGTTCCACTAGCAGAAGAAAGGCCCATAGGCAGATAAATGTTAGTTTCCTTCCCAGCTCAGGTCCTTTGGCTTCTGTTTCAATGTCTTTTGGAGACATAAAATGTTCTTCTCTAAATACCAGTTTGTAAAAGATTAATATTCCGAGGTTTTTGAGCTTTGTCATATAAAGTCCACTAAAATAAGACTATGATCATGCTTTTAGACATGTGTGGCCAATTGTTAATGATGGTATGCTCTAAAAATCTTTACCTGATATAGGTAAACACTTCCACTCTAGAATTATGTTTGAAAATGAAGAATGATGCTAATACTAACGGAGGCCCTTGCACATAGCCAGAAAGGCGCCTGTGAAAACTCCCAGTGACCCAATCATGCCTCTCAGGGAGCTGCCTCCTCCTCTGGAGAACCCCAGAGTCCCTGACCTCAAATTCTACACAGCTCACAGTTCCCAAAACATTGGTTCACCATAGAACTTCTAATGAAGAGCATCAAGGGGTAACTGACACAGCAATTTAAACATATCCAATGAAAAACATTCATGATTTCTAATTTCTTATGGACAGCATACAATGTTCTTTTAGAATTCTAGAAGAACTTCAATCTTCAAAAAGAGTACCAATGAGGTTTTGCAGATGCAATCAACACTGCTGCAGGCTGGCCAAAGTCAACCCACCCTGTTCTTTGACATCGCAGTCAAGGACAAGCTCTTCAGCCGCATTGCCTTCAAGCCATTTGCCAACAAAGTACCAAAGACAGGAGAAACCTTTTGCAGTCTGAGCACTGGGACTATAGGATTCTATATTTCACAGAAATATTCAGAATTATTGCAAACAAAGTTCCAACGAAATTGACTTACAATATATGGGGCTCAAAACTAATATGTTCTTTCTAGGCCTTCTGTTCTTTCCATCTTTCCCTTTCTCTTCTACTGTCATGCGTAACTTTTCATAAACTGTTCCAGAAGATGAGAGCCTATTTCTCTTAAAAGAAAATTAGATAAAGGTTTTTATTTTCATATGCAAACATAGAAGACTTCTAGGTAGGCAATACATATTGCCATTGGGAATAAAAACAAAAAAAAAAATCCCACAGAACCATAAGTGCTACAGAAATCTATAAAAGATGAGTGCTGATACAATGAAACTGGGCATAAATAATCAACAAATATATGTAATATTTATATACTTATGGAAAAAATACACATAATAAGTACATCACAGCAGGTGCAGGGACAGATTTCATATAGGATAGCCAGAGTCAGAACAGAGACAGAGTTAAAAAGAAGGATAAATTTTACAAATCAAGAAATATACGTAGGTCACAATAAATGAGGAAGTACAGAGTAAGTTCAAGTTCATTATGAATCTAACAATATTTATTGCATGCTGACTTTAGCACCCAGTATTTTTAAAATCTTTTTTTAATGTTTATTATTTTTGAGAGAGAGAGAGAGAGAGACAGAGACAGAGACAGAGACAGAGACAGAGAGCAAGCAAGGAAGGGGCAGAGAGAGAGAGACACACACACACACACACAGAATCGGAAGCAGATTCTAGCCTCTGAGCTGTCAGCACAGAGCCCAACCTGGGGTTTGAACTCACAGACCACGAGATCATGACCTAAGCTGAAGTCGGCCGCTTAACTAACTGAGCCACCCAGGCACCCTTAGCACCCAGTATTTTTTATTGGTTTTATTTCCCAGTGTTTATGACTTTCTACAGAGCTGTCCTTTAAATATTTTTTTGAAGCCCAGATGTGGATATTATATTTTAGACTTATTTCTGAATTTAAGTGAAATATTTAAAATATAATTAAATTTTGGGGGCACCTAGGTGGCTCAGTTGGTTGAGTGTTCTACTCTTGATTTTGGCTGATCCCAGGGTCATGGGATCAAGCCCCACACTGGGCTCCATGCTGAGTGTGGAGCCTGCTTACTATTCTTTCTCTCTCTGCAACTCTCCCCACAACATGTACATGTTCTCTCCCTCTCAAAAAAAAAAAAACTATAAATAAATATAAATATAACTGAAGTTTGTATTTTACATTTAAAAAAACAATACATGTCCACTTGAACTCTTACTTATCCTTCCAGAATCAATTCAAACATCACCTCCTCCAGAACACCTTCTATAGCACCCCATTCCATCCCACCCAAAGCTGTTAGCCTCTACTCCTAGGGCTTATAAGACTCCCTTAGTAGCCTTCGTTTATCACCTTTATTCGACTATAGGAAGTCTCAGCTTCCTCTCTATCTCTCATGAAGACTGTGATCTTGGGAAAAGGGACCTTGTCTTTTATCTCTGTATTGAACAATTTTAGGCAATAAAAATTCAATAAAGAGGCAATGAATAAAAGGTGAAAAGTCAACTATACTAAATGAGAATATTTCTTGAAAATAGTAGAAATAGTTCTGGCTTCATTGAGAAATACATACATTGGAGCTGTCGTTTTGATGGCTTGTGCCTTGCGGATCAAAAGAAAAAGGCTTAATATCTGTCCACTCTCGGAATTCTACTCTATAAATATTTAAAAGCCAAAACACAAAATATGCCTGCACCAGCAAAATGAAAAACCCAGCAATGCTGATCTGTCATTTCAGTCACCTTGGTGATTCTCACATTATCTGCATCTGTGGTCATGTGTATAGATTGTACAAACTGAAAAATTGACACTAATGGTCCTTTCCAGCGTCCAGATAGATACCACTTTGGGTCATGAAAACAGCATCACAGGGTTTTAGTTCTCACTCCTCTAACCCTTACAATCCAAAGGTTTTTGAGATAGTGACTTAAACTATGTGAGTATTTACAAGCAAAACAAACAAAAACTTTGTGAGTGTCACATTCCTTGTCCAAAAGGGGAGCTAATAATACCTACTGTAACTTTCTCAAAGGGTCATTGAGGGGCTCAAGTGGCACAAAGACCTAGAGATACTTTGTAAAGTATATGAGGACATAGTTATTCTTAATCACAGAAATTTATTTTAGCATGATAGAATATTTATATAATCATTATAACACAGAGGGATGTGTTGTATGTATCCTCTAAATAAAACTATCATTCTGCTTAGCAATTTTATTTAAGCAACTGTAGAAAGAAGGATTTTTATCCCTCCACTTAAAAATAATCACCAGAGGGAAAAAAGGGGAACAACTGTTCTGAATTTCTGAAATCTAAGAATATCTCCTTAATCATCTAAACAGGATTCTATTTGATGACATAGCAACCCCTCTAGTCCTAAACTTACTCAATTATGGGTTAATAGTATTTTGTTTCCATTTTTAAAAAATAGCCTTATTTCCAATACCATTACTCTAAGGATAATTTTCAGTTGTTGCTTGAATATAGCAATCATAATCACTCTCTCACCTTAGCAGAGGAAGCTAGCTATTCACCAAAAACTCACGCTGCCTTATCACGAAGAAGTGTTGTTTTTGGAAAATGGTCACCCCACTGGAAGACCTCATTTTCCCACTCCTTTTTGCATTTGGTTAGACCATAAGACGGATTACAGAACCTAAGCAGAAGAGATGCGTACCTTTTCTGGCCTCCACGTCCTCACTTCCTCAATTGGCGAATGGATGTCAACCCCTAGGGATGTCTCAGAAGCCCAATGGGAGAAGTAGAGTCCCTACTAACCTGAGTCTCTAAGCAAACTTATACAAGCTCCAATCCCTGACAGTTGCATGTAAAAGATACAAAAGCCTCACCCCGCCCCTTTCCACCATCAACCCCACTAGACTTCAGGTGAACCAAAACTAAGCTCCTTTTGTGCTAAGCCATGAAGTTGCAGGCTTACATGTTATAGCAACTATCAGCCATAACTCTCACATCAGCTAAATTTAGCATCAAATCTCAATATCCATTGGAGATATAGCCGTAGGGGGAGAAAACACAAATGAACTGACTCGAAATACCAGATATATAAAATCATATAGTTTAAATTTGCTAGTGACTAGTTTCTTTAATGAGATTAAGATTTTTTGCTGCCTACTGGAGAGATTGCTTGTTGCCTAAGCAACGCTACCACTATAAATCAACATATCTATGTTACGGTTTTGACCTAAAATGCCCACGTGATTTTGCTTGGTGCAGAGCGTTTTATAGATTACACAATGGGAGGATAATAGCAATCCCACTTTTCCACTCCTTGTCACCATGGACCTGGTTAGAGGATAGGGTTGAAAACCAGATGCAAGTCACTTGTGCTATCTAACTGCAAGAGCAGTTAAGAAAATATTGAGACCTGCCTTGTCCTCTCCAGATCAGGCTGAGGGCATGTATCTGAGAGTCACTCAGATTCTTGTGCCCAAGCTGCCCGGACACATTCCCACCTTCCTATGTGACTCCCAGACAGATTTTGTAGTCTTCAGCAAGACCACTTTTATAAAGCTGGCTCAACATTTATAGCAAATTTACATGATATTTTATTTCAAGAACCATAACAATGAGCACCAAATATATAAAATTTAAAGAGAGAACTGGAATTAAACTACTAAGGCATTCTGCCTCATTATATTCATAAGATGCAAACTATTTTAAGTCAGAATATTTAAACCACATTTTCTCTCCTTGCTTGTATAATATTCACAACAGAAATAATTATCCACAATAGAGGAATACTCTGATGTATGTTTCAAATATTGAAGGTGAATTGGTTTTATAAACAGCCCAATGGATAAAATGGAAGAGGAAATCATGCATTAAAACAAAATGCAGGGGTGCCTGGGTGGCTCAGTCGGTTGAGCATCTGACTTCGGCTCAGGTCATGATCTCACAGTCCGTGAGCTCGAGCCCCGTGTCGGGCTCTGTGCTGACAGCTCAGAGCCTGGAGCCTGTTT
Organism: Felis catus; assembly: GCF_018350175.1. Lineage (NCBI taxonomy): Eukaryota > Metazoa > Chordata > Mammalia > Carnivora > Felidae > Felis > Felis catus. Next base: position 110,220,679 of record NC_058371.1, read on the forward strand.
CAGATTCTGTGTCTCCCTCTCTCTCCGACCCTCCCCCATTCATGCTCTCTCTCTGTCTCAAAAAGAAATAAACCTTAAAAAAATGTATTTCTGGGGCGCCTGGCTGGCTCAGTCGGTGGAGCATGTGACTCTTGATCTCAGAGTTGTGAGTTTGAGCCCCACGTTGGGTATAGAGATTATAAATAAAATAAACTTAAAAAAAGTTTCATTAAGTTTTCATAATTATGGCATTTCATCATTAATAGTGATACAAAATTAATTATTAATTAATAAAATGTATAACTTTTACAAAATCTAAAAATAAATGTAATCCTAAAGAAATAAGAAGTAATACATTCTTGTAGCAAATAAAGCTAAATTATTTTATACATTTGCTACATATTTAGATGCAAAACATAAATCATACAAATTCAAACCCAAGTTAGTACAAAATGTAAAATTTTTGTATGCAGGTGTTCATGTATTATTTTTTCAGCAAATATTTATTGAGCACTTACAATGTACAGCCGTTGTACTAATTGATGGGAATATAAATAGGAGCAAGTTATTTTATGGGAAACAAGATGAAAAAGTGTAGAATTTAATGATTGAATTTACTTAATTCTAGGTTGAAGAAAGATTTCCTTAAGGAAAAAACATCTAAGTGGAGACTGGACAGATGAGTGGCCAGCTTTGCTTGTTAATAATAAATAATATTTCATCATCATTAAAGGCACTGTATCAATTACCATACAAAACTATTTGAAATCTAAACTGACAACTATTATGTATTCCCCACAAGGGATTTAAATAATTTCTTCAAAGGAAGGTGGTTCCTATTTAAGGTCCTATCATCAAAACACCTGGATCTACAACAGAAGAACAAGGCAAGACTCTGCTAAGAATAATTGCCATGATAGTAAAAATCTCCCCAAGAATTGTCAGTGACAATGAATTTTTCATGTTAGAAAATAGATCTTTTTGGGGGGTGACTGGGTGGCTCAGTCAGTTAAGCGTCTGATTCTTGAATTTGGCTCAGATCATGATCCCAGGGTTGTGGGATGGAGCTGCCCATTGGGCTCCGTGCTCAGCACGGAGCCCTGCTTAAGATTCTCTCTCTCTCTCTCTCTCTCTCTCTCTCTCTCTCTCTCTCTCTGCCCCTTCCTCTCCTGCTTGTACGCATGCACACACTCTCTCTAAAAAAAAAAAAAAAGAGAAACAGAATAAAAATAAGTAAATAAAATAAAAAATAGATCTTTCTATAAACTATTCAGCTTCTTATTACTTTATTGCTAAATGGTCTACATGTCATGCTGCTAGGATTAAGATAGTTGAATTAGTGATTAAGTTAAATAGAAGTCAGCTTTTTTAATTAAGAGAAAATGCCCCATCATTCTAGCTGGCGTCAAGGAATGTCATCCTGGAAGGGAATCATGCTCTTTGAAGGAACCAATGACCATTTAGAAGAACACTCCTTTCAAACTTAAAAGCAATCGATGTCCATAGGAACTTCCCACTGATGTCAGTTAATGCTGAGTTTTAAAATGTAAAGTCGTAAGTGGTACTAGATACATGCGGTAAACTCTTATCAATAGGACTAATTAAAAGAAAAGACATTCTGAGTTAGTGAAAACTCTATATTGGAGTTTTTTCAAAAGAAACTCAACTTATTTAAAATATACAAAATAAATATCTGGAGTCTGATAAGAATAATATACATTTCATAAGTAATGCCTTTGAAGCACTTAAAAACAGTTGGCTTGTGTATTTTATAGATTAAAATGTTTCCATACAATTTTGTTCATTTTGTCAATGCATTGATAGCAGATCAGTGTGGAGGTTACCACACAGCACCTAACAGACTTTCCTGTGTCTTTTTCCTCTGCCCAACCTCTTTCCATCTCTATTTGCTCTCCAGAGCACCCCTGGTTTCGTCTTCTTTTACATCTCCTTTGCCTTTCTGTCCTAGGGAGACTGATTCCAAATACAGGCCTACAAAGACAAAGGTGTGAAAAAGAAAACAAAATCACCAAGTAGCTCACTTGATAACCAACAGGTGACAGGGCAAAGATTCAAGAAAACTAGCAAAGCAGGGGTGCCTGGGTGGCTCAATTGGTTAAGTATCCCACTTCAGCTCAGGTCATGACGATCTTGTGGTTCGTGGGTTCAAGTCCCACACTGGGCTCTGTGCTGACAGCTCAGAGCCTGGAGCCTGCTTCAGATTCTGTGTCTCCCTCTCTCTCTGCTCTCCCCCTGCTCACACTCTGTCTGTCTGTCTCTCTCTCTCTCTCTCTCTCTCTCAAAAATAAATAAACCTTAAAAATTTAAAAAAAAAAAAGGGAAAGGAAAGCTAGTAAAGCAGACCAAGCCAGTTACAGATGTGACAGATTTTTTCCAAGTAGCAGAATGTCTTGTTTTCCATTTGAAGGGATTCTAATGTCTTTGCATATACTCATGGTAATTCCAGACTTGAACATTGCAACACGTAAAACTATAAAGTCATGAGATTTGTTTTCCTGTGTAGCCTAGTCATAATTCATAATCATATAGAAATCGGTCATGGTTCCACTTACAAAGTGACCTTTAACTTTGATTAGAATCTAAGTCTTATATACAGTAGAGTTTATATTAATTATATTGAGCATATATTCTCAAAACTATATGAAAAGGAGGCCACCAAACTGTGAACCTCATAAACAAAACTGCTTTCCCAACAGTTTAAAAGGCTCTCCAGAACTGTTGTACTTGATTTTATCATTCCTGATCTTCAGTCTTCTAGTACTAAACAATAACAATGGAAAATACTACGATTCTAGGTTGACTGTGAAATGACAGACCGCTTTAAGAAATAAAACCAATTCCACTGCAATAAGCCACACACAAATCTCTTCCTCAGGAGAGGAATATCAACAGTTGGGCTCTAGAGATCATCTCAAAGCCCAGCTAAACCATGTGGCAGGTTCATCATTCTCTAAAGTCACAAAGATCCCACCCAACTTGGTTAGAACCACATCCTCCAGAAGGAAGACATAGAATGTCAGGCTTGCACCTGGCTCTCCTCTCTTAAATTAATAGTTAAAACAGCCTTATGCTTTCATTTTTAGTTACATTTGAATATTTTTTACTTTATTGTATTTGGGTATTTGTGGTATTCTGAGGGAAAATCAAGTAAGATAATGACCCACATGCAACTGAAATATTTGTTTCATCTGATCGAATCATTTTCAATAATGACACAATGATTCAGATTAATGAGAAAGAAAGTCGACATAAACTAAGGATGTTTTTAAAAGAAATACAGTTATATTTAAGGTCGCGCCCTTAAAAGGCATTTTTTGAAATGTGCCAAGCAGTATGCTGAGCGCTAAGAAACCTAGGACTAATAAAGCATGATTCCCGTCCCCAATTAACCAACTCTCTAGAAAACCGAACATAAAAATCAAGTAAGTGCAACTTCAAGATGCGGAAGTTAAAAGTTCAAGGAACACTGTAAGTAGACAAAAAGCATGGGTAGCTACTTCTTGATGTATCCCCCTAGATACCCAGTCTAGAAACTTGGAGTCATCGTTACGCCCAATCTACACCTGTTTGATTTCACCTCCTAAATATTTCTCGAATCCTTCTGATCCCTGACTACTAATGCCCTCTTTGAAGAAATTCCCATGTGTCACCTGGACTATCATAGCTTCCTCAGTCCTCATACGTCTCCCTGCCTGCAGTCCACAGAGCTGCCAAAGTGGCCTCTCCATAATATATGTATTTGCACAATTCCCTGTCTTGATCGAAACTCCACTTTGTACAGGACAATGTAGTTTGGCTTTTAAGGCTTTTAAAATATGTGGTGCCTACTCACCTTTCTTTGCTTACCAGGCTCCAGACAAAATATCATAAAATGACCTCAGACAGGATGTCACGGAAAGTGCAACCAGTAAGGTAGAAAGAGAATCAGAACAGTGTACTGACCATTGTAAAATATATCAAAATATGTCTTCTTTCCCAAAAAGATAGGAATATTCCTCTATAAATTCAGTAATAAAACAGCTAAAAGAAAACATAGCAGGGTGGGCTCACACCTGGGTATTTTTCTATTTTGACAAAGGGTAAATGTCTATCTACCATAAAATTAATAAACTTTCTGAAGGCAAAAGAAATAAGTGCGGACAACACTACTGGATTTAAGCCTAATTTTAGAAAAAAAAAATCATAATCCATCTGTGTCCAGCCTGTGCCTCCAACAGGTGGTCACCCCTAAGTCATTAGCAACTCAGGTCTTCACTTCGCTTGACCTTATTTCCCCAGACACCACTGTTACTATTGACCAGCAGCATTCAATATGTTCATACAATAATGTCATAAACAATCCTCAGCAACTCTGCCTTCTGGAAGTACTGCTCCTGCCAATGACATCACAGCTTGTCAGCTCAATATGCCACTGGCATATGGGTTCACTTTAAGTGGTGATAATAAATAGCATCAGGCCATCCAGTTGCACTCCATTTTGAGATCACATTACAAAGCGGCATGAGTCCTGGGCAAGGCGGGAGGACGGCTGCTATTTTAATGTCTCTTTAGCATCACTATGTACTTAAGAAGGAAAAGAAAAATGTGGAAAAGGTGAATATGACCATGTATCAACTAATATTTTAAAACTGTAGTTTAGAAACCTCTTTCTTACAATATTTTATAGGACATAAACAGAGAAAGCCATTATGATTCTTATTTTAAAGATAAATAAACTGAAGTGCAGTTGACTTTCCCAAGGTCACCCAATAACCTGTGGCCCTCCACATGCTTTGTCTTCACGTTTTATGTATTTACCTCATGAGCAGAAGCAGATAGAAGCATCCTCAGTGGTGTCTGCTTTTTATACAGGCATATTCAAGACACCAGAGCAGGCTCATTCCTGAGACTCTTGGACTTGGGCTGTGGATCTGTGCAGCAGCACGAATGGCCAGCTGCTGGCTTTGATCCGGTAGCTAGTTGCAAAACGTGAACAACACTTGCATAGAAGCAAAGTGGAAACAGCCTTCCTTGGGGACAGCTTGAACTCAATAAATAGTCCATTAGTTTAAGGCAGCAGATATGCACAGAGATAACAGACAGAACTCACAAAGGCATGGTTTCTTTCTGCCTTTACTAATTGGATAGAACTTCTTTCAGTGGTTACTGGTTAATAGGACTGGGCAGATGGCCCATGGAACTGAAGGGACATTAAAGGTTCATTCAGCCCATCCACCTGTGTTTTTGTTTGTTTGTTTGTTTTGTTTTGTTTATTAAGTCAGCTCTATGCCCCACGTGGGGCATGAACTCATGAACCCGAGATCAAGTGTCGCATGCTCTACCGACTGAGCCAGCCAGGTCCCCCCCCCTTCCACCTGTTCTTAAGCAGAACTACCCTTAAAACAATCTAAATTTTTAAACTTATATTCCTTTAAAATTTGTTCCTAGTTGTAAAAGTAACATAAGCTCATTGAAAAGATTTTGGAGTGTACAGAAAGTTATCAAGAAAAAAAGTTTAAATCACCTGCAATTCAATAATCCAGATATGACCATTCTTATACTTTGACATGTTTCCATCCAAATTTTTAATGTGTATATATGTTTTTTATTTTCAAAATCAACTTTCTTGTATCCTGCTTTTTTCTCTTAACATTGTATGGTGAGAGTCTTATGTTAAATATTTTTGGAAAATATGAATTTAAATGGTTGTGTTTTCCAAACTATATGGGTATACTATAATATGTTTACCTATGTTTCTACAGGTCAACAGATTTATTATGCTATTGATAAATGATACTACAATGTCTACTCATACAAATAATTCAAGTTTCTAATTATTTCCTTACACAAATTCCTAGTGAGGGAATTACTAGTTGAGGATGTATTCAGATTTTATGATTTTTATTACAACACTGACAAGTTGTTTTTGAGAAAGCACCAGTAATATAAAAAAGGCACCCTCTACATTCATCAACTTTGAATATTATGCTTATATTTATTTTTTAATTCAGCAATCTAAAAGTATGTAAATATTTCTAGAACATATTTTATTTTTAAAGACATACAGAGAAGGAGATTTGACAACCACCCTTGACAAAATACTGAATGACTGGAGATAAACTGCTTTGGAATACAACAAAGTCTAAGATGTTACAAACTCTTAATGCTGTTGTCTGATGGAACATAAAGTTAGGAACAAGAGATAAAGTGATCTGAAACATAAAGGAATGAGCCAGCTTTTGGTCATGCCATAAATAAATCCTCAAGTAAAAGATTTCATGGTGTCTTAATCAAGTAACATAAATCAATGGTATTTTTTTCTCCCTTATTTGTCAAAAAGATATTCCAAATCTGTCAACTTCAATATTTAAACTCCTGTATTCTGTATATATTACAAATTCTCTTAGCTCCATTTTACATGGGAATGCAATGAAGTCATTGTCTAGTCACAATTGCAAATATTCACTGATAAATGAGAAATGATACAAACTCTCCACTTTTCCAAAATTAAAAGTTCCTGACATGGACCCATATAACAAATTCACAACAGGAAAATTGTTATCGAATATTTCTCAGTCCACTGAAGTGCATCACAATAAACACCACTTATTTCCTTTTTCTTCTTCCCTCCCTACTCCCATCTTCCCTTCCACCCTTCCTTCTTTTCCTCCTTTAATGGTAAGTAGTAAGAAACAAACAAAACAAAACAAAAAAAACCTCCCAGCACTAGTCAGATACTAATTTATAGTTTTCTTATTAAAAAAAAGTACTGAAGGGGCGCCTGGGTGGCGCAGTCGGTTAAGCGTCCGACTTCAGCCAGGTCACGATCTCGCGGTCCGGGAGTTCGAGCCCCGCGTCAGGCTCTGGGCTGATGGCTCGGAGCCTGCAGCCTGTTTCCGATTCTGTGTCTCCCTCTCTCTCTGCCCCTCCCCTGTTCATGCTCTGTCTCTCTCTGTCCCAAAAATAAATAAAAAAACGTTGAAAAAAAATTAAAAAAAAAAGTACTGAATTATTCCCTATAAAAATGCAACATGATCAATAGTTAGATATAATGGACTGCATATTTTAATGCTTAAAATACACAATCATCCAGTAAATACAAGTAATTTTTTAATATCGTCTTCAGAAAGCTTGCCTGATTAAATGGATCAATCTACAGTTTACCATGAGACTGACAATTGGGACTAGAAGAAAGTTCGCAATTCCTAAGAATACAGTGTCTTAGAGCAATGTTCTTCCAACATGTAATATCCTTAGCACCAGTAACAGAATTTCCTGGGTTGCTTGTTTCAGTGCAGATTCCTGAGCCTTTCCCCAGGTTACTGAGTCACAATCTCAGTAGGGTTTGGAACATCTTTTTGGAACAACATTCTCAGATATTCTTTTGCACACTACAGTTCAAGAAAGGCAGATCATTTCTGTTAATTAAGCATATTAGCTCTTGTTGCTAAGTATCAACCTAAGGTGATTTAACCAGATCACTAAATTCAATACTACTTGGGAAAAGGAATGTTTCAATAATTATTTGTAAATATATTGCCTTTTCATGGATCAGAGGCATTGCTGGAAAACCCCCATCCATGAAATATTCTGCTATTTAGCAAAACTTCTCTGAATCATTATTTACAGTTAATTGTTTAACTCAGTTTAAAGAGGTAAATAATGATTAAGCACCCACGCTAGACCATCTTCTTGTGAGCCACAAGTTTACTCTGGCCTCCCTGTTTCCATGGATGGAGTTTTCTAGTCCCTTGTCTTTCTTTCCCATCTGCCATATGCCACCCAAACCCATGTGCAGTGGGATGGCAGAGGCACAGAATCTTAGATTATAATTGGTTTTCAGAGGTGATTTTGAGGACATCCATTTGAAAAGCATAGGAAATATTACCAAGGTCTTATTTAGGACCAGGATGGAACTGGAGAGAAACACCAAGACAAAGTTACAGGAATTTAAATTTTTTTATCACACTTAAGTAAATTATTACATGACAATATATAGTGTGATAAATATAAAAAGGTATCTGAGGGGAGCCTGGGTGGCTCAGTTGGTTAGGCATCCAACTCTTGATTTTGGTTAAAGTCATGATCTCACAGTTCGTGAGACTGAGCCCTGCGTGGGGCTCCATGCTAAGAGCACAGAGCCTGCTTGGGGTTCTCTCTCCCCCTCTCTCTGCCCCTCCCCTGCTCATGCTCTGTCTCATAAACAAACAAACAAACAAACAAACATTTTAATGGTGTCTGATTAAATGAGATTATTGTCTGTCAGTACTATTCTTTGTTCACATAGTCAAATAGAAATTTAATTTATTAACACATATGTACACTTCTCTACCTCCCTCAATTGATTATAGCTAATTATGTAATAGTAATTTATATACTAAAGTAGTGTTTCTCAGACTTCAGTGTCCATACAAAAATCTTTTTAGAATGCAGATTTGGATTCATTAGGTCTGGAGTGGGATCCAAGATTCTTTATTTCTAACAAACTACAGATGATGTTAATGCTGTTGATCTGAGAATCATATACTTTTAATAGCAAGGTACTAAAGTGCATTTTAAATATATGCCTGCCCCACCATATATGAGGCACTTTCAGCTTTGTTGTTTTAGAAATAATGTTTAGAGTATGGGAAAAAAAACTTGCTGAAATATCCCACCATTTCATAAATGTATTTGAGTTCTTACTAGCTAGCTAAAATTACAAATCTGCGATAACTTTCATAATATCAGGTATGCATTAGTTTTCACAGAACTGACTTAAGCTTAGCCTTGCTTTTGACCCTCTTTCTGATGCCTATCTCTGCCCATCAAAATTTCAAAGTTCAGTAAAATATTGCTTCCTTCTTGAAATGTTTCCTGATAGACTCAATGAAATGTAGTTTCTCCTCCTTTTAAATTTTTATATTTTTCAAGCAGACAAATGATTAAAAACAATGTCCTTTGTACAGAGACTTCGACTTGGCCATGTGCTACCTTTTCACTTCCTTTTAGATCAGTTTTTCATTCTCAAATCTGGTTGCACATCATGGAGATAAGGAGACATAGAAAAAAATACTGAGGCCACAAGCCTCACCTTGGATGAATTAAATCAAAGTCTCTGGGAAGAAACCCAGCATCAGGATTTTTTTTTTAAGTCATCTGTGGGGATTCTAATGTGCAGCCCCAGTTGAGAATCACTGTCTCAGATGAGAAGCTCTTCAAGGGCTTGCACTAGGTCCTATTCACAAACATCTGGAACAGTACACTCAGTTCAACTCAATACATTTCACTAAGGACCTTGAACACCGTAGGCACCTAATAAATACACACAAATCGCACATTTGTCATATTTGAATACTGGAAAGAAAAGGAAAGCACATCAATCAAAACTTATTTTTTCACAACACATTCTTTAATGATACATTGTCAATAACAGACCAAATCTTTTGTGCAAAAAAATTTTGAAGTTGCTGATATCTTTCTCAATTCCTCTGCCATCAAATGTTCACTCTGTAGATTAGGATTTTCCTTAAGATTGGGTCCTGTTTACTTTTGGTTTTTCAGGAAAGCACTTTTCTCCTCTCTTTAAGTTGAATAGATATTGCAAATCATTAATGGAATTTTCAGCAGCAACCATACTGGAAATAATCAGCTGGCATCCAAGGTAGGACACACTTTTTGCTGCTGTCAAACAAAATTAATCACGAGCTTCCAGCATGCTGAGTAGAGGCGGCCTGGGCACCATTGGATGAGGTGTTTCCATGGCGCGGCAGCAGTCGATGATCAGCAGGAGAGTAAGGCTGTTTTCAGAAAACACAGCAACGGGTTGCTTCTTTCCCTTCATCTCTTTCTTCTTTTCAATTTCTAAGGGAGAACCTCCTGGCAATGCACCCAGGAGATTTTCTTGCCATGGAAACAAGAGAGTGGGGTGTTTTAAAAGCCGACTGTAAGAAAGAATGCCATTCTCCTTGCTTTGTTCTACTCGGCCTATACTCTTCTGCCGAAGACTTGGGCAATTATTCAAATAATTCAGCCTGAGACCTAGTTTCACCTGAATTACATAGATGATCCAGGTATACCGGGTCGTTTTGGATGTATTATCCAGATAAATCTGTTCTGGTATGCTTCAGTCTCATTTAGTAGAGATCGAAATTGTATGTATTCAATCAATAATTAGCTAATTTACTCATTATTTTAAAAATAAATGAACTGAGACATATTTATGTGCCAGGTATTGTGCAAAACTCCAGGAATTATAAGACACAGTGTCTGTGACACAGTTGTGAAGACGGGTCTACTAACAGTAAGATGTAATTGTCATAAATCCTATAATAGAAACAGTTTGAGTAAAGACACTATAATATCTACAATTATAGCACACAATATAAAGTTTAAATACATGTTTTCAAAGCTGGAAAGGCAGGACAGAGAAAACCTTTTTTTTTTTTTTCAAGTAACTGTTCATTTTCCGGGGGGGGGGGGGGGGGGGGGGAAGAAGAGCAAAAAAGTCATAGTGGAATTTCTTACACTTATATTTTGGTTGAGCATTGCCTAGGCATTGTTATTGCTCCCACAACCTTGTTCTAAAACTCAGCTGAGGTGTTCTCATGCCCCATTCCCCACACACCCCTCTAAGAAAATAGTCACAGGTGTCTTCTAATATTGAGGATATCTCATGCTCATTTTATTTGGATGTCACAAAGACCAGTCTGGTAGGTCTTTGACATTTGAACACCTGAAGAGACTGGCACCAGAACTCTGTAGCATTGGGTGGGGGTGGGGATTGCCTGGGTGGCTCAGTCGATTAAGAGTCCAACTTCCGCTTGGGTCATGATCTCGCGGTCCGTGAGTTCGAGACCTGCCTCGGGCCCTGTGTTGACAGCTCAGAGCCTGCAGCCTGCTTTGGATTCTGTGTCTCCTTCTCTCTCTGCCCCTCCATGACTCTCTCTCTCTCTCTCTCTCTCTCTCTCTCTCTCTCTCAAAAAAAAAAAAAAAAAAAAAAACATTAAAAAAAAAAGAATACTGTAGCATTGGAAACACAATTTTCCCCAGAAATCCAATTGTATATGCTGCTCGAGTTTGATTTTATGACTCCATAGGACTGAGTCCCTGAACCCTTCCCTCCATGCTGAAGATGCCCTGGAAAAGGAATCTGGTTTGAGCATGTAAAGATTATTATAAAAGCTGTTGTTTTATTGACCTTCTTTTCCATACCCAGTAACCTTTAGATTATCATGAAGCCAGAGTCCTTTTCTACTCCTATTAATAGGGCAATGGTAAAAGTGCTTGTAAATGTGGGTGGTTTAGCTTGTAAATGTCTTCTTAAGGTACTTGTCCTTCTGTCTGATCTCTCTAGCTGTACGATGCTGATTTTATTCAAAATGGGTTAGGGACAGGGTATATATACTTCTATCTAAGCCTAGACCAGACTATAAAGCTATTATGGCAACTAAATGGAAGTAATAAGTCCTACCAGGGTTAAGAAAACCCTGAGGAAGAAAGAGTGAACATCTTAGTTGATCAAGCAAAGAGGAAGTCCGGCTTAAGAAGGTGGATTTGAATTAAGTCTTGTTAGAGTCATCTTGGCAGCCAAGATAGGCTAGAGTGCAGGTAAGACACAAGGTATGAAATACATGGTGATTTTCATGAAGCCCTGCCTGATCCCTTGGTCTGAGTAGGGAACCACACTATGAATCTCTGTTGTTGTTGTTGTTGTTGTTGTTGTTGTTGTTCTTCTTCTTCTTCTTCTTCTTCTTCTTCTTCTTTTAAAGTAAACTCTATCCCCAACACGGGACTTGAACTCACAACCCCAAGATCAAGAGTCACATGCTCTACCAACTGAGCCAGCCAGGGGCACCACCCCTCTCTGTACCAGTCTTAAAAAATATGCATCATAGCCTTTATCACAGTGAACTGTAATTGGGTTTTATTATCTAGCTTACTATTCTGTCAGCTGACTGACTTTGAAACCATGCTATCTGCCAGTCCTTGTCCCTAATCTGACTGAAAAGACATAAGGCCTAAACTTCTGTCAGCTGCTATTTCATTTACTGCTTTGTTTTTAAATAAATGTGAGGCAATTTAGACATGTACAGTATATAAGAGAAGCAGTCATTATTTTAGGACTATGGGATGGTTGTCATCTCAATTTAAAATGAACCCAAGCTTATTCTTAGTGCTTTATCCTGTCCGTTACTTCTTCTAAATAAATCCAACTAGACATTCTTGGCTCATAACTTCTCTGGGGTGTGATGGCCTCCTTTATCCATCACCATTACTGTCATCAAAATCTGAGTTATGATGGGTACTAAGTATTTACTAAGCAACTAAACCTAAGCATTTCAAATGCCCCAAGGGCTTATTGTCTTAGACAGAAAAGATCAAAGCAGAATGGGATGTTAATGACATATGCCATAAATTCATTTAATTAGTGTTTAAGGGTTTTTAAAAGACTCAATGCATTCAATGGCAGCAGTAAATAAAATCAGGAAAATTACACGAGGGAATGGGGCTGCAGGATCTCCATGGAAGGAAATATAGTATAGTCTGACTGAGCAGGAATGATTGCCACCTGAGGACAAAAAATAGTGTTTGATTGGTTGGTTCCTAAATTGTACAGATAGACTTATAAGGCAAATGGACCCTTTGTCTTCCAGTGAAATTTATTGCTCGGATGTGCCAAACCACCAAATTAAAATAAGTACATTTTGGTTGAGATTCAAACTCAGAGTCACTAAGTTCAGTCAGAATGAGAAGGAAAAATTTAAATATGGAACAATGTCATTGATACTGATGAATCTCCAAGTAAAAGATGCCATGTAATCATGTGCTTGGAGAATCACCACTACCCTTGTAGTTAGGACTCACGGTTTCATGACTTTAACAATGCCAAGATTTTTTAAATGACAAAGTGATAATGTCCAAATTCTAGGAATAGAGCTGATCAACTTTGCCTAGAATAAGAGAAAGCATACCAAGAGAAGGGAAGTGAGTAAAGTAAGCTACATTTCAATTTGGAGGATAAAGATGTAGTCTCTCTGAGTATAAAGGCGTGGAAAGAACTTGTGTGCCAGTTCTCTGCAGTGTCCGCTCAGGATCAGGGACAAAAGAGACAAGTGGTGTAAAGACTGAAATGTGGACTGACTCTCAACACATGAGCGGAGTGACAGTGTAGACTGGGACATCCAACTGGGCTTAGGAGGAGATGGTTTAGGTCGTTCTGGTCAAGTGTCAAACACAGAGGGAGATAGTATCAATTCACAGCATGATGGAAGCCTGGAAAGCCCCCATGCCTAAAAAACAAGATGAAAGGGAGGAGTCAAGCAGAAGAGACCACTTTGGCAGGGGCCCTACAGGTAGAACAGAGTCGTGCAGTCTTTGTGGGGGGGCTAGAGAAGGAGGAATGAATAGGCACTGTGCTAAAGGTAAACGTGACGAGTTAGAGAAATATATTGGATATTCAGCATAAGAAAGAACAATGAGTCACATATGGCCCCAAGGTTAAAGAGAAACATGACCCTTCAATGGAAAAGTTTAGCATAAATGATGATGTAAAAGAGAGATGAGCAGCTCTTTCCTTGTCCTATATAGTTTCATGTGGCAGCAAAACACTCAGTTTAAGATATCATATAGTTGTGCCAAAGGCCAAATTCATTATTTAACTTAAAAAGAAAGGTTTTTTTTAATGTTTATTTACTTTTGAAGGAGAGAGAAACAGAGCGTGAGTGGGGGAGGGACAGAGAGAGAGGGAGACAGAATCCGAAGCAGGCTCCAGGCTCTGAGCTGTCAGCACAGAGCCTGTCACAGGGCTCGAACCCACGGACCTGAGCCGAAGTTGGATGCCCAACTGACTGAGCCACCCAGGGGTCCCTCATTATTTAACTTTTAAAGGACTGACTGCAATATGGAAGTCTCATGAGTTTATGCTGATCCTTGACTGTCTTCTGTCTTACTTTAGTAAAGCACGCTTTCTTCTCACTCAGACCTCGCGAGTTGTGTTGCCATTACCAGTTGTCCGCTGCAGCCTGGGCTGCGGACCTGGAAGACGGCCTGTTCTCATTTGGCTCATTTGATGGTTTGTGCCAATAAATTTTTTAATTCTACTCTCCAGGTGGCAAAGCTGTTTTATAACAAATTGCTGGCTAATTAGGGCATAAATGTTCTTTTCTTCATTTCTCCCTGACCTTGCTCATTCTCTCCTCACCGATTACACGCCCCGGAGGCCGTTTCTCACTCCTTGCTTTACACTCTCTTCTGTGATCTGCTTACATTACTTGTTACTTTCAGGACTTCGATCTTCATTTGATTTCATTTTCTTAATCTGTTGAGTCTGAAATCCCTTACTTGACTTTAGACCTTAGGTTCCCTTAAACCTAAAGTGGTTATTCATTGTTTGTTTCTTATCAAATCGTCTACAATTTTTTGACTCCTAGCCATGTCATTGCTCTTACTGTAATACAAATATCCAAATATACAATCGTATGATTCATTTCGGATCATTCTCTTTATCCTTATGGGATAGCAAACTCTCTATCTAAAATCTGGAAAATACACTTAGGATCCTGTTACACAAGGGAATTTTTAAATCCATTACTAAAATAGTGTTATATACTTTTATTTGTTTTTCATCTTACATCATAAAGTTGAAATTTTCCAGTTTTTATGAGAAGCCTATTTATGTGACATTCAGAACAATTAAATGGTAGAGATAAATAAGAGTAAAATAAATTTAAAGGATTGCCGAAGACCTCCAGCATGCAAACTGTTTAAAAATAACAATGTAAATTTTCTCATGATAATTTTCAGCCTCACTTATATGCAACCCATCCAGTATAGACATAACTAACTGTCTCAATTGTTGTGTATTTTTACAATCTTTTCATTGTGCAGGTGAAATTCATGCATAGGGCAGAAAAACCCTTACAGACCTTTATCTGCTATTCACAGGCAACTATTAGCAGATTTGTTTTTGTTCCAAAGATGTGGCTATAAAGTTTACATCTTTCCAACACTCAAGGGAAAACAGAAGAGAAAGAAATAAGAATTCGATGGAGAGGACTTGTTTTGATTCTCTTTGGGAATAGTTGCCCAAATGATCTCTTTAATTTGCATTTGCCCCAGGAACTAGATAGACTCAGAACCTCACGCTTGGAAAAGCAACTGGCATCACCGAGTGGCCCCAGAGACACGGTGACGGCGTGACCAGTATAGACGGAGAGCAAGAGTGGTCCACCCACCCAGAGAGAAAGATGTGACCGGTTAACTTATTTTCACTGTGGCCAGGCAGCCTACGTGGAGTGTTGACAAATTAGGCGGACTTAGGCTTGCTTGGGGCTGCGATTTGCAAAGTGCAGCTTCAGAAGAACACCTGTTAGAATCTAAGCCTGGCATTCAAATGGGGAAATCATTCTTGGAGGCAAAAACATGAACACATTCTCTTTCCCAGCTTTCCTGGGAGCTCTGCTATCTCCTTTTATTGTCTCTCCTGAATACCTCTTTCTTAACTTTCCCTGTAGCTAACTCTGTCCAAAACTCTGTCCTCCACCAATGAGTGATTTCGTTACGTCTTACGATTTCAACCTCACCTGGCTGACGGTTCCTAAAATTATATCTATCTTGACCCTTTTGCCCAAGTGTCACATTTCAAATGCTTGCTAGACTTTTCCATCTGCCTATCCCACAGGAACCTCAGGGATGAGGTTCCACGTGAAATCTTGCCCTCTGAACCTATTCCTCCCTTACTACTGTCTATGTCAGTTCCTAGTACCCCCAGCTACCATGTCACCAGAGTTGGACATGTAGAAGTCATTTTTTACCTGCTGTTTGCCACCTCCACCTCACCCCTGTATCCACTCAATGTCTGGTTCAGGCTAATTTGCCTTTATCTATCCCTTCCTTGCCACACCTACTATATGACGCTTTAGTTGATGCCCATACCACATCTCCCCAGGCATTACAGCTCCCTAAATAAAATCTGCCCCCAGACTTTCCCATTCTCTGCCGTCTCCACTGTAATGGGAAAAAAATCTGGCCATGGCACTTTACTGCTTAAAGTCTTTCAAAGTCTCCTCATTAGCTACCCAGCATACAGCCCAAGCTTATGAGCATGAGGTACAACATTTTTACTCCTGCCTACATTTTCAGTCTCATTTATCATAAGACCTACTTACTTTTCCCTTTATAAGTTAGACAGAAAGCTTACAGAGTGTTCACTATTGCCAAGTCCTGCGCTAAGCACTTTATATACATTAATTCACATAATTTTCACGGAAACCCTATTAGGCAGGTCCTGTAATTACCTCAGTTCTTATAGATGAAGAAGAGAAGTAAGCTGCTTGCCCAAAGTTACACACCTTGACATGTCAGAACATGTGGTCCAGGTGCAGACTCCATGCTGTACTCCATTATGCCCTCCCTTCCTGGGAGGAAGCCCTGTTCTCATTTCCCCATGACATGGCCCGCGTTTACCGTATGTCAGAAAATCTTCCGTCACCCCAGTGCCTGGTCAATCCTACATATCCTTTAAAGCTCAATGCAATCATCATAGCTGATAGCGGCTCAGTCACTACAACTTATAGGAGTTCTTGTCTAACCTTCTTCCCTTCCTCACAGGGGCCACTTCTGTGTTTTTATATTGTATATAAAGCATATATATGTGTATATATTCTGTGCTTCTAAATTTTGTTAATGTTGGGACAGAGAGAGGGAGACATAGAATCTGAAGCAGGCTCCAGGCTCTGAGCTGTGAGCACAGAGCCCAACGCGGGGCTTGAACTCACAGACTGTGAGATCATGACCTGAGCTGAAGTCAGATGCTTAACCAACTGAGCCACCCAGGGGCCCCTATTTTATGCTTCTATAGTAGGCTCTGTATATTCCCATCATAGCAGTTAACCTCTAATATAATAATTATCTATTTAGGGGCTCCTGGATGGCTTAGTCAGAAGAGCATGTGACTCTTCATCCTAGGGTTGTGAGTTTGAGCCCCACGTAGGGTGTAGAGGTTCCTCAAGTAAAACAAATTTTAAAAATGTATCTATTTAATGAAGGGGACCTATTCCTTGAGGAATTCTCTTTAATTGAGGCCAAGGAATATGTCTCCCTCATTTTTGTATTTGATATTTTGTATTTTGCACAGCAGTGTCCAGACATTAAGAGGCATTCGATAAATGTGTGCTGAGTGAAGAATTAGTTAATACGTGGAGGAGTAAAGGGCACCCCCACCAGGAACCAAGAACCATTCCTGATAAGAGTACTACAGTAACTGAACTTTCAGTACCTACAGAGTGAGTTCAGTAGTCACTGCAGTTGATTTACAAAAACCTTATGAAGCCTGAATGTGTGTGTGTGTGTGTGTGTGTGTGTGTGTGCGCGCGCGAGCGCGAGCGCGCGCGCGAGCGCACGCGCACATGATGCAGGGAGAGGGACAGGATAACATAAATCAAGGGAGCAAGGGACTGAAAAGGATGGTATACACAAAGTAAAACGAAGCACCTTTCTAAGACTAATGTGTGTTAATGGTTCGACAAATCTGTATACGGTTCCCTCACAATGTTTTGATTTCAACCATCTTTTTAGTTTGTTTTAAAGTTCTAATTTAAAAAGGCCTTAAGGTATCATAAAACATATACCTGAATCCAGGCAGACACCAGAGCAATGATACAGCAAAGCAGCTCTCCTTTCATAAGTCACAGTGAAAGACAGCTCTGGTTTAGTAGCCCTAGTATAACACATTCTCATGAAGCATTTGATAGTAAATACCAGGACATTGGCTTTTGCGTAATATCTTCGCAGATAAAAACTTGGTACCTCACTTGGTGTTTGAAACATAGCTTGTCCTCATTGTCAAGCTGGCCCACATGTCCTTCACACAGCAGACATTAGGGACATTTCTGATGCTGTACCTCTCAACATCAACACTTAAATTCTTTCTCACTGCTAGGCTTTATTGCTCTTTAAGATGACCTCTCAGCAATAAGAAGATCACTAGGAGTCAGGAGATGTGAAGTCTAGGTCCATGTAACTGCTTACACAATTTTGGCCAATGTGCTTGACTTCTCTGGGTCTCAGTTTCCTCATGTAACATAAGACATCTGAATTTGGAAATGTTAAGCTAATTTCAGCTCTATAAGCTTACACTCTTGAGGTAGGGAAGCTGAAGGGACTCCATTTTAGAAAGTCCCTGTCTCTTCTGTTTTTCTGCTGGCCGTTTACCCATGTTCTGTATTCTGCCCCTGAATAAGCCATAGAAGCTATGTTCCCACTTCAAGGGGGGAAGCAAGAAAGTTAATCATTCTCTGAGTTTTGTCCTAGACCCAAAACACCTTATAACATCTAAGAAGATCCTGCATATGTTCTAGGACATTAGCCTCAAACAAGCCTCTGCTGATGCTGGTATCAATACCCCTAGCTTGGATAATTTTGGAATAACATCTATTGTTCACCTGACACTCGCCTTTGATAGAACCCTACCCTAGATCCCCAAATCTAGGGTCCCTTTCCGACATAAATCCCTAACCCCAAACAACCACAGGACTCGTTCTCTTTTCCTTTCCGAGTCTCCTAAATACTCTGCTATTCTCTGTCACTCATGCTATTCAATAAACTCTGTTTTTACCTTCTCCACCTTGTGTTTGATTTCTATCCTATGTGAAGCGAGGGACCCTTTTGGCTGGTCCTGTGGGACCCCCTCTCTGGGTCCTCAGATCCAGCCTGCCTGTATCGCTTTCAAAGAAAACTAGTGTTAATCAAATATCAAAGTCACCTGTATGTATACACGCTCTCACATGCATGAGAGAGAGTACACTCATATATTTATATTGACTGCAATAACAAAATAATCATTGCTTTTATTAGACACACAGGATGAGTGATACGATATGTTTCTGTAGAATTTGAGAGGTACTGTGTTTGTTTAAATTTCCATTTTAACATTTTTTACTTGTTGGAGGTTCTACAGATGTACAAGGAAGCTAATTTTTAATGCATGGCTTAAATCACAGAAGTTAACTTTTCTTTTTTTTTCAATGTTTATTTTATATTTTCTTCTTGAGAGAGAGAGAGTGAGTGTGCAAGTGAGGGAGGGGCAGAGAAAGAGGTAGACAGAGGATCCAAGGCGGCCTCCACGCTGACAGCAGAGAGTAGATGTGGGGCTCGAACTCACACACCGTGAGATCATGACCCAAGCTAAAGTCAGACACTTAACCGTCTGAGCCACCCAGGCGCCCTAGAAAGTTAACTTTCCAAAGAACCACACAAGGCCACAATTTTCATAAATAGTCTGGATTTTCTCAAAACGGGGTGGCGGGAGAAGCGGCAAGGACTAGGAAGTATTCTGTGGCAAGGCACATCACCACAGACTGAGCTCCTAGAGCGAGATGGGTAAACTGGTCTGGCAGGTGGGGAGGTAAGGGGTTTCAGTCATGGGAAAAACAAAAGGTAGCCAATGCACCACAGAGGAATGTAGAGCCCTCCTCCTTAATCCTAGCTGAATCCTGCCACGTACCACCTGCTGTTATGTATAAACTCCCAGAACAATTGGCTACCTGCATATGGGAAACATTACTGAATCAGACACAAAATCCCACCATCGTGATAAACCACACAGAGTATTCTTATGGGAGCTTAGTCTGCACTGAGAGATAATGAGGTAGGTAAAAAGGACTTTTTCTCCTGTTAGACTCCCAGCAAAAGGCATTTGTGTCATAACCAAATTCTAAAGCACTTCATGTTCTAAAGAATTAATAAGGCAAAATTTCTTTAATTTTTTTTTTAATGTTTATTCAGTTTTGAGAGACAGAGACAGAGCGTGAGTGGGGGAGGGGCAGAGAGAGGAAGACACAGAATCTAAAGCAGGCTCCAGCCTCTGAGCTGTTAGTTAGCACAGAGCCTGACACAGGGTTCAAACTCAGAACCCTGAGATCATGACCTCAGCCGAAGTCGGATGCTTAACTGACTGAACCACCCAGGCACCCCAAAATTTCTTTAAAATAAGTGTCCAACACCTCATTTCAGCTCAGGTCATGATCCCACAGTTTGTGAGTTGGAGCCCCACATTGAGCTCTGCACTGGATTCTCTCTCTTTCCCTCTCTCTCTGCCCCTCCCTTGCTCGTGCTCTGTCTCTCAAAATAAATAAACTTAAAAAAAAGTATTCAAAATAAAAATAAGCTAAAATAAAACAATATAACATAGATCTTTTACACATAAAAGCTATACAGTTTCAATTGGACCATGTTACTGTAAATTCCAAACACAACTTTCAGTGGGAACAAAGACGTTTGTATATATCTACTGAAAAAAACAGTTTGTGTGTGTGTGTGTTTATGAAAAAAAATTAAATTTCAGTTTAATGTTATAGGTCAATTCGAAAATAAAACATTATGTTAAAATAACTTGGGAGGTGAGCTTCCCATAAGTAAGTTGCCATTTGAGGCGTCAAGTGAAATAAAGAAACAGAAAAGTATGTTTCCCATTGCAATCTAAACAAATTCAATGTAGTTAGGTGAAAATTAGCAAGAATTAACACAATGTCTACTCAAAATAGCCCTGAAATGTGTTTTTCAGCCTTACTTTTACATTTGCACAGTCAAGTTTCATACATCTTAAAAAGTAGAAATATTTTTATGTGAGAAAAATACCATTTTTCATAATTCAACTCTTTGACTTCCACATATGCTGTTAATTTGCAAGAATTTTTAATTATAATATAAAAAATACCTACCTATAACCGCCAGCCAATAAAAATAATCTGCAATTAATATCATAGATGTGGATTCTACTTATCAGTCTATTTGATCTCTCATCTTCTGCCAACTGAGAAAGTAGCCACACAAAAACATTTTCTGATTGTAATAGAAAGCAATGCATTTTACACTGAGAAAGGATATATCCGCATCATCAAAGAAATACACTTTTACTAGACACTACATAGAAAAAAGCAAACTCAAGAACTACAATATAGTTTTTGAGAAAGCAGTATTGAAATTTACCTCTCTCGGAATTTATTTTACTAACGACTGTTACCAAATGTTATGTGCAATACTGGCTGCAGGGATAATTTGAAAACTTGTACTAAATGATAACCCAATACAATTCATTTAGGAAACACGGCAAATTTTGTGGCATTTTTGCTATTATTTGGAAATATCCAAAGATAATATTTGTTATGCACACATACACACATATATGAGTGATTATGTATAAGTGATTATGTATAGATACATTTATATTCAATTTCATATTCTATCTCAGAATTTTCAACTCTAAGAAGATATTACACTATAGAATTTGAATTTTGGTCAGCTTTAACACAGACACTTGTCACCTGTTAGCTAAATTGGTATAAGCACCTCATTTCCTTGAGGTCATCTTAGGGTCAAAAGACATAATTACTTGTCATCATGATAGACCTAGGGAAAATAATCAAATTAGTACTGTAGAAAGAAAGGGCAAAATATTAATCATACTCATAAATATCTGAGCTATACAACCTTGAAATTACTGGACAAATAGTAAATAAATGTGTACTAGACAGTTGCCATTGAAAAGCTGCCAAGAATCCTTCTCATATTCCAGAAAATTCAGTATGTTGAAAGATGTAGTCAGCTGTACCTGCCTAAGTATCAATCACCCCTGTGATGTACTCATTCGTGTCAAATATATTCTAAAAGTCCCATGTTAGACCACATATTCTCAATTTATCAAGTTATTCATACTGTTTACTTCTGCAATTCATATAGTATTGGACAATCTCTATTTAAAATAAGGCTCTTATGGATGTTAAAAAAAAGACACTGCAAAAGGTTGATATGTATTCATATAGAAGTATACAAAGAACTGTATAGCAACAGATATAAAGAATATACTACGATCCAAACTCATTGTTCACTGATGACGTTAAAATAAATTTGAGAAATCATTCTAAATAGTAAAAGTTCCCAAAATATTACTTTTATTTTAAAGTATGAAATGGAAATGTACATGGTATTTAAATTATAGATTAGGCCATCCTCTGATAGTGTTCACATGCCCCTTGATTCTTGGGTTGGAACATGAGACTACCATCATAGGTCCTGACATACACACACAGAAAAAGAGAGCCAAACTCACCTTAGGGGGAGGGAAGCCTGTTTGAATATTTGGAAATTCAATTTATGACTTCCAAATTAATAATCCAGCTTTATACAAGGATCTAAAATCTGCATACGACATGGCATTAGGTTTTTAGAGGGTTAGTTATCATTATAAAAGCTTTCTATGGTGATGGTAATAATGAAAACACTTCAAACACCAGGAAACTATAAATTAGAGCATGATTAAGACTATTGTTTTAAAAAGTCCAAAGTTTCTAAGCCATTTCCAATAGTATCATATCTGAAACCGAGAATAATCCAAGTGTGTATCTATGTGTGTATATAATTTTTCCTAAACTCTTGACTTTGTTGTATAGGCAATCTATAAGAAGTATCTCCCAATTTCCTTTTTGAAAAAAGAAAATTTTAATTGCTCTGCAAAGGATGAATTATTTCCATTCATAAATCATTTTCTTCATATGTGATAAATTGTAAAGTTTTAAAAATAATCATCCCTTAAAATTGTTATCAGAAAGAAGCAATAAGGAGCCAAACTTCACTCTTCCATTGGACTCTGGCCAGCAAGTGATTCAGAAAATTGTTGCAACAACAGTTTTTTATCTGATCAAGGCATTTTGTCAAAATAAGAGTAAATTCCCAAACCACATCCAACCTGTTGCTATTGCCAAAGAACTACCTGCACAAATCAGGCATGGAAGCCACTTGGGGTCAGGTCATCTGGAAGAGTTTCCTGATGGGACAAACCTTCTACCCACTCAAAAAATAGTTTAGAGTGCATGTTCCTACATGGGCCCGTATACAAATGTCTGATTGCCCCATGTAATGGCCCAATCACTCCTACTGATTCTTTAACAACTGGAAAGAAGTCCCTGCTGTGTAATGAGATTATGAAACACATGATAGATTACTGACCTTTTGAATTAGGACAAACAACATGAACTCCCCCTTATATTGAAGAGGCTATGTTAAGAGTGTCAGCCATTTGACAAAAATAGTTGAAGTGCAGATGGAAATATCAACATATAAGGCTTCATTCTTCAGTGTTCTAGTGCTAAGACCAAGAACTCACATCTGACTTGAATATTATGAGCGCATCTGATAATTTTAATCAATGGCCAAATAAAAAAAAACATTTTCCTATTTGGATTTATACTTCAGTTCTGAAATATATTTGAAAAAAAAAAACAATCAAAATAGCTTTTTAGATTCATTGACTAATCAGCAAGGTGTATTGGGGCCAATGGGTTTTGAACGTAAAGAAACCTCTATTTTTTTAATTCTTGATCCTATTTTAATTGTTTAAAATGTTGCTCTATCAGCATAGCACAGGGGTTTGGAGACAGGCAGGAAGGTGATTTTGACTTGGGGTAACATCTTGGGTCCATCATTTAGTAGCTATGTGAATTCAATTATGGAAGTTTTTCAATCCCTCTAGACATCAACCTCTTCCTCTTTCATATGGGGATAGTGCCAATTCATTGAATTATTGTGCAGATAAAATTAGATAATCTATGTAGAACTCTTAGCACAATGGGTAGTGCATAATACAATGATAAACTCTCAATATGTATTATTTTTTGCTTATTATTCAAAAATGTTGTTCCTATTATTATTATAAAATGTTTTAATGAGGTAAGCTATTTTTCCTAATGAAAAATATTTCCATAATTAAACTGTTCAGCTTATTAGAAAAAACATAACTTATTCAAACAAGTTTGAATTCAGTTAACTTCATCATGAAGCCATAGAAGACCTCCATTTTTACTTTCATTCTATTACTATTGTTACCCCTCACGTGGACCTCCTAAAAAGGGACTGGGATTCCTTTTCATATTGAAGAGATAAGTAATTAGGGGATAATCTTGACACATAAATATGTGCCTATAGAATGTCGATTTTTAAGTTTATGTTTGTGGGGTAATGGATTTGGGTTTGTACACATCTAGCAGTATTCTCCTGTACTGTCTCCCTTTGATCAGCTACTCTGTGAGCTTAAGAATGAAGCTTATGCCTTTGAGACTAAATGAAGATAATTGCCTTGCGTGGAATAGCAGTGGCTAGATTAGCACTATGTCCTAACCAGCTGCGCAATTCAAACCAAAACCTCGTCACCACTTATCCTGAAACCTCACTACACGGACTTATTCTGAGTCTGAGAATAATGTGTTACTTATTAACATTTTATTAATGCTACTCAAATGTGGTTTTCAAAAGAGTCTAAAATCATGAAAACAAATGGATAATTCACATTAAGTCTCTTCACAGTCACGACTGTAAACCGTCAACTGCGAGGACAGTGTTGCCAATTTCTGAATTCTCAAAGTACAAATACAAATTTCTCAGAAAAGAATTTTACAGGTGTACTTTACTTTGCCCCTGTCACTTGTTCTGTACGTTGTATTGGGAGAACCATATCCCTTTGGTATAGTGGGGGGTAAACTCTACAGGTAAATTCTACTCTAATATCAGATTTATGTTCTCAAATCGTCACATGAAACACAAACAAAACCACTCTGCAGGTAAACCTCAGATGTGAATGTTTTTCATACTTCTGAGTCCACAGACTTACGCATGGCTTCTGAAATGAATGGAAGAGGAGCTGCTACATGGTATTTCCTTAATCCTTCTCCTCACCTTTTATCCTTGTACTACACAGGATAAAACATTGTCATTAGGATAGAGCAGGAACCTTGACTTTCTACACAAGGTGGGAAGCCGACAACCATATTGAAAAAAACATACCAGCTTTATTTCATGAGATTTAGAAGAATTATCACAACCCTGAGTGTGACAAATTTGCCTTAACTCTGTCACAGACACACATCCCCATTACACGCTGTGTGACCCAGCAATGCACAGATGTGTGGCATACAGCCACATCAAAGTACCAGGACAGAAGAATGACCTATAAGAATACAGCATTATGCTAATCTTCTCTTCATGTTGAGGCAGAACAGAACTGATTCCTATAGGGTACTTAGAAAGTATCTTCACTGGCCATTTAGATATGAGCTTTTGAACAACTTTTCTACACAAATGATATTATGTGATAGATCATACTAAGTTGCAGAGACAATTACAAATATATTTACTACAGTTCATACCAACAACGCATACCTATCAAACTCTTAAGCAAACCTACTCTTTTGAATTTGGCTGATTCAAGGGGATACCGAAATGACTTACTGTGACAACTATATGGAAAATACTAAACGATCATATGCCAGTTTGATCTGATACAGGTCTGACTGAATGTGAACAAATTAAAGCAGATATTCATGCCAATTTTAACAACCCAATAGGATGAATAGATCTACTAGTTCTAATGGCGTCTCTAAACTACCGAATGCAAAATGTCTGTACTTGTTCTAGTTTTTCGCTTCCTGGTTTTCACTCTAAAATACTGGTCTTTATCTCTATTGCCACTCCCCACTTCCACCCCTCACCCCCGTGCAATGATTACGAGACAATACTATAAAATGAGAGAGAAAGTCAATCTGCCGTCACACCCCCTGAATTCAGGGCAAACATTTAGAACATCTGAGAAAAGGAATCTTTAGGGATAAATATTATGTGAAAAGGGAACTAAAATCATGACGCAGAAAATACCAAATTTCCCATCCATAATTTTCATGGTGTTTCAATTTTTTTAAGTTTTTAGTATTTTTTTGTCCAGTTAGAACACCCTCACCTAGACTGGCTCAACTTTCACAGAGAAATATTTATTCTTAAAAATGTTGTTAAAGATCAGCAGTATGATAAATTACTACATTATTACATTGAAATACTTATAAAAAGATATCACTTACTAGTACTTGGTAAAACATTCTAGAATGGTCCACCTTCCATTTTTAAATTCTTCAAACTTCCCAAATCAACACAGATCCTGACACTTATTTCTGTTTCCATAGTTTTACTTCTAATATGCCCCCCTTACTTTTTTTTTTAAACCGTGAGTGTTCTCTGAAGTACCAGTGGCTACAATTGTTCTTTTGGATAAAAAGTTCAAGGCAGCCAGAGGTAAAATAATTGACCCTAAGTCACTCTGCCTGCCAGTGAAGATAAACAAAGACCATACGCAGAAACCTGTGGACAGACCAGAAAGTGGAAAGGAGGGGAAAGTCATGAATTTCATGTTCAAGGATCTGAAAATTCAACAGGATTTAGTCACTCAGAACAAACTCAAAAGTATGCCAATACATAAAATGGGCCAACATATAACAGATATAATGATAACCAAATGAGAAAAACCATTTTTAGCTAACATGTAAGTGTAAAGTCTTGGGAGTTCCTATGTAAGTTTCTAGACAACTACAGTCCTAGGGTAACCATAGCAGTTTCTCTAAAGGCAGAGGTTGATTATTTGGATAATATAGTAGTAGACTGAAATGCCTTATTAATTTGGAGGCTTATTTATTGGAATTTACTATTGACAAAAGGAATAATTTATAAACAAGAATATATATGGGGGAAGGCTTCAGAGATAAGATCAGTGATTAAAGAAATATGCGCTTTAAGAAGGGCACAGGATAAGTCTCCCAAACAAGATGAATTCTAAAATGTGAGCCTAGAATTGACCAAGGCTCAGAGCATAAGGACATGTCAAGGAGAATTCACCCCAAAAATGTATGATGATAAACCACAACAAATTTCTCAACAGTTTCCTAATCGTTAACGTGACTTGTGATTACATGGCTGAGGTCATCCCATCTAGATTGCCCATCTATCCCCATCCTTCATACTCCAGTAGTAGCCATAAATCAAGGCCCAGGGCTATTTGCTCACCGCCTTGTGGAGCTTAATAATTTAACAAAATCACACTGATCTCCTGCTCTTCTCCAGGATCCTAGAGAATTTATTTTGGGCACTGCACAACATAATACTTACAATCCTTGTTAAATAATACTTATAATATTTCTGAGTTGCTCATTACCTTTTTTTGATAGAAATGTCTACTCCATCAGATTATAAACTCCATTAAGGTATCAACCATTGACTTTCATCCCTGAAATGCCATAACAGTTAATTCAGTGCTATATGCACCTAGCAAACCAATACAAAATTGTTGAGTTAGGGAGGTTTCCTGTGTGTTAGGAGGAAACACTTAAGTTAAACTGAGTTAAACAAGTGGATTCTTGGAAACTAAAGCTCATTAGGCAAATGTTAGAAATCAAGGTCTTTTTCTTAATGAGTACAAACACAAATTAGTGGGTAGAAGATGATAATTGTGAGTTAACAGAAAGACATGAATAAAAACCAGGTTTGATAACTAACTATAAGCTCACCCTCTAGATTAGGTGTATCATTCATGAAAACATATTTCACTCTCTCCCTCTGGCTTTTAAAAATTGACCCTCCAAAATGGGTTGGCAGGTATTAATGAATTTCAAAGAAAAGGAATATCCTATCATATTTATTTGGTCTCAAGTTATAAAACAGTTAATTTTTTTTTTCTATCAAAAGATGGTCTCATTTGGTAGCAATTCCAACTCGATCTTTTCAAGTGAAAGGAAATGGAGATGGTAAGTTTATTTGTTGTGATGAATCCTGCCAGTGCCCACTGAGATAAAAATAGACAGTGGTTTTGTTTCTGCTACCAACAGGAATTTGAACACATTACAAGCAGGAAAGAAACAAAGCTGTAGGCATATTTATAATTTAGTATGCTCTAAATCAGGGCAAGTTAGTAACAAATACAGATTTAAAAATCTTAATTCTATTTCAATATGCATTCCCTTGTCTCTTTAGAAACTTTATTGAGAAGGAAAAAAAACCCACAAGCACTTTAGAAAAGAGTACAGTAAACCTTGGGCTATGAGTAACCTGTTCTGTGAGTGTTTCACAAGATGAGCAAACATTTCTACTAAATTTTGACTTGATAAACGAGCAATGTCTTGCAATACGAGTAGTATGTAATGCTGAATGTCACATGATCACAACCATTTCAATGGTTCTTGAAATTTGCTTTGATATGCAAGTGCTTTGGATTACAAACATGTTTCTGGGACGAATTATGCTTGCAAACCAAGACTTTACTGTATGTGAAAACGAATCTTTCATACAACAATTGCTGAGAATATCATACTAAGAAAGTTTCTCAGGCAATTAGAATAAAGTTGTGAAAGTAGGATCAACTTTTTATGCTAGCTTAATTGGATACACCTAAACCACAGAAAGATACCTGTTTACTTATGTTATCCCATTCATTTTTGTGGATTTTTCAAAGTCCAGTACATGTCTGTATAGACTGAAAGAAACAGCTACCCCAACATGTCACAAAATGTAATAGGCGCAAAAGGAGAGGAAAGGGGAGGCCTGAATAGAAGAATATTACAAACATCCAGGAAATAAATCACCTTTACGTATATTATTCCCAGATTAGAGTCAGCATTTTGGAGAAAGTCACCAACTGGTAGAAGATAGGAAGCAAGACAGGAAGCAAAACTGGGGGAAAAATCTGGAGGACATCTTGTAGCAGAAGATGAAGCCATAGATACTCTAGAAGCTTTGCAGGAGACACAGAGATATGGGTTAGCACCTGGTTTCTGGGGGAGAAATGGTTCGAAATATGTCCTTTGGTGAATAGTAGGAAAAATGTCTATCATTTCTCCAGTGACATCCCCACATAAAGCCTGAGTCTCCAGTTCCTCATCTACAAAACTGGCGTAATAATACTCACGAGAGTTATTTTGGAGATTAAAAGAGATGGTGTATGTGAAGTAATTCTAGGTCCTAGACATTGAATAAGAGTAAAATAGGGGAGAAATGCTGTCTATTCTCTTGTGTCATTGTTATTGCCATCTAGACTTAAAAGAAATAGATGTAACTGTAAGAGCCAAGTAACAATCTAACACATCTAACTGAAATTAGAGACTCTTCTTTCTAAAATAACTCCACTTCCTGTCTGCTGACCACATTCTAAGGCAATGTTTCTAAACTCTAGTGTACATAAAAAAGAGTTAGAAGCCGGTAAAAAAATCCCCAAAAGTGATTGAGCAAGTCTGAAGTGGGTCCTAAGAATTCTCTTCATTTATCAGGCAACCCAGGGAATTCTGATAGTCGTGATCAGCAGACAGGACTTTACTCTAAAAAGGGTATTTTAGGTTTAATATGTAGCTACTATTTATATACGAAATTATCAGTGAAAGAATCCTATCATGAAGGTACGTAGAAAGCTGGAGAGACATAGAAAACCACAGAATACCACGTTGTAAGGGATTCTTCTTTCCAATAAAAAAATTTCCATCACCTCTGACAGATGGTTATCCTAAACACCTTCAGTGACGGGGAATTGCTGTCTTCGGGCAACACGTGCTATTTTGGGTTATAAATTCATGTTAAAAAAAAAAGGTAAATCATAACTTATTTGGAAGATTGAAGAAATGGGGATATTATTCAGAATGAATTATACATGAAAGCCTTTCTAGACTTGACTGAACTAGGTAAGGCACCAACTAAATTCAAAACTAATTTGCCTGCAAGAAGATTTGAACACCCAAACATTGGCTCTGCTACCTGATTGTGCTAGAAAAGCCATACGTTCTGTGGCTGCTGGAAAATTAACCTTTTTTTCTGTGTCTCTGATTCACATTTCAATGGTGCAACATTTCAATCACACATCTGGTATCACTTTCATCTCCCTATTTAGGCAGTGGCAAGTAAACAGCAATAAAAATATATATAACCAAAAAATTTTGCAACGCTCATGAATATTTTAAAATAATGGTCCAGAACAAAACATTGTAAATGAATCTAAAATATGCCACAAAGCCATTTTATCCTACTACTCGATTGAAAACAGGATTTATATTTTAATCTTTATATAGGTATTCCACCAAATGAGTGAATAGTTATTAAGTCATTTGGTTGTTTACTTGTTTTAGAAGAACTCACAAAGCCTCATGGTTTCAGATGGCTCTGTCATGTGTGATTGATGCTTGGGCATTTCCATTTTCATTTATGTAAATTATCAGAGGCTCCTACAGTCTTGTCACTGACACAAAATTGGGAAATGTGAGGTGCTGCACACTAACATGGTCTTGAATTATTTTAATCTAATCTGCCAAAATATTGTCTGGCATAAAATATTTATCGAGTTGTCTGGGATTAGAATAGGCTAAACACTCCCCTACAGTGATACAGTATGGGTCTCTGTACTTCCTTTTAGTCCTGGATTCCCGCTGGAAATTAGAGTATTTCCCACTTCCTCTTTTCCACTGAACAACCACTACAATATCAACCCCAGATCTGTACCTTGGGTAATATTTGTTTGCGTGAAATAACTGGGCCTTAAGTAAACTATTTGCTGAAGTATTACATGAGAAAGATTTCTATGACTACTTTAGCAACAATATCTGATTTATTTTCCTTGAACACTAAAGAGCATCCAATAATAAATCTCTGTCTCTCCAAAAGAATCTTTGTGTTCAAGCTTGAGAAAGAGAAAAGCAGTCACTGGCACCCAGGAGTGAACCGGGTACTATCAACTTGGCCTTTGTGTTTTGCTGAACATAAACAATTTCCCAGAGCATCATCATCAGACCAAGCCACTCTGGGACTAAGATGGAGCAGGGCAAAAACAGCACCAGTCCCTTATCATGTTTGAACACAGACAAAACACGAACATTGTGTCCAAGCCACAAAATACCAGATAGGCCCCTTTCTTACTAAATGAGAGATTGCTGGGAGTTTTTTTTTCTCTTTCTTGCTTGCTTGCTTGCTTGCTTGCTTTCCTGCTTGCTTTCTTCCTTTCTCTTCCTTGCTTCCTTCCTTCCTTCCTTCCTTCCTTCCTTCCCTTCGTTCTTTCTTTCTTTCTTTCTTTCTTTCTTTCTTTCTTTCTTTCTTTCTTTCTTTCTTTCCCAACTATAGCTTTAGTCTGCATTCTTAGAGCTAAGATTTCTTGGGATAAACAATCATGGAACTGTCCCTGCTTTCTGACAGCACTCAATCCAGAGTGAGCTCCCACTTTCTTGGACCCTCCCCCAAATCACTCATCCAAAGCCCAAATCCTAGGAGTCCTTGCCAACTCAGCTCCTCACGATATACATCCTCCCTCACTGCAATGAGTTGTAACCCCGACACATTCAATCACAGGTGTGTTCTTTTTTATTTTTATTTTTTAATTAAAATTTTTTTTTCTTTACATTTACTTATTCTTGAGAGGCAGAGACAGAGCACAGGTTGGGGAGGGGCAGAGAGAGGAGACACAGAATCTGAAGCAGGCTCCAGGCTCCGAGCTGTCAGCACAGAGCCCAACACCGGGCTCAAACTCACGAACTGTGAGATCATGACCTGAGCTGAAGTGGGACGCTTAACCGACTGAGCCACCCAGGCGCCCCCAATCACAGGTGTGTTCTTGGTGGTCTTTGCATGGAGGGCAATGAGATGCTCAATTATTAAAAACAGAATAGAATTTTTTTTTCTTTACTAAAGGTAGGATCATTTCTATTTTCAAGGTACTCACTAAAACTCTAATATAAAATAAATTCCTTTGCTTATTTTTCCACATTGTGGGTTTTGTGGCAAAAGACCCTTTCATTCTGTCCCTGAGAAGAACCACTTTTATGAGATGTGGAATAAACAAGTGTATTACGGCTCATCTGTTAAATATTTACTAGAGGAGGAGGCATGTTTTCAAGGAATATGATTCATCCTATTGGATCAGCACCCGGGCCACAGTGAGCTTGGTGGTCCACAGTCCTGGATGCTCACACAGAATCCTACCAGGCATTCAATGTGAACCTCTAGTAAAAAAACAGACAATTGGATTGAAGTGATATGACACTGACTTTGCTCCAGTTCTTGCTTTGCTCAGATTTTATCCTTATTAGGGATGCTTATCTCTTGATTATTATTTCCTCATCAAAGCACATTTAATGGTCTAGTTTCTAAATATGAAAATTTAAGTCGCCTGCTATGAAAAAAGACGCGAAGCAGTAATCTAAAGACCTGAGGTACATTTATGTGGATCTCAATAATTTGTATGAGATCACAAGTTTTCAATTAT
The DNA here is from genome assembly GCF_018350175.1 of Felis catus. Lineage (NCBI taxonomy): Eukaryota > Metazoa > Chordata > Mammalia > Carnivora > Felidae > Felis > Felis catus. The sequence continues at coordinate 110,252,735 of NC_058371.1, forward strand.
ACTATATAACTTCTGGCCTTTTGAGAAATGAATACTAGCCTTTGCGAAGTACCAACATTATATTCTGCCTCTCTTAAGAATATAAACAGACTTTGCTTCTATAGGGCTTATTCTCATAAGTAATTTCCATTCAAGGGAATTGTAACAACACCTAAAAGTCATTGCCATGAACTATATATTAAATACTGCCCAAAGAATTTGATGCCCGTTATTTCTAATCCTCACAAAATACCAATAGGTGTATAGAATCATTCACCTTGTAGATGAGAACCTAAGTCAGAGAAATTAAACGATATGCTGCAAACACACTATATTCAGAGATAGAGCTAAGATTCAAACCCATTTATGTCTGATTTGACAAACTAAAGGTTGGTTACTTGTGCATGCATGTGTGTGGATGTTTTCCTATTAGGTGCAATTACTCCTAACCCTCAATATTCACTGTGTTTTCATAGCTCATTTAATATATGCTTCTGAATGTATGTAAAAATACACACACATACGCAAAGCTTACAATCAATTGCTATCATTTTGAATACAAGTTTGAAAAGACTTTATTCCTAAATAAACATATTTGAGAAAATAGAGCTGAAAAAATATTATAGTTCTCACATATGATGATTTCATCTTCTCTGCCACCTCAAATACTTTAAGATGGCTTTGGCCATGTGAATTTAGTATCAACCCTCGGAGCTTATAAAATCTTCATGATACAGATTCTCCACCCCTTAAGTAGTTCTGAGTATAATGTTTCCAATGCAGCACAGGGACTTCAGAGAGAAATTAAGACGAATTTGAAATGATACTGTGAATTCAAACAAAAATTCCTTCTTTCTTTTTCCCTATCACTTGCTCTCTTTTTCTTTTCTATTTGTTTTTTCTTTTCTATTTGTTTTTTCTCTTTTTAAAGGTTAACCAATTAATTAGCTAACACTCTGCAAAAATGCCATTGAGGGCTGGAGGATCCAGAATCCTTAGGTACAAAAGGATTTTCTACCAATGTTCCTGCCTACCCTGAATTATCCTTTGCCTTTATCAGACTGCATCACTATCTTTACACTATTATTTTTTTTAAACTCATATGTGGGCATGCTTGTCTTTATCAAATTACGCGGCACCATACAAATTTACTAACCCCTATTTGCTAATACAATGATCTTTTAAATATCAGAGGTTTGCTTCAAATCATTTCTAATTCTTTAGATTATGAGACATTTAGTACCAGAGACCTATAATTTTGAAGTGCAATGCAATTTCAAAATTGTCAAAATGAAAAACATTCATTTGTTCATGGTAATTTTTTCAACCTGCTCATTCAAAATGCAAACCGTCTAACGTCGGAATGCATTTACATTAGAATCATGTTACATTCTGCCCGTCTTACTGCCTCAAGAAATAAACGGATTTTAGGAGAATTTATTTAAGAGACATCTCTGTCAGAGGTGGGGCTCACATGGCTCTGTGAGGCTGCAACAGTTTACCAGAAGGAGTCAGGCCATAAAGAAAGAAGTGCTAGCATTGGGTGGGGCTGAATAGTTTGCATCTTTTCCCACTGTTTCTCACTGGTATCGTTTCCATGAAAATCAAGGGTGTGGGAATGTATGCCAGGCTAAAAAAACCTACACACGGCTTTGTGTGCCCAACACCCCCGACCCATAATATCTTTAGCTGTTTATCTTAATCAATGAAAGAGGCATCACACTATAATGTCTGAGAAAACTGTAGAGGAGCTAAGCAAACCAAAGAAATACCATGCTGGGGATCATATTTCTCCTGTCACAACAGTCTTTTCTCCTCAGGAAGAATACACTTAGCACAGAACCAAAAGGCGTTTGCTGTCTAGCTGTCTCAAGATCATCCCCGAGCAAACATCTGGCCACAATCTTCGTTTTGCTTCACAATCCACCTTGCTTAACATTTCCTTTTAAACTCACCCATTCTAAAAATAAAATGACTCTCTCTATACCCAGTTCACACCAGAAGCATCCATCGGTGGCCACAATCCTCAACAATTCACATACAGAACACACCTTATCTCTGCTCACTTCACCGTGCTCTAGTCAATGAATCCATTATGAACCCGGGTTCCTTTCCTATTCTCAGAAAGCAGCAGTGTGCACCTGCCTCTTTAAAAAGCAATGTTTGGCACTGCTACAGTCTACAGTCACTCGTAAGGCTCCACGGGTTCCATAATCTCACTGAGATTACACACTAACACATACACACACATATCGAGATACAGACATTCTTAATTCTGCCAATTTACCTTTTTGGGTCTTTTTCTTCTCTGACTACTGCCGTTGAACTTCTCTCCGCTGTCGCTTTTCTGAGCTGCATCTTCGTTCATCATTTTGAACAGTTTGGAAAGAAAATAGCTCTGCCATTAAACCCTGCTGCCTGCACAGACCACTAGCGAGTATGCACTTACTGGAGGAAAGCAGGAGGAGGAGGAGGGGTGGGGAAGGGGCGCGCGCTGGGAGGGTAAGGACGGTGACGTTGCCATGGCAGCAGCTGCCACAACTGTTTATCTGACTGCATTGTTAAATCTGATTCAACCAATTACCACCGGGACCGGTTACAATGCAGAAAGCCTGGAAAAAAGAATACCAGGGACTCGGATGATGTGGGGACACTGCTGGTTGGTTCTTGACACACCTTCAATTCGATCAGCTCTCAACCCACACACAAAACCTGCACTTAATTTTCTTCCTACAGGTACTTCAACACAGAACAGACACAATGCATAATAAGAAAACTGTAACAATCTTGATGTCTCTGAAACTGAGGAGATACATTTCAGCCAGTGAAGAGGCTACTCAAAGGGAAAGGATTAGCTGTTAAGATCCTAAAGTGCATGTAGGAAAGTTACAGTTTTAAGATGTTATTCACTTGGTTTCAAATGATAATCTTTCAAAACTCAGCTTAAGAATGACTTTTGTCATGGAGACTTGAAAACAGGTTCCCCATCAAGCAGGTAACACAGACCACTCCCGCCCCTGTGCCTCCTCTTTCCACTGTACCCTTCTGACAAGGCACCTGTAACATATCACACAACTGTATGTTTACCCAACAGAAGCGTCTTAAGACCAGGGAAAGTGTGTGTGTGTGTGTGTGTGTGTGTGTGTGTGTGTGTGTGTGTGTACATGCGTGCTTGGGTTGGAGGGAGATCACTGCATTTCCCAGAACCAAGCATGATATATTAAAGGCAGTTAGTCAAGGTTTGTCAATTTATATGTAAGGCACTGGGTAATAGAAATACAAGAAATTCATGCAGTTAAAACATTTTATAAGTAATCTTAACCTAATTCTCCTTATTGACTGACAAATAAAACACAATCCCAGCTTTTAAGGAAATTATATATATAAAGTTCCAGAATTATTCTTGATAAGAAGAAAACAGGGTTGGTTTTTATCACAAGAAACCCAATTTCATCTTTTGGATCAAGGTGGCCATATCCGTATATTTGAACATATTAAATTGTGGATACAACCAGTATTTTATACAAATACATATGCTAAACATTCATCCCTATTCCTAGAAAACAAACTCAAAGTATAATACACAGAATACTTAAATGTAAAAATAAAGTAAGGATCAAATCAGTGAGATAATGTATTTAAATACACTTTGAAAACTGAAGGTGCCTATGTCAATGTGTTACTGTCGTTGTTGATCCTACCATTATTTTTACAAATACAGGTAATTTTCAACTTAGAAAAATTGACCTTAAAAAATGTTTCTAACATGAAAAGGGCTACCAAAATTGGGAACTCATCTTTTTAATAGACATGAGAAGAAAAACTCACCTTCTGTCCAGACTGCTACTAGGATTAATCTTCCTCTCTGGCTTACCACCCTAAAGACATTTGTCACATCTTCATCTCGAGTCAACTGAGTCTTGCTGCCCCTTACTCTCTCCACCCTCCTTCCTCTTGAGCAGATGCACCCACCACCAATGGTGTCTTGGATCCCACAGCCAGGCAGGGGCACTGGGCCTCTTTTTTATGAAACAAAATCCTACAGGGACTTGTACAAAAACCTCGGGAACTCAATTCCCACTGCTGTCAGAGCCCTGCCAGAAATCCCCCATGGTATCCTAATCCTCTGCTAGCTCTCCAGCTATTCCACTTATTCCCTCACCCATCCCCACTGGGGTCCCCTTACTCAAGCTTTCTCAGGAGCACCCCCAGCCTGGAAACTGGATTCATCTAAACAATAAATATCTATTGAACATTTACCATGTACCAGGAACTAAGCACTAGGGATAGACTGTCCTAACCACTGGGGGTATAATGGTCAACAAAACTGGCAACATTTCCACTATCATGGCGCTTATATTCTTACAGGGGAACTAAGACACTGGTAAGTGGTAAGTGCTACTGGGAAAAAAGTTTAGGATAAGGAGTGATGGGAGACAGGTGCTACTTTAGGTAAGCTGTCGAGGAATGCTCTTTAAAAACACGAATGAACTCAGGGACCAAGTCAAGCAATTACCTGGAGTAAAAACACTCCAGCCAAGAAGAACAGCCCTCCAAAGTTCTGAAATGGGAATTTCTTGGCACATATTTTGGGGAAAAAGTGATATCACCAAAAGGGGAAAAGAAGGAAAAAGGAAAACTTTTCTAGCAACTGGATCAATAGAAGAGATGTGTTACTAACACCCTTTACTCTCCAGTGACATCAAAATGTGTTTTTTAATCAATGGGTTTGGTGGACCAATTAGGAGCCCAATCACTGTAACATAAACTGAAAATAAATGTACTTCACATTTCAATACTTCATGAATTAGAAACTTCTGATTAAGATGAGACAGGCTCTTATAACAGTGTCTTCTCTGCCAACACCCAAATATATACACATGGCTTTAAATAGTCAGGTACAGGGGCGCCTGGGTGGCTCAGTCTGTTAAGTGTCCAACTTTGGCTCAGGTCATGATCTCACAGTTCGTGGGTTCAAGCCCTGCGTTGGGCTCTGGGCTGACAGCTGGGAGCCTGGAGCCTGCTTCACATTCTGTGTCTCCCTCTCTCTTTCTGCCCCTCCCCTGCTCACCCTCTGTCTCTCAAAAATGAATAAATGTTAAAAAAATTTCTTTAGATAGTCAGGTACAGGCCTCCAATTTTGACAATGAGTTATAACCTTCTGGATGCTCGGATGCTGTTCTGAAATATCATGTAGGCTCTTAGGCAATATATTTCTACTACAGAGTGAGAGTATGGCACAAACACTGTACCAGCATACCACAGATGTCAACATCTACATTCAACGTGTAAAATGAAATCGCAGTAAGTAGGTAATTGAAACAGGTACTAGGAGTGCTATGTCCATCACAACAGTAGAAGGTAAATATTTTACATATAGAAAATGTCAATAAGACATTACAGTGTTGCAGGTGTTTGGGGTGGTCTTTTGAAGCTTTCAATCAATTTTTTGGTGCCTCATATTTGGGCACTATTCACTTTCTATCCTCACAGTGCAGGGTTTTGTTTGTTTGTTTGTTTGCTTGTTTGTTTTTTGTTTTGTTATGTTTTTTGAGAGAGACAGAGACAGTGCAAATGGGGAAGGGGCAGACAGAGAGGGAGAGAGAATCCCAAGCAGGCTCCACGCTGTCAGTGCAGAGCCCGACACAGGGCTCAAACCCATGGAACAATGAGATCATGGCTTGAGCTGAAACCAAGAATCAGACCCTTACTGAGCCACCCAGGCACCCTCCCCCCAATACTGCAGGTATTTTGTGGGCATGTGTTTCACTGGACTCTATAAATTCCTTGAAGACAGGATTAATGCCTATTTTCACATTCCACACAAAGCCTCATTCACAACATATACTAGGGGTCCAAGGATTACTTTTAAATGCAATAAAGAAACATTTTCGATATTTACCATCCAGTTTATATTTGTAGTTAAACTTCTAATGGGTAAATACTTCATTTCTTACATTTTCTTTTTGTGTACTTGATATCTAGGAGATACGCATAATAAGAGTTTTAAAGACATTTGAAAAATTAGAGCTGCTGCTGGCAAGATAGCAATGATGATAATACCTTACCTTTGTAAAGCATTTTATAATGTATACGATTTTTATCTCCTAGGATAAAAGCTCCATGAAGACAAATCTTTGTCGGGTGTCACTGATACATCTCATGCACTTATAACAATCCTGGCATATGACACACACTCAAATATTAAGTGACTTTATAGGATTCTCATAACCACACAGGGAAAGGGTTAATATCAACCACAGTACAGGTGAAAACACTGAAGTAAACTCAGTAACTTTTTTTTTTTTTTGGTGACTTGCCCAAGATAACAAAGTTAATAAAATACAGAGCTAAAGTTCGGATTCTAAGGCCACTGTTCTTTTATTAAATCATGGCTGACTTAACAAAGTGCACACTTTAATAAAGAGCGGTCAGATGAGCAAAGACCAAGATGGAAAATGCCAAGAGCAGAAACCACAGTCAGATGACAGTGACCCAAGTAGAAAAAGGAAATCTTTATCGCTTTATGCTAAGCATATTTAATAGGCATGGAGTTTTAGAGGTGCTTATATTAATTTTAATATGCCTACTTTTATTTTATTGAACCATCAGAGTTAATATTATTATGAAATGTGACACATACTTCTTTAAAAAAAACTTGCAACATTATTTAAGTGGGGTAAATTTCCCTGAGGTATAAGCAGTTATGTCTTAGAGGTAGGTTAACTTCCAAAAGTTCCTTTATCAGTCAGAGTTGCCTGGTGTTAAATCCAGTTAATCTAGAAACAATGTGATAAATAAAGGCTTAGTTCTCTAAAACCTTCAAAAACAAAAACAAAACAAAACAAAAAAAACCCTTCAAAAGGCCTTCCTATTCACCATTACTTGTGATAGAGTATCTTAACAGCTAGGCAGAGAGAGATTGGAAAATGGTTCACCAGTTCATCTTTTCCTCTAGGCCACTGTCATACTTGAACTGTGTACCACAACCCTTCTCCCCCCAAAATATGTTTAAGCCCTAACTTTCAGTACCTGTATATGTGACCTTATTTGAGATTAGGGCCTCTGTAGATGTAATCATGTTAAGATAAGGTCATAATGGATTAGAGTGGGCCTTAATCCAATGACTGATGTCCGTATAAAAAGAGGGAAATTTGGACACAGAGACACAGAGGTAAGACAGCCATGCGAAGACTCAGGAAGAAACTGGAGAAGTGTAGCTGTAGCCAGTGATGACAAATTGCCAGCAACCCACCAGAAGCAAGAAGGAGGTAAGGAAAGAGTCTTCTCTAAAGTTTTCAGAGGGAGGCTAGTCCTGATGACACCTTGGTTTCAGACTTCTACCCTTCATAACTGTGATAGAATAAGTTTTGTTATTTGAAACCACCCAGTACTTTGTTTTGACAACCCTGGCAAAGTAGGACAACCATATTTGCCAGCTACCTTTGCTACTGGGTGCAGCCTTGTGACTCAGTTCTGGCTTGTATAAAAGATGGAAGTGTATGTCACTTTCAGGACTAGCTAATACAACCCTCCCATGAGTGATCTTCTTTCTTTACCCACCGACTGGCTGAAAACAGAGGAAGACATAACCTAGAAGGTGGAAGAGTAACAGGTTGGAAAAAAGCCTGAGTCCTTGAGTCATTGTGTGGAGCAGAGTCTCTCTTCTTCCCTTTCCCTCCTCCATTGACCCTCAGTAGACATGAGTAACTTTTTCTCATGAGTGTTTTGTCACTGAGACTACAGCGCTATTTGTTACAACAGTTAGCTTATGGTACCTAACCATGTCTACCTATGTTTCCCAGGGAATATGTACTTACACTTCTATTTTGGGTTGCCTGTTCTATCAATGATACTCTCAGTGCATCAAAGCCTTTAGCCATTGGAAATGGATCCTATGTCCAGGAGCAAAGGTGCTACTCTGATGAAAAAAAAAAAAGGACCACAAGTAATTAGAGAGGAATCAGAAGAGATGAAGAGAAGAATATTATTGATTAGGGGTGGGTACAAGAAAGGGATACCTGATAGGTCTCAGGGGATCACAATCTCAAAGCAGCCTTTGCCCACTCTCCTTTTTCTCCTATCTCTCTTCCTGGATAAATCCTTTCTTTTTCTATTTCCAGATGCCATTGCTTCTGACCCACTGAGAATGAAAACACAGAATGCTTGCTTATCTTTTGGCAAGCATATAACTTCTTGATGTCCTCTAATGATTCTTCTTTCTCTCTCTCTTTTTAAATAGTTTTGTTATCAATGGGAAAAACATGAAGGGTTGGGGCGCCTGGGTGGCTCAGTCAGTTGAGTGTTCAACTTCAGCTCAGGTCATGATCTTGCTTTCATGGATCTGAGCCCCGCATCGGGCTCTGTGCTGACAGCTCAGAGCCTGGAACCTGCTTCAGATTCTGTGTCTCCCTCTCTCTCTCTGCCCCTCCCCTGCTTGCACCGTGTCTCTCTCTTGAATCGCAAAAACAAAATAAAACATTAAAAGAATTTTTTTTTTAAAAAAGAAAGAAGACATGAAGGAAAGAGAGCAAAGGAAAAACATAGTTTCTCAAAGTTCACCATACAAGTCCTAGAATGCATTGGGGTGTGTAGCCAGAGTTGTGCTCAGATCCACTTCCAGGCCTCAGGGCTGCTCTCTTCTGGTGCCTTTCTTGAATTGCTGGGTGTACTGCACAGATCTTATTTGATGCAATCTCTCTTCCACAGGAAACCTAGGCAGACTCTAACAATTACACTTCCTTAGAAGCTGAAGTCAGGCTCATGGGCCAGGCAGGAGACTTTTTCTTTTTTACCTCACAGTTAATTGCAGTTCCACCATCAGCATCAGCAGGAAGTACTTCCTCTCCTTCCTTGTGACCTGCTCCTTCTTCTCATCTAGGAGTTCCCCTTCCACTGTTCATGTATTTCTTTATTCAAACAACAGATACTTTATTGGGTGACTGACTACTATATGTCAGGCCTCATGCTTGATGTTGGGGTTCTGTATAAATTAGACAAGTTTTCCCTTAAAGAGCTTAAAATCTAAAAGTGGGACAATCATTGAATTGCAAGAGCAAGGACTCTATCTACAGGGGATGTTAAGTGCATTATGGAAGGACCAGACAGGGCTATCCAACCTAGTCTAAAGAGCAGGACATGTTTCTAAGAGGAAGTAACTCAAATATTGAGAAGATGTGAATGTTAAGTAGGAATTATCTAAATGGAAAGGAAGGTATAAGGTGGGGTTTGGGAGGAATGATCCAAGAAGGAACAGCAAGGGTAAAAGCGCTCCAGTAGGAAGGAACATGGCACTGGCCTAACTGAGACAAGGTGCATGTGGTTGTACAGTGTCCCTAGGCGGGCCTGCAGTAGTGACTCCACCCTAGGCCATAATGTAGCACCAAATGTGCCTGTCCATAGACTGGTTATTGTTCCATGTAAGTATCCATGTGTGATATCTAATCATTATTATACAACTTGCAAACCACTAGTAAGATGGCCCTGTTGGCTTATGGATGCTAAAAGCAAGTGGTGTGGCCAGAAAAGGCTGAGTTTGCAACCATGTAACATATCATCTCCTTAGGTTCGTGGATCATGTTTGGAGATAGAAAAAAACCAACCCATACTCTGGACAGGAAAAATTCCATGACCACAAAACTGAGCATGCTTCCCAGGAAGAACTAGAACACTTAAGAAGCCATATCCAGCAATTTCTCTGTCTGACGTCACCAAGTCTTCTGGTAAAAGAATATCCATTGTGCTTATTGCAACACATTTATACCACCACAAAGTATTCATATTCACTAAGCTGCCACCTCAATCTTCCGAGGGACAACTCCAGGCTACTGCAAACTGAAAGGCGAGGGGGGCAAGAGAAGTGTCAGAGGTGTAGGGAGGGACTAAAGAGCAGAAAGTTCAGTAAGCCATGTTGCGGGTTTGGGATTCAGACTGAAAAGCCACACGAAGCCATTTTTCATGGTTTAAGGAGAGAAGTGAAATCATAAGATCTGGTGGTCTTGTTTTTGTTTTAATATAAAGAACTATTGTGTGGGAACCAAACAGAGAATGGATATGAAGAGATGTGTTTAAGAGTCTCTATCAGCAGTCTGGGAGAAGAAAAGATGGTGACGGAGTGGACAGACGCACTGTTTAGTCTGTCACTGCGAACAGTGTTCCATTCATAAGTCCTAGGAAAAAGTAAGAAGCAAGCAGAGGGCAGTGGGGAGGTCTCCTGCCTAAATAGCAAGGGGAAAGAGAGTTCATCTTCATTAAAGTCTCGTATTGGTAAGAGGCCTCAAAGAAAATTTTCTGAAGTCCATTTCTTTTAACAAACGAGGAAACAAAATTCAGAAAGATTAGAGATTGCTCTCAAGGTTCCACAACTAGTTAATGGCATAGGGAAGTTTGGGATCATGCCACCTCAGTGAGCAGCCTTTCCACATGGGTGAACTTAAAAAGCCTATGTCAAATCTTATCTATTATTATTTGAAATTAAGGAGCCATCAGCTTTTGCATAAGGTGTAACAGACCAGAGAGAAATTAGTCCACTCCCCCAAGGAATGATTGGGAAGAATGACCCTTGTTTCTTATGTAAATATGGTGTGTGTCCTGCCAGGGATTGGAGTGAGCTCAACAAACGTTTCCTTGAGATAGATCTTAAAGTAGCAGCAACAATTGATTAGGGACCTGCTTCTTTCGCTTTATGCCAGTCTTACATAAGGTTTACAAAGGAGGTATTTGGTTGCAAAATGTACCATGCCCAACCCAAAAAGACAGTTTTTGGAACCCACGACATACAATTTTAGCACCTCAATCCACCTGAGACACGAAATTATTAAAATTAGCATAATGATTAATTATAATCTCATTTTACATAAACAGCAACAGTATTTTAGATCAAATGTAGAATTCCTTGGGGGAATAATATAATGTGGGTAAGCTCACCATGTACATGTTCCTGTCTAGGTCAGTTTTTTAGGACACGCTGTTACCTGCTTGCTCTACTACAGGGTAGCTCTGCTCAGTCTCCAGTGATATTAGTTCTTGAAAATAGCTGTTATAATTGGGTTTCCCTGTAGATGCAAATGAATGGCACATTGGGGTAGGTTGTGTCCTTGACAGACATATTTTTTCCAGTGCAACTGAACTTTATTACTGTAAATATTTTAAATCTTAAACCATCTTGAAAATGGCAAATGTTTTTCCTTCTATTAACTATGAAGAGAGAGTATGTGTCCATTTATAAGTACTGAACATAGAAAGCATCCAGAGGCTCCATATTTAAGTTTTATATAAATGTAAAATCATATTTTAAAAAGATGTGTAACCATGGTGGTAACGGAAGTGACAAAAACACAAAGATTATGATGTAGAAGGTAATTTAGAGACCATGGCATCTACCTTTCTGGAAATGTAAAGTACCAAGTCAATTAAGGGCTCTGCCATATTTTACTGTTCAAGGAAGCCCCGGGGCCCATCTAGACTCAAGTAGTAAAGAAATGGACTCCACTTTTTTTTTAATATGAAATTTATTGTCAAATTGGTTTCCATACAACTGGAAGCTGGTGCTTCCAGCACTGGTGCTCATCCCCACAGGTGCCCTCCTCAATGCCCATCACCCACCCTCCCCTCCCTCCCACCTCCCATCAACCCTCAGTTTATTTTCAGTTTTTAAGGGACTCCACCTTTTGATGAGAGGGGGTGGACAGGTCACATCGCAGAAGAACATATGGGATGGGAGCCATCTTGGAAAATGTAATCTGCCACAGATGGCTAGCAAGTAAAGTAGGCCATGAGGGAAATGAAGTATAAGGGCTGACTTTGCATACTATAAACACAAAGTCTTTTCCCAAATGAGCAGACTCTGCTAGCTAGAAATGCACCGTTCTGCATATTTTTTTTTTACAAACAAGGTTATCAATGTCAGTTTCTGGAATGATTTACTACATATTACTGGGTCAAACTCTACTATTTCCTCTCAAAGTAAAGTCTCTATTGATCTCTGAAGATGAGTTTCATGTATCAGATTTTCTGAACATGAGCCATTGTGTCTAATACATTCACAGAAAGTACTGTATATTTGAAGTATGGCTTCTTTTGCACTTTTCTCTTTACTCTCACCCTCTTTGCACTGTCCTCTCTTACCACTCTTGCACCCGTTCTATCCTTTTAAACAATATAAATATGATTTTAAAACACAAATTCTACTGCACAAAAAGTTATTTTAAAAAAGCCTACAAAGGCAATAAAAGTAAAATAGGTTAGAACTAACTTGAAATAATGTCCAAAGAGAGACATAGAGTGCAGCCACATTCATTGTTAGCTTTAAACCCAACACCAAGAAAATGATTAAACATACATTAGAGTTGGAGGCAAGATTATTAGCTTGTTAACCACACTGTTACCACATACCCAAATTTAGTCTTTAGTAGTGATTTGTGTAGATGTTGGCTATTATGTTCCGGACCTTAGCAAAACCTATGTATCTGATGGGTTCCCTCTGCCATTCAATCTTTATGATGTCTTCTTCTTTGTAAGCCTCACATTTACTGTTTCGAGCTTAGAAACAAAACTAAAACAGACAATGTCTATTTTAATTATTCAATCTGCTTAAGTCCCAAGTGATGGAAGCCGAGCTATCCCAGCCTGAGTGGCAAGGCCCGGGCTGTGGACAGATTGGTGACTTCAAGGCGGCCCACCGACAGTGAAGCTTCTTGTACTCCCGCTTTTAGGTAATTCGGCCTTAAAACTACCTGGGGTGTTGTCTGTTGGGGAATTGCCCTTGACAGCCCCTCTGGGAAAAGAACCATTAGGGAAGGAAATAAGGTTCCGCAAGAAATTGTGCGGCCTTACATTTAGTCCTTGCCATCCCCTATGGAGACTCTTCTACTTACAGGAAGGATAGCCTCATACCTTTGCCAGCAAAGAGGACCTGTAAAGGAGGGACATATGGATTTGAAAGCCTCACTCCGGCAACTAAGGAGTGTATCTCTGGGCACAGGTGACTTCAACCCCTAGGCCCACCTGGCCCCCCAGAGGCATTCCAGATGATGACTGAACCTAGTCGGTTAAGGTACAGAATGGTTCATTGGTTCCTAGGTGCATTGTCTCTCTGAGAATGTATGAGGCATGGGTTTCTAAGGCTTTTTCAGCCCCTTCCTGGCACCTCGGACCGAGGCAAACACATTGTTCTTCTGGCCTCATGTGGTTAGGAGGTCATGTCCCTGTAACTGCTCCACTTGAGGTATTGAGAAATGGAGGGCCTTTGACGCGAACAGCAAAGCAAATGCTTTATAGACTATAGATAATTATAGATAAACGCAGATGCATAATGGAATGATGTAAGAAATTAATCAATAATCAAAGGGTATGTGGGAATATTACAGGAAACTCACCATGTTATTTCCTAAAGGTTGTTTACACATAGGAACATTTTCAAAATTAGGTAATGTTAGAAAAACATAGATGATGTATGCTACAAGGAAATCACTAGCATATATAATGCCACGTTTACTACAATATATCAGCCAGTTCAACACTGCTGTTGTCTGTGTCCATTTTTATTTTAGTTTTCATTTTTTATTTAGTTTTTTTATTTTAGTTTTGTTTTATTTTCACCGACACCATTCTTCCTTCAGGAACCCCTGGTTGCTGGAGCTGGTCTCCAGCAACCAAGAACAAAATGTTTGGAGCCTTGATAATATGGTAAGAATCAGACCTGGAAAGGAAGTTTCCAAGTTCAGGTAGGAAGAAGCATCTTCCTCCAGGAAGTTCTCCAACTCACACAAGCAAACTTCAGGGACCAAAGTATGGTGAAGCCATCCATTTTGGTCACATTGACTATCTACACAAATTACTACATAATATGTGTTTACCAGCTTATCCTGCATAATTGTTCCAAAAATAACCTTTTCCACCCTATAAATTTACAAAAGCAATTTAGAATATAACAACAATACTATATTCAATGCTGTATAGTTTGTCATGGATGAGAGCAAGTACTACTTCACAAATCCTATCAGTGAACCCCAGGATAGTAATACCACACTCAGATCTTAAGCTGTTCAATCTAAAACTACAGTCTGAGTAAAAACTGATATACAGCATTTTGAATTTTATTTATACATAGCCAATTATCAGCTTTTTTCCCTGGCCCATAAACCTCTACACCTAGTATGTGTCAAGAACTGTGAAGTATCTGAGATCCTACTTACAACCTAACAAGTTGGTCTGCTGTATTTTTATGGATACTGCCAGAAGATATGAGACTCCTGGGTCAGAGACAAAGAATTTCATGACTCACAGCATAGCATGGCCATCAGCATACTCATGTCAGTTTTCCTTTCAATTCTCACAGAATTGAGATGTGGTCCAGAGGGATATGGTCTAAATGGATGCGTGCACAATCAGTGGGTTGAACAGAAAAGAGGAACCCTGACTTTAGGACACCTGAATCTTTTATAGTAGGCAGTAAACATATCTGTGCTTTGCTACAGAGGAAGCCATTACCTTTATTATACTGGATAGTAAGCATGCTTCGCTATCTTCCAAGGCTGTTTGCTATACCAACTTCCTTGAGAAACTAATCTGGAACAAAGTCAGTGCCTTGGCTTGCAAGATGTACAGAAATGTAAGGAGCCCACAGATAATTCTCTCTTCAACAGGAAGTTTCAAAAAATACAGGTTATCCTACAGTTGAAGAGATAAATGCCAAAATGCCCTTCGTGACAGTCTAAATTTAAATGGAAACTAAGCAAGATTTCCTGCATATTCTCTGCAGTCATACATATATGTCTGTGAGGTAAGTTTTAACAGTTAGCTTATATCATTTGGAAGATTTCACACATTATCTGTAGTTTTGCCAGAACCACTATGGCATACAATAAGGAAAAAGAGTTTGAAAGTCAGTACATGTAGGTTTAAATCCCCATGTTGTCATTAACAGCCATTTATTCACAACATGTCCTATAATTTACCTGGGCTTCACTTTCTATATCTCCCCCAACGTGTGATCATTCTCTTATTTTTCTCTAAGATACTTTTCTGTATCTTTTTTTTTTATTGCTAAAAGTCCTTGAATCTACAAACCTACACTTTATGGGAGAAAATAACTCAAAGAGAAATTTAATGAGCAGATTAAATAGCCAGTGATACAATAGCAAACAGAATGTCATATTGCTGTCTTCATTTTCAATGGGCTTTTCTTTTTCCCACTAGAAGATGAATGATGCTACAGAATCTAACTTTTCTCAAGGTCAACAAATGAAGTTGGAAAATGAGGAAAAGAGAAATACTAACACTTATGGCACAAACTATTTAGACCTTGAAAGCAAATCTGGCACTTGTACAAATGCTGTGGAGTTTTACCCACCAGTTTGGACAGAAATTCGAAAGTGTCCAGGAGGCTTGAAACTGTAGTCACCTTTCCCTTCTCTCTTTCCAGTCTCTCATACCCAGGAAACAAAACCTTTTGTTTCTACTTTGGAAACACATCTTACCTATTCCTGCCATTCTATTTCTATCACCGCAGCACCACCTCTTTCTCTCTCCTATCTGAACTATTTTAATCAACAGGATTTGCTGTCTCATCACCTTCAGGTTTCCTCCTCAAATCTGACCTCCAGACTGTTGCACTTTTATTCTTCATAGAACATTTTTTTCCACTCTTGAATATCCTCAGAATAAATTTAAGCATTCCAATTATTGCTCAAATTCATTTATACATTCCTGTCTCCAAGGTGGCCTATGAAAGCAGATAGGTACACCAAAATATAATGTGATCAGATTTTTATTAAGGAAATGTTACCAGAGCTTCTGGGAGGAGCATCAAATCCTGAGTTGGTGGGTCAGTGAAAAATTCCCACTTTGAAAAAAAAAATACCTACTCTTACTTTTTTCCTTCTCTCTAAAATGTACCCAACTCAAGTCCCAAATTGACCATGGAGCTTTTTCTAACAACAAACCACATCAAACTTTCCTTCTCTCGAGATCACTATGCCACTTCTCTGCATTAATCACACAAACTAGTTAACTGCTGAATATGCATCTGTTTTGTATGCCCAACTAGACGCCTTGCAACATCAAATAAAATAACCATGGATAATCCAAGACAACCTCTCACCATAAAAAAGATATTTTTTGATAAGTATCTTTTTATTCTGGGTGCAAGGTGCTGTTGGTATTTGTTGTTTCCTCTACAAACTCATAGTAGCTAGAACAGTAGAACAGTAGAAGAGTCTATCTAGAAAAAACAGGTGGACTGACTTCTTTCTCTTAGCATAATACTCTCCAGCTCCACTCATGTTGTTGCAAATGGCAATATTTCATTCTTTTTTATGGCTGAGCAATATTTAATTATATATTATTTAAAACAAATATAAATATATTTTAATATATTTATTAATGAAATAAATATAAGTATAAATATATTTTAATATATTTATTAATAAAATATAAGTATAAATATATAAATATCTATCTATCTATATATATATATATATCTCACATCTTTATCCATTCATCAGTCAATGGACACTTCAGCTGTTTCCATAATTTGGCTATTAATATGTTAATAATGTTGCTATAAACATCAGTCAGAGAAAGACAAATACCATATGATATCACTCATATATGGAATTTAAGCAGCAAAACAAATGAGCAACGGAAAACAAGAGAGAGAGAGAGGCAAATCAAGAAACAGACTCTTAACTACAGAGAACAAACTGATGGTTACCAGAAAGGAGGTGGGTGGGGTGATGGGTTAAATAGGTGATAGGGATTAAGGAGTATACTTATGATGAGCACTGGGTGATATATGGAAATGTTGAATTACTATATTGTACACTTGAAACTAATATTACACTGCATGTTAACTGGAATTTAAATAAATTTTTTTTAAAACAAGTGGGTATGAACCTTAGAAAAATGGTTGTGTTCCAAATTTTGAGTACATTTGGTCCTAGAAACTATGTTAGATATGACTTGATACGTTCCTAGATAATCCACAAAGTTCCTTGTGCTCCCCAAAACAGTTTTCAATATATCTAAACCGCCATTTTAAATATGTCTTCTATAGGAAAATGAAATTCATACTCCACTAGAGATTCCAAAATACATGTCCTCATCATGGTAGTGGAGAAAAGTGGAGAGAGGGATTTCATTAGGTGAAAAAGAATCTAGTAATTTATTCATTCTCTACATTTACCCAGAAAGATTGTCAATACTCCTTCAGCAAACATTATTGTATATCTGCTAAGTGCCAGGTTCCTTTCTCCATTCTAGATACACAGATAATTAAGACATGATGCTTACCCTCAAGGGTATGCATGAAAAAGCATCCTCATTGAGAACTCTCTGTTCGGCCTTCACTTTAACCTAGGAAGGTTAAAACCACCCCCAGGAGATTCCCTTATATTGGTTGCAGTCTTTTCTTATCAATATTTCTGGTAGTACTCATCACACAGCAGGCAGTGTATATTTCTTAATCAATTGAATAGATTGCAGATAAATCAAGACTATTCAGTTATTATTAGTTGAATTGGAAAACTCCATCTGGTTATAAGATAAACAAAAATACAAACGGCAGAGATTCCTCTTCTTGGCCCACCTAAAGAATATTTGTGACATAATATAAACTGATCGTGACTCCCTCTCGTGGTATAATTTTCATCTTCAGATATAACCCATCTTCAAGGTTTTCCTGTTCTACCATTCAACCTCAGTCTTTTAAAGCCTCAGGGCACCTGCGTGGCTCAGTCCGTTAAGCTTCCAACTTTGGCGCATGGTTCATGAGTTCAAGCCCCATATCTGGGCTCTGTAATTACAGCTCAGAGCCTAGAGCCTACTTCAGATGCTGCGTCTCCTCTCCTTGTGCTGTTTCTCTCTCTTTCAAAAATAAACATTAAAAAAAGAGAGAGCTTCTTCCTCTTGAACTTTTTTGATGATTCCAAGCAAACTACTCATTCCATTCAGCTAGCTAATATGGCATGGCAGCACACTCACAGAAAAACAGAACCAGTAAGAAAAGAGATGGTCTCCCAAATCTACCTACCAGGTCTGGAGATTTGGCCGGGAGTGGAGGTCCAGCCAGCACGCCACAACACACTCTTCACGATCATTAAGACTGCCTTTCCTGTGACTCAGACAAATCAGGCATCCAAGGTGTGGAAAGAAGACAATGTGGGAGAAAGAATCAAGGCACGTGACTGCTGGAGGTTGTCAATACAGGGGTCAGGTGCTAGTAAGAAATGGGCAGTTAGATTGTCCCTAAACTGCTGCCTGTCACAGAACCTATACTCCTAGAACCAACGGAAAATACCCCCTTAGTTTGTTTTTTATCATAAATAATCACGCATATGGCTGAGTTTCTTGATAATGTTGGATAAGGCAGTAGTGAAAATGACAATGTTCATCTAACCAAACTTAAAATCAAATCCACAGACTTCTTTTTCAAATCGTCAGTTAACATTATTAGAGAAAGAAATCTCTCTTCTCCAAAAATGTAATAAGATCATATGATAATATCACAAAGTGAGCATTTGATGTGGAGAAGTTTTGTTTTATTTTTTAAGGTATTTCTCTATGTTTCTTAGATTTAATTGCCTAAAGAGAACTGTTTTGCATATCATGCCATTATAGACCATGAGTTTTTGGTTTGTTCTATAGGATGAGTCGTCAGGACACAAGAATCCCATTCCTGGATGGACCACAATTACAACTGTGGGCAAATCACCTGAATCTCTGTGCCTTTATTTCTAGAAAGTTAGACTACAGGTATGACTTCCAAGGTTGTTCTACAAACCTATAATTCTGATATATACTCAGCCATCCTTACCTTATATAATACAAGATGGTGATGTCATCCTGTGTTACACTGGTGGCCACATGTTGTTCCTTGGATCTTTATCATGTTTCTCAATTCCAGACAATAAGCGGCTTTCCAAACACAGGAAAGTGTAATCTAATTTAAATGGTCCAAGTGGGCAAATAAAGCAGTATCTGTGATTCCACAAATGTGTATGCATATGCTTTCCCTGATACTGGACGCTGTTTTGTGGTATAGTGAATGTCAGCTGGATCCTCTTCTAAAACTCTTTCCAAAATTTGATTCTTCGGGAGGAACTCATTACTTTCACAGATCAGAAAAGAATGTTTCACCTGGCTGCCAGTAGATGTTTTCAGAAAGGATATATCTGCAAGTATTTGAATGAGTATTCAAATTCAGCCTAGGAACACTATCCTATCAGAAAGAGAACATTACAGGGTGACTGTCTCTTTTGATAATATAATACAAGTGAGATTACTCAATTATAAAAGAGAACCTTCCTTCTCTCTAAGCTGATTCTTAGGTCTTTCACTAGTATCATTGACAGTGGAAAATAGAAGAAACTACCTTAGGTGATATCTCTTAGTTATGTTACAGTCTGACTCGTTGCAAAGATGAAGGTGGGAATAAAGAATAGTTGGCAATAGAGAAAAAGACTCAAACAAGAAAGATTAATATTGCATTTCTCTGGGATCCCTTTTATGCTCACTAAGAAAATGGAGTTCAGTTCCCCAATGAGAAACCAAACTGGTACCGTAGCACTTAACATGCAAAGGTGACTTTACCTAGACTATTGTCCTTAATGTACACCATAAACCTCTATGAAGAGGTTCTCCTGTTTCATATGGGAGGGGACCTGTGGCTCCAAGAGGTTACTAATCCAGGCAAACCCCACTTGGTGGGGGGAAGGGAGGGTGGGGAGAGGCTGCAACCCAGACTCTTTAGTTCCCATTCCGACTTTCCACATGCTCCACATTTAACCCATGCTCTTGACTCTCCACACCATTTGTGCCCAGGTCTGGGACAAATTCGTGGAACAATAGGTTTTCCATATGTAGAAACCAATTGGAAAAATAGAAAAAGAGAGAGAGAGAAAGAGATGAATTCAAAACAGTCATTGTTTTTCTCCCTCCAAAAACTGCAGACACATGATTTAAGTTGCATATATTTATCAAATAGTGTATGTAGCCAAAGAGTAGTACAGTAAATAGAACTATGAATTAGAGTCAAACATCATACTTTGATTTATGTGTGATAACACTAACATTCCTGCCATGGATGTCTGGGATGCTTTGGTTTCAGAAGTTCTTTATTTTTCAAGTACTCTATCGGGCTCACAGAAGAGTTCAACTACAACTTGATAATGTAGTAACCGCATCCAATTGTGACTACCTCAAAACATGCCGTGTCTAACTTCAGTAAATGCAAATGTTTTGTTTTAGAAAAGAAAAAAATTAAGAAGGCACACATAGGTTGACAGCAGTTTTTGCATACCCTTGCATTTGATATTAAAAATTTCCCTGTTTTATTCATCATGTGTCCCCCATGTACTAAATAATGGGAGGAGGGCGTTCAGTTGGGATTTCCCAATTCTTCTTTAATGAGAGGCTTCTCCTAGCTACCTAATGCTGAATCCTGCAGTTACATCTGTGCAACTCTGATAACAAAAGAACAAAAGAACAAACCACTGGTCTGTCTACTTAAGGTTTCATCAGGGATAACACCAAGTCATCAAGCCAAACCAGAATACCAAAAAAAGAAAAAAAGAGAAACGAGGTGGGGGATGGGAGAGACAAAATAATATCTTTATTTTTTAATTATATTTCCATGATTGAGCAAACCTCATTTTAAGTGGCTCGTATCCCTTAGGAAGAAGTTGATAGTCAAATCATTCCAGCTTACTAATAAGCAAGAAATCAGCCCATCTGCCCATTATTCTGCAACAGTCCCCAGGGCATTCTCTCTCCTTAAATAAATAAATCCAAGGCAAGATGAATGGATGATTCAGAGAAAGACAAATATCTCCAAACAAGATGAAATAAAGAGAAATATTGAACTAAATAATAAATCAATTACAAAATTAAAATTTTTTCTAATGTATCTCTATAGAAGTCTCAACATTAACAATGTTGCCTAATTCTTCTTTTTGTTTATTTTAGTTAAAATTTACAATTCATTTCAAAGACGTTTTGGCAAACTTCAAAATATAGTCACAGAATTGGCAGACTAGACAATTCAAGTCATCTGCTGAGTATTTTTCAAGCAAGTAAATATCTCAAATCTTAAGGAAAAACAACCATTCATTATCTTAGTCAAGCTTTCCAGGATGGTAATTTCACTATTCTCTTTGTCTTTCTAATATTTATTACTCACATAGTCACCAAAAATACCTTTTTACTTTCACTGAACCCATTTTCTGTTCATCTCAGTATAAAAAGGAAAAGACCAACCTCTCCCTCATCCAAAACCAAAAAATAACTCTTCCTGTACTTAAAAGCATCTACAGGATTAATTTTTACCTTACCTTTTTTTTTTTTTTTTTAATTTTCTGGCTAGAACCATCCTAATTTCTTAAACCTGTATTCATGAGTGACCTCCTTTTTCTTTCTTTTCTATCATTTGGATTACATTTTTTAAAGTTTTGTTTATTTATTTATTCTTTTTCTTTCTTTCTTTATTTCTTTCTTTCTTTCTTTCTTTCTTTCTTTTTTTTTTTTTTTTTTTTTTTTTGAGAGAGAGAGTGCGCAAGTTTGCAAGGGACAGAGAGAGAGAGAGAGAAGCGGGGCTCAGCTGGGGCACCTGGGGCTCATGTTCAGCAGAAGCAGGGATTGAGCTCACCAGATGTGGGACTGGATCTCATGAACTGTGAGATCATGACCTGAGCTGAAGTCAGATGCTTAACAACTGAGCCCCCAGGCACCATGGATTACATTTTAACCACTCTGGAGTTTTACCTTTTAGTTCGTAAAGCACTTTAGCAATTCACAAACATGGAATTAGTAAAAAACCACAGTCAGCATGGTGCAGGCATTTTTAAACAATGGCAACATATTGCTAACTCATATTCAGCTTTTTTCAGATTCGTTTCTTATGCTGAGTCCAATCCTGTATTCGCATTATAAAGGGCACCATACTTCTCCGCATATAATTTTTATTCTGTTGGCAAAACTGTTTGAATTTTTATTTCTATCCTTTGGGGTTTCACCTAATTTAAACACTAATACAAATCTGACAGACATATTCCAGATTCTTTTTTCCAGGTCATCTGTAAAGATATTAAGTCAAGTGACCTCAACCCCCATCCCATTACTTGATATCTCAGAAGAAGGGAACTGAACTATGGAGAACTGCCTAGGTGCTTACTTCAGTTCTCTTCTCTTCTCAACAGGTCAGCCAGGCTAGAGATGACCACCTTGTTTACAAAACTATCAAACGAGTCAAATATAAGACTTTCCATTCTCCGGATGGCTGATCCCTCCCCTTATAAGTTATCTGATTTATTTTTTATTGTAATATGAAGAATGTACTCTCTTCCAATTTTTAGTTCTACAGATGAAACACATCCTTCTTTTTCAAAATTACCCATCTATACACCATCATTCTGTTGCCTTTTGATTCACATAGTACACTAGATTATTTTTTTATTTTATTTTAGAGAGAGAGTACTCACCTGAGCCAAAATCAAGAGTCCAACACCCAACCAACTGAGCCACTCAGGCACTGCTAGATATTATTTTTTAGTAATATATTTTATCCTAGATAATAAATATCATTATTTACTTTCATTAAAAAAGCGTACCTCAGTAGCAGATAAACCAAAAAGTAAACCAGATTTTACATTTCAATTTCAAATAGAGCAATGAGAAAATCATGTAAAATTGTGTGAATATTAAGTAATAAGGTATACGTGCTGTATTATTTCTCTTACTTATAACTTAAGAATAAGCCAACAGGTGTCCCCATAACTCTACCTCCTTAATTTACCAGGGAATTTTGGAAAAAAAAAGTATTTGAGCTATTAAGATAAGTTTGTCAGGGCCCCTGGGTGGCTCAGTCAGTTAAGCAACCAACTCTTGACTGGGGCTCAAGTCATGATCTCATGGTTTGTGAGTTCCAGCCCCGCATCAGGCTCCATGCTGACAGCACAGAACCTGCTTGGGATTCTCTCTCTCTCTCTCTCTCTCTCTCTCTCTCTCTCTCTCTCTCTCTGCTTCTCCTCTGTTCACACTGTTGCATGCTCTCTCCCTCTCTCAAAATAAATAAATAAACATATAAATATATATGTAAACATATATATATTTTTTTCTTAAGATAAGCTTATCATCCTGAGGCATGGAGCTACACAGAAAATCACAGGCAAGAATGAGGAGAGGTGCACAGGTCAGGCTCTACTTGTGGGTGTATAATTCTGAGCAGATCACTCCAACTCATTGGGCCTCAAACCAACTAATCACTGTGGTTCTTGTAAGCTCCATATGTCCATTTTATTTTAGAGAAACCTCTGCCTTGTTCATTTGCAGTATCTTTTTAAAAATACCAAATCCCCATGTATCCTAAAACCCCTTGCTTGAGAGTAATTTTGCTTTCTTAAAATATTATTTTTCTAGGAAAACTGACAAGTAATATATAATCTACTCTTATTTATGTGTTAAAATTGCCTGGAGTTTTTCCAATTATTCTGAATCCAGGTTTTTATTTCAATCTTCTAAATTCACTCAACTGTGTTGACATCAAATACGATTAAGCCAACAGAAACCGAGTTGCACTAACAGAACACATAGCAACATGTCATTCCAAGATATTAATGTATATTAAGACCCAGTACTTGTGTTCACTGACTACTTCAATCCCCTATCTGAGGAGACTATGCATATTTGGTTCATATAAAGCAATTTATGATAGAAGTCGAAGGCCTTTGAGGTATCTCCTGCAACCTTTGAGTTAGCAAATTGTTCTTCTCCATCATGGAAACAACACATGTTTTCCTTTGCCCTGAATAGGATTTATGGACACTCCATAAACATCCTTCTCATTCATTCTAGGTTTCTTATTCTGAAAACTGCTGTAAAGCAAACACCATCTTGGCCGCACAAGGTTAAATTCTGAATTAAGCCCCAAAATAAAAACCTAACAAAAGGTCCCCTTACATTTGGGTTGCTGTAAAATAAATCTCCAGCCTTCCTTCAGAACTCCAAACATAATTATTTCTCCTCTGTTCTACCGCACCCTTTGTACATGCCTCGTTCCAGTTCTTATGCACTGTCCTGCAATTATTTGCTAATGCATTAATGCCCAGTTACTTCCTGCCTACATAATAAACACCATGAAGATATTTGCATTTCATAACTCCCAGCGCCTAATCCAATGCCTCTCTTTCTCTCTGATGAAAGAGAGTTAACAGATGTTCTCTGCATTTTTCTGACTTGTTGTGCCCTGACTTACATCTTGGTCAGTATCACCGCCCTTGCCCTCTGGTCACAACTATACTTTTGTTTGGCTCCCCCTTATGCCTCCTCTGGGTCTTATTCCAAAGGTGACTTCCTAAAGAAGCTCTGTCCTGTTAGATCAGCTGCTTGTCCACTCTGTGCTCTCATTGTACTTTGCACTCCCCGGCCATGGCACATGTGACTCCACTGCAATCATTTAATCGGCCATGTTTCCCGCTAAACAAAGTAGACATGTGCAAATTGCTTACCATCACCACTAGTGCAGAATCCACAGATGGTCCCAAATAAGTGTTTTTAGTATGGGTGAATGTCAGTCACCTATTTTAATAGCTGTACCAGAGCAGAAGAAATACATCAAAAATTGAAATTTGAAATAAATAAATGGACTAGCTAGAGGAATGCACATTTTACACCATCATAATTTTGTTATTTATAGCATCCACAAAACTGTGCCACCACATTACACGACAACACGATAGTGTATTGTAAGCAAAGAAATCAATCATTTCACCCAAAGCCACCATTTCTAAATAAATCCACTAGTCTCCCTACTGTATATGAGCTATATTTCTGTTTTTTAGGGAATTTCAACAAAAACAAAGACTCCTATTTCTACTTATCTCCTGAATACCTCCCAATACAGGATTTATGTTTAATTTTTATGAAACAACGGGCTAACAGGAATTTTTAAATTCTTGAAAATAGTAATGTACCATACCATTCAAAAGAGATCAAAGAAAATGGCTGTAAGACACCTGGGGACATGAGCTTTTCCTTAAGCTCTTGGCAACCTGATATAATGCTAGAGTCCTAGGGATATGAACATGTGGTTCAGTTCACGTAATGGTAGCCCCAGGAAGGGAACAGACAGAATTCAGTAGAAGTGTTGCCTGTAAACAGGTAGAGATCAGGTTCTGTATGGTCAGCACAAATACTTGGCTCAGGTTGGCTCCACAGTGGTATTATTTGAAGTACAACCCACCTTTAAGGAACTAAGACCATGAGTCTAGAGACATTATTACATGCTAGAGTGACTTTCACACATAGGAAATAATGAAACCTGTATCTTAGTGAAGGTATTAAGCTTCTGAATATATGCTGAATATACTGAAATAATGATTCAAAATTCTATTAATCATTCCACCCAGAAGTTACCAAGAAATGCTGTTTCAACACCATAGAGGACTTCACATTTGTCACCAGACATGCAAGTCAAAAGAAGTCACTTACTCTCCAAGATACCAACGGCAATGAAGAGAGTGTATCATCATCCAGCTTCAGGCAAACACAGACACTCCCCATTTTCAATGCACTGTCTTCTCTGAAACCAGTGGATTCCTTCACTCTCATCCCGGTCCCTTTTCTCTTTGTATCCAAGCTCTTGGAAAAGTGGCATACCTCTGGAGCTTCCAGTTTCTCACCTCTAACTCCATTAACCTTCTCCAGTCTGGCTTCGATCCCAACTACTGCAAAGGGCCACCCTTTCCAAGGTTTCCAATAACCTCCTCTCAGCCAAATCAAACTGCTGCTTTCCTGGACTAATCATTTTATTTCATTCCTCCAAAAAGCCAGTCAGCACAGTCCACCACCATGAATAACTTCCTTCTCCTTGATTCTGCACTTCCAGACATTTCCCTGCACTTCCCGACATGATTCCACCCTCTTCAGTCATTTCTGTCATTTTTCTTTGCATCCTATGAGATCTTTTAAGCCAGATTTGGCTATATTTCACAGCTTCGCATTTGGACCCTTTCCTATAAATGGCTGCTCTCAGGATTATCAACATTCTCTGTCCACTGAAAATACCTCAGTTGGTCAAATTTCTCTATAAAAATTCAATCCAATGAAAGTTTTGATAAAAATATTTCTGATTATCAGTTGTTAATCCACAGGAGCAGTTAAAGAGGTACGAGTAGACACTTCCTGACCCCAAGGAACTTAGAAGAGAGCTCTCTGGCACAAGAAGAAATCTTAGAGATAGCCTAGTCTTTAGGGCATAGATCACAGCAGTCCTTGGGCTGAAGATGGCTTCACTGCGTAGCCTCATTATGTTTAGTTTGGCCCACACAGTTTTTTGTTTTTGTTAGAACTCAACTTAAAATGTCAGGAAGTTTGGGGGCACCTGAGTGGCTCAGTCAGCTAAGTGTCTGACTTGATTTCAACTCAGGCCATGATCTCAAGGCTTGTGGACATGATCTCATGATTTGTGAGTTCGAGCCCCGCATTGGACTCTGTGCTGACAGCGTAGAACCTGCTTGGGATTCTCTCTTTCCCTCCCTCTCTCCCTCCCCTGCTTGCTTTCTCTCTCTCAAAATAAAAAAGTAAATAAATAAACACAAAAAAGAAAAGTCAGGAATTTTGGTATCAAAATTTTGACCTCTTACTTCTGAAAACTCAGAGCTGGCAACACGGATCTCACATCTCTACATGGAAACAGTAAGTAGAGCTAAATTGTAGCAGTCCCTTTTAGAGAGAGCTTTGCTTTCCACATCTCAGGTCCCAAGTGCCAGTTGCCATATATCACAGCACTTGTGTTTGTAGGTGTTGTTTTTCCTTAAGAAATCTATCTTATATTCTGTGTCTATCAATGTCAAAGTGCAAAATAACCAAGAAACCAAGCAATTCTTACGCCCATCCTGCTTCATTCATTTACTTAACCTGTCTGTTCCTATTTTAATTTATATCCCTGGCCTCCTTGTAAGTTAGGAAATAAAAACACATAAAGATGAAATAGTCTAAGTAAGTTTACCTATGTGTAATTTCTCACTATTTAAAATTATATAGCTATTAGTTAGGCCGCCCATACAGCCACATCTCACAAAAACTTACTTTCCACAAAATAATTCCCTTCCCCCAACCTTTAGCAATTTGCATTTACACATTTCACATAGAAAAAGAAAGAGGTACTCATTAACCATTCACAAGAACCCATGGGGGAGAAAAAAAAACATACAAAACTGATTACAACTGCGTAAGGAGATAGCATTATTCACTTTGAAGAAATTTAGGTACGATCCAAGAGAAGCCTAGAAAATGTCACAGAGATTAATTTTTAGCAATGTTTTGAATAGAAGAAACATTATATACCAGGAGTTTGGAGATTATCCATAAAGGAACAAAAGAGAAAGAGAGAGGGAGGAAGAGAGAGAAATTTACGTTTGTTTGGACAAAGTGAAGAATACAACTGGAAATGGTCCTATCAGGAAATAAATATGTGAGGAGGGGGTGGCAAGAATGAAGTAAAGTATATAAGAATAGCCAGGGAGACTCCCAATACCCACATATATACCTCCCATGCTGCCACAATTCTTACATCATGTGAAGGGTCAGGGATGGGGGAGTTCATGCAGGGAGTCCCTTTATATATGCTGTCCTGTTTTTTTTTTTTTTAAAATGCAATGTGATTAGAGTGGCATCTAAGGATTGATCCTGGCTGTTATTTTTAGGATAAAATAGGGAATAAGGCAGAAAAGAGCCAACGAAATAATTAGAACAGAAAGGAATAATGAGGGGTACTTTGTACAAGGATTACAAATGTAAGAATTAGGACAAAAAAGATAATGACTTTCAGAATTTTAGTTTCTGGATAATTAATGAGAGAACATTCCAAGAGTATCAATTGTATGCTACAGAAACCAAGAGGTACAAAACTAACGTGAAATATAGTTTCTAAAACTGTAGCAATCTGATTAACTATAAATGTAAAGATAAGGGGGTGTATGGGAAATCTCTGTACCTTACTCTTAATTTTGATGTGAACCTAAAATGACTTTAAAAAAATAAGTCTTTTTTTTAAATAAAGATTTCTGTGAGTTTAAAACCTAAAAGAAAATATATGCTGGAAGAGATTAATCTTTAGCATGTTTAATAGCACATTCTTCACACGTGTTACTACTACCACAGGGCCTGAAATTTTGCAGCTAACAAATACTTAGAACCAATAACCTAGACTGTGCTATCGTCTAGGCTCTAACAATAATTTGTACACGGTATTCATTTTATGCTCTTTGTAAGGCTGGGAAGTAGAGGTTTATTTAAATTTGCAGAATGTCCTTGGAGTCCTTAAGATAAAAGCTCTACAGTCCTTACAAAGACCCAGGAGAAATGGGTTTGTCCTGGAGTAGTTCACAATTATCATGCTGGCCACAAGCCACGTGACTATTGCTATAGTTACACAACTCCTGGCAGGGACAGTTAGGAGTATCCCCTGGAGGGTCTTGACTTTGCGTGTGTGTGTTTCATTTGTGTGTTTTTGAAGATCAAGAAAAAATTTCGCAGCATTTTAAAAGTGCTTTTTGTGATCTGAATTCACTCTATTTTTTGGTCCTCATTTATGGACTGACTCGCTCCTGTTTTCCTTCCCCCCCCCATACTCCAAACTAGCTTTGAATATTAGACACCCCTAGAACTGTGTACATATTTTTTAAAATCAGTTTTAACATGTATTACTTCTATAAGAATTTAAGTAATAGAAGGAGAAATCCTCCCTTTTGCTGTCACTTCATTGTACTGATTATGCTAACCTCTTGAAATTCAGCAGCACTGCTCCCATCAGGATGGAAAAAGCATAATGAGGCAAATTTGGTTAATTTTTCAGGACTTATTATTGCATCATCCAGTCAATGAAAGGTGATATGAAGTTTCCGCTAAAAATAGGCCATAGTTCTTATGACACCAAAGCCACTCCCTTAACTCCCTCAAGGTTAAATGACTTCATGTCAGCCACACTGACAGAAGCAGTAGCAATTATATTTTTGGTTTCTAAAATTTTTATCATCTTTAACTCTAATGGATGCAATACACCCTAAAATTCCACATATAGTCCGTGCCTACTCACTGGCAATGGTCAAGAGCCTGTAGAATGTGACCGGGGTTCCAGGCCTACCAAACACTAGGTAACTCTCTGAACTGTTCTACGCCACTGTGAAGAGTGAAGGGTTTGTACCAGAGCCCCTTCCAGTTGGATAATGCCATTATCTTAGAGCTGAATATCAAATACAATACAGATGAGAAATATGCAATTTAAGGAAAAGGAACTAGAATACAATTTAACAGAAATAATGGCTTTTCCTCTTAAGCCTGTTTGCAATCTGGTAAAACATACACTTCATAAATAATGGGAGCAATAATGCTGAATTTGCTGTAAAATAATGATGTGTAGATTTATGTGTGTTATCACATACATACAATCTGCAACATTGCATGCACAGATTGATAATCTGCCCTATTTTCCCTTCCCATGGGGGAAAAATACACACAAACATGAACACGTGCACACACAATTCTTTTTTTTTATGTTTATTTATTTTTGGGGGGGGGGAGAGAGAGACAGAGTGCGAGTGGGGGAGGGGCAAAGAGAGAGGGAGACGCAGAATGTGAAATGGGCTCCAGGCTCTGAGCTGTCAGCACAGTGCCCGATGCGGGGCTCGAACCGACAAGCTGTGAGATCATGACCTGAGCTGAAGTCGGGCACTTAACCAACTGAGCCAACCAGGTGCCCCCACACACAATTCTTTGTAGAAGCAAACTGGCCAGATTCCCTGACCAGCAAAAAAATTCCAAAGTTTTGATCTATTAATATAAAATTACCTAAACAGGAGAAACATTTAGAAGTTTCAAAGATTTAGGAAAAAAAAAAAAAGGGAAGTAGGAGAGAACAAGAAACCTATCCAAGGACTATTGACTTCAAAGTGGGAAGCTTCATGTTATGTTAATTTTTTAAGCATAGTTACTTCTTAAAAGTTTTATCTAAGTGTTTTTTCTTTCCCTTAGATTCCAAGCTCCTCAAAAGTTGTGAGTCAGATTACCTAATACATACTTGTGTGTAACACAGATTTAACAAACAATCACATAGGGAAGTAGAGGGGTTGCCGTAAATACATAATAAAATATCTCAGCCAATGAAGTACAGATACATGTATATATTTCAGAAAGTCATCTGCTTAGAAAGATGGCAAAGTTTTTTTCCAAGATAATGTTGCTTGACATTTAAAAAATCATACAAGAGAGATAAAATGGGGTCCAATCCAGTAGACGTAAATAAAAAGTGTCCAAAGAATTTAGCTCTCTGCTCCTCAGGAACCCAGTCTGGATTTTTTCCCCTGGTTCTGCTAGGAATATGCTTTCTCAACTCAGGATCAATCACCAGAGGCTCTCTATATCATTTTACCCCATACATTTGGGAAGCTCTTCTACTACAAAGCTGATGTGAATGTTATATATTTAAAGTTTATTTAAAAAAAAATAATAAGAGGAATGAAACATGAAGAATCACCTACGGTATCAATAGTTGCTTAACTGAGAGGAGTATTCACTATTGTCAGAATTAATACAAGGCTTAAAGTTTGTGGGTTATATGATCTGAAAGCTTTGCAGTCCTAAAAGAAAAGCTTCTTTGAATTGTATGAGATTTCTCCCAGATAAATCTTTTTTATATTACAGACTCCTAAACTTCAGTAAATACATTGGAAGAATTCTTACTTAAAGCCATATGACCTTAAAAGAAACAACAATGGAAAAGGAGAGAACTTATTGGATCTAATCACTGGAATAAATGGTCAGTCACTTTGGCTAACTTGGTCTCATCTGGGTCATTAGAAAATCATGAAGCCGTTAAACAAAATCGCAAGTGTTTTCAGTGCTAGTTTTGAGTCAGGTGGGGCTGAATCATATGGGTGACTAATGATTACTGGACTATGAAAAAAATTAGAAAGAGCTGCATTATTTGAACGTTATATCACAAAAGGAGAAAGAATTTTCTGATAGCCCACACTGCCTTCATTTTGACAAATCAAGAAACTTGCCAAGGAGCTATTGAAATTCAGTGATGCGTCTACATCTGGTAGATAGCAGAGTAAGGTGCTTTCTCTATGAAGATTTGCCTTAGGAAGTGAATTCACATTGTCTTCTGTATTAGAGAATGTAGTTTTAAGGAACAAAAGAGTCAAGAAAATCTAATAGATCTCTGTCTGATTCTAAATTGTATCACAACGGTCTCTTCCTCTTCTGAATAACGATTATTATTTCTTGCCTAGTGCTTTATTGTTTACAAAGGTTATTCATATTATTTCATTTGATCTTCTCAAGAGCTCAAAGAGGTGGGTGGGTTCACACTCGCAGCATAGGGAAGCATTTGAAAATGCAAACACTTTCTTCTTTCCGCTCTCTAGAATTCTTCAATCCTTTCAGGTTTTACCCTCAAAATGCTACCTTTTGCCATGAGATCATCCCTGGTGACTGTACCTAATATTACAAATCATCCCACATGTTTCATGCTTTCTTTTTCTTTCTTTTCTTCTTTGCACTTATCACCCCAATATATGCTATATTTTCTTTTTAAAACACTTGGTTCATTCTCTTCTCCTGTTAGAACATAGGCCTGTAAGAGACCCTGCTGTTGCCCTTTTTGTCTATGTTTTCCATGGCTACATCTCCAGCTTCAAGAAAAAGTGTCTTGCACATAGTAGGTGTCCTGTAAGTACTCTTCAAATGAATGGAATCAGATTTCTCTCTTGTCCCTTCCTCTGTATAATGTTGTAAACAGTTCCTATCACTTAAAGTTGTTAGGATGATTAAATCAACTAAGACATGCAACTAAGACAAATCAACTAAGACATGTACTTAGCACAGTACCTAGCATGTAACAAGCATAGAATCAATATAAGCCATTATTGCCTTCATTTTTCAGATACGTCAACTGAAATGTAGAGAAGTTAAATGAATTTTCTAATTTTTTTAAGTTTATTTATTCTTTAGAGATAAAGAGAGACACAGCGTGAGCAGGGGAGGGGCAGGGAGAGAGGAGGAGACACAGAATCTGAAGCAGGCTCCAGGCTCTGAGCTGTCAGCACAGAGCCCGACACGGGGCTCAAACTCACGAACCGTGAGATCATGACCTGTACCGAAGCCGGATACTTAACCGACTGAGCCACCCAGGCACCCCTAAATGACTTTTCTAGATCATACAAAAAGTATTTAGTAGTGTCTGACCAGGATCTCCTTGATTTTCCTTCCAGTATGCTTTTAAACAGATCTTTCAATACTATAAATGTTACCTACTGTACAATGAACCTATTGAAAAATGCCTTGGAATAAAATGAAAAATAGCTCCACATTCATTCAGTGTTTACCAGGAGCCATTTTGCTTTACACAAATCTTTTCTGTTAATACTCATTAAGGACCCTTTAAGATTGATCCTACTATTATTATCCTTGTGCTATTGATAAGCTTTTCTTTAATTTTAAAAATTGAGGCATAGAAATGTTAAGTAACTTGACCAAGTTTCCAGAGCTAAGAAGAGGCAGAGCTGGGATCTGCTCTAAGGTCCTTCAGCTCCAGAGCCCTTATGGGTCACACGATAGCCACGCCCAAGCTTCCCTCCACTTAGTATTGCTCTCCACCCTCTCGCTGCAGAGCCTTTACAGGTGTTCATGCTAGGGAGACTCTAGAGGGGTCTGGTTCTGAGTGGTTTATGGGAGAATAGAATAGTCTATGTGACCAGAAACCCCTGGAACATCTCACACTCAGAATCTAGTGGAATAATGGGAATGTGCAAAGGGAAGAAGTGTTATGCTCAAAAAGTACAAGGCTCTTTGAATTCTCTCTTTGTGTATAAAAGCTTCTATTCATTGGGATTTAAGAGAAAAAAAATCCCTTGACTCGCTATGCTTTGAAGAGTTTACATCATTGCTTCTCACATTCCAATAATTCAGCAAAAACAGCTGTTCTGCTGTCCTGGGCAAGAAGCCATGAACTGCATTCCAAAGAACATGTTCCATGCCATTATTATTTATTAATTAATGCTATATGGCTCCTGCCTTATAATAAATGAGTATCTGCTGAAAAGCGTAAAAAGAAAGAAAAAATCATTTATTATTTCTATTTCTCTAACCCAAAGCAATGCCCTGAATTTATACTCCTATCCTCTAAATGAACTGCTACGCTATTCTCTCCATTTTTCAGATAAATTCATTAAGAATCTCACTTTGTCTTTTGGTAGAATACAGACCAGAAATATTTTATCATTAAAACTATTTCAGAAGCAAAAGTGAAGGATTTCTTTGGCTCAGGGGGTCAAAAACTATAAGCAAAAAAATCCAAGACAGCGAAAATGGGATATGTCTTGCATATAAATTTTTTAGTTGATAAGTACTTAAAATAGAAAAATTCTGCACAGCTGGTATCAATCTAATGACTGAATAACCAGTTACATAGGTCTTCTGAATCACAGCAAGACCAATATATCGGTAAAAAAAAATTTTTTTAAGCTTTATTGATTTTTTAGAGATAGACAGAATGTGAGCAGGGGAGGAACAGAGAGAGAGAGGGAGACACAGAATCTGAAGCAGGCTCCAGGCTCTGAGCTGTCAGCACAGAGCCTGATGTGGGGCTCAAACTCATGAACCATATCATAACCTAGGCTGAAGTCGGATGCTTAACCGACTAAGCCACCCGGGTGCCCCAAGACCACTATATCTTTGATGCAGTAAACAACATCCAGTCTTTGAAGTTTGCTCCATCATCTATACAGTTGCACTACATTTATTAGACAATAGGGAATGCCTCCCTCATGTACACTTAGCTTAGAAACAAAATCCATAAATAAATACAGTCAGTTGCATTTAGGAATATGGACACTATTTTTCTGGATTTTTATGATCATAAAAAAGTAGCTTCGCTATTTCAGATTTTAACCTAGTGAAATAACTCTGCTAGAAAATAGAAAAATGGGAGCTTTCTCCTTAAAACATAATAATGGTCCAAAACGACATCCTCAGAAGAAGTACTGAATTTTGTTGAATACCATTATAATTTTCTCATGTATAATGGCATTTAGACTTAAAATGATTGTGAATCTCTGTTCATAAATAACATACCTCTTAATTTCTTTTTAACACTGAATCCATTCTTTCAAAAAATTTAAATACTAACAAGAACAAAAATAGCGAGATCATTAGATCACTAGATCATTAAGAACCAGTACAATTTTTTTTTTCTGGAATATTTTGTATGTGTTTTGTTTCACCTGATTTATTTCTGTCCATAAAATTAAAGAAAAAATAAAGAACATTTATACAAGAACAAATAAAAACATTTAACTGAAAGTGTTTTGCTTGGAAGGACTTTTATAAATCTAGGGGCAGATTTTAGATACAGAAAGTGTGTTCACAACTTTATTTACAAGTGTAGTTAAAGTAACATGTTCTCTGTGTATCTATTTTACACTGTATGTGAAGTGACAGAACTGATGAGCACTTTTAACTAGATATTAATGAGAAATACAAAATACTTTTTTAAAAATGTTTATTTTTGAGAGAGAGTGTGAGCGGGGAGAGGGCAAAGAGAGGAAGACAGAGGATCCAAAGCGGGTTCCAAGCTAACAGCAGAAAGCCTGATGTGGGGCTTGAGTTGACAAACCACAAGGTCATGAAGTCAGATGCTTAACCTACTGAGCCACCCAGGCGCCCCAATACAAAATGCTTTTGACAGGGATAGTTTAAATGGAATAGATAGGGATAGTTTAAATGGAATAGAATAGAGACTCCAGAATTGGACCCACAAAAGTATGGCCAATTAATCTTTGACAAAGCAGGAAAGAATATCCAATGGAAAAAAGACAGTCTCTTTAACAAATGGTGCTGGGAGAACTGGACAGCAACATGCAGAAGAATGAAACTAGACCACTTTCTTACACCATTCACAAAAATAAACTCAAAATGGGTAAAGGACCTGAATGTGAGACAGGAAACCATCAAAACCCTAGGGGAGAAAGCAGGAAAAAACTTCTCTGACCTCAGTCACGTCAATTTCTTACTTGACACATCTCCAAAGGCAAAGGAATTAAAAGCAAAAATGAACTATTGTGACCTCATGAAGATAAAAAGCTTCTGCACTGCAAAGGAAACAATCAACAAAACTAAAAGGCAACCAACAGAATGGGAAAAGATATTTGCAAATGATGTATTGTACAAAGGGCTAGTATCCAAAATCTATAAATAACTCACCAAACTCCACACCCAAAAAACAAATAATCCAGTGAAGAAATGGGCAGAAAACATGAATAGACACTTCTCTAAAGAAGACATCCAGATGGCCAACAGGCACATGAAAAGATGCTCAACATCACTCCTCATCAGGGAAATACAAATCAAAACCACACTCAGATACCATCTCACTCCAGTCAGAGTGGCCAAAATGAACAAATCAGGAGACTATAGATGCTGGAGAGGATGTGGAGAAATGGGAATCCTCTTGCACTGTTGGTGGGAATGCAAACTGGTGCAGCCACTCTGGAAAACAGTGTAGAGGTTCCTCAAAAATTAAAAATAGATCTACCCTATGATCCAGCAATAGCACTGCTAGGAATTTACCCAAGGGATACAGGAGTGCTGATGCATAGGGGCACTTGTACCCCAATGTTTATAGCAGCACTTTCAACAATAGCCAAATTATGGAAAGAACCTAAATGTCCATCAACTGATGAATGGATAAAGAAATTGTGGTTTATATACACAATGGAATACTACGTGGCAACGAGAAAGAATGAAATATGGCCTTTTGTCGCAACGTGGATGGAACTGGAGAGTGTTATGCTAAGTGAAATAAGTCAGGCAGAGAAAGACAGATACCATATGTTTTCACTCATATGTGGATCCTGAGAAACTTAACAGAAGACCATGGGGGAGGGGAAGGAAAAAAAAAGGGAGGGAGGCAAACCATAAGAGACTCTTAAAAACTGAAAATAAACTGAGGGTTGATGGGGGGCGGGAGGGAGGTGAGGGTGGGTGATGGGCATTGAGGAGGGCACCTGTTGGGATGAGCACTGGGTGTTGTATGGAAACCAATTTGACAATAAATTTCATAAATAAATAAATAAATAAATAAATAAATAAATAAATAAATAAATATTTTTTAAAAACCTGGCAGATCAGAATCTATAAGTATGTATATCTTTAAATGTAAGTATACACATACATCTTTAATTGCTAATTTAAATTAAAACCCTTGAAATCCTACCATAAGCACTCAAGAATAAGAAGGTGACATTGTTCCCCTAAACTTGCTAATTTTGGGAGAAGTCCAATAGTTTAGTAGAATTGGCTTCACCTTGGATTTATGTGTCAACTTAGATGAAAGGAATAATAGATAATCACAAAGAATTATAAAGTTAACACAAGAAATTGATATCCTTGCAAGAATCACCAACCCAAACTCTGCTCATTCACATCCCAAGGAAATGGGGAAAATGAAAACAGTGGTGCCAGCCAAAAAGTAGCCCTTCAGGAAGAATGGGACGGCTGCAGTTGCCTGTTGGTGGCTGAAACAAGGCCAGGGACAATCTGGAGAAACATCCCCCAGGCCTCAGGCTCCTGTGATTCTGTAGGACGACAGGAAGAGAAACCATGTCGATGCTAGAATTGGTATATTCTTTACAGTTTTGCTGTGGCTGGCCCTGGCTCCGAAAAACAATCATCTCACTTACCACATACAGCACAAGTGGTAAAGAAAGCAGCCTTTGGACCCTATTTCTCAACTAAATTTCTCAACTGGTAAGCTGTCAAATAATAAAGAATGATTTAACTTATCTTCCATTCACAGAGACTTCTCTCCTAGAAGAATATGAGCAACTCCTATGACACCGACTCTTAACACAACAGTTCCTTAGAGATTTTGCTACCAAAGTTAAACCCATGCATTTTAATTGTAAGCTGGTGTTTTGATTGATGGTCAATGACTAAAATCCCTCAAAGTACGGCCCTTACTCCAAGATAGACTTAATTTCACATTTTCTCCAAGTCACAACCACTAGCTTTGTAAAATGACTTGCTGTCAAGTTGCCTGTGTTTCATATCATTAATTTCAGCCAGTTGCCTCCAGCTACAGAATCCTGGTCTCATCAGTCTGAACAGGCAGATGTGAGACTGACTGACAATGAAAGCACTCTTTAAAAACCTAACGCACGAAACATTTCATCTTGTTATTTTCAAGGGAAATATCATCAAGAAGGGTGATAGATTCCCATTGTTTTCACACACATTACTTTGAACTTTTCTTCTTTTTATCCCATTAAGTCTACATAAGAAAGAGTATCTCAGCAGCCCTTTTCTTTTACACCCACCACATCCAATTATTTGGAAAATGAATGTTTTCAACATCTGAGGACCAGGCCTCATGGGTCATTTGACACTGAAATAAAGGTAGAGAGAAAAAGCTTTTCAGAACAATTGGTATGGATCTCATTGTATCATATACCATTGGCTCAGTGTGTCTAGTTGATAGGAGCTTCCGTACAAACTGCATGCTGCGGCTAAAATTCACCCTTCACCAGCCAAGGTTTTCTAATCCATTTTCAAGTGCACTTGAAACAACTAGAGCATTAAAGGTCCATATGAAAATCTGCATGTTAATGAGAGATGCAAATCCAAGGTTTGGATGGAACCCAAATAATATGGGTTCCTAAAAGATTTACAGTTGTAGCATATTTCATAAGAAAGAGTCCATTAACTAAATTTTAGAACCTTCAGAAAATGTATTACAGTTCTCATTTCTGCAATGTTGGCTTTAGCTTTTCTCTTCTGTGATAGGCCAAAGTAGAGACTTCAGTCTTGCCAAGTTTTCTCTTTAAAGAAAAAACCCAAAAACGACTATGCTTACTACCAGGTATTTACCCAAAAGATACAAAACTACTGATTCAAAGGGGCACATGCACCCCAATGTTTATAGCAGCATTATCTACAATAGGCAAAATTTGGAAATGGTCCAAGTGTCCATCGATTGATGTATGGTTAGAGGAGATGTGGTGTGTATATATATATACATACATATATATATATGTATATATATATACACACACACACACATATATATGTATACATATATACACATATATATGTGTATATATGTATACATATATATGTGTGTGTGTGTGTATATATATATATATATACACAGTTGTGTATATATATATATATATATACACATACATATATGGTATATAAACATATATATATACACACATATATACACAATGGAATAGTGTTTAGTTTTAAAAAAGAATGAAATCTTGTCATTTGCAATGACATGGATGGAGCTAGAGAGTATTATGCTAAGCGAAATCAAAGAAAGACAAATACCATATGATTTCACTTATAAGTAGAATTTAATAAACAAGAGAAAAGAGCAAATGGGGAAAAAAGAC
Source organism: Felis catus (assembly GCF_018350175.1). NCBI lineage: Eukaryota > Metazoa > Chordata > Mammalia > Carnivora > Felidae > Felis > Felis catus. The sequence continues at coordinate 110,291,164 of NC_058371.1, forward strand.
AGAAAGGCAAACCAAGAAACAGACTCTTAACTGTAGAGAACAAACTGATGGTTACCAGAAGGGAGGTGCAGGAGAGGGAATGGGTGAAATGGGTGAAGGGGATTAAGGAGCAGATTTGTCGTGATGAGCACAGGGTGATATATGGAATTGTCGAATCACTATAGTGCACACCTGAAACTAATATTACACTGTATGTTAACTGGAATTTAAGTAAAAACCTAAAAAACCAAAACAAAACAAAACACTACCTTGTTCAGACATACTGCACACTGGGCTTCACCCTTTGTTTTTTCTATTTCTACTTTCTTCAGAGTTCATATTGTCAGCCACAATGCTGTTCACAAAACAGAAAACTGACCAAATCAGACTTTTCACACATCCAAGACATTTTCCAAAAGTGAAATGGGTGCTTAGAAACATTTAAGCTATATAAGGTACTCAAGGAATATGAAATAAGTTTAATACTTAGCTAAACAAAATAGGAAGATAAACTTTTGCAAAAGACAATCCAGCAGAATACACTGAGGTTAAAAATTAGCTACAAAGCCTTTGAGACACTTTTAAAGATTAAGAGCTGTTATGGAACCCAGCTGGCTCAGTTGGTAGAGCATGAGATTCTTGATCTCAGGGTTATGAGTTTAAGCCCCAGGCTGCATATGGGGATTACTTAAAAATAAACTCTTTAAAAAAATTAAGGGCTGTTTATTTGCTGTGGGTACCCACAAAATTTTCAGAAGTTGGGAGCCACATTTCTAAGGCTTAGAAAAAAGTGAAGGGAATAGTAAAGAGTGCTAATGGCAATTCTCCTTCATCTGCTGGAGAGAGGAATCAGGCTGAGGGTATGGAGACATGGCCCCCAAGCCCTCTAAGCTGATGTGAGGTGGGCAGTGAGAGACAATCCACACCCTTCTGAGCCTTAGACTCAGCAGAACAGGGAAGAACAGTAGCAAAAGTAGGCCTTTTGAACCTTCCCATCCTCACTACCTTCCCACAATCTCTCCATGACAAGTCTCTCTGGCAGAATGTTGTACATACTCACTAAAAAATCAGAATCCTTTCTTCACTGTTGCCCTGGAGCCATTTTCCTTCTCTATAATTTTCCATTCCTTTGGGTCTTGTAAAAAAAGCACAAATCCTACAGTGGTGGAGATTTGTCACAGCTCTTGCCACAAGAGGTGAAGGGAGGTATCACATCAGCTAATGCCTTCAGCAGAAATTTAGCCCTTTGCAGGGCCAAGATGGCAGCCCAGTGAAGAAGGTGAGACGTGGGGAAGAGCATGCCAGAGCAGGAAGAGATAGTAGGGACTCTGAAAATGAAAAGGGTAGTTTTCAAAAAGAATGTGACAATTTTACCATTCCATCAAAACTGTCTTGCATCACCATTTGGCACATGAGCTATGAGTTGCTGAGCAGAAACTTGGTGGGTGAAGAACCTAGAAGAGTTTGTGCTTCCCAGTCATTAAAATGTCCATAAAAGATTCTACGGGCCACACATCAGATGAAGTTTCTATCTCTCTAGGCCTCTCTCCCTAACTGTCCACAATGATAGGAAACCTGCCATCTACCAGGGAATTTGGAATAAAACAAGGCTACATGAGGGGCACCTAGATGGCTCAGTGGGTTAAGCATCTGACTTCAGCTCAGGTCATGATCTCACAGTTCATGGGTTTGAGCCCCAGTTGGGCTCTGTGCTGACAGCTGATAATTCTCTTGAATGTTTCTATATCTTTTTTTTTTTTTGTATCCTGATTAACATTTGTGTTTTGATAACACTGACTTCTAAAGACCATACCGTTATCTCCTTATTTGCTCATCTCCCCAAGTGTACAAGATGCTAATCCTTCAACCTTGAGCAAGACTTTTTGGATTTATGCTGAATTGTCTTCAATCCTCTAGGAAATAAACAAGCAAAAATTCAAGGAAGTAAAAAAAAACATGATGAACAAAAGAAAATATACACAACTGGGAATTCAAAATCTGTCAGGTTTCATGATATTTCTGAATTGCTTTTGTGAAATGACACCCCACCTAACCCTAATCATTAGACCATGTAGTTTGCACTGAAAAGGGAACACGATTCAATGTGATCCAACAATCCACATATTTTTTATTACTCATGAAGTAGAACGAAGAGCAATGAAACTGTAGGTAGAAAAGGAATAAAAAAAACCCAAGAATACTGATATTGTGAACAACTTTATGAACATGTTAAGTCATAACATTTAGTTCAACAACTAAAAATGCAGTTAACAGTGCATAGAGAGCTACAGATTAGATGTTCTCAAAGTTTGGGCATATGATCAGGAAAGTAAGACCTGTTAAAATTTCAACCAGTCACATTAGTAAAAAGTAGTCATTAGCATTTATTTAGGGCTCTGAGCTAAGTCTCTTTTCATCCTAACTTTAAACTTCATCACAACCTTGAAAATTAGGTATTATTATAACTCTCAAAGATAGGGGGAAATTAAGGCTTAAAAGAGGTTAGGGATTTGCCAAAAGCTACACATTTATAAGGTGCCAGAGCTATTTCTAACAATTTCTTTAAACCCGTTCCATAAACAGTAGACAAAATACTATATGATCCCCACTTACAGAAATGATGTCTCCCCAGTCCAATCAATATGAACAGAATATTGGCTTCCAAGCAGTAGGGTATTGACACAGCACTATGCACTTTATATACATTTCTCATTTATTCTGTACAGTAACTTTAAGAGGATGCCTTAATCCCTTCAGACTGCTATAGTAGAATACCACAGACTAGTGGCTTACAAGCAACAGAAATTTATTTCTCACAGTTATGCAGGCTGGAAGTCCAAGGTCAGATTGCCAGTGTGGTCACTGCCAGCGTGGCCTCCTCCAGGCTGCAGCCTGTTGACTTCTCATTGTACCCCCCACATGGCAGAAGAGGCAGGGGAGCTCTTGGGGGTCTCTTTTGTAAGGGCATTAATCCTATCCATGAGGGGTCCACCCTCATGATCCAATCACCTCCCAAAGGCATCACCTCCCAATACCAATAGGTTTTCAACATATGGATTTGGGTGGGAGGGGAACACATTCAATCTATAGCAATAGAGCAATAGTTACTTATTATTTCTATCTATCTATCTATCTATCTATCTATCTATCTATCTCTATCATCTACTTTTTAGACACAGAGAACACATGAGCAGGGGACAGGGGCTGAGGGAGAGAGACACGGAACTGGATCTCACAACACTGGGATCATGACCTGAGCAAAAATCAAGAGTCAGATGCTTAACCCACTGAGCTATCCAGGTGCCCTTATTATTTCTATTTATAAGGATGAGATAACTGAGGCTTGGAGAAGTAGCTTCTCCAAAGGGGCATAGCCATTAAGTGGCAAAGTCAGGTTTGATCCCAGTCTGTCGGCCTGCAAAAGTTATGGCCCTAAACCAGTTGGCAATATTGCCTTAACCTCTTCAAGTTGGTCAGCAAATGAAGAAGTAAATTGTCATTTATCAAAACATGAGGCAAGCTAAATGCATGAAGAACAACCAATTAATACCAATTGGCTGGTTCCATCAGTACTGCTGTGAAGAGAAGGTGTTTTGATCCCAGATGACCTCTTTTTTTTCTTCACATAATATATTCTTAGAATTAAAGAAAATCAGATTCAATGAAAATGAATATTTCTCAGGGCTCCTGGGTGGCTTAGTTGGTTAAGTGTCCAACTTTGGCTCTGGACACGATCTCCTGGTTCAGGTCACGATCTCACGGCTCATGGGTTCGTGCCCCGCATCCGGCTCTCTGCTGTAAGTGTGGAGCCTGCTTGGGATTCTCTTTCCCTCTCTCTTTGCCCCTCCCTCTTCTCTCAAAAATAAATAAAACATTAAAAATTTTTTTAAATAAATTTAAAAAAAGAAAATGAAAGCTTCTCTTGAGAAATACTTATTCTCATTCCATTTTCATCAGAACTCTTTGATTTGTAATTTGCTTCTCTAGTAGATTTATACAAAGAAAATGATATATGCTCTGTGGAGATTACTAGTCTGTGTATCTGGGTGAGTTGTATCTTTCCTCGTAGATAGTTTAAATGATTTATAATCCATACCCTGTGCATTGACTTATGGTGAGCAAACCACTAAAGATAGTCCACCCCCTGGATAAACCAACAAAACCAAAAGCACGTTTCTTGACCAGCAAAACTGTGGATAAAATCATGGGCTGTGAATCCCCAACAGAAAAGCTTAGCTTAAACAGCCACCCAGTATTTCTCAAAGCAAAGTACTGTGGTTTTAAAAGAGGGCTCTGCAAGTGAACTCTCAGTTTTAAATTCTGGTTCTGATATTTACTAGCCATGTAACCTTGAGAAGTTGTTTATTCTGCCTCAGTGTTCCTATCTATAGAATGGGAATAACAGAAATCTTATAGGGCTATCATAAGTAATAGAACCTTTATAGGGTATCCTAAAGCCTACATGAGTTAATAATAATGAAATCTTTATAACAGTGCCCGGCACATATGTATTTCTCAAAAATTGTTAGTTATTATTATTATCTCTTAGGTCCACAAGCATCTCAGTCCTTATTGATTAGCCAAGCCACCCCATGAAATCTTCAAAGATTTTCTGTTTTATTTTCATTTCTGGGTCTCTGTGAGGTGACCAACAGCAGAGAATACTACTTATAATTCATGCCTCATTTCAACTACATGTTCAGCCAACCTAAAACTAGCTTTTCAGTTCTCAGTGCTCAACCTGTTAAAAAAAATATGTAGTAATTTTAGGGACGCCAGGGTGGCTCAGTCAGTTAAACGTCTGACTTCTGCTCAGGTCATGATCTCACGGCTTGTGAGTTCGAGCCCCATGTCAGGCTCTGTGCTGACAGCTCAGAGCCTGGAGCCTGCTTCAGATTCTGTGTCTCCTTCTCTCTCTGCCCCTCCCCTGTTTTCTCTCTCTCTCTCTCTCTCTCAAAAATAATAAACATTTAAAAAATGTAGTTATTTTAATTCTTTAAACTGAATCAAATTCTATATTATGAAGTTGAAATGAAGCAGTCATACAATGTCTTTCCCTCATTTAAAAGTTTAGTGACTAAAACAAGAAAAAAAAATGCTGGCTTTATGTTCCATTAAGATGGTGATTACCAAAATCCTTAACCAAATATTTTGAATACTTCTTAGAATAGGACAGAACAGATATGTAAGAAACACAGAGGCTTTCCACTCTGAGACTAACCCCTAACAATTTCAGTGTTTTGAGTGTATTTATGACGGAAAAAAAGTGTTCAAAACTACAATAGACCAAACATGAAGACAATTTTAAAGCAGTTTAAAAATCCAGTGTAAAGTTACCTTTGAAATAACACACTGCCAAGGAAACATATACATGCTTTATATCTATTTATTTAGCAAATATGGATATACATGATTTTTACTACAAGATGTTAAAAGTAGTTAGCTCTAGATTTTTAACTATCTGCTTTATGCTTTCTAAACTGTCTGTATTTTAGGTAAGAAGTATGTCAACTATAATTTTAAAAAAAAGCGATTTTCATTTTGGAAGCGAGAAAAATGAACATTAATAGAATTTTTTTTGGCATTATCAACGTTCTGATGTATGACAGAAATGTGAAATGATACTATTCCTCTCAAATAATTAATGTGTGATAGATAATTGATGGTCTGGCTACTTTGTGGGCCCGTGGAGGAGTCAGGTGGTAATGCCCTTGAATTAGGTAGTGTCTGTGAAAGAGAAACACTTTTTTTTTTAATTTTTTTTAACATTTATTTATTTTTGAGACAGAGAGAGACAGAGCATGAACGGGGGAGGGTCAGAGAGAGAAGAAGACACAGAATCGGAAACAAGCTCCAGGCTCTGAGCCGTCAACCCAGAGCCCGACACGGGGCTCGAACTCACGGACCGCGAGATCGTGACCTGGTTGAAGTCGGACGCTTAACCGACTGCGCCACCCAGGCGCCCCGAGAAACACTTTTAAAAACAGGCTGTTAGATTATCACCCTGGTACTGCAGATTATATACTCTGAACTAATCATAAAATAGAGTGCAGTTCTTTGGGGCATCATTCCTTTCCAAAGTATGGGATTCCTGCCTTATGCTAGCCAGGATCACTTTAAAATACCACTGAGATAAACAATGTCTTTCACTTATGAATTCCAACTGATTGCAGGGGAACTTTAAAGTCCTAGCAACACTGTTGCTATAGCAATGCAACCTGATTAGATATTCTTAGCAACCAGCCACAACTCACACCCACAATCCCTTCATTTATTCCAAGAAGAATAATGTTGACATTCCAATTTTTAAAATATCCAGATCTCAGTGACAGACATCTATGCTTGAGAAGCCTGTGAGATCCAAAGGAATCGCGAGTTAATAATGCACTTGGGTCTTGAACACACCCTGTATGCATACAGTAAACCCATATAAAGGTGTATTGCACAGTGTAAGTAAAGAAGAATTTCATTTGGCTCTTGGAGCACATATGTGTAAATAATGGCAGAATCCTTGAATTTCATATTGTAGTTGCTAAAGTTTACATGCTCTTCAAACAAACTGTATACTCTTTCATAGTGAATTGACAGAGATGATAAAATTACATTTGCAACAAACAGCAACAATTTGACATTTTGATTCTAAAGTTTTCATCAGAATTGGCACCACACTTGAAAACCTCCAGGTACTTTTGAGAGAGAACCGTATGGCTCATAATGAGGGTGCATAGCAGAAATGCGGCCTTGATATCACACATGCTTAAACCAGAGCTGATGTGAGGAACTTATTGAGTTACTGCTTTGAAAGGAAGGATCTGTCACATTCTGAGCAGAATAAGGTTTGAATACTAAATTCTGGAGTTCTCCCCAGGCTGATCTTAATCAGGAAGGTCAGATGCATGATCAGATCCACAGAAGCTCAGAGAAGACAACGACAGCCCGGAAATCTGCAAACATGACCCATGCTTCTATAATTAAATGAAGGATGCTTTTTCTATAAGCACAGATCCTGAATCATTGTTTGGATATAGCAAATAAACCAAGTACACTCTCCCCTTCCCCTGAGTGGTAACATTGTAGTGGTTAATAACCCAATCTCTCTATATCCACGGTTTCTGTTACAAGTGGAGGAGTGAAAAGGTATCAAGGTGAAAACCAACCAGAAGCAAAGATATGCTTTTTGTTGTTGTCATTGCCTTTAAAAGTTATGAAATTTGATAGGGATGTGATATTATGAAAATAATTACTCTCAGCTAAGCTTAGAATTAGGAAGCTCTTTTGAGGAGTCCCCAATTTTGGTACGTTCCTTTAAAATATCAAATCTATATAAAAATCTGCATTAAAATGTTTTTTGCACATCCCTTATATAACGATTTAATGCTTCCTAAGAAAATCATCAGTAATGTGCACAAATAGGTGGCTAGAAGAATGTTCATCCCAGCAGGCTAAAATAACAATTAAGTGGAGACGATCTAAATATACAAAAACATGGCATTAATTATGATTATTTTCTTTTTAAAATTTTTTTAACATTTATTCATTTTTGAGAGACAGAGTGTGAGCAGGGAGGGGCAGAGAGAGAGAGGGAGACACAGAATCTGAAGCAGACTCCAGGCTCTGAGCTGTCAGCACAGAGCCTGATGCGGAGCTCGAACTCATGGACTGTGAGATTATGACCTGAGCAGAAGTCGGATGCTTAACTGACTGAGCCACCCAGACACCCCTATGATGTTTTGTATTATGGAATACTGTTCCACAGTCCCCTTACCTATGATCTTGAAACCTAGAAAGTACAAAAAGTCAAGTTTATATATAAATTATTTGGCAGAAAAACCCAATCTCGCTAGAACTCATTTGACACCAAAACCTAATTAGAAGGGAGACTATTTAGAGGCTTTATTTATCTCACACAGCGTGATTATTCTTATGCTTCACTGCAGAAATAGTCATGTGTTTGATTACAGGGTGCTGCCCAGACACCGCTGAAAATGTTACCAAATATGTGTACTTAACCATAATATGTTTCAAGAGTTCATAAACTTCTGAATTCCCAAATATCACCACAAGAGATGTCTACAAAGAATTGCGGACATTTATATTTAGTGGAAAAGGGCAGGATAAAAATTGTGTACGCATCGAGTGTCCTCTCTACTTGAAATAGTCTCTCTCTCTCTTACATGGCTTGTTCCTTCTTATCCTTCAGTTCAGATCTGGACCTACGAATCTCCTCCTAGAGTCAGTTCCTGTCTGCCATGTCTAAAGAGGACCCTTGCATTACTCTCCATCTCACACCGCATGTGCTGTTTACCTCCCTCATAGTACTTATCGCAAGCATCGATGATCCCATTTGTTTCTTCGCTTACACATCTAGTGACTGTCTGTCGCTCCCAGCTAGTGCCAGGAGCACAGAGATCTTATTTGTCGTATTCACTGAAGTGTTTACAGCATCTAGCACAATGTCAGGCACCTTGTCTGTGCTCAGCCTATATTTGTTGAATGAATAAATGAGAAAACAGAAGAGTTTTTGTAAATATATGTGCATTAAAAGATGAAAAAAGACCAAATTTAACAATTTGGTGGATGCAGGGGTGCTTGGTTTTTTTTTTTTGTTTTTGTTTTTCCTTTGGGGCTTATCTTTATGTTTGAAATTATCTATGAGAAACCACGTATTCCTTTTGGAATAGAGGGAACAATTTTTAAATGATCAGTATATCAGTGATTGAATTGACTCACATTATACACCAAACACTCCTCTCAAAGCACTTATCATTACAAAAAGTACATAATCTTCCTGCTATCAAGAATTTCTTCAGTCAAGATCACACAGAGCAATTCTTCCAAAATGAGAAAGCAGGCAAAATAAAAGTGAAAGATAAAAGTAGTCCCAGTAGAGGATCCACATTACTTCTTTTGCCCTCCACCAGGTGTGAATTATTATGTTATTTGTTCTTCTAATTCCCAAACCAAAGTGCTGTCATATTGGACCACAAGCATAGTGGTGTGGATGTGTGTGAGTGTGTGTATATGGATGGGGTGTGTGTGATCTCTCCTAACAATGAAGCCCTGGAAAGCATAGAATCTCCCAAATCTTTGGGCTTATTTATGAAGATAAGATGAGAATTAGAAGCATATAACTACTTTATAAAGGTAAAATCTTTTTTTCAATATACAATTAAGCATTTCCAAAAATGATTAATCACAGTGATTAATGTGGATTACTTTACAAAGGACATATGACAACCAAATGCTAAAACTTCCAAATTCATTCCTTAAAGCATTTTTTATCCTCAGGAGTGGTCCAGGCATCCTCTGATGCGCCTACAGTTGCATCCAACTACAGTTTCTAGAACCACAGGGTGTTGGGAAACAGAAGAGTATGTTAGTCATATTTACACAAAGCATTCTCAATATGTTTTTCTTCAACCCCCAGACATGTTTTCAGGTGACCTACCTCTAAATTTCCTGGTGTTTGCAGACTTTTTGCATACGCTGTTTTGTATTTATTGTATCTTTTCCAGATTAACAATTGGGCCCTTTGCTTTAAATTTGGAGGTACTGCAACAACAACAAAAAAACATATCTGGAGAATGAAGAAACATACACTGAGCACATAAAATTTAAAAGTGGCCAATGGGGAGGAGGGGCGCCTGGGTGACTCAGTCAGTTAAATGTCCAACTTCCACTCAACTCACAATCTCTTGGTTCTTGAATTCGAGCCCCGCATCAGCCTCTCTGCTGTTGGCACAGAGCCTGCTTTGGGTCCTCTGTCCCCCTCTTTTTCTGCCCCTCCCACAGTTATGCTGTCTCTGTCTCAAAAATAAATGAACATTAAAAAAAAAAAATAACTGAGGTGGGGCACCTGGCTGGCTCAATCCATAGAGCATGAGACTCTTGATCTCAGGGTCATGAGTTTGAGCCCTACACTAGGCATAAAGCTTACTCACAAAAAATAAAAATAAAAATAACTAATGTATATTTAAAATGGGTCCAGACTTTTTGAACACTGTAGTTTTCAGAATACATTTAAACCAAAGAAGAGCATGGATTTGCCATTGTTCTGAGGAATCCACTTGACCCCACATCAATGTCACTTGCTCTTGCTCTAATCCCAAGAAACAAAACAAACAAGCAAAGACCCCACCAACCAGAACGGTGTTCTCCTTTAACTGCATCTCCACATGTTTATAATTTAAAATCTCTGGTTCAGGCACGGTGGAAGAATATTTCTATGAGCAGGTGTGTTGTAAGACAAATTGAATTCTTTCTCTGAGGCCCCTTCAGTGAGGCAGCTGACGATCAGCAGCTGCAAGTTTTTTTGTTTTCTTCCCCGGCTTGTCTTTGTTAGCTCTGGTCACTGAGCCCTTTTCCCTAATGAACAGGCTGAGGCTGGGGGGCAGCTGGACCGGATTGCTCCTATTCACCACTCAGACATGCAACGCCGAAATGTGCCCCCAGCCAGCAAGAATTGTGCTTACTTAAGTAATGCAGGGTCTGAAATATTAGATAACAAAATCACTCCATTAATGACACAAAATGGAAAATGACCATTTGATCCAGTAAATTTCTCCCTATGCTCTCCACATAGTACTTGGATACATTTATTCCACATTAAAACCCCCAATAACAAAGGCCTATTTCAGGGACCCCAACTTTGTAACAAGCAGGAATTAAAATGAAATTCTTACACCACCTATTCTATTTTTTTTTTCTGTAAGTGATTTTCAAAGTCGTAGCCTAAAAGTGGCTTACGATCAGAGGTCACAAATATTCTTTCTGGTATGAGAATTAAATTTCCTGTCTAAAAACTCCAGTCCTGACTAAAACTAAAATAACATTTCCGTTGGCATATCTAAACTAAATTCTAAGGCTACTCTTGCAAAAACAAACAGATGGTAATCATGTGAGGCTTTTCTCTAACTACAAATACAAGACTTCTGTACAATAAACTCCACTCAACTGCCTTTGAAAGGCAATAAAGTGTAACACACAACACTTTATGCAGTGTTTAGAGTCCTATGCAACTGAGAAATCCTAAAATCACAACCTGTGTTTATTTCCTCTAAAAATTTAGTTCAAAAGGGAAAACAAGGGAATTCCATTCAGAAGGAGAAAACAATGAAAAACCTTAATTAAGTGAATAGTGTGGGTACAAAATTAAACCTGCACATAATGGTGGCTGCAAAGATGAAAATGTATGCTGCTCCTGAAACTGAAAGATTACGGAGGAGGTGAACTGGAATGCTTGAGCGCACTAGCCTGGATTTACACGGTGTTCGGAAACGGCACTTTGCAATTCCCGAATGCTGCATTTTGATTTTTCTGATGCCACATTACAATTTAGTTTGCAACCCACTCCAGTACTGGTTTTCATCTTAGCCATGCCTGTGCTTGTATAACATTGTCTTACTTATTTACCTGTATCTATCTGCTTCTGTTTTAAAATCTCAATGCTGTACTTCAAGGCATAAAGTTCTTCGCCACCAATAAATTCAGTGTGCGTGTTCTCTGTTTGGCAACCCGTGTCATTAATTAAATGCAGTGGGATTCTACATAGTATTTCCTTAGATCGAAGTCTTTCGGAGTTCTTTCTCTGGGGAACAGTCTTCTTCTGAGAAGGGGAGGAAAAAACACTCTCAGTGAAGCACATGGGAAAAAAAAAAAAAGACATCCCGATGCGCTTAGGCACATGGTACTCCGGGTATCCGATAATGGAACTATTGATTATACAGTTTCCCTGTGTGGTTGGCAGGTAAAAGTAAATCTTTGGGGACTCCGTGGCCAGGGCCAGACTTAGCCACCTGCTTCTCCAGGACAGCAGAGCATGTAGCCATATGTGTGAGACCTCTATTCTGAAAAGCTTAAAGCTTACTCTGCTCCCCGGAGGCCCAGATGAAGGTCAAATATTTATGCGATAGCTCCACAAAACCATCGAGTCAGGTAATTCCATATGTCACACATATTTTTAATTTTTCCTCTCAGTTAAAATAAGCGAACAACATTTGATCAAAGCATCCACCCTAAAAGACATAATAGATTTTTTTTTAAATAAGTGTTTTAGAAAAGCAGTGGATGGTATATAACTAATGTATATTATATCAATAATTTTTTAAGACCCTTTACTTTCTCAGGCCAAATAAAATGCTAACATTTCAGTTTCAAACTTGAAGATACGAAGAGTAAACATTTTCCTTCTAAAGTTTCTACTAATTTTTACTAAGTTTTAAAGTATGTAGTTTCTAGAGAAATGTATTTGTCAGAATCACAGTGGATGCATGACAAAGTCCTAAATGTTTGAAACAAAATGTAGGGAAAATCTGGGCCAAAAGATGGTGAAATGAGGGCTTTTTTTTAAACAAAAGTTCATTTAATTTTTATTTTAAAAATTTGTTTATATTTTAAAATAGGAAATACCTTAACACAGTCCCAAATATACCTGTCAATTAAATCCTTACATAGAGAATGGTGGGATCAAATCGTTGGATTTCTAATTTTCATACATGTTGCCAAATTTCCCTCTGTAAAAGTGGTACCCATTTACACTCCTACCAACAATCTCTGGGAAAAGATTGTTTTCCCACATCTTCTGACACAAATTATTAGCAAAATGTGTTCATATTTGCTAATCTGAAAGACAATAAATAGTACCTCAATGTGTTTCAATGTGTACTGCTCTTGTGAGTAAAGTCACGCTCTTTTTCCTACACTGAAGAGCATTCATACCTCCTTTTCTGTTAACTATCTCCTCATTTATTTTACCTATTTTTTTTTCAACGTTTATTTATTTTTGGGACGGAGAGAGACAGAGCATGAACGGGGGAGGGGCAGAGAGAGAGGGAGACACAGAATCGGAAACAGGCTCCAGGCTCTGAGCCATCAGCCCAGAGCCCGACGTGGGGCTCGAACTCAGGGACCGCGAGATCGTGACCTGGCTGAAGTCGGACGCTTAACCGACTGCGCCACCCAGGCGCCCCTATTTTACCTATTTTTATTTGTTCATTGGTCTTTTTCTTATTGATATGTGAGAGCCCTTTGTATATTAGGTAGATTAGCCCTATGTCTGTGGTGCGAGTTACAAAGACTTCCCCCTAATTTGGAGATTATTTCTTGAATTTATTTATGGTAATCTTTGCACGCAGAAATTCTTTACATGTAGTTGAATTTATCAGTTTTTTTTTTCTTATGGCTTATTGTTTTTACATCATATAGTGAAGAAAGCTTTTCCCTACTCCAATTTTATCAACAGATTTTCCTATGGCTTATTGAAGTATTTCTTTTATGCTTTAATTGTTCACATTTAAATCTTTAATTCAATGCTACTTACTGTGGTGGCACGTAAAAATTATTTTTCAAAATTGATCATAGTCCCTATAGCAATTGTTGGTCCCTACAGACTTAAGATGCCACCTTAATCATACATTCAATCTTCATATGTATCCCAATCTATTTCTTGGCCTTCTATTCCCTTCCATTGGTTTGTATCTTTTTCTATTCCAATACTATGTTCTATGTGTTATAGTGCTATAGTGTTTCTTCTTTTATTTAATATTTATTTATTTATTAGAGAGACAGAGACAGAGCATGAGTAGGGGAGGGGCAGAGAGAGAGACAGGGAGACACAGAATCTGACGCAGGCTCCAGGCTCTGAGTTGTTAGCACAGAGCCCGACGCGGGGCTCGAACCCACAAACCATGAGACCATGACCTGAGCTGAAGTCAGACACTTAACCGACTGAGCCACCCAAGTGCCCCTATAATGTTTTTAAATATTTAATGCTTTAAATACCTAATACAATATTCTTAAATATTTGAAACATCCAGGCTGGTCCTCTTCCCCTCACACATTATTCTCCTTTTCCAGCAATTTTTGGTCATTTTTTTTCTTTTTTCTTTTTCATTTGAATATTAGACTCAGCTTGTATAGCTCAAAAAAAATAAAGAAAAACATCAGTGATATTATTTTTGGAGGATGTTAAATACTCAGATAAACTTTGGAAAAAAATGTATGAGATACTGAATTTTCCTATGTGAAAACAAGGTATGCCTTTCCAATTGTTCATGTCTTCTTTAAGATATGGGGAATATATATAAAACTTTTTCATAAAAAATCAGGTACTTGTCATTTTGTTCATTCCTAGTTATTTTATCTTCTATGTTGAAACTGTCATTGAGCGTACAAAGAGCTGCAAGGTAAGATTTCCATACAAATAAAACACACAGGTCTCCAAGACCACTAAAATATACTACGATGCATGTCATAAAAAAGTCTGTGAACACATTCTACAGGACTGGGGTCATGAAGATGACGGCACAGAACACTGTCACCTGAAGGATAAATAGGTGTCTCTCAAAAGACAAAGAGGCACAAGTGCTTCCGATGGATGGAGGGGTTTGTACAAAACTGCAGAGGCCTGAGAGAAAGAGGTAACTTGATGTATTGCAATAGTTTCCCAGAACAAATCTGTCAGCCTCAGACAGAATGGGGGGAGATAAGGCTGAAAAGGTGGACAAGGGCCCAATCACAACGGGCATTTATGTCCTGCCAAGGGGTTTGGATTATACAGATACTGAAGGGTTATAAATAGACAAGGTCCAAAGTGCCCCAGAAAGGGACTAGCCTGGTAATTAGGAAAATAGAGGTTATTTCAATTTTCAAGGTAAGAAATGACAAAGGTCTGAAATAAGATCAAGGAATGGATTAAAGAGATGCTTAAGAAGTAGAATTTTAGGACTTATATAATGGTGTATTTTATCTATTCCTTTAAAATTTATTTTCTTATTTTGAAAGAGACAGAGCACAAGTGGGGGAGGGGCAGAGAGAGAGAGGGAGAGAGAGAATCCCAAGTAGGTGCCATGCTGTCAGCACACAGCCCGACGTGGAGCTCCATCTCATGCACCACAAGACCATGACCTGAGCCAAAATCAAGAGTCTGATGTTCAACCAACTGAGCCGCCCAAGTGCCCCAAGAATTTTAGGACTTATAAATGATAGAATATGGCAAGTAAGAGAGAGAATTCTAGCTTTTTGGCATGCACATGTTCCTGGCCAGGATTAGAGAGAGAACTTCACAGAGATAGACAAATAGAGATAATTAAAACACACAGTTACAGTTAACTTACTCATTTAGTGGTGGTTTATTTCACATTCAACCTGAGAGCTAAGGGAAAGGACAGAAGCCTGACAACAGAAAACTAGGAAATTTCAAATAAGTGTCAGGTGGAGAAAAGGAATCCTTGCAAGACTGACTGAGGAATGACCAGAACAGTAAGCAGAATTTATTCACTGGTATCCCAGAATCCAGTATAAGATCAAATTCATAAAGAATGAATGGTCACTAGAATCAAAGGTAAAAATAATATTTGAATAACTCTTACCTAATCAAAATCATAGGGACACTTGAAATGCTTTGAATCTGGGGTGGAAGGGAGAAAGAAATCTTAGTTAAATATTTATTAATCTGACACATACCTAGAATATTCAAGAATACATCAACCATTGATCGCAGTCTTCCCTTTGGAAGTTTTGCTTCATGATTCATGTTTTGTTTTATAATAAAGGTATTTTTGGAGTGCCTAGATGACTCAGTCAGTTAAACGACGAACCCTTGATTTTTGCTCAGGTCATGATCTCACGGTTCATGAGTTTGAGCCCCACAAAGCCTGCTTCGAATCCTCTTTTTCCCTCTCTCTCTCTCAGCCCCTCCCCAGCTTGAGCTTTCTCTCTCTCAAAAATAAACATATATACATGTATGTATGTACATACATATACATATATATACATGTATATGTATGTACATACATATACATGTATATATATATACACATACACACACACACAAACACACATATATATAAGATATTTTTAATAGCCAATTATAAAAGTTTACATTATTGTTAAGAAAAAGTGAAAGGGAGCAAGAAAACATTGAAAAGGAGGAAGATGTTCAACATTTATCTCAAAGTTTTGTAGACATTATTTCTGTGTCTTTTGTAAAAAAACAGATAAAGCAAAATTAAAAAAAAAGTAGTCACTCTTCCTCACAATTTTGATGGTTTGGATAATGAGGAGGATGATAATGAAATCAACAATCCTAATGTCATTGTTCAGTCATTAAGACCTGTAACAAGGACCTATGTGAAGGTACTGGGAGTTTTTAGTGGATTTACTGGTAGTTGACCTGAACCACCCACACTTTCTCCCCAGAAGCAGTTTTCTTGATTTACTCAAAATATAACTCTATCTTTAGCTAATATATTCAGCTTTTCTCAATTTCTATTCTCACGGATTTTTTTCCTATCATTCTACATCCCTGAAAACTTTGAAACTCACTTATCAGATTATCGTCCTCCATAAACACATTGATTCAACAGTGAATTAAGAAACATAATCTTTGGGGCACCTGGCTGTCTCATTTGGTGGAGCATGCAACTCTTGATCTCAGGGTTGTGAGTTCAAGCCCCATGTTGGGCATAGTGCTTACTTAAAAATAAAAAAAAAAAAATTAAAAAAATTAAAAATTAAGGAAGGAAATTTAAAAAAAGGAAAGACAAATGTTACTCTCAATTGCCCCAACTTTAGCATGTGTTACTGAATCAACTCCCTTTATCTCTCTAGACTTCAGTCATTTCTTAGACTCTCCAGATACCACATTCCAAAATTAAAACTTTGCTATGATATTTGTGAAGAAAAGCCAGAAAGAATTCTAGGGGCATCAAATAAAATTAAAATCGACAGCAAAACACTTCATATTTGGCATTCTGACAGTGAATATGAGCTCTTACCTTTACCTTTCCTTTTTTTTTCTTTAATGAGTTTCTTTCTTTCTTTTTTTTTTTTTTTTTTTTTTTTTTTTGTAAGTTTATTTAGTTTGAGAAAGAGAGAGAAGGAGCCAGGAGAGGCGGTGGCGGGGGGGGGGGGGGGGGGGGGGGAACAGGAGATCCAAAGCAGACTCCTCACTAACAGCAGGGAGCCCAATATGGGGCTCAAACTCACAAACCATGAGATTATGACTTGAGCCAAAGTCGGACAATTAACCAACAGAACTGCCCCTTTTCTTTCCTTTTCTTTTCTTCTTTTTGAGGACGATGGGGTAGGAAGGTGGTGCTGAACAGAGGCACTTCACTAGAAATCTACTAATTTTGTTGTACAAAAGTTTAGATGTTCTTTACTAAATGTTGCAGAGGAAAATTGTAGAAGTGTGACGCATGACAGGAAGTTATTCATTTTAATATTTTAAAAAGGCAATAATGCACACATGTGGCAATTTGTATAATATATGTGTTGCAATACTTAATATATGTATATACTTTATACATACACAAGTATGAAGACAAATTTATTTGCTAAATTTATAGTCATTTTTATATTTCTATTTTGGTTTTAATTAAATTATTAAATTATTTTATTTTAAATAAATTAAAATTTATTTTAATTATTTGGTTTTATATTTAATTAAAATATATATGAAAAGCAGCATATAGAGAAGGATTTCTCCAAATTAATTTTAAGTGTGTTCATGTTCTGCAAGATGAAAATTAGGCATTTTTGAATTTAAAAAAAGGTGCTGTGATCAGATATGCTTAGTCAGTACTGTGTACTATGGGTTTATCTTAGGGATTAAAAATTCAGTGGCTTATGAAAGGTTCTGAGAAATCCTGCTGCGGAGGAATCTGCTCAACTTTATTTAACACACAGTTTCCCAAAATTATTTTATCTTCTTAAGTTTATTTATTTATTTTGAGAGGGAGAGATCACGTGCAAGGGAAGAGCAGAGAGAGAGTTGGAGAGAGAGAATCCCAAGCAGACTCTGCATTGTCAGCACAAAGCCCGACGTGGGACTCCACTCACGAGCCATGGGATCTTGACCTGAGCTGAAATCAATAGTCGGCTACTTAACCAACTGAGGCACTCAGGCACATTTATTTAATGGGACATTTTAATTTTTTTAAGCAACCTCCTATTAATATCTCATGAACCTCTAGTGCTCTCATAACACAATTTGGGAATAGCTGACCAATGCAGTGTGCTTCAGATATGCAACAGCTATTTACAAAATAAAAGATACCTCCTCAAAATATAAAAAATAAAATTAATTTAAAAAAACAAAGACCCTCAGCACTGACTGTACACTAGGCTGGCTGAGCACTTTTTTTCTCATTCACTAACATTCCCTTTCAACCTAAAAGTCATCCTAGAAAACCCGGCAAATTCATATGATGCATGTGGCTGAGACTGAATGAAAGGCAGGGGACACTTCTGGCAAATGGCACCAAGTATTACAGTTGTTAAAGACCATCACTCATTTTGGGCACAAAACCTCTTCTGAATTGTACCCTAAGGGCTCAGTGAGTGAGGGGAAAATTGCACCTACAAGGAGGCAGGCATAATTGACTTCTGCTTGAAAGAGTCCATTTGCCCTTGGCAAAACCACCAAATGTACCTTGAAAATGGCAATTATTTACTATCACTGGATTATCTTAAGATTGATGAAACAGTCACAGTGCATCAGACCCTGTGTAAAAATATTAGTCCAACTAATAGAGTTTGTATGATTCCAGTAGCTTTGAAGAATAAAATATGAAGAATTAAGACCATCACACTTAGGACCACAGCTCAAAAGATGACCTTTGTATACGGTATTATGTCTTACATGCTATCTAATTAGACAAAGTAGTCAATGGTAGCAATGTTTTGTCAAAATTGACCCTGCAATTAGAAAGATGGCCAAAATATTTGTGTACACATAGACTCTAAAAAAAAAAAAAAAAGGATACATTCTCCCCAAACAGGGGAGTTCTGTTGCGTCTTTTTAAGTATTTAACTAGCAACGAAAAATCCAAGAGATTTGATGAAGGCATCACCTCTGCATTTGAAGGGCTTGAAGTGAAAAACCGGTTGTGCTGGTTGTGTTTGCTAAGCATATTTGATACCAGTAGTTTTGAGGAAGGGGAGCTCCTCGAGTTGGTCTGTCAGAAATTCCACAGAACAGGGATGTAGGTGCAATCTGAAATCTTTACGTAGTCTTACTACAGGAAAATTCATTTCACCATAATCTCAACCATAATCTTAACATACCAGAGAGCACAAACACACTTAGCAGAGAACCCTAAAATGTATGTGGAGTAAAATAGATGAAATATTATGAAAGTTAAGTGAATGGTGCAATAAAAGGAACTGTTCCTATTGCCTTCTACAACCATAGGACATGTTTTAAGTGAGTATATATGTTTTCCTTTTTTAAATATAGTTTCATTGAGGTAGAATTGATACACAATAACCTGTGTATAAAGAGAACAATTTTATGAGTTTTCATATATGTACGTACCCGTAACCACAGTTAAAATATTGAACATTTATTACTTCCTGTCAAGTGACAAAACTAAAACAATTTAGTAACGAATTTGATGTCCTTTATTCAAGGGGAACCACTTCATGGACTTGGGGGGGTGCGGTGCCTCACAAGCAGTAGCGTACTCTTCCCAAAGGATTTTGGGTAAGAGCAAGGTTTACAGAGCATTAGAAGAGGCGTGGAGAAACAGGACATGATTGGTGAGGAGGTGAGGATTTCCTTATTAGACTAGCAGGTCCTATTTTCTAAGTAAGGTAAGCTAACTGAAGCTGAGCTGGAAGATTGTGATTGGTGTGTGTTAGGTTTCCTTGACAATGAGGCGTTTGCAGTAACTGCAGACTGACTTAGGTTTGGATTTGTGACATGGGCCCAGCCCCTGGAACCGCCTCCATAATGTGGGTTCTAATGTATAAATTAACTTCATCTTTCCAAAAGCTTCTTCCCAGCCGTTTTTAATCTGTCTCCCTACTCTCATCCTTGTCCCCGGGAACTCACTTGATCTCCTTTCTATCACTATTGATTAGTTTGCATTTTCTAGAATTGTGTATAAATGGAATAATACGTATGTGTTTGTTTTATATCTGGCTTGTTTCACTTAGATCATTATTTTGAGATCATCTGTGCTGTATGTATCAATAGTTTTCTCTCTCTCTCTCTCTCTCTCTCTCTCTCTCTCTCTCTCTCTTTTTTTTTTACCCATTTAGCAGTTGATGAGTTGTTTCAAGTTTGGGACTATTACAAATAAAGCTGCTATAAATATTTGCATACTAGTCTTTGTATGGATTCATGCTTTTATTTATTTTGGGTAAATATTTAGGAGTTGAATGGCTGGATATGATAAATGTAAGTTTAACTTTTTAAGAAACTGTCAAATTGTTCTCCAGAGTGATTGTTCCATTTTACATTTCCACCAGCAACATATGAATTTGGAAAGAATGTAGAATCCTCACCAATACCCCATAAAAATGGATCATCCTATCAAAAACCCAATGTATATATCACAAAGAATTTCTTTCTAAACATGCTTCAATTTTTATTACATGTAAATATAATTCCATTATGGGCTCCTACATTTTCCATCTTTGAATTATTACATATGATGTAGGGAAGATAATCAAGAATAAATAGCTCTTTGTTTCACTTTGACTTTCAAATTAGAACTCATTTGTGTGAATAGTAAAATGTTAATATTGAAATCCAGGTTTTATAGAAATAGGCAAAGGTCTTCCAATATCTAAAGTTTATAATTACACACCAAGAATAAGACTTGGGGAGTATAAAGTATACTAGGAGGAACAAAACATAAACTTCATTCTGATAAAGCCTTTTTCAGGGAGGATATATGATAGGCACATGCATGATATGATGTAGGGAAAGTCCCTTCTTATGAGATATGGTAAAGACTATTTAGGGTGGGTGGGTGTGAATTGGGGGAGAGATGAGTAAATGAGGTAGAGAAATGAAAATGTTTAGGAATATTGAAATAAGTATTCTGACTTCCTATTACAATCCAAACCTCAGGGGAATCGGGAGGAAAGACACCCAGATAGATCTGGGATAATCCAAGACTATTTGAGCAAGTGTTCAATTTCCCTAATCATAGAACAGACTTCATTTCAGAGTACAGTCTCAGGACACCATGGACCAAGCAAAGTGAACAACTTGTTGAAGGCATAGAGAAGACAGTAAGCACAAAAATGATCCTCTCCCCACCAGGGCATGTGTGTCTAGACCTCTCATTTCAACGCTGGAGGGAAGAAAGGAAGAGAATATGCATTGACAGAGAGGAAACAGCACTTAATGGGAGGTGAACACTGAATTGACTGAATATCCCAAAGAGAATTTGAAGGTGACACCAAGATGTACTGACTGACTATTCACTGGCAATTTTTGTCTTATTCCTGATCTGTATCATTCCTTATTTCCCCCAGTACAGGTGCAGAAGCATCCACGGACACTGATACACCAGCAAGCAGGAATGGTGTTCTAAGGAAAGGCAACATAAAATATAGGAGGGACACCTGGGTGGCTCAGTCAATTAAGCTTCCAACTCTGGATTTCGGCTCATGTCATGATCTCATGGTTCATGGGATCAAGCCCCACATTGGGCTCTGGACTGACAGCTGGAGCCTGCTTGGGATTCTCTCTCCCTCTGTCTCTGCCCCTTCCCCACTCACGTTTTCTCTTTCTCTCTCTCTCTTAAATAAATGAAGGTTTAAAATACAACAAATAGCTAACAGTTTTTTCATATCTATCTCACAGTGTATACATTCTACACATCCTAAATATTTGTCAAATTCATTTATTTCTCTCCATTTCTGAACCCCTAGCCTAAGCTACAAACATCTCTTATCTGAAATAACACTACAGCTGTCTTCTGAATTATTTCCCTGAACCAATTTTTCCCTCGAGAAGAATTAAACTAATGGAGACCTGCCCATGAAAACTTGCATTCTCAGTGCTGCCACAACTTCATTAGTAGAAGGAACTCCCTAGTAGCTCTTAGCTAATTCTCCCATGAGTTATTGACCTAGCCTGCATCTAAGTATTTAAATTTTGTAAACAATCACAAGAATTTTCTTTTTGCTATTAGGTGCAATGAATTTATCAGAGAAGGATATTATGTCTACTTGTTTATTGCCATATGTGGCAAAACATAAAAGAAGAAATGTCCTTTCCTCAAGTGTCAGTGAGAATCTGTAAAAATGTTGCTCTCTCAGAAATTATGTCAAAACTCTTACAAGAACATCAGTTAGATCCAAATGTGTTTCAGTTAATCCATTCCCTATTCCATTCAGGTCCAAGTGTCAGCATGCAAACCTACCTAGCAATGAATAAGATGTCCCAGACTGTCAAATGGAAACATGTTTGTCTGTATAGATGAGCTAAGGAATGCAATTGTCACCAGAATGTAGGCTGCATGTACCTGGGAACTTCGCCTCGTTTACCTCTATGCTGCTAGCACCCATAACAATGCATAGCATATAAAAGATACACAAGAGGAACAGAATTGGTAGGAGGTGCATATTAAAAGATTTATTGCAAGGAGTGGCTTATGCAATTGTGGGGCTGGCTAGGCAAGTCCAAACTCCATAGGGCAGGTCATCAAGAAAAAGGCAAGCTGGAATTCTCAGGTACAGCCTGAAGCTCCTGTCCACAAGACAATTTTTTCTTCATTCAGAAAACCTTGGATCTGTTTTTAGAGCCTTTCAGTTGATTGAATTAGGCCCATCCGGATCATTTGGGTTAATCTCCCTTATTTAAAATCAGTTAATGGACTTTAATCACATCTTTTTTACAGCAACATCTAGATTAGAGTTTGATTATATAACGGGACTGTAGCCTCATCAAGTGGACACATCAAAAGACAGTCACACTAACCATGTGCATGTAGAGGGATGGGACAGGAGTGAAGGGAGAGCAAGAAGGGGACAGGAGTGGAGTGCCTGGGGGGCTCAATCGGTTAAGCATCCAATTTCGGCTCAGGTCATGATCTCACAGTTCATGAGTTTGAGCTCCACATCGGGCTCTGTGCTGACAGTGTGGAGCCTGCTTGGATTCTCATTCTCTCTCTCTCACTGTCTCTCTCTCTCCTTCTCTGCCCCTCCCCTGCTCACACTTGTGCAGGCTTGCTCTCTCTCTCTCTCTCTCTCTCAAAAATAAATAAATAAACATTAAAAAAAAAAGGAGGGGGGGAGAAGGGGACAGGAGAATGCTGGTACTCTAAGCATATTCTGTCCCAGGATGAGGATAGATTTTATACATATAAGCAATGGACCATTGTCTACTATGTTCCATCCTCCCACCAAATTTGTGTCTTCTCTTTTTTCGCAGTGGCTATCACTTAAAAACATGAAATGTTGATCTACATGGGTGCATTAGAGATGATAAAGTGGAATCTCTCTCCCTGAAACAAACCCAAGCATGGATATGTAGTTCTTAGATACACCAAGACAGGTATAAAAAAAAATCCCTCTCGCAAACATGCTGGACATTAAAGAACAAAGAAGCATCTGGGATTAATCAAAGAATAATGACTCAGAGTGGAGTGTTGTCTAACAGCTGAGAGAAGGGACTTTGATACATTGACTATTAGAGATTCTGATTATGCCAGCCTTGTTATGGCCTCAAAACTATTGTTTTGGCTCAATACCTACATTGTTTTAGAAAATTATTAATTTAGTTTGCCAAAACACTGTAATTTCAACAATTCCTATTGAGCTATGAAATTAAATGTTAATTTTCAATTTCATCTTGGAGGGATATAGTTATGAACTACCCGAAGTCAAAAAACGCAAATGCACTCATGTATATGTGTGCTTCCTTATAATTAGTTGGTTTAAAAGCATTTATTACTTTTGCAGTACAAAACTAAGCAGCGTATTAACATAATATATATTACCATTAAACCATCAGGCTCCCTGACCTCCCTCCATTCCTTTTTAAACTCTACTCTTTCCAAGATCTCTAATGAATTTCCACCATTTTGGGGAGCTAACAAGCCTACACCACAAGGCTACAGGATATTTTCTGAAACTATTCACTTAAATTTGGCCCACTGTGATGTATCTTAACATCTGGTAATCCAGAGACTTACATTATGAAATTATAATGAGAACATACTGTACAAGGCTGCTGAGGCTTTCAGAGGCACAAGAGCTTATTTTTATCCCCAGAATCAATTAGCTACAATAAATATAAAACACCACTACAGATAGAAGGAAATTTGGTAGGTAAATATTATGGCTAAGAGGAATCAATGAATCAGTAAGACCACATGTTTGATCATCTGTTTGTGTCTACAGGCTTCACTTTCATCAATATTATAATGTGAATTGTCTTATTAAAGTTATTTATAATATGACTTTCTGCTATCTTATTAAGTAAGAATTTTTAACTTGGGAAACTGACAACCTCTTTGTGTCTCAGTTTTCTCATTTAAAACATGATAACTAGATCTCTAGGGTTACCTCTAGTCCTAGCATTGGTTTTTATCTGCTTTAAGAGAAAAACAACTTGGAGATCTATCTGCACATAAATTAAAGTAGCATTTGTGTCCACAGAGTCCACAGAATCATCCCCGTGGAACCTGGCACACTAGAAAATCTTCCTCCTTGCTTTATACTGTTTTAAGACCAAGTTCCTTTATTCTCCCATCAGATTTTTTTTTTTTTTTTACCATTTGAGTTATCCAGCAGAAGCTTAGATATTGGTGTCTGCTTAAAAACTGTCACTACATTGAGGCACGTGGGTGGTTCAGTCGGTTAAGTGTCTGACTTCGGCTCAGGTCATGATGTCGAGGTTCATGGGTTCGAGCCCACATCAGGCCCTGTACTGACAGCTCAGCCCCTGGAACCTGTTTTAGAGTCATGTCTCCCTCTCTCTCTGCCCCTCCCCTGCTCACGCTCTATTTCAAAAATAAATAAAAATTTTAAAAAAATTTGTTTTAACTGTCAGTACATTAAAGACTCTAACCTCCTTCTACTAGTCCATCTATCGGTCCTCATGCACACAATTAGGCTAATACTACCTCTCCTATGGACCCAATAGGAGTACATCTTGGTTAGGTTACAATAAGATACGCTAGCAGGGAAGAAGATTGTACATAATGAGGCATTGTACATATTTTAGCACAAAAAGAGATGCAAAGCACATCCCAGATTAGTCATCGTATCTCCAGGTACTATTCTCCCATTTCCCTCCCTAAATCTGGAGGCTGGAAGTAACTATATTTGATTGGCCTGTAGCAAATAGCTTCCTTCCTCTCCCTTACAGAGTAAATGCATGCTGACTTCTTCTCAGCTCAATCCTTCTTTCCATTGACCTCCTAGATACTTGCTTCTACATCTCAAACCTTGGGATAACAAGTCTACATAAGTCAGAAGTGGATCACCCACTCAAGGTACTTCAGTCATTATCTTGTAGGGGACACTCCTGATGTGGTCACCAGGATAACAAACACAAAGGTCTACTGAGGACACTTGATTCCCACGAATGTGTTTAAGTACCAAAAGAGCAAAGGGTTTTCTGTGTTTTGTTTCACGTTGCATCCCAGTTGCCGGAAAAGTGCCTGGCTCATAGTAGATGCTCAACAAATATCTAATGAACAAATTCACTGGCTTTAAGTATGCTTCTTTAACAGTTTCTAAAAGAGTTCTTCTTCCACAAACATACAGCTGTTATTACTCTGCAGTGTAAACCACTGATTTCTTTAGTGAAACAAACACTGAGGAAATGTTAGAGTATAACTCACATCCTAATTTGCAACCCATTCCTCCTTTGTCATACTAGATCTCCTCTGGTATCTGAGTCACCTCCCCTGCTTCTTTATCCTTTCCTGTTGGATACTTAATATTGTCACTTCCTAGAATCCGAAATGACAAATATAAAATTCCCTATTTTCATATGTAATGTATCTATGAAAAAAAAATGTTACAACATTTATTGTCTCAAAGTTGGGCAACAGACCTTCATGTTACAGTTGTTCCCTCAGAAATCAAGCACAACAAATAATTCCTGAATTAAATTTCTTTCTGGCCCTCCCACAGGGCCATGCAATCTAGCTGGTGGGTGATAATTTTCACAGTTGTCTGGAAATTGCTGACCTGGGAGCCAACTGGTCATTTCCATGTCCTACCACATTGAGTCAGGCATTCTCTTGCCCAAAGACCTGCCACCTTCTATCATAGGCTTGTCAGAAAGCCGGCCTTCAAACTGAATCTGGTTAGTATCAGAAGCAAAGGATCAAGGGCCATTGTTTATCTCTTGTTTATCTCTTGCCCCCAACAACCAGGAGAGGTGAACTCAGAGAGCATCACCCGGCTGTACTGCCACCTGCTTACAGCCCCGCACTGCCCACAGCACTGGGGCAGAGGAAGTTCAAGCAGAAAGGCAGATAGATACTCACCCTATATGCCAACATAGTATGAACAGACAGGAGGATAGGACTGTAGACCCGTGGAAGACCTTGAAATCATTAGGTAATGAAAACGTGGAAAAAATTGACTTCGATATATGCAACATGTGTTGAGGTCTATCTAATGTGCTAAAGTGCAAATTAAGTGAAATTTGAACACAAAAGATGGAACGCTGCACAATCTCATCGGCAAGCACCCAGTGCTCACGCTAAACAGCTCCACCTATTTCATTACCCATTATGCTATTACTCTAGTGATTTTTTTCCCATTTGATATTTCACGTATCTAAAATACTGGAAATGCTTAACAGTGAAATGCCTTAAAAGCACTGTTAACTGCTTTCTGTAAAAATGTCACCTACAAAGACATCTGTTGCAGTCACACAATATACGGCATCTCAGTCATGGTGAAGATTTTCCAAGCTGAATGTTACCAGGAAGATTCTTCCCCAGAGTCAAAAGCCATTTCTTCTATGCATGTGTTTCTTCTACCCTATTCTCAACAGTTCCCTGATTGGAGTAATGTATTGGAAAACACTCTGCTGACTACCTTTCTGGGGTTTTTACAATTTGCATTTTATGCTCATGTGGGTTACCAAATCATGTGCCTTCGTATAAAACCAGCAGCGTACTTCAAATTCTGTAAGTTTGTATTTTTTATTGATGAAGCTTCTACTATGTTTTAAATCCTTAAATATATTTGAACTGTACATACAGACATAACTTATTCAACTAGAAAAAAATTGGCTCTGTATACAGAGAAGCTACACAGTTCTCTAAATGTATTGCACCGGTCAGTTATAAACAGAAACTAGAGAGCTAAACTGAATTCACCTGGATCTTCATCCCTCTGATTCTGTTAACCTGGACCGGAGTATACTCCTTTAATCAGAGCCTAGGGTGTCTGACTCTTCCCCCCCAAATTATGCCTTCTAGGGAGAGCTGTGGACCCTAATCAGAGCGTCCACTAGACAACTTGATAATGAGACTAAAGGTAGATTTCTATATTACTAAAACAATATACACATGTCCTCTAAAGCTAGTTTAACATTAAACCAAGCACATCTGTATGGAATAGCAAATGTCCTCACAAATCTTCGGAGGAGAACCACTTTACAAATACAGTCAAACCTTGGATTGCGAGTAACTTGTTCTGCACATGTTCCGCAAGACGAATAAACGTTTCTAATAAATTTTAACTTGATAAACGAGAGGTGTCTTGCGATACGAGTAGTATGTGATGCCAAATGTCACATAACCACAACTGAGCCAATGGTTCTTGAAATTTGCTTTGATAGACAAGTGCTCTGGATTACAAGCATGTTTCAGGAATGAACTATGCTTGCAAATCAAGATTTTACTGTACCAAGAATAAGGTCTATCCTCAATAGAAGCTCGGGAAGAATTCTCTTTCTGTTAAAACCACAACCCAAATAGGAAAAGCACACTCCTACGAGAGCCTTCCTAGAACCTTTTTGCTCTCACTGCGTGTTTTTCACTCTTAGGAAAATGACTGGAGAGAAGCAGAGAAGATTCAGGCTGAAGTTAGCATTCTTAGTGCAATGGCACAGGTGGGTGTTGTGGGGTAGTCTAAGTTGTAATGCAGATCTCTCACCTGTCAGAGTCAAACATGACAAGTTTGCAGACACACTTGATTAATACCTGGAACTGAATCTCATTGGAGTGGCTTCGGCATAGAACAGTGTTTCAAAAGTGAGTATTTTGAGGGAGGCCCAGAGATAATGTAATAGACAGATTCGAGACATAAATAATCCCATCTTCATGTCAGCAGATACAGGAGTGCGGTCCCGTTTCCAATGACAACATCGCCATTATTTAAAAGCAAGGTACATAAAAGTTTAATTGTAGAATTCAGGTAGTGGATCTATAAATATTCACTATATAATATTTCAACTTTCTGTATATTTGACCTTTTACTAACAAGATGTTGGACAGGGTAGGGCAGAAATCAAGCCATAGAGGAGTTGGTTCACTGAGCTCAGTTTATCAGGTACTATATATGGCTACAACACACACTGGTGACCTAACTGCAAAGCCTAAATCCAGAGACCATCTCAGTGTTCTCCCCAGAGTGGGGTGCATGAGCTCACTCTTGACTGCTGCTATGAACTTTAATCATAGTAACATCTGGGACAACATGGATGGACCTGAGGGCATTATGCTAAGTGAAATAAACCAGACAGAGAAAGAAAATACCACATGGTATCACTTATATTCAGAATCCTAAAAAATGTCAAACTCATGGAAACAGAGTAGAAAGGTGGTTGCCATGGGGTGGGGGAAAGAGGCAGAGGTTAGTAAAAGGATACAAACTTTCAGTTATAAATTAAATAAGGTCTGAGATCTAATGTAAAACATAGTGCTGACAGTTGCTAACACTGTATAGTATAATTGAATTTTGCTAAGAGAGGAGAACTTAAATGTCCTCATCAAAAAAAAAAAAAGCAAGAAAAGAAAAGAAAAGATAAAAATGTGAGACATTTCCTGTGTTAATTAGATGGAAGGATCCACACTGTATACACATATCAAATTACCGTGATGTGCTCTTTAAATATCCTACAATTTTATTTTCAATTATACCTCAAAAGAGTCGAAAAAAATTTACATAGTAATCTACTAGAATTGGATACATTTCCAGGGCTCTAAACACCCAGTCCTCTTTATTCTTCACACAGGAAGCCATGAGCCTAGTAATAAAGACCTGCTTTGAATCAGTTCAGATCCTAACTGACCTCACTGCTTATACTGATCAAACTTCCTGATCTTCTCCTCATACATCAGAAAAACCAAGATACTAAGTTAAATTTTACACAGTTGATGCAAACACATTGCAAAAGACCTTTGGTTATGATTCCATATTGGCTGAGCCTTTGTCCAGGCGAAAAATTGTCTAAAACTTTAAAGTTGTTTTCAGGGGCACCTGGCAAACTCAGTCGGAAGAGCATGCAACTCTTGATCTCGAAATTGTGAGTTTGAGCCCCAGATTGGGTGCAGAGATTACTTAAATAAATAAACTTGAAAAAAATTAAAATTGCTTTTAGGCAGTAGGATGTCAAATTATCATTATTATTTTGTCAAGAATGCTAAAAATATAAATTCTGTTAAGTAGACTTTGCTTCCTTAACTTCCATACATCTAGAATAAAATACTTGGGTTGTTGAATAGTTGACCCTGAAGTCCTGAAAATTCCTTAAGTGTCTACTGTATCATGGAAGCGTATTGGAAGAGAGGAAAAGAGAAAGATAGTTTAGTCTTCTTCCAGAACTCAGCTCCTACTGCCTTCTATTTTACCCATTAAAATATGGAGAAAGACGAAAAGAAACACAGGAGATAATTTTTTTTAATTTAATTTATTTATGTTGGGAGAGAACGAGAGAGCAGAGGGAGGGGCAGAGAAAGAGGGACAGAGAGAGAATCCCGAGCAGGCTCCATGGTGTTAGCTCACAGCGCTATGCAGGGCTCAATCTCACAAACTGTGAGATCATGACCTGAGCAAAATCAGGGGTCTGACGCTCAACCGATAGCCACCCAGGCACCCCCACGAGATAAATTTTTAAAGGGAGTTCAATTTCTTTTTATTTACTATTTAATGTTTTAGGAAGAGAGAGAGAGAGAGAGCACAAGTGGGGGAGGGGCAAAGAAAGAGGGAGACACAGAATCTGAGGCAGGCTCCAGGCTCGGAGCTGTCAGCACAGAGCTCCACCTGGGCTTGAACCCACGAATCGCAAGATCATGACCTGAGCTGAAGTGGAATGCTTAACTGACAGAGCCACCCAGGTGCCCCAAGGGGGTTCAGTTTCTTAATTTTAGCTCCCATTTTGCACAATGATGTTAGAAGTCCAAGCACTTCAAATACATAGAGATTTAATGCACCCAAAGGTCAAGAAAACATAAACATTTTGTCAGTGAATAATGATTGTATAATATGTGTACGTGAACTAGAAAATAATAAAGAATCTAATATGTTGAATAAAATGAAATATATAACAATGTGAGGGAATAAAGCCATTATATTCAGAAATGCATATCATTTTGAAAATCAGACAGTTTTTCTTCAGGCAATAAAAGGGAATTTTGTCCTAAAAGATGGCTAAATATACTGCTTAGAGTTAATGAGAAAAATGAAAATGATTACTATTATTAGTCTTGTTGGGGTGGCTGAAATGGCATATGGGCCTGGTGCACTGGTTGCCATGGTGTATACTGTTGCGTTCTTCAAATAGAGGATAATACAGTTCTGCATTCAATAACAAGGGTTGAAAGAATGAATTCTACTGCACAGATTGCAAAACAGCTTTTTCATTTCTGCTTTCTCCTTCAACTACCAGGAGAAACCATACAACATATACTAAATGACGGGACTTTCTAGAACTGGTTAACAGAAATTTGTAAACATAGAATGTTCCAGGTGATTTAGGTTTGAATTTGGTCAGCATTTATGTCATTTCCCGCCCCCCCCCCCATTGGGCACAGCTTTCAACAGGGATTGATTTGTCTCATAAGAATCACAATTCATACCATGGTGCCCTCCATCCTCTATGAATTTTCAAAAGCCCCTCTCTAGGGCTGTCCCCCATGTTCTCTATGACTTTCCCCCTAGGACAGAGGTCCTAGAAATTCCCTATTGACTGAAGATATTTCACCAAATGACTTTTTTTAATATATTTTTTTTTAATTCTTGTATCAACTCAATTGTATTTTTCAAAAGCACAGCTACTAATATTTGCCTTTTTTTCTCTTTAAAAATATTACTGACTATATTCACTATGCAATACCTTTCATCTCTATGATTTATTCCATTAATGCAAATTTATACCCCTTTATCTATTTCACCCATCCCCCCCATATCCCCTCTGGCAACCACCTGCTAGATCTCTATATTTAAGAGTTTGTTGTTTTGTTTTTTAGATTATACAGATAAGTGAAATCATGTGGTATTTGTCTTTCTCTGACTTATTTCATTTAGCATAATACCCTCTAGGTCCAACCATGTTGCTGCAAATGGCAAGATCTCATTCTTATGGCTTAATAATATTCCATTGTATATACACCACATCTTCTCCATTCATCTATCAATGAACACTTGAGTTGCTTCTATATCTTGGCTATTGTAAATAATGCTGTAATAAACATAGGGGTGCATGGCCAACTAATCTTTGACAAAGCAGGAAAGAATATCCAATGGAATAAAGACAGTCTCTTCAGCAAGTGGTGCTTATACATTACACAAAAATAAACTCAAAATGGATGAAAGACCTCAATGTAAGACAGGAAGCCATCAAAATCCTCGAGGAGAAAGGAGGCAAAAACCTCTTTGATCTTGCCGGCAGCAACTTCTTACTCAACACATCTCTGGAGGCAAGGGAAACAAAAGCAAAAATGAACTACTGGGACATCATCAAAATAAAACTTCTGCACAGCGAAGGAAACAATCAGTAAAACTAAAAGGCAACTGACAGAATGGGAGAAGATATTTGCAAATGACATATCAGATAAAGTGTTAGTATCCAAAATCTATAAAGAAGTTATCAAACTCAACATCCAAAAAACAAATAATCCAGTGAAGAAATGGGCAAAAGACATGAATAGACACTTCTCCAAAGAAGACATCCAGATGGCCAACCAACACATGAAAAAATGCGCCACATCGCTCATCATCAGGGAAATACAAATCAAAACCACAATGAGATACCACCTTACATCTGTCAGAATGGCTAACATTAACAACTCAGGCAACAACAGATGTTGGCGAGGATGCAGAGAAAGAGGATCTCTTTTGCATTGTTGGTGGCAATGCATGCTGGTGCAGCCACTCTGGAAAACAGTATGGAAGTTGCTCAAAAAAACTAAAAATAGAACTACCCTATGACCCAGCAATTGCACTAGTAGGCATTTATCCAAGGGATACAGGTATGTTGTTTCGAAGGGACACATGCACCCCCATGTTTATAGCAGCACTATCAACAACAGCCAAAGTATGGGAAGAGCCCAAATGTCCATCAATGAATGAATGGATAAAGAAGATGTGGTATATATATATACAATAGAGTATTACTCGGCAGTCAAAAAGAATGAAATCTTGCCATTTGCTACTACATGGATGGAACTGGAGGGTGTTATGCTAAGTGAAATTAGTCAGAGAAAGACAAAAATCATATGATTTCACTCACGTGAGGACTTTAAGAGACAAAACAGATGAACATAAGGGAAGGGAAACAAAAATCATATAAAAACAGGGAGGGGAACAAAACAGAAGAGACTCATAAATATGGAGAACAAACTGAGGGTTATGGGAGGGGTTATTGGAGGGGGTATGGCCTAAATGGGTAAGGGGCACTAAGGAATCTACTCCTGAAATCATTGTTGCACTATATGCTAACTAGTTGGATGTAAATTTTAAAAAATAAAAATAATTTTTAAATAAACAAATAAATAAACATAGGGGTGCATATACCTTTTGAAGTTAATGTTTTCATTTTCTTTAGGTAAATACTCATTAGTGGATTTACTGGATAATATGGTATTCCTATTTTTAATTTTTTGAGGAACCGCCATTCTGTTTTTCACAGTGGCTGCACCAATTTACATTCCCACCAAGAGCGCGTGCGAGTTCCTTTTTCTCCACATCCTCGCCAACACTTATTGCTTCTTGTGTTTTTGATTCTAGCCACTCTGACAGGTGGAAGGTGGTTTTGATTTGCCTTTCCCTGATGATTAGTGATGGTGAATATCTTTTCATGTGTCTGTTCGCCATCTGTACATTTTCTTTGGAAAAATGTCTTTTCAGGTCCTCTGTCCATGTTTTAATTGGATTATTTGTGTTTTTAAAATTAATTTTGATTTTTAAAGAAGAATTCTCCATTGCTCTCTAGATTTCAGAATTTGCTGAATTCATATTCTTAATACAGATTAGATTATTGCCTTTCTAATTACTTTAAAATTGATAGTTCTACATAAAATAACAATATGACTCTTCAGTGGCTGTCAAGGATGATCATGTTTCAAAATTTAATGTTGGAGATCCCTAACAAAAAACTAAAACCTTTTTTCCTCCTTCAGCTTCTATAGTCCATCAAGTTTATGCTTTTCCTTCTGCCTCTCAAGGCTCACATTGCCTGCATTCCACTCTTTTTCTATCTTTTCATTTAAAATAGACACTTTCTGAGGCCCCTGGTGGCTCAGTCAGTTAAGCATCCAACTCTTGATTTCAGCTTAGGTCATGATCTCAAGGTTCATGGGTTTGAGTACCACATTGAACAGAGCAGAGCCTGCTTGGGATTCTCTGTCTCCTCCTCTATCTGCCTCTCTCTCTCTCTCTCTCTCTCTCTCTCTCTCTCTCTCTCTCTCTCTCAAAAAGAAAAAAAAACAGACATTTCTTGAAGTTTCTTCCTTTGATCAATTTTTTATCTCTGTACTCTTTTCCTCAATGACCCCATCCTTCACCAGGCTTCATAAATGTCCTCAACGAAGATGCCTACCTCATTCTAAGGAAATGATAGTTCCCAATCTTTCCCTTTAACATCCCTCATTACTGTATATATTGTATTGTATTGTATTGTATTGTATTGTATTGTATTGTATTGTATTGTATTGATCACCTAGGACTGCTATAACAAAGTACCACAGATAGAAGAGCTTAAACAACAAATATGTATTTCCTCACGCTATGCAGGCTAGAAGTCTTAGATCAAGTTTCCCCGTGAGGGCTTGTGAGGGAGGGGTCTGTTTCTGGCAACTGTCTTTGGCTTGACAGTGGCTGTCTTCTCCCTGTATCTTCACACCATCTTTTCTCTGCACATGTCTGTATCTAAATTTCCTCTTTTTATAAGGATGCTTGTCATATTAGATTAGAGACCACCTTAATGGCCTCGTTTTAACTTAATTATCTCTGAGTACAATCTCCAAATACAATCATATCCTGAGGTTCTAGGGGTTAGAACTTCAACATATGAATCAGGGACAGGGGGACAAATTCAACCCATAACAAATATTGTACAATTATATTGTATTGAAATGTAATTACTCAGTTAAAACTTACAAAATTAATACTGCTTCATCCTATCATGGAGAATAATACTATCCAAGTGAGGTCAGCTTTCATGTCAAAGACCCACAAAAGAGGCAGATCCATAGACAGGAGTCAAGACAGGCCCCAGTTTGGAGGGAAAACAAGATTAACCTGTCTGTCTTGATCAAAAGTCTTAAGAGAAAAGACGTTAGGTTTGGAATCCTGGATGGTGGGTTTGAGGATGGTCACATCGAGAAAGACCGGGAGCTAGGAAAAGAAACACACCTGTAGCACGTCCAAGCTAAAGGGAAGTTAGGAATATTTTTATCTCCGTTATGCTTAGGATTTTTAAAAATTATTCTCTATTTCAAAATCCCTCAAATGTTCAGCATTCTATAGTTTTCTCTCAATGATTGATGGTGAATAAATGGTAACTTCAAAACCAAAGTCCAGTCAAAATGAAATGAAGCAAAATAAAACAAGATTTTATAATTTTCAAAAAAGGATTTACCTTTGTGTAGCTCCAGCATTTCCAAACTCTTTTGGCCTCTTTATTTCTCCATGGACCAATGATTGTTGTGTCACAGAACACACTGAGAATGGTTCAGTTTGACAAAGTTTTGCTGGGATTTTTAAACTTTGTCCCAGATGTTCTCTAAGTCAAAGTGAAAGTTTTGCTGTTTCCACAAGCATCATGTTGCCAGAGACAAGTGACAAAAGGCAGAGAAACACTGTCACACCCCCACTCCCAAGAAAATGCATTTTATGATTTTTGAAGAATAAAGTTAGAATCACACAACCTGGCCTCTTCTCAATCTTAGAGTTTAAGGATTTATTTCTAAGGAAAAGACATTATTTTGCAATCCCAAATTCCTATCTCTAACCCAGAATCACTTGACCTTTCTTTAGCACTAAAGTTAGTGTTCCCCAATATTCCTTCCTTAGGTATACCAGCAAAAGGATTAATTGCTAGACTCTTCAGCTCAAACTACCCCAAACAGAATTCACCCCGCCCCCTTCTCTCCAAGTCACTTCCTCCTTCTGATTTTATTAATCCTGCTCTTGGAACCATCATATCCCTGAGAGGCTATAATAACTTATTAAAGGTCACATGGTTAGTGATCTGCAGAGTTAAGACTTGAGCCCATTTAGGGCCTAACCATACACTGTGGTCTCATAGTGTAAAAGGTCAAATGACTACATAAAATTCATATTTGTTGAAACATTTTCAAATTGCTAAAACTACAGTCCCAGAAGCATCACATTACTGGGAAAATTTTTTTAATGGATGGAAACAACCCAAATGTCCATCAATGGATGAATGGATAAACCAAATACGTTATATACATATAATAGGGTATTATTCAGCTTTATAAAGGAAGGAAATTCTGACATTTGCTACAAAACAGATGAACACTGTGGACATTATAAGTGAAATAAGCCAGACACAAAAGGACAAATACCTTATGGTATTTGTCGTTTTCACTTACATGAAGTAACTAATCAAATTCATAGAGATACAAAGTAGAATGGTTGTCAGGGGCTGGAGGAAGGGAGAAATGAGAAGCTATTGTTTAATGAATATGGAGTTTCAGTTTGGGAAGATGCAAAAGTCTAGAGATGGAAGGTGGTAATATTCGCATAGCAATGTGCATGTTCTTAATGCCACTGAACTATACACTTAAAAATGTTTCAGTTTTGCATCATGTATATCTTATCACAATTTTTAAAACTGGAACAAAATTTTGTTGCTAACTCAGAGTAAGATGAATTTTTAAATGAAAGTGAAAACAAGGGCACCTGGGTGACTCAGTTGGTTAAGCGTCCAACTCTTGGTTTCGGCTCAGGTCATGATCATGGCTCGTGAGTTTGAGCCCCTGACAGGGTCCCTGACCAGCCCTGTGCTGACAGTGTGGAGCCCGCTTCAGATTCTCTGTCCCCCTTTCTGTCTGCTCCTTCTCTGTTCATTCTCCCTCTCTCTCAAAATAAATTTAAAAAATAATAAAATAAAATAAAGATTCTCTCTCCCTCTGCCCCTCTCCCTGACTGCATATACCATCTCTGTCTCTCTAAAATTAAAAATTAAAAAATAAATAAATAAAAATTAGATTTGTATAAAAGGAGCAAATAGTAGGGATTAAGCTGTATCCATATGCCTTTGTTTCATCTTTATAATCTTTGTTTATAATCATCTTTGTTTATAATCTTTAAAGAAATGAGTTGTTGATGTTATATTGCTTGACTATTTCAGTATGGAAAAAATTATTTTTAAGTTATTTATTATAAACAATTACCTTTCTTCCTTAAAAAATATTGTTGAAATGAACAATAGCAGCATATGTTTTTCTCTTTAAACAAACCACAGACTTGTTACAACGTACTTTGTGGACATTTGAGAATAGTTTTATATCAATTTCAAAATGTAAAGAAATTTGGAAAGTAAGTTTATTATTTTTGAAAGTTGATTTATTTATTTTGAGAGAGAGAAAGAGAGAACATAAGCTGAGGAGGGGCAGAGAGAGAGAGGGAGGGAGAGAGAAACCCAAGCAGGTTCTGTGCTGTCAGTGCAGAGCCTGATATGGGGCTCAAACTCCCGAACCGTGAGATCATGACCTGAGCTGAAATCAAGAGTCATGGGGGCTTAACCAACTGAGCCATCCAGGCACCCCAAGAGAAAGAGAGACTCCTAAGCAGGCTCCATGCACAGCACAGAGCCCAACACAGGGCTCAATCCCACGACCTTGGGATCATGACATGAGCCAAAATCAAGAGTTAGACACCTAATTAACTGAGCCACCCGGGTGCCCCATAAAAATCTAATTTTTAAAATAAATTAAAATGATTTAAATTTAAAATGATTAAAACGCTTTCTCCCTGCTCTTAAAGAACTGAGTCCATGGGAGATATAAACATGTATGTAAATGCACCTCCGTGTTGTGGGCAGAGATTCAAGGAAGCAGACTTAACAAAAGAGGTAGATTGAACATATAGTAGGGACACAAAGAAGTAGTTAATCTAAGTGTGGTGATTCTGGAGCTCTCTTGACTGGAAAAAAAGAAAATTACAAGTCTTTCTGTTCTGGAATGGGTGTCTTTAGAAAGAAACCAATATCTGCATTAATATCACCTTACATTTCTGATATCACCTTATCCTTCATTGTAAAATTTAGTAAGCAATTTCTCATCCAGTACTTTACTGGATGTGACAACCCTACAAGGCCTCTGCAATTATTCCCACACTGCAGATGAGGAAGGTATCTCCCAGAGAAGCAGCCAGCTCAAAATTATGGAGCTAGTAAACCCAGGACTATTTATAATAAACTCTTTTAATTTCTCAACCACTTCCTCACTAAACTTCACACTTTTGGCTAACAAAAGAACGGCATAAAGAATTTGTGGATTTCAAGAAAAAATAACACGAAATGAAGAGATGTCAGAAGCATGTGTTGGCATATTAAATTTTCAAATTGAGAAACATCAACTAAATATAACTACTCAGGCATCTGAGGCCTTCTGAATAATAATGGGGGAAAAAAAACAACTAATGATTAACCAGTACCAGACACAGATTAGTCATATTCAAATGTATCCATAGATGGTACCCAGTTACCGATTTTAGAAAGTTCTCTAAAAAGTAATTAATTGGTGCTCTAATCTAATAATCTGATAGTTTAAATGAAATATCTGATAATCATGATACAAAGGAACTTCCCTTGAATGATGCTACCTGATTATTGCCAATATTAAGGCGGGCGTTTGTGCAAAAACAGAGAAAAGTGGAGAACTATAAAAGGAAGTTTATTTGCTTCCAGTCCTGCTGTATACTATTTATAAAAGAAATAAAAATTAGAGTGGTTGATGGTGTTGGCTTTCAATTCACAGTTCACATTAAATAAAACTATCAGCCCTTCCTTTTGATTTCCTCCAGTTTATTTTTTTTTTAATCTTTTTTAACATTTTATTTGTTTTTGAGACAGGGAGAGACAGAGCATGAACAGGGGAGGGTCAGAGAGAGGGAGACACAGAATCTGAAACAGGCTCCAGGCTCTATGCTGTCAGCACAGAGCCCGATGCGGGGCTCGAACTCACGGACCGCGAGATCATGACCTGAGCCAAAGTCGGCCACTTAACCGACTGAGCGACCCAGGTGCCCCTATTTCCTCCAGTTTAAATAAACCCATTTTTCTGTATTACTGGCTACAACAAACAATGAAAGATTACTTAAAGTTGTATGTAATATTTTCTAGAATGTTGTTTAAGATCCAATAAGCATCTTTTTTTTTTGGCCTTCCAAGTTGATATTTATCTCAACTACACTTAACAACCTGAAAACTATGAGTATATCATTTTATTTAAAGGAGCAGTAGCATCTCCAAATTTACTCTAGCCAGAAAAAAAAAATCGTAAGACAAAATTATCATAAACTTAGGAAATTTATGACTTCTGCTAAGTGAATATAAACATCGACAGAATATACTCATTTTATACACGTAACTAAATGAAAGTTCCTAAACAGCAGATTCCTTTACAAA
Organism: Felis catus; assembly: GCF_018350175.1. Lineage (NCBI taxonomy): Eukaryota > Metazoa > Chordata > Mammalia > Carnivora > Felidae > Felis > Felis catus. The sequence goes on from NC_058371.1 coordinate 110,329,961, forward strand.
AGATAATGTCAGATAAGTAACTTCGATTTTTCTCAGCGGAAGGAAAAAGGATTTGAAATGACAAAAGGCAACGTGATATCTGAGAAGTGCTGGGCTGGGAATAGGTAACATCGTTTTTTTTTAAAATGTTTATTTAAAAAGAAGTAGGGTGGCACAGAGAGATAGGAAGAGAGAGAATCTCAAGCAGGCTCCATGCTGTTAGCGCACAGCCTGCCACAGGGCTCCAACCCATGACCCTGATATCAAAAGTCTGACCCTTAACCAACTGAGCTACCTAGGCGCCCCAGGTAACATCAGTTTCTAATCCAGATTTACTTTTAACTAAATGTTTCATTTTACTATCTTTATTTTTTTTATATGAAATTTATTGACAAATTGGTTTCCATACAACACCCAGTGCTCATCCCAAAAGGTGCCCTCCTCAATACCCATCACCCACCCTTTACTATCTTTAAATATAGCTACGCCAACCGAAAATGAAAATGTTGGAATAGGTCACCTGCCAAATTCCTTCTATGGCATTCCCACTCTTCTTTTGATAACCCTGCTTCCCCTCTTTCATGTAGGCAGAGACCAACCTGTGTTCACTTCCTTTCTTCTTTCTCTACTTTTGCCACAGGAGCTAAATTGGAGAGTGGGAGAGAAGAAACCAAAAAGGAATTTCTATGGGGAATGTGAGTTCTTTACAGAAAACTAGCTAGGGAAACGAGACTAATTTGTCAAACTCTCCAAATTCTACACTGGCCTCACCTATAAAGTGAAGTAGTAAAATTATCCTGATAATCCATATGGAGTCCCCAATGCATAGAAAGCACTTAATTAAGTCTGGCTATTAGTGCTGTTGTTTATTTATAGTGAGGAGATGGAAGGAAAAATAGACTACAGTCCAGGTTTGTCTACGTCTTCACTTCCTTCCTTTTATTGTATGTTCCCTCTCTTCACAAACATTTTATAATTCCACTTCACTCTGTGTGATGATCTATATGAAATATCAGGTAGTATTTTAATTTAGTAACGAGAAAGTACGCCTTTGGGATTAGCACTTTATGTTGCTTATTCGATCCCTCTTTATGTTGGACACAGGAAATTAGCAAAGTCCCCTTTGAATGGAAAACGTTTTCTTGCTAAATCTGTATTACTTCCTAATTTAGCCCTTGTCGTTGTGTTCCCACAAATGACACAATTTAACAGTGCATGGGTGGATTCTCTAGAGACTGCGAAGGTTCATGAAAATATTCATAAGAGAGGTGTGTCATTTTCCCTCAGCACTATGCACTGTGCCCAATTTAGAAAGACAAACTCTCAGCAGATGGGTCTCTGGCCTCTTTCCAATACATGATTTGAATTGTTTTTCAAACACACCACAAATCCAAAGCTGACTGCTGTAGCAAACAATTTTTATGTCCCAGGAAATCAAGAGGCAAGGTCAGGGTAAGGTACTGCTTTAGTTATTATACCTTTTAATGGTTTTCTTTTTCTATGGTGACATAAGTAGTTTGAGACTTTCCTAAGATTATAATGAAATATTTCTTATTTTCAGCTATCCATCCAGTCACATGGACAGTGACTGACCCCTAACAACAGTGCAGTGGCCCGTAAGAAATAAGTTTCTGGTTTTAATCTAGTTCCTTAATGGAGAACCACCTACATCACACAACCCATCACCCAAAGTGTGATTATTCAGACTGAAGGAACAACGGTCAGAAGTGGCCTGAGCCTACATTATTTAAGATTTCAGTCAATATTCTCAGTGATGGCACAAGGAACATGCTCATTAAATCTGCATAGGAAGCCAGGCTGAGAAGAAGGCAGAGGCTAGGATCTGAGAAAACATTAATCAGCTCTGAGACTGTATCTAATTGGATCCTTTATCAAAAGCAAGGCAACAAAACTCGGCCAGGAGAGTAGAGATAAACATAATGGGGGAGGAAAGATAAGATAGAAAAGCCATAAACTAGCCAGGAGTTCTGAGGCCAAGACTTGACTCTGCCATCTACTAGATAAATCTATAATATATATTTGTTAATATATTATTCTAGTTATATTATGTAAGTATATATTTATACATATACGGTTAAATCTTGAGCATATCCCTTCACATTTCTATACTTTAGTCATAAATGGGGATAGAAATGTCCTACCATACCTATTTGCTAGAGTTTGGGGAAACTCTAACTACATCTGCTCATTTGATTTTTAAAATAAAAACATGAAAGCTATGCATTCCAGAGAAAATAACCTCAACTGTCTGTTGTCCTACTCGTATCAAGCTTTAATGAGGAAATTATATTTGTGAAAGCCTGAGTACTATCACCCCCACATTCACTATTTGTACTATCATACTGACAAGGCCTTAACCTGTCTTTTCCAGTCCCTCCTCTGGCTTACAATAACTCCTGTACACTGGTAACTCTCGAACATTTATCACCAGTCCCCTTCTATCCTCTGAACTTGGGTCTACCTGACATGTCCACCTAAATATCTAAGGGGTATATTAAAGTTCATTTGGGGGTGCCTGGGTGGCTCAGTGGGTTAAGCACCCAACTCTTGATTTTGGTTCAGGTCATGATCTCACTGTACGTGGGTTCAAGCCCTGTGTCAGGCCCGCGCCGACAGTGCGGAGCCTGCTTGGTATTCTCTGTCTCCTTCTCTCTCTCTTTGTTCCATCCCCACTTGGGTGCTCGCTTTGTCCCTCTCAAAAAATTAAATAAACTTCAAAATTGTTTTAAAAATTTTATTTTATAATAGTAATAATTACAATGATGATAATTGCAGTTACAGTTTATCGAACATTTACTCCATGCCAGGCACTATGCTAAGTAAGTTTACTTTATTTGCCTACCCTGGCAAGACTCCTCTCCCTTAAACTTAACACTGCTCTTGACATAATTGTGAAAAGGAAACCTTGAGTGATCCTTCTACATTCCTTTGATGATGACCCACTGCTAGAGACGGATCAAGTAGGCCATCTTCAAACCAGACTCCTGGACTATAATTATCATTTCCTCTCCCTTCTCACTCCACCCCTGCTGCACTGGAACTGGTTTCTCTGAGTGGATTTCAATGTTACACTCAAGGCTTCCATTACAGTGTACTCCAAGAAAACAGCCCTCTGACGTCTGTTTTTTCATTTGCTGGATGGCTGTGTAAAGACTGTGAGATGTGAAATTCCAAGCCCCAGTATGAAACTCCTCAGGTACATGTGTCTTTTTTCTGAAGAGAAACTTATCTTCCTTGAAGGAACTGAAGTACTTCTTTTTTCTGTCCATAAAATCCTCTAACCTTTCACATCTTCCATTCTGGGCTTCCACAGAACTTGAAACTAAATGCCGGTTTCAAGGATAGCAATTATGTAGGCCCTTACTGCCTATGTACCTAAATTTCATTTCCCACCTTGATCATGGTCCTTTACACAAATTTTAAGAATTATTTGTCAGAAAAATTATCCAAAATTTAGGAAAAGGCAAAAGAAATTATTAGGTATGTTTTCAGGGCAGTGCTGGGCTTGACATTGTATTTAGTGACAATTCACAATGTGTAAGGACAGAGGTTAACTTGTAGATTTGGTTTAATAGATATGCAAATAATCACTATCCAGTGGAACCCCAAAATTGTGGTTTATGGCCCTGTTGGACAATAGCCAGTTTTGTATCTAATCTAGCAATCTAGTAAATTGCAATAAGTCTAATAAAAACCAAATGTTCTTTGGATAGGTTTTTAACATTTTACTTTTTTCCTCATCAGTTAATAAGATGAATGAAATCTGCAGCATGCATTCATTTTATCTTTTCATGAATCAGGAGTTTTCATTTTTAAAATTATATGTTAGCATATTTTATGTAATCATAAATTTAAATTTCCATTTATATTTTCCCATTTTGTTATATGTATTTTTGTTGTAGGTTAGCCTGAATTATTTATCATTTATAGAATGAAGTCGGGTAGAAATAAATTAAAATGAGGTTATATTTATATTTATATATGAAAGCATCATCTAAATATATTATCCACATATATGGATGTGTGTGTGTGTACATACGTATATGTATATATGGAAATTTAGTAGAGACAAATATATATATATATATATATATATATATATATGCAATATTATCAAATAAAACAGTATGAAAGGGGCTTGCATCAAAAACAGTATTTAGAATTCGATACTAGCCCTCTCAGACTTACCACCAGTGAGACCATATTAAATCTTATGTGAGGGCTCAGCTATGACAAAATAAATACTCCTTATCAAATTTAAAAGGAAGTTGCTGAATAAATTGCTACCCATATCTACCAAGAACAGAAAGAGAGGATACAGGCTCATTTCACGGGACAAAAGTTGGGTTAAATGTAAGAACAAATATTCTATAGAGAAAATATCCTAAAATATTTTGAAAAAACTGACTAGATGAAGTTTGCTTGAGCTTTTCTCCTCCATAGCATTCAGTTCATATTCTGCCTCTTCAGAGCATTAGCCTTAAATTCACTTCTCCTCCTTCTCCTCCATTTCCCCTAAGCCTTCCCATACAAGAGTCCGAACTTCTTATGGAAACAGCATAAAGTGTTCAACTTTGAAGCCCTGAGCAAAGCCAAAGACTCTCTGAGAAGTCAGAAAGAAAGGCTGAAAGGATAAAAATTTCAGAGAGAGATTGGAGGTATGGAGGGAAAATGTGGCCAACGCCTACACCCTGGATACTCAGAAAATGGTAGACTCTACCTCAGGAGAAATGAGACGCTGCATGTCCAGAACAAAGAGTATTTAGTGAAGCTGAAGTAGTTCTCACTAACAGAGTGAGTGTGGATTATGAAAAGAGCTCCAGTGCCCAAAGTCTGAGAGATTTAGACACCATTTATTAACTACATGACCTTGGGTAAGAGCCCCCGTCTTCCTCCCATCTGGAATATGATGATTACACCCACCCTGCAAGTTTCATGTGAAGATTAAACAATGTATGCAGAGCCTCCAGCATAGTGCCTGGACCAAACAAAGAGCTAGCTAATCAATTCTAATCTATAGGTATTAAGATAGCATTTTTAATTCAGGTTGAGGAGACGGATCTGAGGCCAAGACACAAAAAGACCCTGTTTTTCCAGGGATCTGCCACCAGCTTAAAATGGTGTGAACAATCAAGAAAGGTCAGTATCAGGAAAAAAGTGAGCAACTGAAGGGCTAGTAAAAATATTAAACTCTCTGGAAGAGATTGTTTAATGTTTTAACCCTACACTGAGCTAATTAAGTAATGAAAGAATGTGTCCTGTATGGAAAAAGCATGCAATTTCTAACTTGGGATTCCTTCCCACTGTAGTAAAAATTGCTTTGAATGTTGTGATGGTGGTTGCTATAGGCAACAGCAATCACAATGTGAAAAAAGATTCAGGAGAGAGGAAAAAAAGGTGATAATACTGTAGGGAATCAGTCTTTGAAGAAATCTGTATTCCCATTTCCCATTCCCATCCTCTGTCCAGGATACATTTAGTACAGACAAATAGAAGAAAAAATCTGGCCTAAGGCTGCATAAACAATTCCTCAACTAAAAACACTCTTTTCTCTGGGATGGCCATCCTCTCAGCCAAACGCCTGGAGTAGGAGAGCTGAGATAGGAAACAGCACCATCCAGCCAGTCCAATGAGCCCTGTCAACAATGAGGTGATAAATGTCCCAGTGTGCCCTAACCTCTGAAAGTAAAATCTGTGGCTAAAGAGGATCCATTCATCTGACCATTATTCAATAGCGCTAATACCTCTTTGAACCCTGTGCAGTAATAAAACTTTCAGCTCAAGAAAAACACTAATCTACTAATAATTAATGTTAAATACTGATTAATGATTCATAGGAAAGACCTTCAAATGAATAACCAACTGAAAGAGAGTTCAATGTTTTTGAGATTTACACATTCTATAAATTTACTGGGTAAATGTCTCTGGAATAAAAAAAGGTCAGAGATGGAAAAAAAAAACAAGTAAGCATTATCTAATTTTACCTAGTAGCATACGTAATCTACTATCAACTACTAGGGCAAGATGCCTGTATAGTAGATGAAATGGATCAGTTAGATTTTTCTTTATGGGAGACAATAGATTCCACACTCTTCCTTGACATATCCACAAGCCTCTGTCTATTCACCTCAAGCTGAGAGGGGAGATGATTAAATATTAAAATAAGCAAGCTGTTATCTCCCCATTTTTGCCATCCTCACCAAGGATTTTGCATTTAAAATCTCAGTGTGATTACACAGCAAGAAATGAAGGATCTAACTAAAATAAAAACTAGTATAATATGAAATCATGAAATCATTAACACTTTTAGTTTACTTTGGTTTTATCTCTGCTCATTTTTATTCTTTCACACCTTTAGAAATGTACGCATCATTTCAGTAGCATTTTTCAGATTAAAAAAAGGCAAGAGCCATTATAATATGGGCGACTTCTGTCATCTAAACTACTGTTTTGATCATAAGTAGAAGGAGAGACTTCTGAATCTCTATACTATATGGTGGTGATCAAAGTAGGTCTTGCAAAGGCATGTTTCAGCTCTGGCACAGAACTGTGTGGGGATTATTAGGGAAGCTGTTTAGCCTCTTGTAGCATCATTTCACTCACTTACAAAAGGAAAGAGTTGGATTAATCTAGCCTTGACTCTTGGTTCCCAGTCCCAGAAAGAAATAGGAGCTAATCCGGCCATCCTTTGTCTCCGACAAGGGAAAGCTAAGGCCATACACGAGCTTGCAAGTTGCACTGTCCTGGAATGTAGAGAGGACACTGCATTTACTTCCTTATTTGCAACTCGGTACAATGCCATAATATTTCAGCATTTAACATTTATAAGTACTTATTTCATGAGAGGTTCAACTGAGAAAATGTCTAAATTCTCTGTAAAGAAGATATTCTCTCCTACAATTCAGAACTGTTTAATGTGTCTTAAGAACATCCCCAAATAACTATTATGGCAAAACAACCAGCAATTTTCCCTGACGTGCTACCTCCAAGCTCTCATCAAGCGTTCTTACATTTTCCTATATTTATTGACAGTGCTTGTTCAGGCTGAAAATGAGATTTTGCCATTCCAAGAAGAGGGGGTCAGAAGGCGCAACAATATCATTTAATAAGGTTTTACCCCATTTTATGCATTGTCAATCAAACACCACAGATCCAGTTTCTTAAATGTTTGTAAAACAATTTCATAATAGATTTTTAAGGGCTTATGTAGAATATATTATTTTCTATATCTACCATCTTACATATGGTTATAGTTTTCAGTGATATTCAAATATGGACATCTTTAATTCTCTAAAAGTTTATTCTAGAAACAAAAATGTTCACTATAACATTAACCTGATATAGCCAAAAAAAAAAAGGAAAGAAAGAAAAAAGAAAAGTGCAACACTGAGAAGAGAATATTTCCTGTGAATATTTACAAACATAAGAAATCCTTATTAAATAATTCAGTTAAAAATTAATTTTTGATATGATCACAAATTTGCTTTTAAAAACTGTATATGTTATATACATATTATTTTAAAAACACTAGAATGAAAAACCAAACATTAACATTAATTTACGTGATTAATGTGACTGTGAATAATTTTCTAAATTTTCTACTAGTAATATGATTACATTTTTTTAATGTTTATTTATTTTTGAGAGAGAGAAAGCAGAGTGTGAGCAGGGGCAGGGAGGGGCAGAGAGAGAGAGGGAGACACAGAACTCGAAGCAGGCTCTAGGCTCTGAGCTGTCAGCATTGAGCCTGACGCAGGGCTCGAACTCAAAAACTGTGAGATCACGACCTAAGCTGAAGTCGGATGCTTAACCAACCGAGCCACCCAGGTGCCTCTATGGATTACATTTATAATGAGAAATACATATGAAAAAAGTTATGCTTGTGTTGCATTAATAAAAATTATTTTAGTATATTTTAACTTTTTAATGAGTCATATAATCTTTTAGGAAGAAGCAGAAGACATCATAAGTTTAATCAAACATTTATAATATAATTGGGTTTCACAGCATAAGTGTTCACAAGGCAATGGAAACATATCATTGTAGTTTCTGCCTAAAGTATTTTAACCTTAATTGATGCACATAGTTAATGTATTATAATTAAACATGTTTATAGATTTCAACTTTTAAAAGTTTTATACTTAATGTGACATATAATCCTATTTAAATATATTAATTTTGAGTCTTTCTAAATTTGAAAGTGTCATTAAAATTCTTTTTATGAATTTTGATGGCTTGGTAAAATTAGACAATAAGTATTATTATAAAATACAGTATTACATAGTTTGCTATGAAGAAATATTTTAACAAATGTGATTCAAAATATTATCTAATGGGGCTCCTGGGTGGCTTAGTCAGGTTGGCATCCAACTTTTGCTCAGGTCATAATCTCGCAGTTGGAGAGTTCAAGCCCCACATCGGGGTCTGTGCTGACAGCTCAGAGCCTGGAGCCTGCTTCAGATTCTGTGTCTCCCTCTCTCTCTCTCTGCCCCTCCCCTGCTCGTACTCTGTCTCTCTCTGTCTCAAAAATAAATAAACTTTAAAAACAAATTTCAAAATATCATCTAGAGATAAAAGGATAGTAAAAATTGAAAATGTCATTCTTTTTGTAAATAACATAAGAATCTACAATAGAGATACAGTTGAACAACAATATAATGCAGGCATTAACATGGTAAATAGTTTGACTATATTCAATCATAGGAGTGGTTACAAAATACCAACATTATTAGTAAGGGTAAGTAGTTGGCTACTATAAATATAGGCATAAAGACTGTAAAAGAACAGAAAACATGGAATTGTGTTAGTATTTGGGTGTTATCACTTGTAATTTTCATTTTGTTATTTCAAAGTTATGTTAGATATTTTGAATTATAACTGATTCTTAAAATTATCACATTCTATATAGACATGTTTTTTTCCATATCTTATGAAGATTTTGTATGCCATTATTTTTCCTTGAGGGAAATATGTGAAAAGTTAAAAACGTTTTCTTATTTCCATTTTATAGACGCACCCATTGAGACCAAAAAGTGTCATGGAGAGAAATAGTGATTGAATTGGGAAAGCAAATTAACCCTGTTGCTTCTCTGAACATCCACAATAAATCCAAGTGCTACTCTCTTACTGTGGCCCATAGATTATTTTTAGTTATCAAAATTTTGAACTAATAAATTATTTCTGTAATTTCAAGAATGACTGAAATCTAAGCAATCTTACTAAAACCCACTCACCCGGGAGCTATAATTACCTTTGGTGGCATGATATTTTGACTATTAGAAGTTAAGAGGTAATAGATGCATGAAGTATGGTGCATTCCCAGAAAAGAATGTTCTTCTTGCCTTGTACAGCACAACTATAAAGGTGGGAATGGCTTTATTATCATCAAGATCATTAAAAACTAAAAGAGTCCACCAAGACAACCAACATGTACTTGGAAATACACTTGGCTTTGAAAGAGAAAGAATTAAATCAAACTACATTCTCATATTGCTTTCAGAGGAGGGAGCAGCTCCAGATGACTTAGAAAAGTCAATCTCATTGCCAGGACAACAGAGACAGAACATGCCACTGCCTATTAAACATTTCTCCTAGGTAATTGACTATTAAGCATTATAAAAAATAATTAAATGGTAGGAAACAAACTAGATAATCAGGAAATATTCACCTATTAGCTGAAGATAAGCTGGGCTATAAAAAGAAATAACACTTCAGCACACAAATGATTAGCAGTAACCTACTGGAGATTCCCAGAGTAAATGATTTCCTTTCCTATCACTGAGCAACTCCATATTTAAGTCTAATTAAGGTTTAGTGAAGTCATGCCATTCTCCTTTTGCCATAAATCAGTGATTCTCAAACGCTTTTAAAAAGATGCTGGCAGTCCTCTCTCCCTAGATTCTGATTCATTAAGTTGGGGTGGGACTTACGCATGTTTCCTTAATTAGTCCTCATTATCTACAAGGAACCAAGGTTTGAGGACCACAGACTAGATTAGTGGTTCTTAACTAGAGCTGCACATTGTAGGTACTTTGAAAGCTTTAGAAAAACTCCTAAGCCCAGGCCCCATGCAAGATAAATTAAATCAGAATCTCTGGAGAGGGGCCCAACATTAGTATAGTTAAAGGCCCCCAAGTCATTATAATAGGCAGATAGGGTTAAGAAGAAGCACTGCATTCTTTTCACTTCCTGCAACAATTCAGTCCGCTCTAGTTGTTATAATTATGCTGGCAATTTTTATCTGAAGATCATCTGCACAATACCTCACATTAACTTAAGGAGACAAAATTGCTAACAAGAAGATGACCGTAGACACATGGTACAACTGTCTTAAACTTATGACAAAGGGAAATGGAGCATGCTTTCATTCTGGTTACAATCTGTAGAAAGCCAATGGTTTTTCAACCTACGGTACCTACAGGTAAGCCAAGGCCCAGTCCCTAAAGCATTTGAAAGTACTGAGTTCATTAAAGAAATAGGGAATTTATTAAACACACACTTCTCCTTTCTCCATCCTGTGTTCGGAATCTTTATGTTTGCAGCTTTGTTTTGGTAATATTGAAGTAGAGAAGGGTTCTGTTGGGTAATCTTTTTAAGATGGAAACAAGTAACTATCACTCCATAGCCCTAAAAACTCAAACCTTAATTCAGATCTCCTTTTCCTATCTACAGTGAAAGTAGCACATAAGAGTTTTGCTGCTATCATTATACTGACTTTTAGAATCCAGAGAAAGCGCTTGTTTTTCTTCACAGAGAATTCATTGCAACTAGATCAGACAAGCACTTTCTGTGGGCTGTCTGCCCAGACAACGAGGTAGCTTTTGTGCAAAACTGTTCTCGGTAGTGACATTTTTGTAATGGAATTGTATCTGTAGCCCTATTTGTCTCTATTAAGCAGCAGTTACTTAAATAATTTACATACGCTAAAAAATTTATAATACACCTTAAAAAAATAATAATGCTACACAAGATTGGTATGGAAATTGAGTATTGCAAACACCTCACATATCTGATTATTTGTGAAAGTGTCTGATGATTTAAGGCAGTGTGGCAAACTGAAAATAATATGGAGGTTATGTCCTAAGGGAAAAAATGAACTTTCTAGAAGCTTGGTTTTATCTGTAAATTGAAGTGATGATACTTACCCTCAGTATCCTTGTAGGGATACTGTGAAAGTAAAAAGGGGGAGAAAGCATAGGAGGAAACTTGGCAAACCAATTATAAAAAATAAATTACTCTTATTACTATAAAAATGCTACCGTTGAGGAAAACAATGGCAGAGAACCATTAATTAAGAAGAACTGTCACTAACTTATTTTTTAATTTGTTCAGTTTTTATTTTAATTCAGCATAGTTAACATACAGTGTTATATCAGTTCCAGATATACAAATAGTGATTTGACTAATTTATTACGTTAAAGAATAAATTTATCAAGACAATAGTGCTTGTGGGTTTTTTTTTTTTAATTGATTTAATTCTGGTATTGAACGAAATACAATCTAATTTGGAATGTTATCATTGCCCCAAAGTTTAGAACTAATGAATTATTTTAAATTGAAGGATGTTTTTAAAACATTAATTAATTAATAAAGGATGTTTTGGGTTCTGGTTCTTAAAAAACAAACACAGAAGAAAGCAAACTGTGCTTACATTTGGGAACCGGGAAAACTGGTTAGAAAATATGAACTTCCTGGGCACCTGGCTGGCTCAGATGGTGGAGCATGTGACTCTTGGTTTTGGGGCTGTGGGTTTGAGCCACAAGTCGGGTGTAGATTGCTTAAAAATAAAATCTTTTTTAAAAAGAGAAAATAGAAACTTTTTATGTCCCTGGTATAATACTCAACTCATGTATTTTCTGTCATTTTGAATGGTTTTGGAAATGAGATACCAGAAGAAAACAATAACATTTTTAAAAATTAAAGCAGATATTAACACTGTTACTTCTCTGGTTTACATCCACCCTACATACATTTCATCTACAGCCACCCTATAGGCAACCTTGCCCCAGAAGAAGGCTCTTGGACAGAAATACGGTGGCACCTCCTGATATCACTGACACAGGTGGGCTTAACTCTATTACAGTATGGTTTTCCCGAAAGTTTTTCTCCTAGGTAACACTATTCATCTGAGTTGTTTGGCTTGAATACACAAAGACTTTTGTCTCTACCTGGGTTATTTTAAGTAAATGATTATTATTACCAGTGTCACCATGGAATACCAGTACAATGAAAGGCTCATCAGAGTTATTATTATGCACTTTACTTTTTTGGTTTCAAACTACTTCAGCTGCTTAACATTAAGTCTGTCTAAGCCTCGGCCTCCAGGTTGTAGGAACATTTGCAATTGTTGACAGTTCTAAGTCAGATTTCAAAGGGGGTTCCTCCAACTGGTACTCCTCGGGGACCCCGCAAGTAGTTGGAGCTGGATCCGATAATTCTTCTCCCAATCTTCCTGGGTCTGTTAACCAGTGTTCCTTTGACTTCTGCTCTTTGATCTTAACACCAGCACTTGCATTAGTAACACTGCTAGTTACAAACATAAAAACTAAAATGCACCTACATTCCTACATATGGACACATTTGAGGTAGGAATTTTGGTCATGAAAGACAATTATACTACAGAGACTGTCTCAGGTAGAAGAGACCATTATCTATCTACCTATCTATACATATGTGTGTCCCATAATATTTTCACAAGGTTACCAAACCTTCACTTTTCTACCTTTGCATCAATACAGTTAGGCAAGCATTGATTAAAGCACGTGAGACTTGAAAATAACTTTCAAAATCCCTAAGAAGCATCCTCTTATCTGTGGCAGTGGGGAGGGTGGCTCAGTCAGTTTAGCATTTGACTTTGGCTCAGGTCATGATCTCACGGTGTGTGGGTTCAAGCCCGCGTCAGGCTCTATGCTGACAGCTCAGAGCCTGGAGACTGCTTTGGATTCTGTGTATCCTTCTCTCTCTTCCCCTCCTTGCTAGCGCTCTGTCTCTATCTCTCAAAAACAAATAAAAATGTTTGAAAATAAATAAATAAATCACATAAAAAATTAACATATCATAAACTTTTTTCATCTGGAAAATCTGTTGCATTGGAGGTTAAGTTAGGGCTCCACTCTCCCTTTTAACCTCCCTTGTCCCAATAAGATAACCATTATCATTGGGTAGGGATAAACATTTGGCCCTATTAATAATAATATTAGTAACAATTATTAATCATTAATAATGCATCATAACATGATTTTCAAGTAAAGTCAACTCAAAAAGGATACCAACCAATTGATCTTATGTAGTATACATGAAATCTTTAAGACGAGGGCAATATTGCAGATTTGCTTTAGGGAAATTTAAAAGGCCATTTTTTAAAAACTGCATTAGAAATACATAGTATGGACAGTGTCTTTCTATTTTTAGCCATTAAATTTAACCAAAACCCAGAGCACTCAATGTCTTTACGCATTGAATGGTCTTCATTCAATTTCAGTTTTTTCATTAAGAACTCAGGTAGTAATGACTGAGGGATTATCCACAATGAGTACCTTAGGGATGCGTGATACTTATAAAATGCAAGGGCTCTTTTTGGAGGGAAGAATAGAAAAGCAATTATTTCTAATATTTTTATATATTTATACTAACCATTATTTCTCCTGTACTAAGAACAGCAATTGGCACATCATAGGTGATTTATAATTATCTACTAAGTGAACATGTGAGTAAATAAATGCCTGTACTTGCCAGAGAAAAAAATATATTTAGGGAACAAGATGGCATCCACACAAACTTTCCTAACTAGGGGTATGAGTCCATTGATTTTGGTTCTCCCTCAATGCTACTAATGACCAAATATTAGCACATAAATATTGGCAATTATATATACAATGTTTTATTATGCCTGGCATACTACTACATATATAATGCTTGTTTTTAGTAAGCAATATTTATGACACAGTAGTCTAGAATCCCATTGTATCAGGCTGTATGCGTACCATGTGGTAAATTGTAATTCCTTACATAATCAACTGAGCAATAATTTCATTTTCACTTTAAAAAAAATTACAAGATGTTTTGTGGTTTTAAAATATTTTGGACTCTGAATCATTGTTGCACTAGATGCTAACTCACTTGAATGTAAATTTAAAAATTAATTAATTAATTTTAAAAAAGATTTTGGACTAAGAATTAAAAGAGTAGGGCTTTAGGGACACCTGGGTGGCTCAGTCGGTTAAACATCTGACTCTTGGTTTCAGCTCAGGTCATGATCCCACGGCTCACGAGTTCAAGCCCGGTGACAGGCTCCAACAGCTGGCATCACAGAGCCCCCTTGGGATTCTCTCTCTCTCCTTCCCTCTCTGCCGCGTCCCCACTCACACTGTCTCTGTCTCTCTCAAGATAAACTTAAAAAAAAAAAAAAGACTAGGGTTTTAGTCTTTCTTGTTACTAATGTTCACACATCTACATTCCAAATGGAAATTTAGAATACATGATCTCGAAGGTTCTGGCCCTTTCACTATTAAAAACTCTTACCTTGAGCGTAATCTTAAATTATTATGTGAGTTAAAAATGGTTTATTCAATCATTAGGCCTAGGTTAATCTGATGCCTAGTTCTGGGTCAGGAATGCAGCTTCTGAGTTTTCATATTTTTCATTACAAAGGCAATATGACCTTTTTAACTTAAAAAAGATGAAAAATATTCATCCCACAACCACTATTAATATATTGGCATTTTCTTCTATAGAGAGCTTAAATTGCTGCCCTGGTTTTAGTGAACTTTACATGATTTTATCAAAGAATGATTTCCATCGCTTTTTTTTTACTTACGTTGCCATAATTTCCATTTTACTGCCTTGTTTTTGTTAACATAATTGTAATGTGAGCATAGTTAAAGTATCTTGACACCTCTTGCCAAAGATTTACATTTTTCACAATTAGAATCATATTTGGCCATGCAAGGTTGTTTGTTTGTTTGTTTGTTTATTTTTGTATATTTAGGATTATTTGCTTAGGACCGCTTCCTAAAAGCTGACTTTTTGCTTATGTACATTTTCATCTGTTTAACACATATTTCCAAATTATTTTCCCCAAATATCATCCCATCTTACACTCAAACCAGCAAAAAGACCCTATTTATAATGTTAGATCTACGTACAAAAAGAAAAGATGGCCAGATAATTCTCTCAACTTTTTCATTTCTAAAATTAGCACCTTCCTAGTTTAAGAAACCAAAGTCTTCCTAAAGACTATATTTATATTTTGCTATCCATTTTGGTTAGAAATCAATGTTAACGGGTAGTGGCCAAATAAAATTAAACCTATTAAAAATCAATGGAGGATGAAAGCCGGGAATTACTGGTCTAGAGAGTTAATGCTATTTTCTACTGAATTAAGTCCCAAAGCCACCACCTGTTTAACAGTTCAGAGTTCTTAGTAGTGTGCTTGTATTTGAATTATGTGTTAGACATGAGCCATCTGGATTCCTAGTGCACAATCTCTTCCATTTAAATACTTTATCTCATTGTTTCCATAGACAGTAAATGGCATAACTAGAGTTCAAATAATATTTGCCTTGGTCCAGAAAATAATTTAATGGAAGTGATTTTGCCATTGTAATTTGGTAGAGGGAACTATGCTCTTCAGTGCTGACATATTACTGAACTAGCTTTTGGAAAAATGGAAGGAAGGGAGAGGGAGAGAGAGAGGTAAGAAAGGAGAAATAAGGAAAAAAAGGAGGGAGGGAAGGGGTGGGAAGAAAGGAAGGCATCATTATCCAGTGGTAAATTTAATTCTATAAAAAGAAACTGAATTATTCACATAGCAATAGCAGTTAGATACTGAAATCTCATTTGGGTTTAAAACATGGCCAGAAGTTACTGCATTTTTCTGAGTTTATAAAGAACCAACCTACCCTATTCTATATCTTACTTTGTTTTTTTGTTTGTTTGGGGTTTTTTTGTTTGTTTGTTTGTTTTTCTTTTTTGCCTTCACATTTATACAAAAGCAGAAAATATCTGTGCATGTGACTTCAACCACCTAAAAGAAACTGAAACATTGAGATATTTGAATGGAGTGGATAAGCTCTCTGTGGCTAGTTATTTATTTGCAAGATGTATGAGATGTTTATTAGACCACCAAACACCTGATAATTTTACCAAAATTCAAAAGGCAAGCTTTTGTGACAAGCAAGCAAAAGAACTACCTTCTAGGGGCACCTGGGTGGCTCAGTCCATTAAGTGACCAACTTCACCTCAGGTCATGATATCAGTCTGTGGGTTTGAGCCCCACCCCCTTCGCCTCCCCCCCCCCCCCCCCCCCCCCCCCCCCCCGCTTCAGGTCAGGGTCTGTGCTGACAGCTCAGAGCCTGAAGGCTGCTTCAGATTCTGTGTGTGTGTGTCTCTCTCTCTCTGCCCCTCCCCAACTTGTGTGCTGTCTCTCTCTCTCTCTCAAAAATAAACATTAAAAAAATTTTTAAAAATTAAAAAAAAAAAGAACTACCTTCTTGTAGAGTGGAGAGCCAGGGAAAAGTCAATGGCTTGACCTCTAGAGAATGCCAGAAGTTTAACTTCCTTAACTGGGAATTAATATCTACCAGAAAGAGTCCCATATGAGAAACCCTAATGTCAAAGCTCTGAAATTATTGCATACTACACATATGTAATCCTCTCAAAAAACTAATGATAGGATTCTCCCCACAGCCATATGCGGAGGCTTGGGAATAGTAAGCAGGGTGGTCCTTGCTGTGAACATCTCCCCCTTTGGAACATCAGAAAAGAATTCCAGCCTTTAAGTTTCCCATAGCACCAAATATCTGAATGCAGCACTTTACTTCTTTCTGGAATGATGCAAAATAGGAACATGTGTAGCTGAGAACAATGAAGCTGTACTACGTAGTGGCTAATCGTTTAAAAATATGCAGTCCCCCAAATGGCAGGATATTAAGTTTATCCAGTTAGCAGAAAGACACACATTCAACCAAAATCAACAAACAAAACTCTATGTGGTATGATAAAGTATATTTGTTATGAGAAACCAGTTTTAATTATTTATTATTAAGAATAGCTATGGTGTATTCTTCTCCTAGGTATTAAAATATTCAACGAAGAAAAATTACTACCATATGTTAATTCTTGGATGAGAAGACTGTCAGGTGAGGTCAAGGGTGATCAGGGCAGGTCAAAAGTGTCAGAGGAAAGAAAGGGAAAGGGGAAAAATGGGCACAAAGAAAAACAGTAAAACGGAAATCAAAATAATATGTATGTTTCAGAAATACTACAATTAGTTTAAGTTGGTATTATTTCTACCACAGATTTGGGGGGAAAAAACTAATGTGATTCACCATATTTTTTTTTTTACTTATTTAAAGCAAAGATATTAAAATCCCTTTTAGGCTCTTGAAATAAGAGCAAGTTTAAGAAATAAAAAGGAAAACCAATCCTCTTTAAAGAGAAAGTTGGTATTCAGTGATATTTTTCTGAAACTATTTTCGCAATACTTAAGCTATAATAAAGTATACCTGCCTGAGAAATGGATAGAATATGACATTGCATTTTATCTATATATGCATGGGACAGGTAAGGAATGGGGACAGGAGATTATATCATCTCTTAGAGTTAGGTTCTGGGGTCAGACACACCTGGCTGTGAATCACATGATCCCCACTACCTTTATAATCTTGGGCAAATTGTTCTACCTCTCTGGTCTGGTTTCCTTACTTGAAAAATGGAGATTTATATGGTTCGTGAGAGGATTAAATGAAATACTACCTGCAACGTATTTAGAATATTGTTTAGCATATTTTCAGTGCTCAGCCAACCTTTCTGTTGTGACACTGTTGCTGTTTTATCATCTTTATAATCATAGCCCTCCTGGGGCACCTGGGTGGCTCAGTTGGTTAAGTGTCTGACATTAGTTCAGGTCATGATCTCACGGTTCGTGGGTTCGAGCCCCACGTGGGGCTCTGCTGACAGCTCAGAGCCTGGAGCCTGCTTCGGATTCTGTGTATCCTTCTCTCTCTGCCCCTCCCTTGCTCGCACTCTCTCTCTCTCTCTCTCTCTCTCTCTCTCTCTCTCTCTCTCTCTCAAAAATAAACAAACATTAAAAAAAAATCTGGTCATAGCTCTCCTAATCTCTCCTGACCTTGGTCAAGCGCCTTTACATCTTTGCATCCCTGTTTCCCAACATGTAAAAAGAAAGGAATAATACCCCCTTTAATAGGTTTGTTAAGAGGGTTAAATGAGACAACGTGGAGAAGGAATTTAAAAGTAAAAAGATTACATTATAAAGTATTTCCAAGAGATATTTTAGTTTAGATAATTATATCTGTATAGTAATAATTTCAGTAAGTAATTGAGAACTTTGCATGTATCTTTTATGCTTTCTTCCTTTTTTTTTTTTTTTGCAAGACGCTCAAAGGCTTAAAGCACACGTTAAAGAAGAATAATCTCCATAATTAGTGCATGTTAAGGGAGCGATTACTCCTCCTTAACATGCACTAATGGCAGATAACAATAAAACATGCCATCGTATGCCATACAAATACAAATTAGAAACTCTAAGAATGGTGCTCTTTCATGGTTCTGCAGTTTTCCTAGAACAATAAAGATAACTCAGAAAGCAAAGATAACAACTATATTCAAGGACGTGCCGGAGCTGACTCACATAGGCTAACAAGAGCCAAGTGTTAAATTTTCAAGAACTTTGCAAGCCTGTTTTTAACTGTCATTTAAGTTATGTAAACTTATAATTAAATAAATTACATTAAAAATAAAGATAAATATACATTTAAAACTCATCACTTCCTATTTATTATGCTACATTTACTATATTTTACTATTATTGACGTTTTGAGGTTATTATTGATGCTTTTGAGGTTCTATCATACCTGTATGGTGAAAATACTATACATACTTGTGTGCTACTGTGAGTCTGTTCCCAAATCCATGTGCAGTGATGTCACATTGGTAGACCGAAATTGACTATGGTAAGAATATTTATACAACCAAAATTTACAAGTGCTACACATAAGGGTTTGATTTAGTGCTAAAACTGAGATCTGAGTTTAATGAATACAATTTGTAAAAGGGTGGGACATAGTTATACAGTAGATCATATATAATATTTAATGATAATTGGGAAAAGAATTGGTGGATTGGAATATAACTCCGTGTGTCAGTCGATGGTTGTACTGCAACCATAGATTGGCTACAGACACATAGGTTCAGCATAAATCAATGAAAGCATTTTCTGGTAATCAATTAGATGTATTTAATTTAAATAAAGAGTATTTCTTCCTTTATTATTACTTGTAAATTGTGTGTTACTTTTATATAAATTGTGTATATCCTTTATATAGGTAAAATTCACTAAAAATGCATGTTTGTGTGTATATATGTATGCATTTGTTTCCTGGAGAGAGAGCTAATTGTTAAACATTTAGTATACTTCCCTGCTTATTTTTTTAAGCTCTTAAGTCAAAAGAACTATCTTTGGGGGAAAAAAAACAAGCTATATTCTCAAATAGTCAAAAAGTAAACTAACACTTATCCACTAGGTGGCAGTAGCAAGAGTTAAGAAAACCTCAGGAAAGCAAACTGGAAATTTACAAAGATATTACTTCATCTGTTTTCTTTTCATTTGATTCATTAAATAATATTATAAAAGTAAACTATGACCTTTTAAAAAGCTATCTTGTGTATGGAAACCATTTTGACAATAAATTTCATATATTGAAAAAAATAAATAAAAAAAATAAATAAATAAAAATAAAAAGCTATCTTGTAATGTCTGGTTATCATAGTAACCCATGTTCAGTATAAAAAGTTCAGAAAATAAACAAGGGCATATAAAGTAAGCAAAATGACCCATAATATGACTCAAGAATTAAGTACTGTCAATATTTTGGTGAATAACCTTGTAGGATTATACTATCCATACTTCTTCATAATTTATTTTTCCCTACTGTATCACCTTTTTCATGTCAAGATACATAGATGTTATAACATCATTTCTAGTGAACGCATAATATTTGGCTATTTGGATACACTACAATATATCAACTTTCTATTTATTAATGGACATTTCACTGGCTAATAACTTTTCCCTATTATAAACAATACTTTAATAAACAACCACATGCACTTATCAATAATTTTCTTATGGTAAGTTCCAAAGTGTAGAATTACTCGATTGAAAGGGCTCACATTTTATTTTATTTTTTTAAGGGGTGCACCTTTTAAAATGTGATGCAAACTGTCAAATCTTCCTGCAGAAATATTGTGCTCATTTACACCTCCAGAAATGAGAATACACTATTTTACCCATGCTGGGTAGTTTCAGTTTTTAACCTTTTCAATTCAATTGTTTTTATTTACTTGCTCTTAATTCTTTCATTCATATATACATTTATTCAATAACCATTTGAGAGTCTACTGGGACCAGTCACTAGATATATGTCAGAAAAAAGAAACAGAGATTAGGTCCCTGATCTTTTTTTGTTGTTGTTGTTAACTTTTTTTAATGTTTATCTTTTGAGAGAGAGAGAGACAGACAGAATATGAGTGGGGGAGGGGCAAAGAGAGAGGGAGACACAGAATCCAAAGTAGGCTCCAGGCTCCAAGTGGTCAGCACAGAGCCCAACGCTGGGCTTGAACTCACAAACTGCAATATCATGACCTGTGCTGAAGTCAGACGTTTAACTGACTTGAGCCACCCAGGCACCCCTAGGTCCCTGATCTTAAAAAGCTTCTATTTGGGGTGCTTGGGTGGCTCAGTCGGTTAAGTGTCCGACTTCGGCTCAGGTCATGATCTTGTGGTTCACGAGTTCGAGCCCCGCGTCGGGGTCTGTGCTGACAGCTCGGAGCCTGGAGCCTGCTTCCAAATTCTGTGTCTCCCTCTCTCTCTGACCCTCCCCCCATTCATGCTCTGTCTCTCTCTGTCTCAAAAATAAATAAATGTTAAAAAAAATTTTTTTTTAAAAGCTTCTATTCAAATGGTGGCAGACGGGGAGTTAGTGAGTTAAAGAATATTAGAGTGAAGACCTGATAAAATTTGTAAGAAAAGGGGAGAAGTCTGTAAGCAGACCAAACAGAAAGTTATCTGTGAGGACATGTAATTATAGTTGTCTATTGATCAGTTGCATTTCTTTTATATTGAGTTGTTAATCCCTGACGCAGTAGGTCAGCAATATCCACAAATATTCTAAAACCAACCAGTAGATCCATCATCTTTACAAGAATTAAAAGACCACAAACCAGGGAACATATACAAGAAGGCTATCGATTCATTAGAAAGACTGTTTCTTTGAAGAGAATTTCAGGAGACTGCTCTGTGAGATTTTCTCTCCCTCAACCCCTGTAGGAAAAGGAGGGACCAGGAGAACCACCATGGAGATGGCTGCAAATTTTACCATTTTACCTAGCTGGGGAGATAACAATCTCTTCCTTCCAGATGACAACAATGAAAGTAGATTCCAGCAGTTAGCTAGACTTCTGCCATCTTGACTTGACAGGTATCCCCCAAGAAAGCTGCTGCCTGCAGGGGCCAAAAGGCCTAACAGGAAATGACTGGAATTGTGCTGCCCGGGGCAAAAGCTCAGGACGAAGAAAAACTCTCAGAGTCACTGGAGAAATTCCACATGTAATCTGGAAAGAACTCTCGTGACCTAACAAAAGAGACAGCATCTGAATACTTGAAATGAAAAGGGCATCTGATACAAGGAAAGTACCAAAAACAATAAAACTCATTATCCTCCTTCTCCTAACCCTAGCAGATATAAAAGTGGGAAGAATATGGGGCAAGAAGAGTGAAAGAACAGGTCATACTCTTCCTCACCCCCTGCTCATTCCAGAGTCAACCATAAGTCAGACCTGAGCTGAAAGAAGGCAAAGGCTTTAAACTGGATATCAAAATAAAGTTTTTATATTCCCGGACCAGACTTTTATTTTTAGTTTATTCTTTTAAGTGAGCTTAAAGCCACCCCAGGCATGGCTCACACTCACTACCCTGAGATCAAGAGTTGCATCCCCTACCGAGTAAGCCAGCCAGGCACCCCAGGCATTGCAATGTCTGAAAATGAGGCCATTTGGTCACATGAGAGTGACAAAAAGCTATTGGATGACTTGAGATCATATCCAGGCCACTAAAGAGAGATGACAGAGCCTGTTTGAATGAAATGTGGGGAGAACAATCAAAGCTGTTTCCTGTGTGTAACTCCTTCACTGAATGAAGCCAGTTACGCATTTATCATATAATTGGATTTCTTTCTGGATTCTGTTCTGGCTCATTGCTCTTTTCTCTCTTCACTAGGGCCAGTTTTAATGATGAATTACTGTTACTTTTAAACTATTCAAACACAAATAACGAATATGTTTGACTTTAATCAAAACAGTTACAAGTTTGTGTCAGTTCTCATAAAAATGAACCATAGACAGACAGTAGACATTCGGCTTCTGCAAGGTGTTGATTTTTAGGAAGTAGACAAAAGTTAGCTGCGATCTCCTCAACCAGGAACCTTATTGACTATTAAGGCCCAGTGGCCCCAGGCAAGTGGCGCACACCTGATCCTCTGTGATAACACCCCCAAATCTGCCTTTTCCCCTCTTTCCCTACTCTGATTTCTGATTTGGGCAGAAAAATGTGAGGAGGAAAACGGCGATCATGGGTCTGCATGCATACATTACACCTGCCTGTAATAAAATGACAAGGGAGAGTGAGCACTTAGTGGGACCAGAAATTTTAAATCTTGTCGTAAGGCTGGCAGATCCTGTAAGGTTCTCCATTTAGCCACAAGGTAGTCTCCAGAAAACCAGAAAAGATGACATCTTCATTCGATTCTCTGACTTATCAAAATCGTCCTGAGTGTTGGGTTTCAATGATGACAATAATAGTAATTACTGCTCACTGAGGTGCCTACTTAGGTCTCGATGTTTTACACACATTTGATCCTCAGAACATTACAAGTTAGGAATTACAAACTCTGTGTAATAAATCTTCTAAGTTTCAAAACGATTATCTGAATTGCTACAAGTGACATAGCTATTAGTGACAGAGCCTGGATGTGAACCCAAGTCAACCTGACAGACTGTGCCCCATGTGCTCTCCATTACTTCCCACAAGCTCTCTAGCTAATTACCATACATTGTATTGATTTTTTTCATTTTGTAAATCTTGGAGTTTATCAGTATAACATCTGTGTTAAATGTATACCCATTAGGGGCACCTGGGTGGACCAGTCAGTTAAGCATCCGACTCTTGATCTCAGCTCAGGTCATAATCTCATGATTTGTGGATTCAAGCCCCATGTCAGGCTCTGCACTGTGAGGATCCTGCTTGGGATTCTCTCTCTCCTTCTCTCTCTGCCTCTCCCCTGCTTGTGCTCTCTCTCTCTCTCTCAAAATAAATACATAAACTTTTAAAACAATTTAAAAATAAATGTATACTCTTTACTTGTCTGGAAACAATAAAATTCTAACCCTCAATTGTGAGGATTTTAGTTATCTTCCCTCTGGAGCTTTGCTCCAGATGCCTGCATGCTTCTCTTTTCCATATTTCAAGGTTACAAAAATAGAGTTAAATAATTCTAGTCATTTTTGGCATAACTCAGAACAAACCGTAAGCAACTTATTTGATAGCAAGATACCAAAGTAAAGATTTTCATTAAAATTATGGGCATGTATTATCAGTTAACGACTTACACCAAGTGCCTAACCATAAAAAAAACTACACTTCATAAAATCAGCCATTAACCGAAGGGCACCGCACCAAGAATAATGGGAGTGAAACAACTGTGTGGCTATGGTTCCTACTCCCAAAGGGCATACAATATGATGGAAAGATAATATGGACTTAAGAAGCATGCAGGACCTATTCATGAGAAAATCCTGCGTGCTGTTTCTGCCTATCAGTGTTAATTGGGAAAGGTGGTTTAGACAATGCGGGGTAACAACTTTAAGATACCATTCTTCAACTTGAAAGAATTGATCCCCTGAACGTCATCACCCTTGTAAGTGTATTCCAAAGGAAAGCAGACATCCTAGGCTGAGCCCCATCACTTTCCAGCCATACCACTTTGAGGAAATGACTTCATCTCTTTAGGCTTCAGCTGTTTACCTGTAAAATGGAATAATAATACCTGCCTTACAGGACTGTTGCGAGGAGTCAAAACAATCTGTATTTGGCACAGCGCCTGGCACTGCTTCGCAGCCAATTTTAAGAATAAGATTTTTACTGTTACAAATTCCAAAGTTAGCTGGACTGACATTATTCCTGTACGTAAATTATATATACATGATATATAAATGATATAGGCCTCCTTTATAAGTTAGAAGCAGTGAATAATGGACAGCCGCGTCTGATTGGCAATTTGACCCTGCTTGCCTTTTAATTCTTCCCCAGGCGCCCTCTCCCTCCCTGGCTGATTGGCTTTAAGCACTCCTATAAAGGTCCATTAGCTGTCTGTGCCTTAATCAAATTAGAGGCAGTCTTCAATTTACGAGAATCTTCACAGCCCATGCCATTTACACCCCTGTTCTGACTTTTGCAGCACTTAGGGTGTGGAGGGCTAACAGGACGGCCCAGCCCGTTCGTTTGCTCAGCACTCCGGCTCCTAACAGCCCACGCCACCCTCGGCCGGCCGCACCACATCCGGGCATCAGGAGGCCGCTCTGCCCGGCAGGGGCTCCTTTCCAGGAAGAGCTCTGGTCTTCATCTTCTGGGACATCCCTGGCTCCCAGCCTCACTCAGAGCTCTCCTCCCAGGCCCAGGAAACACAACAATAATAACTGAGCTTCTGTAGCGAAAGCGCCGAAAACCACTAATTTTAAAACACTTCTATGTTCTGGTAAGATGATGAGCACGACTGCTGTGGAGTGCCAAGATCCCTCACTCTTCCCCCGGAGCTGATCCAGCTGCACCAGCTCTCTCCCCATCACTGTCTCCTGAACCACCCACGGACCCAGTGCTCAGGGATCACGTACTGCCCAGGTTTGGTGCAAGCTATCAGAGTAGTGTCTGAGCACATGAACGTTAAGGCCAGACAAAGGTCAGTTGCTTCTGAGCTAAGGACTATGTGATACAATCTTGTGTATCTCAAACTAGAGTCCGTTGAACCAATAACTTTACAAAAGAAATAAACTTTTCCTTATTAAACATTAATAAACGTTTTTGGAAAGCAGCCTACCAGTTTCTTAGAGTGACTGCTGTGTGGTTACCAATCAGAAATGGTAGCCATGACCCAAGGACTTATTAAATAATTTTTTTTTGTAACTAGTCCCTAGGCCCATTTTTCCTGAACTAATTTATTACTTTAAAAATCTTGGGCTCCTGGGTGGCTCAGTCATTAAGCATTGGCTTTGACTCAGGTCATGATCTCTCAGTTCCAGTTTGAGCCCCACACCGGGCTCTCTGCTATCAGCGTGGAACCTGTTTGGGATCCTCTGTCCCCCTCTCTCTCTCTCTGTCCCTCCCCTGCTCACTCTCTCTCACTCCCTCTCTCAAAAATAAATAAAAACATCTTTAAAAAAAAATGAAGGGGCGCCTGGGTGGCTCAGTCGGTTAAGCAGCCGACTTCGGCTCAGGTCATGATCTCATGGTCCGTGAGTTCGAGCCCCACTTCGGGCTCTGTGCTGACAGCTCAGAGCCTGGAGCCTATTTCAGATTCTGTGTCTCCCTCTCTCTGACCCTCCCCCGTTCATGCTCTGTCTCTCTCTGTCTCAAAAATAAATAAACGTTAAAAAAAATTTTTTTTAAATAATAAAAAGAAATGAATTGGCAAAACTATCCACACAATTAAAATATTTTGGAAAAACATTGATATAAATAATATTTGGAAATACTATTTGCTCTTTTTGATTGCAGTTCCCCAATGTTTCTGGTTCTCCTTCTGGGCACAAGGTTGGACTGCCCCTTCCTGCACTTGCTTTCATCAATAAAGTATGCATAGAAGTAACATTCCTCTCTTCCGAGGAGAAGCCTTTTATAAGCAACACACATTCCATCCTGTTGCTTCCCAGTGCCACGGCAGACAACAATATTCCAGATTTCCAGATGGTGGAAACTCTGCCAGCCTGTGCCCTGAATGAGGACAAGGCAGAGCCCAGTCCCCACCAACCCAAGATACACACGAGGTATGAGCAAGAAATACATCTTTGTGGTTTTTCTGTCACTATGTTATACTTTAGTACAACCTAGTCCATGTTGACTGGTAAACAGATGATTAAATGTTATATAATAACTTGTATAAATCCTTGGATATCGCACTCTTGGTTAGAGAATGTTAGCTCTTACTACAGCATTGCCTTTTTCAATAAGGTTTCTTTTCCTAAAAGGTAATCAGCCCCGAGAAGGAGAGTTACCTGCGCCAAATCATATTGTCTCAAAGGCAAGGTATCATTTTCAGCAGTCTGCCGAAGTCTGTGTTACCTCTCATTCCATCTGATGTCCTCTACAAGCCATATTTTTATTCTGTGTTATCTGCCTCAGCTCTCTTCATTGTAAACAAACTACAGTCTTTTCATTTGTTTTTCCACGTTAAATCTTAACCTTGGAACCACTTCCCAATTCCCATATGCAAGCAACTACTCAGCTTGTCAAACCTCAGGGATCCACACATTAGAGATCCCCACCAATAGAAGAAGAAATGGACATAAAAGAGAAAATTAGGGTTTAGAAGGCCCTAGACTCTTAAAATTAAGGGTACCTTTTATAGGCTGTAACATTCATTAAATGTGTTCATTAATAATAATTTCCCGTTATCCTCATCCTATTCTATTCACAAAGAAATAGAATGTTTGCATTTTTTACAAACTCCAAACTACTGGATGATTTTCTTTACCCAAGTTAAAGAAAACACTATGTTTGGCAGGTCTGTCGACTGCAAAAATCATTTCCTCAGTTTATTAACTGGAAATGAAAATACTTCTGCAGTAGTCTGTGGATGAGATCACGGTAACCAGACAAGGCAGTTAATTCAATACATCATTTATTGTCAATTAGGAAAAGGCCGTAACAAAGAGATGCCTACCAAGACCAAATCCTACTAGACTGAAAAGCTTGTCCAGAAATGGAAGAGGGTTTCATAGCTGATTTCTATGCAGATAAGCCTTATACCTGTGTTTTCTAGTCCTTGCTAAATATAAATATTAATTCAGTGGGCTCAAAAATCTGCAAAACCTGGTTTCTCCAATCAAGGGCTGCCAAAACCCATTCCCATTTCATTTAAATAGTCTGAAGTCATCTAAATTATATCTGACATACAAATTAGGTTTGTATGTATAAACCTTGTGACTAAATACCAACTCTGCTTTCCTAATTAAAAATTGTTACCCAAGAATGCCAGGAAACAAATTAAATTATATTCTCTAACAGTAATCTTCTGTTTCCACCACCCCTACTCCATCCCCCAAATGTTTGCAGCAAAACAAGGTAGAGAGAAAGAAAAAAAAAATTATAAACTTCATTTTACTCTTATTTTTGTGAAACTTCATTGATCCTGACATTATCTTCTTACATACACAATATCTTCTTGCAAACGCAATCAAAATAGAAGGGTTTAGGGCTGATGGGGTCCTTGGATGCCTAATGCCATTATTGTAACAATGAGGAGACAGGATCCTACAGAAATCAAATCTAAGACCTGAATGGAGATTATGTAACTCTCAGTCAAGAGCTTCTTCCTTCACAGCACAATGGCCACAAAGTGAAAATAAACAGAAAGGAGAATAACAGGAATCTGGTTCTCCCCGAATCTCTTTGTTCCAGCAGCTATCTAATCATTAGTTTGTTAACTGAGGCTGCCCAGATTTGCAAGTAGAAGAAAGAAAGAAGGGAGGGGGAAGGGAGGAGAGAAGGAAAGAAGGAGGAAAGAAGAGAGATGAAAAAGAGAGAGAGAAACTTTCAATTTATTAGGAGAGAGGTCTCACAGAGAACTCACTTTCCTTTCAAGTTTTACATTTGAGACATCGGCACCTATAGACCAAGGATGAGAATTAGCGACCTGCTGAGGCCTTTTCTTACTACTTAAATTTGTTCTCAGGGCCAGGGGTCCATTATGAGACTTGGGCTCTGCCCTGCCCCTGTTCACAGAAGTCTGGAGAAAGGAGAAAGATCAAGGGCTGTGAAAATGGTTACCAAGTTTAACCATGTATAGGTTGAGCAAGTAAAATTGTGCTCAAGGTAGCAATTTGTTTTGTTGTTAAAACTTAAGATTGCCATTAGTTTAAAAAGCACCCCTCCACTGAAGAAGGTAGTATGTAAAAAATTAACGGAAAAAAGTATTTTCTTAATTTTATGTTATGAATAAGAGGGGATATAGAGCTACACCAGTGAAAAACAAAGTGGATGTAAATAATAATTACTTGTTCGGGAAATTATAAGGATAGCTTGTGAACACACACAAGCCCATTTGTAAAGCATGATAGATATGCTACATGTTCTTTTCTATTCCTCTCAGTTTCAGTTTTTTTTTTAATTCCAATAAATATTTCAATCATGTCCTATATTTTGGTGTAATTCTCCTAGATAGTATTACTTTGATCATATTTCCTCATTTTCTTTTAAGATTTTTTACTTTTAAGTAATCTCTATACCTAATGCAGTTCTCGAACCCACAACCCCAAGACAAGCTCTATTGACTGAGCCAACCAGATGCCCCTTTCCTCATTTTTCTTATGGGTGACAGTATACTTTAATGAGATTAACTGGGTTCCAATTCTGACTTTACTACTTGCTTGTTGTGAGTCTGTTTGGTATTTTCATTTATAAATTGGGGTAATAGGATTTAATGACTTAATGTATAAACTAAACCACAAAGTACTAATTGACCATGAATTACTTTGAATATATCCTTAACTTCCATTTAGTCAGCAAATATTTATTAAGCACCAACTAAGAAGTGGAAAAGCATTAGTCACAAAGGAAACTAAAATCAGTGAGACTAACACATCCCTACCCAGTGAGGCTTACAGCTTCCTGGAGAAGACAATCCTCAAACAATTAATTAATTATAATATCAGCACGTGCTGCAAAGGAGAATGCGGGGATCCTATCCCCCCTCTAATGTTTGGATGACAGAATTTGGGTGCTGAAAAAAAAAATTCTAGAAGTAGATAATATATTTTTAAATAACTTAATTATAAAATTAACATGTTGGTTATAGAAAATTAGGAAAATGAAAAAACAGTAATCTATAAAACATTGTGCATAGCAATAGCAATAAAAACAATAATAGCTACCATTTATGCCAGACTTTGTTCTAAGCATATTGTAAGTATTATTTCATTTAACCTTTATAACAACCCTATGAAATAAGTCCTGTCATAATCCTTTTATTTTTTTTGCTTTTATTTTAATTTTATTATTACTTTTAATTTACACCCAAAGTAGTTAGCATATAGTGCAACAATGACTTCAGGAGTAGATTCCTTAGTGCCCCTTACCCATTTAGCCCATTCCCACTCCCACAACCCCTCCAGTAACCCTCAGTTTGTTCTCCATATCTATGAGTCTCTTCTGTTTTGTCCCCTTCCCTGTTTTTATATTATTTTTGTTTCCCTTCCTTTATGTTCATCTGTTTTGTCTCTTAAAGTCCTCATATGAGTGAAGGCATATGATTGTCTTCCTCTAATTTCACTTAGCATAATACCCTCCATTTCCATCCACGTAGTTGCAAATGGCAAGATTTCATTCTTTTTGATTGCCGAGTAATACTCCATTGTATATATATATACCACATCTTCTTTATCCATTCATCCATCGATGGACATTTGGGCTCTTTCCATACTTTGGCTATTGGTGATAGTGCTGCTATAAACATGGGGGTGCATGTGTCCCTTAGAAACAGCACACCTGTATCCCTTGGATAAATACCTAGTAGTACAGTTGCTGGGTCATAGGATAGTTCTATTTTTAGTTTTTTGAGGAACCTCCATACTGTTTTCCAGAGTGGCTGTACCAGCTTGCATTCCCATCATTATCCTTACTTTTAAAATAAAGAAACCATGGGGAGCCTGGGTGGCTCAGTTGGCTAAGTGTCCAACTTCGGCTTGGGTCATGATCTCACAGTACATGAGTTTGAGCCCCATGTCGGTCTCTGTTCTGACAGCTCAGAGCCTGAAGCCTGCTACAGATTCTGTGTGTGTGTCTCTCTCTCTGCCCCTCCCCCACTCACCCTCTGTCTCTCTCTCTCTCTCTCTCTCTCTCTCAAAAAAAATAAATAAATGTTAAAAAAAAATTAAATGAAGAAACCAAAGCACAGAAAACACTTCTATCAAAATTTTGATGTGTAGATTTCCATTTTTTTCCTGTGTACATGTTATATACAGTTTTCTTTTTAAACAAATTAGGTTAATATAATTCATGTTCTTTTAAATATGCTTTAATATGTCCGTTCCTAATATGCTTTTTCACTCAAGAAAATAACATAAACATTTTCCGATACTATCGGCTTTTCTGCCATATGATTCTAGAGTACTTTTGAGTATATAATAGGATATTATATAAATGGCCAATATAAATATCTTAAAGATACATTTAACAACTTTCATGAAAAAAGTAGCCAAACTCCTCTAACAATTGTTCAGCATGTGTTTCCCCAATCTTTAAAAATGCCAAAATCTGGGGCGCCTGGGTGGCTCAGTCGGTTAAGGTCAACATCGGCTCAGGTCATGATCTCGTGGTCTGAGTTCAAGCCCTGCATCTGGCTCTGTGCTGACAGCTCAGAGCCTGGAGCCTGCTTTGGATTCTGTGTCTCCCTCTCTCTGTTCCTCCCCTGCTCTCTCTCTTTCTCTCTCTCTCTCTCTCTCTCTCTCAAAAATAAAGATTAAAAAAAATTAAAAATGCCAAATCTTATCAACAATAGCATGAGGGGGTTGAAAGTATCTGTCCCTTCCTCCCACTGATCTTAACTTCTTAATGGCAGGACAAGCATTGAAGCCTGTGCTCCAGAACATAAATAAATCATACTGCTTGACATAAGAATTCTTGTTTAGCTATGCTTTCACCAAGACAGAACGGATGCCTCGGGGACAAATCAATGTGCTTTCAACTGTCTCAACTAAAAAGGCTGCTTTTCCATGCAAAAGAAAAAATGTTCAAAGATTTTCAATAGATTCCACCACTTTGGGACTTTGTGCTCCTTTATTTGAAATGTAAATACTGGGCTAGCATTAGAGTTATGATTCAGAGGCTGTTATGTCAAATGAAGTCCTACAACAGTTGTTCAACTGAGCATATGTCAGACAGTCCGAAGCCCAGCACCTAATATTAATGGGTATTCTCATTTTCTGTACAATGCCTCCAGCATTTAGGAGATTCTTGAAAATACTAATGACATCACTTCTCATTATAACCAAATACTGAAGGTGATCTGGTGCCAGTAATTGTTTTAAGTAATTAGACATTCCCTGTGTGTGTTCAGATAGAGCCAAATTTTTAAATGTCACTAGCTTATTTTTATGTTCCTAAGTAGGGTTTGTCCCATAAATGCTCTACATAATTATTAGGTGATTTCTACAGTCTCTAGCATAGAGTATTTAAGAATGACTTGTCAGATGAATATGTATGTTCCTTCTCTCTACCATTTGCTTAATGGCAAAATAAAGAAATTGGACAAAAACTGGTCCAGCTAATAGATAAATAACATATGATAAGGTAAAAAGCCCATAATTGTGTTTCTCTTGCCTGCCGAAACAATTGCAGCAAATTATTAAGGCACTGGGAACATGAGATGACGATTACAACCTGGTAAAACTGTCACCCAACATACTGAACATCCATGTGAATAATTTACATGCAAATGTATATTTATTATAAAAACAAACAAATTCACAAAGCTAAAATAACAACTACCATTTAAACATAATCCAGGGAATGCCAAAAGGAATTTTTTTCAATAGGAAAACATTGCCATTTTTGTCAAATTGAAAGCATATTATGAAGTTGAGACAACTCTAAATTTTCGATCAAATTTTGTTCTTTGTAATAATAGGTGCATTCTGTATAGTGGTTCTTTATAATAAGAGGTATAATTTTATAGAAAAGCATATTCACTTGCAAACATTTAAGAAGTCTCAGGAAAGACACATGGAAAAATAACATTGGTGGGGCGCCTGAGTGGCTCAGTCGATTAGGCATCTGACCAGCTCAGGTCATGATCTCATGGCTCGTGAGTTCAAGCCCTGCATCAGGCTTTGTGCTGACCGCTCAGAGCTTGGAGCCTGCTTCGAATTCTGTGTCTCTGTCTCTGCCCCTTCGCTGCTCATGCTCTCTGTCTCTCTCTCAAAAATAAATAAGCATTTAAAAATGTTAAAAAACATAAAATAACATAACTTTGGTGACTTCCTGGTAAGGGAATCAGGTAACTGGAGAACAGAGATAGTGAGGATGAATTTTCATAATATGTTTTTTTTTTGTACCTTTGAATTTTGAATTCAAAATTTTTACTGAATGTCCAATTTTAAAATAAAAATTTAATTTTAAAAATGGACTGTTCCCTGATATTATGCTTTTTAAATTTATAGTCTATTTAGTCTATCCTGAATTTGACTTAATATGCCTACTCGCTTTCCCATTTTCTACCAACTAACTTGCCATTTCTCAAGCAAATTTAAATACTGGCCATGGAAATATTTCCACGAGTCTTATTTAGTTTTAAAAAGGCATTTGTTTCAGGGCTCCTGGGTGGCTCAGTCAGTTAACCATCTGATTCTTGATTTCAGCTTAGGTCATGATTCCAGGGTCTTCGGATCAAGCCCCAGATCAGGTTCTGCGCTGATTGTGGAGCCTTCTTGAGATTTTCTCTCTCTCCCTCTGCCCTACCCCACTCATGCACATGTGTTCTCTCTCTCTCTCTCTCTCTCAAAATAAAAAAAAAATTAAAGACATTTGTTTCAATTTCCACTAAATACTAGCAAACTAACTTTACAATAGGAGCTAGGATACAAAACTATAAAGTACAAATAAAACTGACAAACCGTTTTCATATATGAAGTATAGAAAATTGTCCAGCAAAAGGAAATATATGAATAATATTTTTAATTTAAAAAATAAGTCATGGTACCTGGGTGGCTCAGTCGGTTAAGCTTCCAACTTCAGCTCAGGTCATAATCTCACCACCGATGAGTTCAAGTCCTGGGTTGGGCTCTATGCTGACAGCTCAGAGCCTGGAGCTGGCTTCAGATTCTGTGTCTCCCTCTCTCTCTGCCCCCACCCCCTGCCCCTGTCACGCTCTGTCTCTCTCTTTCTTTCTCTCAATAATAAACATTAAAAAAATAACTTTAACAATCAATTCATTTAATAAATATTTATTGAGCTCCTACTATTTGGTAGGTACTATTCTGAGTTTTGGTAGACATATTAGTGAATAAAACAGAAAAATTATGGCACTTACATTTCAGTGTAATATTCCCCTGATGAGATTCTGAGGTGGTAAATAGACATTATATCTTACATCGTTTATTTCAGCATTTTCCATTTATATGTTCTTGCTTCCTCTAATTTTTCTTTCATAGATCACCTATCTAGAAAAAATCCACTAGGTGGCATTGTCTCATTTATCAGAATAAAAGCAACTTTTCTTGTTTCTATGGGAATGTATTCTTTTTGTTTCCTTTGATTTTGTTTTTAACTTGCTTTTTCCGTGACCAAAAGACGGCTTAACATATGCCATTTTGGAGAACACAAGAAGATGAGCTAAAGGTCTGAGTTTGCTAGAGCACACCGCCTTCTAATCTAACAAGACAAGCTATAACGCATGATCTGTCACTCAATCATACCCCAACACACATGACGCTGAACAGACTTCACCACCAGTGACTAGAACCCCTAGGAAGAAATGTATAATGATGGAACAAGAAGCCTAGAGAAAGTGTCTAGAGTTATGCATTCAAGTCCTAGCTTTGTCTCCCCTTTGACCCAACTTGAAATGAGCAACCAGGGACAATTCACCTGATCACCATGAACTTTAAGTTTCTCATTAGAAAAACAAAGAGTAATGTATCCTTACTCACCTACAAGGGTCTCGTAAAGATTGAATGATTTAAATGATTTAAAGTCTGCTATTTTGGACACGTTTAGCCGTGTGGGTCTAACAAGATATTTTGGCTAAGAGAAAACACATGGTTTTTGGAATTATGAATACAATAAATAATATTTTTTATTTACTTTTTCAATTAGTGCTTACTATGTATCATGAACTATTCCAACTGCTTTAAAATAATAATTCATCTAAGAATGTAGACACCATTATTATCCTCATTTATAGCCGAGAAAACTGTTACAAAGAGATGGAATAACTTGTCAAAGGCCACACAGCTTTAAGCAGCAGAATTCATCTTTTCCCAAGGACCACCTCTTTATTATGCACCACATCCCTCACATGAGCTGTCTGAAGAGTTCCTATACCACTGAAAACATCATAACCAATGGAACATTTGGGGTATGCTAGGACTAAACATAGGAATTCTTTTCAGAGGACAGCAAAGTAATGAATATAACTGCTTCATACAAGGAAATGAAGCTAATCAGACCTAAAAATACCCCAAATTAAAAGACATAAGAATTGTGATCAGTCAGATAACATCTATACACACATACAGCTTTATATAGCTTTTTTAATTATAGCTGCTCCAACATAGAACCTGCCATCTAAAAGGTAAGAAATGAAAGATATGATTTTCACCACCTATCACTATATTATCCAATCCTTCAAGACTCTGTTCAGACACTTGAAAGCTCCTTAAAAACAAGTTTGGATCTATGCATTGGGATTAAAGAAAAAGTCGTTGAAATATAAGTAAACTTTATCAGGAGAGTAATTTGGGACATGATCTCTGTAGAATACAGACTGTTTGGGTTTTCCCCACTTGCCAATTAAAAGATTTGAGGAAAGTTATCAACCCCCACATTTGTAAAATAGGGACAGTAATAGGACCTCTATTGGAGGTGGATTGATAATGACCTTTAATGATGGAAAGAGGAAATGTGATAGCGGAATCTAATAAATACCATTGAATTGACTTAAATGTTGAAAACGCAGAGATGTTGGCTAAAAATTTAAGTAGAGAGAAATTAGGAGACCAGAGGGAGAAGAAAAGAATGTTAAGAGAGAGTAATGTCTTGGATAACATGAAAAACAGAAAGATATGGAGCAAGAGGGATCAATGAAACCACAGACAGCTGGAAGTTTTCTCAGGGCTCAGGAGAACCTAATTTCCCATTTAAAGACAAAAACACCTCGACAGGGCTCTATAGTTGGTCACCAGCTTCAACTGAAAACTTCAGCCACAGGAATAGTCTTATTTACAAGACAATTAAATTCTATTAGAAGCAAATTCTCATTAAGAAGTTCTTCCACATTCTGAACCCAAACCACCTACATCTCCCATAAACTGATCACAATTCTGCCTTCCAGAACTACGCTGATTCCATTTCCACAACTCTTCAAATATTCAAAACCCACTAACAGGCCCAATTCCTCCACCCATTACATGAGTCTTCCCTTCTCCAAGCTCAGTCTCCCTAGTGTCTTTGGCCATCTCATATGACATGGTTTCCAGATTGTCATCCTCTTAGTCAACCTTCTTCAGATCTATCCTAATTTTTCAATTTGCTTCTTAAAAAAGGTTATCAGCAAGGGATAGGCCCAGGTTAGGTGATTATGTTTACATCAATAATGTATACTTTATTTTAGAAAATAATTTTCTACTTTTTTCAGAGTTCTTTCACATGAATTATATTGTTCAGTCATCATTGCAGAAAGCTTTTTTCCCCTTCAATTTTAAAGCAGGAAAAACTGAGAATCAGAAGGGTTAGTTGATATATCCAAAGCTACAGAATGTAGATCTGATATCAGAATACCTATATCTGGTTTTGTTTTGCTTTGTTTTTGTTTTTAGATTTCTTATTTTTAAGTAATCTCTACACCCAATGTGGGGCTTGTTCTTACAGCCCTGGATCAAGAGTCTTATGCTCTATCTACTGAGATAGCCAGGTGCCCCTGGTTTTGTTTTTGTTTAACTTTATACTATGAAAAATTTCAAACATACATAAAAGCAGAGAGAGATTTGTAAAATGAACATCCATATCCTTTCTCCCTAGATTTAACAATTATCAGCACTGGCTTCATCCAAGTTTTTCTTATCCTTTGATAAAATTTTTTAAAGCAAATTGCAAGCATCCTGGAATTTTATCACTAAATCTTTTAGTATGCATCTTTAAAAGTATACGGACATTTGCTTATATAACCGTGAACTGGTATCACATCTAAGAAAATTAACAATAATTTCTTAATATTGGGGCACCTGTCTGGCTCAGTCGGAGGAGCATGCAACTTTTGATCTTGGGGTTGTGGGTTCAAGCCTCATGTTGGGCGTAGAGCTTACTTAAAAAATAATAACAATTTCTTAATATCATCTCCTACTCCACATTTAAATTTCTCTGTGTATGTCCAAAACAATTAGATTTTTTTGGAATTAATTTGTTCATGAGTTATATCCTGTAACGCCTGACCCATTCTTATTCCTACTATATCATGGAAATTATAAACAAATAGGAAAAAAATATGCTTAAGGAAATACAAGTGAAAGGAATAATTCTTTGTTGAAAGATCAATTAACTGATTTTTACATTTTCCTGACTATAGGAAAAAATAGAAGAATATCAAAGGTAACATGATATTGACTCCTTGGATTAAGTCAAGAAAAAGTATGTTTGCCATTTTATTAAAGTTTTTTACTAACACGTCATTTTCCTTCAGCTTTATATTCGGGAAACTTTCATTTTATCTATTATGAAACTACTTTAAAAACTAATTGAAAGACATTTTTGAAGAGTAAAATTATATATGGTGACCTGGTAAACACTGTCAAGAAGTTTTCTTTCTCACTGGCCTTAAAACATTCTATGAAATCTGATTACAAACAACTGAAACTTTGGATTAACACTAAACCTTATATCTTTTGCCAGACAAAAGGCCACGGCTGCAAACAGAAGGAGGCTAGCTTTTTTAAGACTGTTCAACATTTTAGCCAAATATTTTATCTTTGTCACTCTTTCAGGCTAGAGGCTGACCCCTGCACTTATTAAAAAGCAAATTAACACTTGTTGATAAATAACTGGTTCTTAGTAGTAGGAACATTCTGATATTCTGTTGTCTTTTAACAGACATACTTCAAAAGATTCATTTTAAAATATGAATTAAATGGAAACCAGTACCTATGTTATATTAAATAGTGATTTTTCCATTTTTTAGAGTTGCTGTCAGCTTTCATTGTTCGATTTCATGACAACTCCCAAATACAAGTGAAAATTAATTTTGTCTGTTAAAAACGTACAATTGTTATTATGATAATTAGAGATACCTGGATTGAGGATATGAATCAGTAGTGGATGCGGGTTGATGAAATTATCATGATTCTCTAATCAAGGCAGCAAGACCAACCTGCAGTTACATTAAGTGGGAGAGGAGTCTTTATGGAACTTATTAAGGTAGAGATCTTTGAACTGTACACAAAATAAGTTGTATGCAATGAAGCTTGTCATTAACTTACAACAAACATATGGCTCCTTAAATCCCTATATATTTATGCTGTGAGCATTTGAGGAAAGACCAATTTTTTAGGATGGCTGCCCTCTATTTCCAACACCTACTCTGGTCTCTATGGCCCTGCTCAACCACTTTGCCAGAAATGTCTCCCTGCCATCTGCACTCAGGCTTTTCCCCTAGCCATATGCAGAGTCTATAGCCGGTTTCATCATAAGAGAAAAGGATTAAAGAACATTACAAATCACCAGACTGCCTGCTGGCCAACACCTCTGATACCCTGAAGCCCCAATGTCCTATTCCAAGTGTGCTCTGACCAAACCCTAGCAGGTATTCTCAATCCTTGCTTAATTTAATTTTCCTCCTAAGGAATGTTATATTTGTAAATGTCTGGAGACTAGGAGACTTCATTTGTTATTCCTGTATTTGTCCTTTCTCACTTAGAGCCTAATCTTATACCTCTTCCCCCTCTTTCCCCCCCCCCCCATTTACAGTCTAATCCAACCTTCTCTACCCCTCATACCCTAACTCCCCTGCCTGGTATTCACAGGGAGCATCCTAGACAACACTTGAACATTTTCAACAACTAAGAAAATGACTGTGAAAAAGTAGAGGAATCCTCATTCTGATATGATCTTCCACAACCAAATATTCTATTCCTCTGTCCTTTCTGTACCTCCTATTCACCAACTCTATTTTATGGACCTGGAAGCAAAAAGTGTGTTATCCTTCTAGTGGTAAGACAATCACTCAAAGAGACTGCACCTCATGAATCAGAGACTCTATCCCAGTCTTTTCACTAGGAAACATCTAATTCAATGTAAACTGGGTTTGGGATATGCTTCCAATATCTGTACAGACCGCCATTTTCTGGGGAGAACAGGTTACTATGTCAGTCCTCACTACACAGAGAGATATCATTAAGTTTGTGGTCATCAGAGAAAGAATTAAGGCTGTCTGTAGTGCAGATTGTTAGGGTGAAAACAACAAAGGAGGAGCTTACCTCAGGATGCAAGAGCAATAGCTCATTGTAATCCAGACCTCATTTATCTCAGAGTTCACCTAGAAACCAGTCACTGGAGATTAAGAAATGGAAGATTTCTTTGGGGAAAATAAGCATGACCAGCTGGCTAGTGCCTGTGTTGGCCATGACAGAAACAATAAAGGAAGATTCATGCAAGGGCTGCTCAGGAACAGAATAACAGAATGAATCCAAAAAGAATAGGATAAATATTTGTCACAGTAAGTCTACTCATTTAGGAGCTTCCCTCCTGCAAAACTCTCTTCATTTCTATATTTTTCTATTCCCGAAAGCAATTTGCTTCATCGTTGTAAACCCTTATTAGAATAGATATTTGTCTAAGGAATAAATAGCAGGTCAATCATTTATATTTTTTAAATTTTTTTAAGTATGCTCCACACCCAACATGGGCCTTGAACTCATGACCCTGAGATCAAGAGTCATATGCTCTACTGACTGAGCCAGCCAGGAGTCCAGGTCAATCATTTTTAAACTAAGAGATGTGCAGTAGCATAAACCAGGGATTTCCTAAAAACAGAGGTTGACTCTGACTCCCCTCCCCACAAAAAAGACAAATAAATTTTGACTGGTAATCACAAATTAACTTACTTACAGAATTTGATATATATGATTGCCCTATTTTATCTTGAACTCAATGGGGAAAAAATAAAAAAGCTTAAGATTGGGTGACTTAAACAATAGAAATCTATTTTCTCACAACTCTGGAGGCTAGAAGTCAAAAATCAAAATATTGGAAGGGTTAGTTTTTTCTAAAGCCTCTTTCCTTGACTTATAGATGGCTGTCTTTTCCTTGGGTCTTCATGTGGTTTTCCCTCTGGGTGTTTCTGGGTTCTAAACTTTTCTTTTAAGGACACCAGTCATATTAGATTAGGGCCCGCCCAAAGACCTCATTTTAATTTATCTCTTTAAGGACCGTATCTCCAAATACAGTCACATTCTAAAGTGCTGGAGCTTAGGCAACATACAAATTTGGAGGGGACACACGTCAGTCTGTAACAATTACTATGGCCAAAAACTTCTACCTTAGATGTTTTAAGAAAACTGTACATTTTTATGGTTGTCAATGGAACGATCTCATTGTGCCTTGTGCTCTCTAAGTGCTATTGACATGAGAATATATTATTTTTCTATTTAGAACATATCCTAATTGGGTCAGATTAGGAAAATGAAAACTACTTCCTCTATCAATTGCAATTATTTCCAAACTCAGTTCAAAAACAAAACAAAACAACCAGCGACTATTTTAAATCTGAAATCCAATAGATTATTTTTTCTCCATATTTGCACTATTTCAAAACTGAAATAAATTATCATAAATTATTCTACTCTTTGGCAAATTATTTTTCTGATATTTTGAAAAATATACACATTAATTTTTCTTGATTTTTTAAGTCAAAATGCAATTATTTTGATTAGAACAGGACCATTAGAAAATCAAAAATGCTTATAAATTTAATAGGCTAATGGCAGAGCAGGGGCTTTCTTAAGTATGGAGAGTGTCTAGAAATAGCGTTATATTGGCTATGATCATTTGGGATGAGAGAGTTTATTGATTGTGAAAGCAGGAGAGGATATTTCTGAATTGTTTCAAGAGCAAAGTCACATCTCCATGCACAGGTCAAAGAAATAAGTACAATTTATATATAACTTTGACATATTCTGACTGTTGCCATGGTAGCAAAAAATGCTTCTCCAGTGAACACAGTAGAATTTATGACCATAGCTTAGCAAAAGCCATAAAAATGGTTATGATGTAATCAATAGCTACAAGATAGTTATTTGTCAACAAATCTGCCAGAATGTATTTTTCAGAAAAAGCCTGGGTAGATGATTCTATAATTTTTTTCTGTGTAATATCAGAGGAGGAGTCACCAATATATCATCTCAAATTATGAAAGAAGCACTGATAGTCAAGGAGGATGTATATCCTATCTCCAGTGGCAAGTAGTGATGAGTGAGAAAAGAGCCACTGCTTGAAATAGCATAAGGTGTAGAAATATCCCTGATTCAAAATCCATTCCAAAGGCAAGTCTAAGGCATGCCGATATTTATAGTTGTGAAATCACCATTTTCATCTAATTATCATTCAAATACAAGATGATACATGTCAAAGACATAATGTAGCTGATTAATGGGAAATGAGAAAATGAGTAACATGTTAAAACTAGTTTAAAGAATCTGAAGATCAAATTTGTATTATTTTTTAATTGAAGTATAGCTAACAAAATATATTAGTTTCAAGTGCATAACATAGTGATTTGACATTTTTATATATATTACAAAATGCTCACCATAATAAATGTAGTTACCATCTATCACCACACAAAGTTACTACAATATTACTGACTATATTCCCTATGCTGTATTTTACATCCCTGTGACTTATTTATTTTATAAGTTTGTACCTCTTAATCCCCTTTATCCATTTCACCCATCTCTCCAAAGTCCCCAGCAACCACCAGTTTGTTCTCTGTATTAATGAAATTGTTTCTGTTCTATTTGTTCTTTTGTTTTGCTTTCTAGATTGCACATATAAGTGGAATCGTATGATATTTTTCTTCCTCTGTCTGACTTTTTTCATTTAGCATAATACTCTCTAGGTCCATCCATTCATTCTGTCTATCAATGGCTATTCATCTATCAATGGGTACTTACTTTAGTTGCTTCCATATCTTGGCTATTGTAAATAATGCTGCAATAAACAATGGGGTGCATATATCTTTTTTATTCAGTGATTTTGTTTTCTTCAGGTAAACATCCAGAAATGGAATTACTGGACCATATGGTATTTCTATTAAAATTTTTGAGAAACATCCACACTGTTTTCCAAAGTGGAAATTTTTATTCCCACAACAGGGCATGAAGGTTCCCTTTTCTCCACATTCTTGCTAACACTTGTTACTTTTTGTCTCTTTCTTCTCACACCAATTTATTTATTTATTTTTTCATCATGACAAGTGCACTTTAATCTTCATCACCTATTTCATCCATCCTCCCATTCCCTTCCCCTCTGGCAACCAGTTTGTTCTCTACAGTTTAGGGTCTGCATATGTGGAATTTGAGAAACTTAACATAAGACCATGGGGGAAGGGAAGGGGAAAAAAATAGTTTCAAACAGAGAGGGAGGCAAACCATAAGAGACTCTTAAATATGGAGAACAAACTGAGGGTTGACGGGGGGAGGGGGACAAATGGGTGATGGGTATTGAAGAGGGCACTTGCTGGGATGAGCACTGCGTGTTGTATGTAAGCAATGAATCATGGGAATCTACTCCCAAAACCAAGAGCACACTGTATATACTGTATGTTAGCTAACTTGACAATAAATTATATTTAGAAATTAATTGATTAATTAATTAATTAGGTAAAGAGTCTGTTTCTTGGTTTGTGTCTCTCTTTCCTTTGCTTAACAAGTGTTGTTTTTTAAATTCCACATTTATTTAAATTTATTCCTAAGTATTTTATTTCTCTGACTTATTTTGCTTAGCATTATGCTCTCTAGCTCTATTTATGTTGTTGCAAATTGCAAGATTTCATTCGTTTTTATGGATGAATATTATTTCCATTATATATATACACACAAAAACACACATACATACATACACACACATACATATACACACACGCACATATGTCCCCACTTTTTCTTTATCCATTCATTTATCAGTGGACACTTGGGCTGTTTCTATAGTTGACTATTGTAAATAATGCAACAAGTATAGTGGTGCATGTATTCTTTTGAATTATTGTTTTTGTATCTTGGGGCTAAAAACCCAGTAGTTCAATTATTGGATCATAGGGTAATTTCTTTTTTTAATTTTTTGAGGAACTTCCAGGCTATTTTCCAGAGTGGCTGCACCAGTTTGCATTCCCACCAACAGTGCACAAGTGTTCCTTTTTCTCCACATCCTTGCCAGCACTTGTTGTTTCTTGTGTTTTCTATTTTATTTTATTTTTTTAAATTTTTTTTTAACGTTTATTTATTTTTGAGACAGAGAGAGACAGAGCATGAATGGGGGAGGGTCAGAGAGAGAGGGAGACACAGAATCTGAAACAGGCTCCAGGCTCCGAGCTGTCAGCACAGAGCCCGACGCGGGGCTCGAACTCACAGACTGCGAGATCATGACCTGAGTCAAAGTCGGACGCTTAACCGACTGAGCCACCCAGGCGCCCCATCTTGTGTTTTCTATTTTAGCCATTCTGACAGATGTGACATGATATCTCATTGCAATTTTGATTGCATTTCCCTGATGATGAGTGATGTTGAGCATCTTTTCATGTGTCTGTTACTTATCTGTATATCTTTATTGGAAAAATGTCTACTCAGATCCTCTGCCCATTCTTTCATCAGATTGTTTGGTGGTTTATTTATTTATAATATTTTCATGTTGAGTTGTAGGACTTCTTTATATATTTTGGATATTAACCCCTTATCAGATATATCATTTACAAATATTTTCTCCCAATCAGTAGGTTACCTTTTCATTAGGTTGATAGATTCCTTTGCTGTGCAAATGCTTTTCGGTTGGATATAATCCCAATAGTTTATTTTTGCTTTTGTTACCTTTGCCGGAGAAGACACACCCAAAAATATATATATTGCTAGACCAATGTCCTAGAGTTTACTCCTTATGTTTTCTTCTAGAAGTTCTATGGTTTCAGGTCTTACATTTAGGACTGTAATCCATTTTGAGTTTATTTTCATATATGGTATAAGAAAGTGGTCCAATTTCATTCATTCTTGCCTCCTTTGTCATAGATCAATTGACCATATAAGCCTGGGCTTATTTTGGGCTCCCTATTCTGTTCTATTGATCTATAAATCTATTTTTGTGCCAATGCCATATTATTTTGATTGCCATAGTTTTGTAGTATAGTTTGAAATCTGAGTGTGGAATACCTCCAGCTTTGTTCTTCTTTTTCAAGATTGCTTTGGCCACTGGGGTTTTTGTAGTTTCATATAAATTTTAGGATTATTTGTTCTAGTTCTATAAAAAAATGCTATTGGCATTTTGATAGGGATTGCAGTGAATCTGTAAATTTCTTTGGGTAGTAAGGATATTTTAACAATATGAATTTTTGCAGTCTGTGAGTACGTCTTTCCATTTATTTTCGTCATCTTCAATTCTTTCATCATTGTCTTATACTTTCCAGAGTACAGTCTTTTACCTCCTTGATTAAATGTATTCCTAAGTATTTTATTCTTTGATGCAATAATAAGTGGGATTGTTTACTCAATTTTTCCTTCTGCTAGTTTGCTATTAGTGTATAGAAATATAACAGATTTCTGTATACTAATTTGATTTCTAATGACTACTAAGTTCACTTATTATTTCTCAGCAAACAGTGATAGTTCTACTTCTTCCTTATCAATTTGGATGCCTTTTATTTCTTTCTTTTGTCTGATCGTTGTAGCTAGGACTTCCACTATTATGCTGAATAAAACTGGCATCCTTGACTTGTCCTGATCTTAGAGGAAAAACTTTATGCTTTTTACTCAGTAGTAAAAAGCAGCTGTGGGTTTGTTGAAGAGCAGATTTATACAGACAACTATATATGCTAAATATGGAAATGATTTTGCCCATACATGAAAAACTGGTTAATATTTTATGTGGCAATAAAATATTATGTTTGGGATTATCTTTTCTACAGGTAAAAATTAATTGTGTTCATACTGGGCAAAATTTATTAGTACTTCTATTAAAAAATGTCTTGCATTACTGTTTTCTAAAAATTAACTTACACTTCTACAAAGTTGTAAAATGGTCTTGAAGAAGAATTAAATATGCACACCCTTATAAAAGCAGTAATTTCCTGAAGGGTCTGCGAGACAACACCCAGCACTCCACTGGACACACACCCATTAATCTCTTCTGCCCATTTTAGATCTTCGACAATTTATTCTGACATA
This sequence comes from Felis catus, assembly GCF_018350175.1. NCBI lineage: Eukaryota > Metazoa > Chordata > Mammalia > Carnivora > Felidae > Felis > Felis catus. Next base: position 110,374,436 of record NC_058371.1, read on the forward strand.
ATTGAATCAATCAATCAATCAGCCTGTTCTTTGCCCTTGTTCCTGGAATGGTAGAACCTTTGACAATACACATAAAATCTATCAATATGTAGGTGGAGAGCTCATGACAGGAGATTATCTTTTGTATTAAAAAAATGAATATTTTACCAATGTGAAAGAGTAGAGACTGAACTGCTCTTTCAGAGAGTGCATAATATGAGGACTGGCCTGATATTTTATTTCTTTGTAATCCCAGCAACTTGCATATGCATCCTAGTCATTCTCAATTTGTGCTACACATCAACATTACTAGATTTTTTTTAATGTTTATTTATTTACTTTGAGAGAAAGAGAAAAAAAAAGAGAGAGAGAGAGACTGAGTGAGTGAGTACAAGCTGGGGGGGTGGGGCACAGAGAGGGTGGGAGAGAGAATCCCAAGCAGGCAGTGCAAAGCCCAACATGGGGCTCAATCTCACGACCACTGAACCATTCTGAGATGGTGACCTGAGCCAAAACCAAGAGTCAGACGCTTAACCGAATGAGCCATCCAGGAGCCCCACGAGAAAAAGTTTTATGTTTTGTTTTGTTTAACTATAGTCACCCTGACTATACTGAAAATCACCAAAATCAGGTTCTTCAGGCATAAAATCCATGTCTCTGAAGTTTTTAAACAATTCTGATGCATAGCCACGGGGGAGACACATTGGTAGTCGACTGAAAAGTAAATGTTCAAGGAAGTTATTTCTAAACTGCGTAGGGGTCTAGAACACAAACTAAAGCCTAACTTTATTTGTAACTATTCTATTAAAAGCAAAGTATCACTATATTTTCTTTTCATGATAACTACAAACTCTCTCCCTTAGCTAACCATAGTTCCCCTCAACTGTGGAAGAATGGATCAATTACCAGAGAAGTCCATGAAAGAAACTCATTTCATGCTGTATAACTTTAATTATTTATTATATTCTGTACCAGTTAGCTCCTCTGAATAATCTCTCAAAGTTCCTCCAAGTTTATTCCTCTTGAATAGTCCCCAAATGTTTATAGTATACTTGCACAATTTGATTTTATTAATTAAAAATTCTTGGGGCACCTGGGTGGCTCAGTCAATTAGGTGTCTGACTCTTGATTTCAGCTCAGGTCATGATTCATGAGATTGAGCCTCAAGTAGGGCTCCACACTGATAGTATGGAGCCTACTTGGGATTCTCTCTCTCCCTCTCTCTCTCTGCCCCTCCCCTGCTCATGTGCACACAAGTGCTCTCTCTCTCTCTCTTTTTCTCTCTCTCTCTCAAAATAAACAAATAAACATTTTTAACAAATCCCTTTGAGGTACTTACTATCACTATCATAGTGTAGTAAGAGGTCAATACCAAGTTCATATTGGCAGGGATCTGCTGGATTTAAGCTATGATTTTCTTCCAACCATGTGAAGTTTTTCTTTCAAAACATAATTCATATAGTCAATGGGACCTACATTAGGTAGATGTATCTTTTGTACTGATAATACAATGAAAGTATAAGCATTTCTAAAAATGTTATATGACTTACTATGGCAGATGGAATATAGATGGATGTTATTCTTTTAAGACGGTGACTGCTATGCTTGGGAGGTGAACGAAAGCATTTGATGCTACTTTCAGGGTAACAGGTATTTTTTCATTCTTTGTTCTTTCTTCCCCACACATTTGAGCAAAAAGAAGATTTTATCATATGCTTTTGATAATGATTATTTTCACCACTGTAAGGAACATTTGGAATCAGTAAGTTTTTAAAAATGTAGCTCCTAATTATAAAAGTTATAAATATTCACTAGAGGAAAAATTTGAAATGCAAGAAAAAAATTGAAGAAAAATAATAAGTATCCAGATAAAACTACTATTGATATATACGTATTTCTTTTTTTTATGTTTATTTTTTTATTTTTGAGAGAGAGAGAGACCGAGCATGAGCGGGGGAAGAACAGAGAGAGAGACAGACAGACAGACAGGCAGAATCCGAAGCAGGCTCCAGGCTCTGAGCTGCCAGCCCAGAGTCCAACGCAGGGCTCGAACCCACGAACTGTGAGATCATGACCTGAGCCAAAGTCAGACACTCAACCGACGGAGCCACCCAGGCACCCCATATATATATGTATTTCTTTTGCATGTTTCTCTACATATGGATTATATATTTGAGAGCATATTTGGTACATGTTTATGCTGAATTTCTAAATTAATAAATAATGAGCATTTTCATGTCATTAAAATTTCTTTTAAAAACTACATTCAGGGGCACCTGAGTGGCTCAATCGGATAAGCATCTAACTTTGGCTCAAGTCAATCTCACGGTTAGTGAGTTCAAGCCTCACATCGGGATCTCTGCTATCAGCACAGAGCCTGCTTCAGATCCTCTGTTCCCTCTTTTTCTGCCCCTCCCCCACTCTCATGTGCTCTCTCTCAAAAATAAATAAACATTAACAAAATAATAAAAATAAAACTAGTTTTAAATGAATGCATAATATTCTATTTCATGGATATACCTTAATTTATTTAACAACTTCTTTATTATGAAATATTGTAATTATTTTCAATTTGGGGCAATTATAAAAACTATGAGCCAGCTTTTGAAAAGCTGTTTTCTCACCAAGCAATAGCCAAATTATGCACTAATTGTCTAAGACAAAGTATTAGTCATGGATAAACAACTCAAATTTTCTGGAGATGCTTCAAGAACTCTAAAAGCCCTTAATTTTAAAATATCAATACGCACTCAGCTTTTTAAATTAATTTCAAAATCATTATTATGCAAATTAAAACCATAATGAGGTATCACCACACACCTGTTAGAATGACCATCATCAAAAAGATAAGAGATAACAAATGCTGGCGTGGGTGTAAAGAAAAGAGAATGCTTGTGCACCGTGGCTGGGATTGTAAATTGGTACAGCCACTACTACGACAGTATGGAGGATCCTCAAAAATTTAAAAATAGGGGTGCCTCGGTGACTCAGCCAGTTAAGCATCCGATTCTTGATTTCAGCTCAGGTCACGATCTTACAGGTTGTGAGTTGGAGCCCTGTGTGCGGTTCTTTGGGGGGCAGCACAGAGCCCGCTTGGAAATCTCTCACCCTTTCTCTCTGCCCCTCCCCTGCTCATTCTCTCTGTCTCTCTCTCAAAATAAATACATAAACTGTAAAAAAAAAAATTAAAAATTAAACTGCTATGACCCAGCAATACCACTTCTAGAAATATATCCAAAGGAAATAAAAACACTAACGCAAAAACATAACTGCATCTCTTATTCTTAGCAGCATTATTTACAATAGTGGAAACAACCTAAGTGTCCATCAATGGGTGAATGAATAAAGAAATTGTGGTGTGTGTGTGTGTGTGTGTGTGTGTGTGTGTGTGTGAATATTATTCGACCATAAAAAAAATGAGACCCTACCATTTGCAACAACATGTATGAACCTTGAAGGTATTATGCTAAGTGAAATAAGTCAGACATAGAAAGACAAATACTGTATGATCTCACTTATATGTGGAATTAAAAAAAAAACAAAAAACCTCGTAGAAAAAGAGATCACACTTGTGGTTACCAGAAGTGGAGGGTTTGGGGAGGATGAATTGGAAGAAGCGCATCAAGAGATACAAAGCCCTAGTTACTAGATAAGTAAGTACTGGGAATGTAATGTGCAACATGATGACATAGGAAAGTTAAGAAAATAAATCCTAGGAATTCTGATCACATGAGAAAAATTCTTTCCTCCTTTTCTTTTTATTATAACTATATGAGAAGATGGATATTAGTTGAACTTGTGGTAATCGTTTCACAATGTATATAAATCAAACCAGCATGATGTAGGTCTTAAATTTATAGTGACGTATGTCAATTATTTCTCAATAAAACTGGACAAAATAAGTAAATTAATTAATTAAATTTAAAAAGCATTTTATATACAGCCTTTCATTTTTCATACCAAAACTTATAGAATTATATTTTGGGTCATTAAAACAGAGGTGTGACTAAAGTGTTTCACAACTGGAAGAATCATTATTTTCAAATGTGTGCTAAATTTCAGAAATCATTTCCTTTTGGTTTGAATCAAATTCCAAGAATTTGGGCGTTTCATTATATTCTTTTCCAAATTCCTCCTTCCTCTCTGTTCCAATATCTAAAGCTTAGCAATGTGCCAAAAGTGACCAATCCTTTTTTTTTCTTACAACTTTACTCAAGAGATTGCTTAATATTAATATTTTGGTTCCCATTTTGTTCAAATATCAACACTCGGCCCTTTGGGTATTAAAAATGAACATTCTAATTTTAGAGCAGTCATGAACTTTTTTGCTTGATATCCAATTCATATTTGCAAAAGATAGTCTTTTTTCTTTTCAAAAATATCTCGATCGGATTATTTTCCCCCAACTTCATATATTACTTGAGTTTGCTATTTGTTGGGATTTTATTAGCTCAGGGCTCATTTAAAACAACACAGCAACAATTAGCTTAATAATCAGCATCATTCCAAAAGTAATTCCATATTATGGAGTTTAACACACAGCACTCTCTACTAGACCAATTGTTTTAGCATTTTATTTCAAAAGACAAGGAAACAACAATATTAAAGACATTTTAAATAACTCTTCATATTATCCCTTACAGCAATTATTTAAAGTGTTGGAATATAAATAAACTTAATTTCTCTGATCTCTAGATTAGTGCTACAGGTTAAGTGGGGTTGGCTCTGAATCTAGTGCTATTAAATGCCAAAATACAAAAGAGCTAAAAATAGAATAATGTGTCCACTAGAGTACATTTATTAATAAAACTATACATCCATTTTGGATATATATATCTTGTGACTTTTAAATCAATGTCTCTCTAAAATTCAAAGTATTATTTTTTGTATGGCTAGAAAAGTAATCTTAGCATTACATAAGAATTTTTTTTCTTTTTTTTAAAGGAGCATTAAAAACAACTTATCCTTTATAATACTAGAAAAAGAGGAGACAAAACCTAAAATAAGAACTCTATTTCCTCCCCTAGTGCATCTTGAGTTTTGCTAGGTTAGTGTTAGTGACAGTGAATATTACACATTTTTAATTATAGCTGTTCTTCAAGGTTTGACCATACTTAACTAAAATGCAACATTAATATCAAACTATCTGAATTGATTAATGCATTAAGTCAGCACCAAAGTTCAAGACCTTCATTTTAATATTCCAAATATGCTCTTTATGAAATCTTTGCTCAAAATAAGTGACTCACCCCATCTCAAACTCCATCACACCAGGCTGAGTAGTTTCTGCTATTATCTCAAACACTCCAAAGCAAACACACATTATTTAATATGAACTTTAGTGTTATAAGATAACACAAAACATATCTATTGGTCTCTGCCCCTGAGCCCTGGCATAAAGCTCCTAAAAGCACTTGTAATATCCTAAGTGATGAGAGCACTTGGAGCATCGTCTATTCTAATATTTGGTCTTTAACCCTTGTTCCTGATACAGAGTTCCTAAATTCCTTGGAATTTCATGGGTCATACAGTGTCTTTTGTTCTGAAAAGGTGATCCTGGATCTTGGTGGGACTGTGGATGAGGACTGGGATCGTGAATGAGGACTTTTGGAAAAATCCAAAAGCTTGGAATTTTCAGTCTCAATTTTCAGAGACTGGGGAGAAGGGCTGGAAATGGAGTTAATGATGGATCACGCCCACATGATGAAGCTTCCATAAAAATCCCCAAAGTAGGGGGTTCAGAGAACTTCTGGGTTGGTGAACACATGGAGGCGCCGGGAGAGTGGAACACTGGGAGACAGCATGGAATTTCATGCCTCGTCCCACATACCTTGCCCTATACATCTCTTCCATCTGGATGCTCATCTGTGTCCTTTATATATCCTTTTAGAATAAACCAGTAAACAGTAAGTACACTGTTTTCCTGAGTTCTATGAGCTGCTCTAACATAATCATTGAACCAGAGGAAAGAATTATGAAAATGTCCAATTTCTAGTTGGTAGGTCAGAAGCACTGGTAACAACCTGGGCTTGCCATTAGCATCTGAGAGGTTGGGGCAGTCTTGCAAGACTAGGCCTTAATCTGGGGGATCTAACCGTATTTGCAGGTAAAGAATACCCAATTTAAGGTAAATTATAGGACACATAGCTAGTGTCACAGAACTTCTTGGTATGGGAAAACCCCACACACATTTCGTGACTAGAGGTATCAAGTGAAATGTTCTGTGTGAGTAGTAAAGGAGAGACACACAGGTGAAGAAGTGAGTTTTTCCTACTCAGGTGTCATTAAATCAAGTTATCTTTCGATTCTTTGTATCACTTTGCTACAGAACATCAATTGAGAACACTTCAAAGTTTGCCAACATACATCCTAGTTGGGCTAAGTTAGTTGAACATGATTTCATAGTTGGTGAACACTGACAAGGAATACTAAATTTAAGATAAATAATATTAACCTTTTATCTTATGTATGGCTCATAGAGATGGTAAAGAACCCAGTCGCTAAACTGAATGTGGCATCATGAATTCATCTAGAACCCTGAATTCATCTAGACTCCATGAAAAAGAGGACTAGACAATCACTCAAGAAAAGTACAGAGGTTAGTACAAGCTGACTCAGGTGCTGCCCAATACAGATCTACTCAAGAATTTCTTTCTCGTCTCAAAACTCCCAAAGATAAGAACCACTCTTCCCTCTCCAACTATCCAGTTAAAGGGAACCAAGGGTACTAGAGATTGGTGCATACGAACACTCCCAAGATCAATCAGAGTAGCCCCACGATTTCATTATTTATAATATTTGAACTAAAAATAACCTTAAAAATTATTCAGTCCTACTTCTTCATTTAACATCTTGGGAAACTGAGGCCCAGAAATGTTGGTCAGTTGTTCAAGGTCACAAGATTAAATAGCACTGGAACTGGATAGTGCACGCGAGTCTTCTGACGTCCAGCCCAGAGTTCTACTCCCTCTGCTGCTGGTCAGGTGCCAGTTCGCAGGCACATGTATTCAAGGACAAATGAACTAGAACTGAATTGCTGTGAGTTCTAAGCCTGACACACAGGAGCTCATGATGTTTGACATCTGACAAGAAACAAGTGATCAATTCTTCTTAGCTGCCATGGTAACAAACATTTAATTAAACACAAGAACAAATGGAAAAATGCAAACAAGTGGAACTATATCTCAAATTCACTCTTAAAAATTTGATAAAAATGACAGAAATGGTGTCTTGCTTTCTGAAAATACATTACTGTGCCTCTGTATCAGAGCATATAACAAATAGCAACTATACAAAGAACTTAAGAAACCAAATGCAGAAAATATTCTCATAAGAAAATAATACATAGAATTACTCATTTGGACCAATCGCCATTGAAACCACTTTGCTAACATGATGTATTTAAATAAATAGGATTCCCTGAATATTTCTTAACCAGAAATCCCTGAGTTATGCAAGCCAAAGTTTTAATTTGAGGTTGGATTTCTAAATATAAAATTTCACAACGTTATGTGGGGCATTTAAAGTAATATTAAACAGAAAAGGAGGGAGTATGGGTGGAATGAGAAATTCTTGATCATTAGGTATGTGTGTGTGCAATAAGGGATAGCCAGAATTAAAGCAAATCTACAAAGTAAACATGACAGTTCAATTAACAAGAATAGAGCAGGGACTTCTGGGTGGCTCAGTCGGTTAAGCATCAGACTCTTGATCTTGGCTCAAATCTCATGGTTTGTGGTATTGAGCCCCCCCCCCCCACATCGGGGGCTCTGCTGTCAGTGTGGACCCTGCTTAGGATTCTCTCTCCTTCACTCTCTGCCCCTCCCCTGCTCGAGCCTCTCTCTCTCTCTCTCTCAGAATAAATAAACTTTAAAAAAGTTAAAAATAAAGGGGTGCCTGGGTGGCTCAGTTGGTTAAGCACCTGACTTCGGCTTGGGTCATGATCTCACGGTTTGTGAGTTTGAGCCTCACATCAGGCTCTGTGCAGACAGCTTGGAGCCTGGAGCTTGCTTCTGATTTTGTGTCTCTGTATCTCTCTGCTCCTCCCCTGTTCATGTCCGTGCTCTGTCTCTCACTCAAGAATAAATAAACATTTAAAAAAGAAAGAAATAATAAATAAATAAATAATTTTTCAAAAAGAACAGACTGTCTTTGATGGTGGTATTAAAATCCATACATATAACTATACATATATATGTATATACATACATACTCTGTATACATATATCTATGAAGAAAGAAAGCTAATAAATGGCTTCTCTGTGCCAATTTGTACACTACTTGTATACAACCAATATGGTAAATCTTGTCAAAATCGAAGGAAATCTAAAATATTAATGCTGAAATTACATTAGTTATAACTGAAAATAAAATATAATTGTTATTAACCCAAAATCCCTGAAGACTGTTTTACTTTGTTCAGATTTTGAAAGCAGAGATCTTAAAAAAAATAAAACGCATCTTATCTCATTAGTGTTACACTCTATATCCTCTGCCTATGTATGTAATATTTGGGAACATGTATTATGTCTTAACCATTGCTTTCCAATAGGGAACACGTTCTGTTTGGCTATGGGAAGACTATCTGTATACATTGACATTTCCCACTCAAATGTCGTGTCTCTCACCCGACAACCTATCCGCAACTACTAATATGCTAGCACACGATATTTTATAAATATTTGTGAGAAGAAAAATGACTGGAGTGTCCTCAATATGGGAAGTGCAGACCAATTTTGTATCTTATAAAAAGCTGAGTTGATATCACCTACCATATAGGTCAGAGGCAGTGTAGCGTGGTGAAAAATATTCTGGGCTTAGAGGCAGGTGACGGGAGTGCTGCATCTTGCTTTGCCGCTAACCCGCCAGGGGAAGAGCCTGTACGTCTACTGTACTTAAAATAAGATCGTTGGGCCAAATGATCTGTCAGGGCCCTTTCTAGGACCTAAAATTCTATAATTTATTATTCACTATGAAATATGGTAAATTTTATTAGTAGCCACATGAGTTAAACTATAGGCAGATTAACAGATTGATTAAAGTGATATTTATTCTTGTCTAGACAAAATAATTTTCTCACTAGGATGTTCAACCTTCGTTGATAGCAGACATTACAATGCATTTCAAGTTCACTTTTGTATTTTCCAACTGGAACTTTGATTTGACCTCACTTAGCTACATTTGCAAGCATTAGCAAGACACTTAGTACACTAAAACAAACAGGATTATTCCCTATTACAGAAGTATTGACAAAATACCAGTTTATAAATTTTCTACTTTTTTGCTAAGGGAATTAGATGTAGTCATACACTAATTTTGTTTGTCTTAGGAAAAGTAAAGAGAATATTAAAAGCGCTATGCAACTCAAATTGTTAGGATCTAGGTGTATTAAAATATTTCAACATATATTAAAATAAGTGTATTAAAATTAGTATATATACTAATTATCCTCCGTTGACCCTCATAAAATAAACTAATTGTTCTATTTCCTCATCTGAAAGTTTGGACTTCAACCAACGTTAATGACCAGCAATGAGTGAGCTTATGTTAAGTTTTTAAACTTACTTTTAAAATATCACCTTTTTTGCAGTGACATGGATGGAGCTAGAGTGTATTATGCTAAGCAAAGTAAGTCAGAGAAAGACAAATACCACATGATTTCACTCATATGTGGAACTTAAGAAACAAAATAGATGAACATAGGGAAAGAGGGGGGTGGGGGAAGAGAGGGAAGCAAGCCATAAGAGATTCTTAAGTATAGAAAACAAACTGAGGGTTGATGGAGGGAGGTGGGTGGGGAATGGGCTAAATGGGCGATGGGCATTAAGGAGGGCACCTGTTGTGATGAGCACTGGGTGTTACATGTAAGTGATGAATCACTAAATTGTACTCCTGAAACCAATGTTGCATTATACGTTAACTAACTAGAATTTAAGTAAAAACTTGAAAAAGAAATAAAATAAAATGCCACGTTTAAAACGTAGTTAATGCTTATAAATTAAAACATACGCATAAAGAAATGAAACCCAACTAAAGCTAATGGAAGTATAAACAGAAAAATAATGACTTCCTTAATGCTATTCTCTACTCCATAGAGCTGCTACAAGTCCTTGTTGTCACCTGTGAATAGATGCTTCTGCCAATTTTCAATGTAGAGCTAAGTCTTGAGGATAATATTAATATGCACATTCCAGTATACTGAAAAATTTCTATTAAGAAATGAAGAGCTCCACTGTAGCCCTAAAAGGTTTTGCATGTAGAAAATGAGAAATAAATTTTTACTATTAAATACAAAGTGGAATAATTTTGTATTTATGGAGATTATTCCCATTATTAAATGGAAATTCAGTAGAGAGTCTACGTGATCAAGGGTTCATTAAAGCAGAGTATATTGCCACCTCTGATTAACAGCATAGAGAATTTCAACAACCATGCAGAAATGATGATATGCAAACACGAACCCTAGTTTTAGAGCCAGCCTAGTAAACAACAGCCAAGTAAACAAACAGGTGGGGACATAGGAAAATAAATGGCCATGGGAAAACTTTTAACAATTTTTCAAAAGCAGAACGTAATTAGCATGAAAATTAAAGGTTTCAAAAAATTATTTGCAATCCAAAACCCATAATCCTGTTGGTATGCCAAACAACAGAGATATAAAATGCAAAATACTAAGAAGATGGTGGGTAGTATCATTAATATTATTGCCATGCTTTTTTATTTTATTTGTTAGAATGTGGCATAATTTTCAGGTCAAGAGGTTTTGAGAGAGAATGTAAATACTATCAATTGAATTATGCCCTACAGAATCCTTTGGGGGGAAACAGCACCAATAACACTCAAATTAATGTATTTTGCAAACTGTATTCCCTCACATATGGTCCTATGTAGTTATAATGACTGTAGGCTGTGTCATTAAAACAGACGTGGGTTCAAATACAAGGGTTCAAACGTCATTTAAACATCGCTTTTAGCTGCCTAACTCAAACGAATTATTTGACCTCTGTTCCTTATAATGTATATTGCAAAAGAAAATATTAATAATGCTCCCTCAAAGATTAGACATGGGGATGCAAAATTACATCCACAAAGTGTCTAGCACATAAAAAGCATCTGGCTCATAAAAGTCCCAAGTACACTCATTTATAGTTACTTGGAAAAATAACCACATCTTAAAATAAATTATATCCCTAAACATAGTGCCTTATACATAATACTTTAAAAATAATCTTTAATAGGAAAATGAGACTCTAGTCATTAAAAAGTCTGTTTCCCGGAAAAAAAAAATGCTGTTCAAGAAAAGTTCATAACTCTATTAGTGAGGTATACACCCAACTCAGGCTATAGTCATGGACTGCCTAACCCCATGATGAAAGTGACTATCAATCAAAGTTTCTTATCAAATTGATTCTGTTTATTTATGAAATAAACAACAAACAAAACTATAAATCTTTAGATGTGAGCACAGAATTATAGTGGTAAGCATTAAAAGCACTTAGCAGAAAAGTCTGAATAATACTAGGTAGTGTTCAAACAAAAAGGCGCAAGATTTCATTAATAAAATATGATGCCCTGATCTTTGAATCAGCCATTACCGAGTAATTAAGCAAGAATTTTCTGCTTTATACTTAAGGAGTCTTGACTGAATTTAAAAACTCCCTCAATTCTGCTCAACAAAACAAAGATTTTTTTTAAATCTATTTCTCCTCATTCTTCAGACAGAGAAAGTAATATTCACTTGGACAAGAAATACATCGGCCACAGAGAAAGCAACCATAGAAAACCAGTGTCTGGAATTAAATGTTGCTGCCATACTTCTCAGCTACCCCCGGTCAGATAGCTTACACCCGATGCTGAGTACGACGAATCTGGACAGGTGACCTGATTTGACGTGATCTTGTCCTTCTCTAAGTGAAAACTTGTTGATGCCACTTTCCTGCTTATGCTCTTTCAGGTGCTCTACACAATCTGAACTACTCACGAAAGAAAGGAAAATCCAGTGAATTATTTCCACTCCTCCCTAGCCGAGTGCAATCTTCCAGTACAACCTCCCAGGTACTCTAGCCCGCTGAGCTTGTCTGAATCTCAGAGTCCTTCTCAAAACTGCTCCAGGCAGCCACATCCAATCCGTCAGAGACGGCCCATAAAATAAAACCTATACACTTTCTGAAGATACTGGTAGTCAAAAGAGTGATCTGACCAGAGGAGGGCCTGGGCATCCCTGGACTCACAAGTAAACAGATTCAGGGAGGAGAGATATTGAGAGTCATCAAGCCAATCCAAGCAAGGGAAGTGATCCACAAGCCCCACATCTCCTACGTTCCAATCCTAGTAGCCAAATAGTCCTGTCTTTGTTGTTAATGTTTTATTTATTTTTGAGAGAGAGGGTGCGAGTAGGAGAGGGGCAGAGAGAAAGGGGGACAGAGGATCCGAAGTGGGCTCCATGCTGACAGCTGGCAGTCACAAACTCATGAACCATGAGATCATGACCTGAGCTGAACTCAGACATTCAACACTGATCCACCCCAGGCATCCCCAGATAGTCCCCTTAATGCAGATGGTGCCTCGGGATACTAGGCCGATGCCATTGACAATCAAATTATAAATTTATCTCCTCTTTCATGCAAAAAACCTTCTGGTTAATATTTGTTCCCATATAATTTTATTTGCCTATAAAGTTAGAATACCACACTCATGTTGACCCTACACACCTTATGTGACAATACATTGGAATTCTGTTTTACTTAACTTTCTACAAGGTCAGTTAATATGAATTCACCTTAAGAAATTGCTTGATGTGCTGACAAACTTAGTTCCTGGGCTATAAAGTCAGGATTCAGTGTAAAACCATGATGAATTCCCCAAGATCTAGATCATCTAATAATATATCATAACAACCAAATAGCTGGAGTTTATTGCTACGGCTACATCTTTCTCGGAGGACTCTCCACATGTAACACGTGGAAGAAAAGTCCCTTGTGATTTGAGCCCCACCCTTTATATTTTTCCAATTTTACCTCCAATATGATGGAACAAACAGTACCAACAACAGGGGTGTCACCCATGGCAGTGTTGGTGGTGGAAGACAGGATGTTGCTTCACTATCAGATCTAAAGTTGAGAAGCAAAATCTAAAATAGAAAAGTAAGAAACCACATTGGAAGCTGGGAGCATGGAAAGCTTGTAGAATTGACCTGGATATAATATAATATGGCAACTGGGTTTGGATTCAAAAGGGACATCACTGGGGTGCCTGGGTGGCTCTGCCGGTTAAGTGTCCAGCTTCGGCTCAGGTCATGATCTCACAGTGCATGAGTCGGAGCCCCGTGTCAAGCTCTGTGCCGGCAGCTCAGACCCTGGAGCCTGCTTCAGATTCTGTGTCTCCCTCTCTCCCTCTGCCCCTCCCCCACTCACACTCTGTCTCTCTCAAAAATAAGTAAACATTAAAAAAAGAAAAACTTCAAAAGGGACATCACTAAAGAGATTGTGATGAGTTCTTCTGTGGTGGTGTTTGGTGCTTTGGCAGAAATAAGGTCGTTGAAAGCAGCTGTGTGACCCTTGAGCCTCACTACTCAAACCTACCTTGTGCACAAACTCTGAGCTGTAGCAACCCCAAATTACTGGATGTTCTGGAAGTGGCATATTCCACACACTGCTGTACCTTTGCACACACTCTTACTTCTTGCCAGAACGCCAATGGGCCTTTGCTCAAGTCTTGCCTCCTCTCTGTTCCCATAGCATTTATAGCTTTGGAATTAAGTTGTCACTATATATTTCCTTTTTGAGTACAAATTCCTTAAAAGCAAGGTCCTGTTTAAGTCATGTTAATTCCATAGACGTGCTTTTCTTATTTTTTTTAAAGATTTTATTTTGTAATTTCTACACCCAACGTGGGACTCAAACTCGACCCCAAGATCAAGAGCCACACACTCTACCGACTGAGCCAGCCTGGCATCCCAGAGGTGTTTTTCATAGTACTTTGTATATAGTAAGAAGATAGGAAATTGGATCACTGAATTACTCATTAAAATACATTGAATGGAAATCCTGATGCTATTATAATAGTTGAAGATCTTCTCATAAGTAATCATTTATTTGCTCAACCTGACAAATGTGTAATCAAGATTTTTGCTTTTTACTTTTTTAATGTGTCAGGCTTTGTGCTAGGAATGGAAAAATGAAAGTGACTCAATCTTGACCATGAAAGAGATTATAGTTTTAGTGAAAGTTGACACTTTCACTCTCAGTCACATTGCTATCCAAATATGCCACGAAATATGCATAAACTACAGATATTTCATTGAAGTGCTTAAATATTTAACAGATTAAAGGTGGAAATTCTAATTTATGCATTAATTTTTCATCAAGTCTTTATAGATCAATTTCCTCTGCTTCATAATTATAGCTTAGGTATATAATTATAATGTATATCAAAGATGACTTTGATAAATAACCCCACATTCTTCTAATTTTCCATTACTGAAGCTCACAGACCTGCTCAATGATAAGGATGCAATTGTACATTTACTGCATTAACCTTCAATAACCAAATCAAAAGCAGATTTTTATTATGTGTATTCATAAACTATTGGGTTTAATGTTAACCCATTTTCTTTGCAAAACTGCATCAGAACACAAAAATACTAGGGATTCACGTGACTGGTTTATTAATTCAGAAATTATAACATTTAGAGTCCATGAGCTAAAAGTATTGTTTGATCTCTAAAACAAACATGTGTAGTAGATAATTTAAGAATAACTTTCTTGTCTTAATGAATCACACACATCAGCTTCCTCAATGAAACATCTAAATTCAATTAAAAACATTAAAAAGTAGGAGGAAAGAAAAAAATTGCATATATTAATCTTTGATATTCTAGATATCAAATTTGGTGATAATAGGCAACTGTTATACTAAGTATACTTATACTTACTAATTACACTAAGCAAAGTCATGTGCCTACAAACCAAATTGCAAAGCCTAAATAGCAAAAGCAAACACAAAATTGAAACCCAACACAAACTGAAAAATAATTCATAGCATCTTGTTACAAGTTTTTAAAACCCCAAAATATTATGCAAGACACACTCCATCCTATATTTTTCTTTGAGAATTTTAACTTATCCTTAAAAAAAAACATCTCTTTTGAGTCTTATTGCCCTATCAGGTCTTATGTTCTCAGTAAGGATTTCATTAGATCAGGTTCAGCATTTATCATTTGTATGTGTATCCCAGGATGTTTACTGAACTCTCCCAGTGTTTCACTGAGGATCCTGAGGCTAAGAAAGCAGAGAAGGCTCTTGCTCCGAAGGAGTTCTCTCTAGAAAACACACAAGGAAGTGGAGAGAGCAATAATAACTAGAGAAGAAATCAAAATCTAATTACTATAACTCAGTTCAATTCAGTAGAAGTCAAAGACTTATTATCTTGGGAAAATCAGAAAATATGAACCCTAAATTTAGCCACAAACTTTACTCTAGATATATATTTTCCAGTAACTATTTAGAAGAAAGCAGCAGTCATTGGGATTCAGAGGCACCAGTCATTACCATTAATATTAGACTGTGTTGCCTTAAGGTTTCCAAGAGTAGATTTCATCTTCAAATTCACATGTTCATGTATTCTCAACAAATTTTTCCTCCAATGAAGGAAACATTATGTTCTTACCTAGACTATCCCTTCAATCGTGAGACAAGAATTCAAATCAGGAGTTGAGATGAATGGATTAAGAAAATGTGATATATATATATATATATATATATATATATATATATATATATACACACACACACACACACACACACACACACACAATGGACTAGTACTCAGTGATGAAAAGAATGAGATCTTGCCATTTGCAACAACATGGATGGAACTGGAGGGTATTATGCTAAGTGAAATAAGTCAGTCAGAGAAAGACAGATATCATATGTTTTCACTCATACGTGGAATTTGAGAAAACAGATGATCATAGGGGAATGGAAAGAAAAATAAGATAAAAACAGAGAGGGAGGCACACCATAAGAGACTTAAACACAGAGAATTAACTGAAGGTTGATTGGGGTGGGGTGGGCTAAATGGGTGATGGGCATTAAGGAGAGCACTTGTTTGGCTAAGCACTGGGTGATAGATGTAAGTGATGAATCATTGGGTTCTACTCCTAAAGCCAAGGCTACACTGTATGTTAACTAACTTGAGAATAATAAATAAATAAATAAATAAATAAATAAATAAATAAATAAATAAATAAATACCAGGAGTTGAACTAGTTCTCTAAAGCCCCTTCCATCTCTAAATTTTAGGAAATAGCATGTACCATTCCTTCTCAGTCTCCATACACATGTGCTTGGACCTTTTCTCCCTCAGCTCACAGAAAGAAAAGCAAGCAGGTATGGAAAAAATCATTTTGTAGTCCACATTAGATAGCTTATGCAATCATATCTAACTTTACCGTATGATGACTCTGTAAATAACTGTATGCAATAACGGTAACACAAATGAACATTTCATCATTATGTGTACATGTAACAGTTTTCAATATATTGACACAGTTTGATTTCATGGGTAAAATCATGAGTTTTGAAATCAGACAGGGGTAGGTTGGAAGCTTAGCCATGCCACAATTCAAGTGACAAGTTATATAGCCATGTTCACCTCAACGTCCACTTCTACAAAATGCAAAATACAAAATATAAAAAGCACAAAATAATAAAACTATACCTCCAAGTATGATGCACCTGAGGTCCTTAGCAGAAAGTAAGCACTAAAGATGTCAGCTAGTATTGCAATCAAACATTTCAATTGAAAAGAACACAGGGTGAACATCTGTGAAATGATCCCTAACATAAAACATAAATGGAGAGGGGCGCCTGGGTGGCTCAGTCGGTTAAGTGGCCGACTTCGGCTCAGGTCATGATTTCGCGGTCCGTGAGTTCGAGCCCCGAGTCGGGCTCTGTGCTGACAGCTCAGAGCCTGGAGCCTGTTTCAGATTCTGTGTCTCCCTTTCTCTGACCCTCCCCTGTTCATGCTTTGTCTCTCTCTGTCTCAAAAATAAATAAACGTTAAAAAAAAATTTAAAAAAAAAAACCATAAATGGAGAAAAACTATCTTGAAGATGCGATTATATCTAAAACATATCTTGAAGATGCAATTATAGCTAAATTTCATAGCAAACTGTCCCATTTTTATGCGCTTGAATTTCTTTTCTAACTCCACTATAGGTACTGTATTACAATTTCTTTATGGTTTCCAAGTAGGACTTTCAACTTACTAGACAAAAATAGTATATCTGTACAACTTTACGATACATGTCTAACAAATTTACAGAAGAGGTCAATACAGATGAAGAGGACAGAGGATATGAAGAGATTTTTTATTTGTTTTTAAGTTTATTTATTTATTTATTTTATTTTGAGAGCGAGATAGAGAGCAAGCAGGGAAGAAGCAGGGAGAGAGGGAGACAGACAGGATCCTAAGCAGGCTCAGTGCTGTCCGCACAGAGCCCAATGCAGGGCTAAACCCATGAACTGTGAGATCATGATCTGAGTGAGCCAAGATCAAGAGTTGGACGCTTAACCGACTGAGCCACTCAGGCACCCTGAAGTGAATTTTAAAGCGATTAGAGAATTCAAGGTCTTGACCTCCTACAGAATCCATAATCTAACTGGGGAAAAATTCAAGAATATATATTTTTCAAAATGTATTATTTTGAAATACATTCTAATAAAAAATAATTCTAATAAAAAACACAGTTTTAGGAAAATAGGTAAAAAGCACAAAATAAAAAAATCAATGTTCCAACCCTACAATATGCCATTTATATTAAAAAGGATTAATACTGACTTGATAAAGTGCTCCTATGATATACTGAAGTCTCACTTTCTCATTCTTTCTCTCCCTCCATCTCTTTTCCTTCCTTTTTACCTCTTTTGTTTTTAGAATGATAGGGATTGTATTTATTTTTAAAAGCTTTTATTAAGGATATATTATATTGGACAAATCTCTTATCCTCCCAGTATTTTCATTACCTTACTAGAAAGTGGGAATGATAATGACTTTATTCAACAGGGAAAGGAATTCTATGGCTCAAAAGCCTTTACAACAAGCTGCATTTTGCCATAAAAGTTTATATTGCTGAAGGATATTGAAGTGCCTATTACTAGCCTTTTATATAAATACTTAATATTACATACTTAGTTCAAAAAATGTTTAATACAGCATTATTCCAATGTTACAAATAATTTGAATAGTTACAATGGGAAGAACCTAACAACAATAGATGTGAACAACTATGTAAAGTACTATGCAAGCTAATAATAGTTCTTTTATTGTTACATAGGCAACCCTGGGCCTATGTAGTATGTCTTGGTCCAATCATTAATTGACACAACATATCATGAAATTATAGATCTGGAAGAAACCTTAGAGACTTCACTGGATTTCCAGTCCAGTATTTTTTTTTAAATCATGTTTTCCTAGATGTAGTTATTTCTAGAAACTGGAAAGTATTTAATTTACAAATGCATTATCTCTACTCCACTTATGGTCACATGGCTGACTTGCTCTTCATAATATTAAAATAAATTAGGCTATTTACAAATTCAGTCTTCTAGAAACCGTAGTATGGGCCACCCACTATCCAGCTCTCTGAATTGTGGGATATTTTCCATGTTACTCTTCTAAGAATATACATTTTTGTCCTTTGGGAATCCCCACTGAAAAGACAAATCGCTTTTCATGGAAGAAAATGAGAGGGACAGAAAAAAATAAAATCGTAATATAACCTCTCCCCACTCCCCTCAAAATAAATTGGCAGCCAAATGGTTTTTCTTACATTTGATATTATACCAGTGGAATTTTGCTTGGAAGCTGAAGTAGAAATGAGTGGCTTATAAAGCAATGCTTTTATATCAAGTATCAAAGTTTTTGGTCATCTCTTAATAGGAAGTATGTTTGGAAATTCTTTTTTGTTTTTTAATTAAGGTCTAGATACATCATGGAGCTTGAACTCACAACCCCAAGATTAAGAGTCATATGCTCTACCAATTGAACTAGTGGGGCAGTCCTGTTTGGAAATTCTTAGACCTTATAAGTGATTTCTCCTTTTTCCCAAATTTATGTTACTGAAAAAATATTCATTAAAAATGGCCTTTTTTCCCCTGAGCCATAAATACTGTGCCCACATATCCATAAAATGCCATATCCAAATTTGTTAACATGACATAATCGCTAGTACAGTAGTTACATAACTATGCTCTTAGCTAACTTGCTTCAGAAAGGTGAACTATTTTTCTAGCTGACTCAAAAAATTATTGACAAATTTTATGTACATATTGGTTTTCTTTTTTTATCTGAATAACTTGGCAAAACAAATTATATAGAGACAACTTTAGCTTCTTTTTGGTGTCATTGACAGTATAGTAAGTACAAAAGTAGCGTTAGACTTTGTTTAAAATTATATTGATAATGTTATGTGGTTTTTACCACAATAAAAAAAAAGTATTGAATTTCTACCCATGATTCACAGGATATATGATAAAACTAATGGCTTTTCTTGGGGGATGCTGAGACACAGCCCCTAGGTATGGGACATTTTGTAAAACGCACTAACTAAAATAGAAAGACGCTCATTACTGAGTTGTTCACAAAATACCAAACATTTGTGTCTACATTTTGAAAGCAAATATAAAAATCATATTGTTGACAGGATCAGTCAATCACTCAGTTGACCTGGTCTCAAATACACTCAGGCTTAGCCAAGAGCACATTTCCAATCAACTACACAAACACTCACTGAGAAAAGGTAATAGAACCACACAAAATTTAATATATCTAAGAGACCATCAATATTTGAGCCCATGTCATCCAAGTAATCTTAATCTGTAGGTGATTATAAGGCACTATCAAATGGTTAATTCAAAAGGAGAATCCTCACCCCTTGTTACTTACTTATCTGATATATACACTTCCAGTTTCCATCAAACAAATGAACGTAATTTTTTTTTTTAATTTTATAGGAATGTGGGTTTGGCTGCTTTATTTTCGATTGCTAATCCGTGTAACCTACGTGAACTACAGAACTGTTCAGTGTCCCAGCATTTTTTAAAATTATAGATAAGACTTAAATGATAAATTCTAGAGTTGGATTCTGGTTTCGCTATAGTAAAAGAATCATGAAGTATACTGATGAGGTTTGTAATAGCATCCTAATGTATTCATTCCTCCAGTTATGCAACATTTATTAAATGCCCATAATATACAAGAGGCTGAGCAACATGATTTATTCTGCTGAAACAAAAAGGACATCAAGTGAATTGGCTAACTGCTTAATCCTCAACTTTGTTGTAGTTATCTTGGTTGGAATAACTTTAATCCCTTTGTTCTCCACAAGGAAAATTTAAGTCAAACAATATACATGAGAAGAAACGATAAGGAGCGCCCATGGAAATATAGAAATGTAACACTGACAAGGTGGAGGTGGAATTCACCAGGGCTAGGCCAGTGCCTTGCAGTAGATGGCAGAAACTCAACAGTTATTCACACTATTGCAATATCCAGAGAAGACAAAGCAGTGTCACTCCCACACTCGTCTTAAATGATTACTGGACTTTGAGATGATTTTCTAAATGCTCTGTTCCTCACTCTCCTTCTACTTGGTAAGTGGATATTGATAATTCTCTCATTTGGTTGTTACATAAAATTGACAAAAATAAAAAGTTCTCACCAAGTTCTTGGTGCAATAAATAAATAAATAAACAATAAAATAAAATAAAAATCTTAATATAGTGCTTCTATGATATTTTAGGTTTGCTACTACTTTGCCATTATTGTTCTTCATTTTTGTCTCTTGTTAATCAAGTTTGTTTATTCACTCAACTTTTCACACAGTTGATAACTTTACTAAATTGTTTCATCTCATAAATTTCATTAAGCAGAAAACAGTAATAATAGAAATCAAATGTGAAATACTCATCAGCTAAAGGGATACACAGATACATACATATAGATATATACACACAATCTAGGAAGCTTATAACAGTAGCGTAAGAGTTATGCACGCCTGTACTATAATAAAAAATTTTAAATTAGCCGTATTCCTGAAGGATACAGGCTGTATGGAATTTTAATGTAGATTTATAGTAGGTGAAACTGATGGACCATAACCAGAATTCCACATGTATTATGGGGGCGGGGGGGGGGGGGGGGGGGGGAGGGAGAACCTAATTGCTATTTTTGTTTCACTCACTAACAAACGCTAATGACATATATTTTCTAACTATCACATACAATCTTTCCTACCATGTGGATGTTTTTGTGACTCCCTAATTTCAATCCTTTCAGGGCAATATTTACAAAAAGAAACAATGTTATGTCAGTGTTAATCTCATAACAACACTACCTTAACTCTATACTTTCTACAAAAGTCAACCAGATCTATTTATTCTCAGCCTAATTGTCTCAGTAGACCTGCTCCATTTTCTGGCTATTAGTGTTCATATTTAACAGCAACAACAAAAAAGAACTAATCTTCCCTTCCTCACTCGTAATGCCAAATAATTCTCATAATAATGATATAAAATAAGCAGATCAATTTACTTTTGATGGTTAGGAAATTTCAAGTCAGGACCAGTAGTCTTTTTCACTGTGTTAGCCCTTTAAATATGTACACATACTGCCTTAAATAAAAATATGTGTGTGTCTGTGTGTGTGAAAACATACATATTGAAAAAAAGATCTAAACAGTATATAATGCATTTATAAAAGTGAAAGTCTCCTGTGTCCACTCACAGAGTTCTATTTACCAAAGGTAACCACAATTAACTGTGTAGTATCCTTCAGATATTTTCTAGAACTATTCACAGATATTTATGATGGAAATAGATTCACACACGGTGTTCTATCTCTTTTCTTTTCTTTTTCTTTTCCTTACCTTGACATCTTTCTACCTCAGAAAATAGAAATTTATTCATTCTATTTAAAAAGCTATCTACCAGTCCACTCTTAAAAATAAGTGTTCTCTTAATTTTTCTATTTTTAGCCCAAACATTTTATAATACCCCAATTGTAACTGAAAAATTTACAACATGTGAAATTCAGAGATTTACATTTTAAGTAAATCAGTTCTTTCTGCTATTTTGTATGATTTCATTTTTTAAATAAAATAGTTAAAATACCTATATTTGAATTTAGAACACAGGGTCAAATTAGTTGTAATTGCTATAACATTTTATACTGAAAAACCAAGTCATCACCCAATTTATTTATATGCATATAATCAAATATAAAACATATACTATATATTAATATCAATATATACAGTACATTTTCACATGGCAATGTTTTCCAGAAAATACTTCTTGGAGATACATTCATATATATTCCTCTATAGCTTGTTTTTCTGTAATGTAAATAATCTGAGTCAGTAGACAGGGTTTGTCTTGTACAGATACATACTTAGAAAATTGACTGCGTTGATTCATTTCATAATGATAAAACTACAGCAATAAGTAGCAAGAAAAACAAAAGATATTGAAATAGAATTTTCCTTTTACTCAAAAGGCAAATGGCAAAATATACAAGTCGTCAAATTATAAACCCATATGGCTTGGGCTTCTGTCAATTATGATAAATTATTTTGGGAGCACAAAGGGGTATTAAAAACATTTTTGAAAAAGGCTAAATATAGGTTTTTCTTTCAACATTTTTTAAATGTTGCTTCTAAAATCTCTTAGCAATTAATTGTCTTCCAAATATGACCCTCTTTCTAAGGTAAAAAAGACAAAGATAATTAGTTCCTCTGGAAGTCTCTATGTTTGCTTGATTGTTCTGAGTAGAAATATGCATATTTGTAGATCTGCCAAGTTCAACCCATTTTGCTAGAGAATTCCCAGTGCATTGGATTTTTGCCAAAAACCTAAGCTTGGTTATTCAAAGTTCCTTTTTATCCATCTGCAAAATTTCACTCTTTCCTTTTCTGCTGGCGGCCACAGACACCCTTTACAGATATTAGATTTAGACATGCAATGAAACACACATTTGTTCCCGTTAAGCTTTACCACAATGAATACTCCAGTACCTCCTTATCATAAGTATTTTACTTTAGAGCAGCTCTCAGTAACTGAAGTTCACCATTCCCCGTGGAGCTGAATAAAGCTTTTCTGTGATAGGCTCTTCCTATAAGATTTGCAACTCTTACCATTATTTGAAGAGTTCAGAAGCACTTCTAAAGGCTGTAAGCATTTTACAATGTTTTCTTTGCACCACTGAACAGCCCCAGCTGATGAAAGCAAAATGAAAAGGGCCAGATGCATGCTAAGAAGGGCATGCTCTTTTCTGTGAGATCCGTTTTTTCAGCTTTAGATCAGGGTAAGGTCCTGTTTTCCTCATATGCTTTGCCTCTAAGCATGTGGCCTCAGACATTGGAAATTGATGTGATTCATGTTAATTTGGGGGGGGGGGTGAGAAGCCCAAGAAGAACTTGCTTACTCTATTGTTTATTTGTTACAAAAACTTAAAACACTAAAGATATGGTTGACCACCAAAACTAACATAAATTTTACTGTTGTGCCTGTGGTTAATTACGTGACCAATTAATAACTGTAATAGTCACTAGCTTTGCTAGAATTATAATTTATACAAGTTAAATGGAGGAATTATGGGAGCAGGAGGCAAATTTTGCTTTGAAAAAAAGTAAGTAATCAATTAGTTCATTAGAGCTTTGTTCACTTTATCTGATACCAATCCTTTCTACATAGTCTCTGTTGTACATAGACTGACCAGAGTGAAGGAGTATTTCCGGTTGTGAAAGAGGAAAATTTGTCATAGAGCGAACACTTCCCCCACACACACACACAAATTATGTTCTTTTCTTAGTATATTCATAGTACTTAGAAACATTAGTAGTGCTTTGGTTTACTGAGTCTTCATTTTCTCCTTTTTTCACAAGAACAGAAAAAGGGAGGGGGGGTATGCCAGCTGTAAACAGCTTTAACCAAAACCAAAACATAACAAAAGAGGAAACAGAATGAAAGAAAAAAGCATTCTTTTGTCTGGTCACAAGAACTGAGAGGGAGAGACTATAAAGCCCCCATTTTTATTTGAAGGTTTGGTAACATTGAAATGGATTAAGATGCGCAAATGTAATTCTATTGTTCTCTCAATTATATATGTTCTTCAGGAAAAAATACCCCAAAAATACAGAGCCTGAGAGTTTGGAGTTAACTAAATTTAAGCAAACCGTGTTACAATTGTTGATCAAAACAAAGGACCAATACTCCATTACCAGAGGAAATGTCTCAAATATTACATATGATTTACATGAACAGATACATTGGCACAATTTGCAGTATAAAAAAATGTTGACATCACAGGCTAGCAAAAATATACATATTATCAATGGTCATGTCAATGTAGGTTATTCTATTTCCTAATATCTGAAAAGATTAGTCTCTGCTATTTTCTCCCAGTAGCCCTACATATTTAAGGTTTTTTTGTTGTTTTTGTTTTTTTAATTTAAGTAATCTCTACACCCAACATGGGACTCAAACTCATGACCTGGAAATCAAAAGTTGCATGCTCTTCCCACTGAGCCACCCAAGTGCCCCTTTTTAAAGTTGTATTATTATTATTATTATTATTATTATTATTATTATTAGTTAAGCCCTACATATTTAAACAAGCCTTGAAAAAAATGTAAAAACTCAGGACTGTAAATTTTATATTTGGCTCACATGATGTCCTATTTAACCCTTTTAATTATTCCCATTTCCTTTTGTTACTTGTTTCTCTATACCTAGAACAAGATTTCATGTACCAGTGTAGATTCGAATGTATGATTCAGGGATATACACTTGAATTGAAGATGTCAGGGACATAATCCAGAACTGAGCTCCTTCTCCTTCCCCAGGAAATGAATCTTGGAATGAAAGAAAGGACAATGGGCCAGGCTTCCAAAGTCAGGGACACCACAGGGAGTCCTCAGCCAGCCAGAGCTCATCCCATTGATCTCTATATTCAGAGCTCTCTTTGGCATAAGCCCCAAGTGACCTGAGCCTTGAAGAGATAGTCCTCTAATCACCACAGTTATTTAGAGGGAGGACTGTTTGAGGCAATTAAAAAGGCAGTAGGTTCTAAGGACACAAACCCTCATTGGACTCTCAGAGCCACTTCTTTCTCAGTGAACCACTGGAAGTATTTAACTTCTTGGGCAGCACTCTCTGGCATGGTGAACCAAGCCTCTTCTTGCTATGTCTCTAACAGTTTTGAACTTTCTCTTCAAAACTTCGGCTACTTCTAATCCCAGCAGGCTGTTGGATCTGACTTCACTAGGCCACTTTGGTCTTGAAATAAAATGATCCAGCTAAATTTTGGCTCTACCACATTTGCTGGTAATTTACCGTGCAAATTGGACAAGCCACTTAACTTCCATGAGCCTCTGTTCCATCCAATATAAAAACAAGTCATAATATCGACTTTACTGGGTTGCTACAACTATTAAAAATAACACAAATAAACTATTCGGTATTGTATGTGTCACATATCATATGTTTAGTACTTCCCCAATTGGTTTTATTAGTCTGTCTTTATAATTCTGTTAGCAAGTTCACATACTCCGATTTAGCCTTCTTTTGACCATTTACTGTATCTGTTTTATCCATGTTCTAGTTTCCAACTAGACAGGGTACTGTTATTCTCTCGAAAATATTCAATTCCATGTCTATAAATACTGTCAGCCCTAGGCAAAGTCATACCATAATGGAAGAGTACCATCTTGGTAACTTACACACTTTCATGGTGGCTCAAGGTCAAGGCAGTTAAATCCTCTCTACCGTAGTCATATGTCCATCATTCAAGAACAATAAAGAACAGTTCTATTCATGAACTTACCAAAGGGCTCCCCATTTACAAATTTGGTCATCCGGACCAGCAAACATAATTAAATGGAGTGCCTGGCATTTTCAACCGCAGATTTGAAACATAGTTAGAAATGGTTTTTATGGAATTTCTTTGGCCAGAATTAGTATCTATTATCACTAAAATTAGCATTATAAAATAATTACATGACTTGGGTCAAAGTAGGCAGTAACCTGCTTATTTTAATCAGAGAACAAAATTATCCGCAAACCACCATTTATCTTAAAAATTTTATATTTTAATGAAATTCAGTATAGTTGTGATCACCTAGAATTTTAATTTTCAATATTCCAAGGTTCAGTGGTGAGGTCTCAGAAGACCTACCCAAAAGTGGGATGAGAAGGAGGTGGTGACTATAGGTGGATCCAAGATCCCCCATGCCTAATGAAACCAGAACAGTTCTCTTTTTATCTTTGTTTATACCAAATTTTAATTTTCAAAGTGGTTTTGCAGCTAAAAAAACATTTGAAAGTTCCTGAACTAGAAGATCTCTTCAGTCTAATAAAGAGCTCTATGCCCTCAAGTAAACACTCTTAAAAATCAAAATGGGAAATGGAAATTTAGAGTTTCTAGTTAAATGTGCATATTAACATAACAGTCTTACAATTCAAAGTCAACAAACTGAAGTTTTTTCATCTTCTGGACCCACTTAATACTTTCACAGTCTAATTGACTATCCAAAGGATACTCGCCAGAAGAGGAAGAATGTGCCAAGCTATTGACGCCTGAGTAGGGACAACAGGCTCTCTTCTGTCATGGCAAATAGGACACAAACTTTGGATTTTAAAAAAAGGAATCTTTTCTTCAAAGTCAAATAGTGATCCTAAATTTTGCCATGAAAATAGTGTCATTAGGAAATACACACCAAAACTGAGGACCTGAAAAAGAATAGTCACTATCTTTCTGATCCCTTTCCTTGAAGCAGAAGATCTTTGATTTCTGATTTTTTGAAAATAATATTCATGCATATAGTACATTTACAAATATACATAGTATATATTCATGAAAATTAAGGGAAATGACCACACTTAGATGCATGTCCTCAAATATGGTTCCATCCTAATTCTATGGAAGAAGGTAATCATTTATTAGGTTTCAATAAATCCTTATACCACCTAAGGCTTGTCACAATCTACAAAGGTTGACTGAATTGGCAAGTTCACAAATTGGAATCTTAAGACCACTGCAAAATTCAGAGAATCTGATAAACTACAAATTCTCAGTCATTGATACCAGCCTAGTCTAACAACCTAGTCTCCAACACAACTTTCCCTCTCCCCCTCTACTCTCTACAAACACTATTTCCAGCTTTCCTCTTTTCCTCAAAAACTTTCCTAACTGCACTGGCCATACCTTCTTCATAGAGAAAAGAGAAACCATGGTTAATACTCCTTATAAGTATTACACCAAGTCTATGAGCTTATCTGTATGTGTACACACCCTCCTGTCCCTGCCTTAGTTATGTTGAAGTAGGTATCCTCCCACCAGGTACGGGTAATCTCTTTTCCTGCACTGCCTGCTCCAGCCCTTTCTTCATTCTCAAGAAACCCATACCTTCGTTTCTTCCCTTCTTCTGCACCATTCCCATGAACATTTAAACATGTTCAAGGCTCTCTCTCATCCCAACATCCCTGTCCAGCTACTGGATTCTCTCCACTTTTATTCAGAGACAAATTTTTCAAAGAGCTATTATTTTTGCCAACTCCATGTCCTTACTTCCTATTTATTCCTCAATCCACCTCCAATCTGGCTTTTGTCCTTACTTCACCAAAACTTCCCTTGCCAGTGTTACTAAGGACATTCCCGTGGGAAAATCTAATGGGTTTATGTTTCTAAGCCTTCATGTTTCTTGACCTGTCAGTAACATTTGACACTCTGTCAACTCATTAGTCTCACCTTTCTTTCAAGTATTGGAATTAGTCCTCAAATCTTTATCACACTATAGTCTCTACAAAAGTGGCTTACTTATTTCAACGGTCTTAGTTACGAACTGTGAGACAATGATTCTTAAAATCCACCACAGATCTCTTCTCTGAGTTTCTAAGACTCATCAATCCAACTGCTGACTTGGCATTTACACTTGGAAGCCTCACTGTACCTCAAGTGAAGTAAATTGTATCATAACATATTACTATAATATGACAGGGTAATATCTGCCCTTTCTAAAAACAGCCCAAGCTGATTAGTGCTCTCATTATCAGTATTGATAAAATTCCCCAGATCTCATTTGACAAAAGAATAGCCACAAAGCAGAGAAAATGTATGCTAATTAAATGATCATTAAAAAAGTAAACTTCCTAGTATAAAGTTGTTCCCCCAATTTTTTTTTCAAATTTCTCTTCACATTAGGCCTCTTCAGTGGCACCTGTCCTGAGATTTGTAAGATCCTTCAGAAAATTTTAAGCAAAATGAGAAGTTTTTTATTGTGATTTTATATTTGAGTTGATTTCTCTTCTTCTGATATTCTCATGTATCTTCTGCTTATTGAAATGAATTGTTAATTTAGTACAAAGGGACAATACATGGTTCAGTGCATCTAAAATATCACAGTCTTTTGTGTGATTGCCAATGTTAATGGTATCACACAGCTCGTCTAACAATTCATAATGCAATTGTTTCCCCTGTGACAATGATAGTTTCTACAATATTTTAAGGATTTCTTCTAGAGAAGAAAGAGATTCTTCTAGATGAGATTTGGGACTTAAAAAAAAATCAGATTTCCACAAACCATGCATGTGACAGATATTCAGAACTGAGAATTTTTATATTCTTTATTTCTCTCTAAGTGTAATATTTCCTTCTTCCCTTCCTCCCTCCCTTCTGTTTAAAAACATTTTTTTTACATAAATAGAATCTGGAGAGTTCTCCACAGTGATTCAATCTATTTAAATTATCCAGAATCAAACTGCGCTATTGACAAGCTTAGAGCAATCAATTTGATGAGCAATCCTGGAGATAATGTTTTGATAACAGACAAGAAACCATAATCCCTTAGAGAAAATAGATGACTCTGATGCACAAATCCCAATGTGTTCACTTTGTCTATTACACCAAACTTGGTCCCCAACCTCCCTCTTTCCACCAGTCAATATGTTGACAAAATGATCAATCTCTTTATCTTTCTACTCCCCTGTAATACTGACAATATTACATTTTTCATAATTAAAATATTATTAAAGCTCTAACATCTTTAAATCTGTTTACATAAAAAATTATTTTTACCAAAATTGTACTTAGTTACTTTCCAACCTCTATATCTTTCGATAGGATTACTTTTACAGTGATATTAAAATACCAAAAGTACCTTTTGCAACATGGCTGTCATTTGAAATATCAGTTCTTCATGTCCCTGTTCAGTTACTTACCTAAAAGAACAAAAAAGGAAACGTAAGTTTGAAATCATTTTAATTTATTATTAAGAAGAGTTTTTCCATTTCTAATAAAAATAGGTTTGTAGTAGCACTTAAAAATTACTTTATAAGAAAACTCACTCTATTATAAATGCAAAAGAGCAAAACAAAAAAATATGTAAATATTTTAAGAGCCCAGAAAAGTAGGCAAACAAAGCTAGTGAAAAGATGGAAAAATAGCATATGTAAGAGGAACAGATTTAAGAAATTATGAAAATATCTAATCATAGGGAACTTTAAGCAACATTCGTAGATTTGACATGCTCATGATACTTGTGAACAAGATGAAACTCTTGTGTTCATACTAGAGAACTGTCTTTATTGGTTCAAGTTTAATATGCCAAACAATACTTTGATGCTTTGGTCATATTCTACGTAAAAGTTTACATAACCAATATTAAAACTTTTATTGTTAAAACAATATGAAAACAGTAAAAGAATTTTAGGAACAACAAAAATCATTCTTACTCCACTATCTGAACTCAACACTGTTCTTATTAATTCACATTCTCTCTCCTTTAAATCTATGAATATGAATATGTACTCAGTTTAACAGGTAAATATAATCCTCGCATGAATGTTAAGTATGTACTTCTTTAAACCTAGCATATCTAACACACTGTAAATATAAACTATTGTATTCTTCTTCTTAATTATTATTGTTTATAATTATTTTCCATGCCACTGCCTAGAGTTCATGCATGTCATTTCAAGGTCTGCAAATTTAGTTAGCCATTATCTTTTTAATGACTTTAAATACTGCCAAATTTCTATAAAAATAATTTAAGTATGAGTGTGTATTGTATGTGTGTGTGTGTGTGTGTGTGTGTATTCTTTTTATCTCTTCAGCTCCACTCATCTTCAGTCCTAATTTTTGCTGATTTATGTGTTTTGCTGTATCTGGTAGGATATATCCTTCTTTGTTGCTCTTTTTTCTTTTTCTTCCAGAATATACTTTTAGATTCATGCCTATGTGTTTTCCAAATAAAGCTTAGTATCAATTTCTTGAGTTTAATTCCTTAAGGTCCAATAAGGCCTAAGAGGAGGGCATTCAGTCTATAAATAGATTACATGAATTGACAACCACAACAATTGTTTGCCATCTCATCCATCCCTTATTCGATCTTTCCTTTCATCTCCCAAAAAAAACATTTCAGGTTTCTTTGTATAGTCCATGCACACCCTTTCCTAAGCTCATTTCCAAATATTTAATACATTTTCTTCTTCAATTGTCAACAGGATCTTCTTCTTGCATTTTCTCTCTGATACATATTAATCTTATTAATCCCTCCTCTTTTATTTTGTGTTTATTCTCTTTAGGGTTTATAGGCTCTTTAAAGTTTCTGTCATTTCTCTGATTACATAACAATTTTTAAAACTATAAGGAAAATGCACCAATTTTTCCTGAGTATCCCCACTATAGAAGTTAATAAAATTAGGCAGACTATGATACGCAGAATAATCTGGAGTTGATGGCAGTGAGGACGATTAAGATGACTTCCTGAGCCACATTTCAAAAGCAGGCTTCGATCACACAGAATATTCAAGTATTTTATACCTTTGCCTTACGAGCCTGTATGAATCAACCTAAATAGTTTTCTTATACAGATTTGCAGAGAGAACTTACTACACAATCATACCCTTTGGCTTTTCTCAGAAAGCTATTTTAAGTGTATTTGTGCCTTATGGGAGAAAAGGTCAAAGGATGTGAACTGCAGTTTAACAGAAAGAGCCTGGCTTTGGAATCTTATTGGCCAGGCTTCAAGGCCTAACTCTGCCACTTGCTAACTATAGGCCCCGCAAAAATTGCTTAAACTCTGAGCCTTAGTTCTTCTCATGAAATGAGCTTACTTGGAAGATTAGAGATGCTCCTGGCATAAGGCTGGCACTCAAAAGGTGGTAGGTTTTATACTTTGTTGAAAGAAGGCCATGTCTTGACTTTAAACGTTTCACATACATTTATTCATTTAGTCTCACAATAGCCATGTGAAATATTACGCACTCTAAGCCCATGAGGAATGGGTTCAGAGTCTATATTGAAGAAGTTCACAAATGATCAGTGCTGATCCAGGATTCTAGCCATTGTCTCTCTGATGCTAGGTCTCTATTGTAACATCCTATCTTCTGTTTTCATTCCTTTTTTCTACTAAGATCCAGTTTTTCATAATATTCTAAAGGTCTCCTTTTAATTTGTAATAATTGGAAAAGAATGCTTTCAATTTTACATTAAAAATTCAGTGAATTAGGCCATCTGGGTGGTTCAGTTGGTCAGGCATCCAACTTTAGCTCAGGTCATAATCTTGTAGTTCATGAGCTCAAGTCCTGTGTTGGGCTCTGTGCTGACAGCTCAGAGCCTGGAGCCTGCTTCACATTCTGTGTCTCCCTCTCTCTCTGCCCCTCCCCTGCTCATGCTCCATCTCTCTCTCTCTCTCTTTCTCTCTCTCTCTCCCAAAAAATAAATAAACATTAAAAAAATTATATAATACTGCTTTGGAACTTGATTTTTTTTGTCCTTGTGGATATTGGTCATGCCAGTATATACAAATTCATCTGTTCTTTTTAAAAAAATATTTTCTTAGCCTAACAGAAAATATGCATGCACCATATACCTATTTAATCAAAGAAAAGGCATTCTTTTCATCACATAACATCCACAGTTAGTTTTAAAATTTCCTAGTTTTAATTTATATCTGCAAAGGCTACATTAATAATTATTTTTCATTTTTTATTTATTTTTATTTTTATTTTTTAATACAAAATTTATTGTCAAATTGATTATTTTTAAATTTTTAAGTAGGCTCCATACCCAATGTGGAGCTTGAACTCACAACCCTGAGATTAAGAGTCACATACATGCTCTACTGACTGAGCCAGCCAGATATCTCAATAATTCTTATACGAAAGAAACCTGAGGGATGAAATTTACTTCAGAGTCAGTCTAAAATCTGTACAAAAGCATTGGCTGAAATGGCTGACCAAGGAATGTTAAGTTGAATAAGCATCTTCCATATCACAGTTAAACCAAAATGAAAAAAAATTTATGAAATGAGAGATGCCTGTGGTCTATCATTTCTTCTTTAACTATCATTTAGCAAACATCTGCAATATATTAAAAGCTCTATATATTATCTATTTATTCTTCATGACATATAAGACAAAAATTACTGGGGAGCCTGGGTGGCTCAGTTGATTGAGTGACCTTTGAACTCAGATCTTGATCTCAGGGCTGTGAATTCAAGCCCCACATTGGGCTCCACATTGGGCATGGATCCTACTAAGGAAAAAAAAAAGTTTAAAAAAAAGACATAAATTACTAAATCCCTTTTACAGAAGAGATAACTAATCATCATAAAGGCTAAGTAACTTGCCCAGGCTTTGTAAGTGTTAGAACTATAATCTATCTATCTCCAAAGTCTTCTTTTTCATTATATCCTGCTACCTCCTTCAAAAGATTGGGTTTACTTACATTTTACTTAATAACAGGAGATTAGACAATTTTTTCATGCCAAAGTCATGTTATATTTAAGTTTGGCTACATGCTTATCATATTATATCACAGTATCATATTTTCATGAGATGTGGCTTGGCCTATGTTATCAGTAAGCCATTAAAATACTGTAATGTTTCCATTTCATCTTCTTTTGCTCTTCAAGGAGATTTAGAACTTCACAGTAATTAACTGACATTCAAGCCATGAATGGTTATGACAACATGAAAAACTCAAATACCAAAGGGTTAGAGATGTTCCAATGGCTTAGAGTCCCTAGGCCAATGTCCCTGGACCAATTACAGCAGAATCACTAATGGTGTTTTTAATAACACCAGAGTCCCGAGCCTCACCAGTGTAACTTTTAAAGACTACACATTTTACAACTTCTCCAAGATGATCCTTCTGCATATTAAAGTTTGAGAAATATGGCAAGAATCATCGCCTTATTTCAGTGGATGTCAGACCAGCAGTATATCAGCATCACTTAAGAACTTGTCAGAGATGTAAATTCATTTTTTTTAAGTTTATTTATTTTTGAGAGAAAGAGAGACAGAGTGCAAACAGAGGAGGGGCAGAGAGAGAGGAAGACACAGAATCTGAAGCAGGCACCAGGCTCTGAGTTGTCAGCACAGAGCCCAACCCACCCGGGCCTTGAACTCAGGAACTGTGAGATCGTGACCTAGGCCGAAGTCTGAGGCTCAAATGACAGCCACACAGGCACCCTAAAGATGTAAATTGTTAAGCCCCACCCCAGACCTTCTGATTTAGAAATTCCAAGAATGAGGTCCAATAATTTGTGTTTTAGACTTCCAGGTAATTCTGATGTAAGTGAAAGTTTGAGGAGTACTGCCCTATGTGGAGCAATTTTCTGGATCTTTTGTACTACTTGCATTCTCTCATGGATGAATGTTCTAGAGCCGTTATAGAGCCATGCATTGTGGCTCTTCAGTCTCCCAGGAGGCTCTATGAACTATCAATAACAGGCCTCTGGCACATACAGTGTTCAAAGCCCACCATTTCTCCATTTCTGCCTTCATCTTATTTGATCTACCCTATGTCTACATTGGATGCAGTGTCCACCTTCACGTAGCCTTACTAGGAGCTACCAAAATCATAAACAGGTATTCAGAAGCTTAAATCAGACCCATCGTTTAAAACTCCCTTAGAATAGTATATGTAACCATAGAGATCAGATGGTTCGCATAATAGTCTTTTGAAAAAAGTCTTCTCATATTTCACTTTCTATGTAGTAAACAACCTTCTCTATGCCTTAGTAGCAATTTAGAAAGTACAACTTTTAAGCATTCATAAGAAGTGTTCATAGAAAAGACCAATCAAATTGAAAGACAAATATTGTCTCCAGGTGTCAAAAGAGAAAAAAAAGTTCATGGGGCTCCTGAGTGGCTCAGTCAGTTAAGCATCCGACTTAGGCTCAGGTCATGATCTCACGTTCTATGAGTTTGATCCCCGCATCGGGGTCTGTGCTGACAGCTCAGAGCCTAGAGCCTGCTTCGGATTCTCTCTGCCCTCCCCCCACACTTGCACTCTGTCTGTCTCTCTCTCTCTCCCAAAAATAAAAAACATTAAGAAAAAAATTTTTAAAGAAAAAAAACAAGTTCACAAAAACCTTGCCCAATTAAAGTTCAAGGCAAATAGGCAATAACATCACAGAATATTAATTGTAGAGTTGCTTTCCAGCTCTTGTATTAGTGAAGGCACTAACAAGGACCTGATTCAACATCTCACATAACAATGCAGAACATAACAGGAAAATCAGCGTTGTGCACTGCCTGCTGAGCAAAGTGTTCCATCTGACATTTAGAACTGGTTGCACTCAACTACTTTTAATTTTAGTCCCAATTTCAAGAGACTGCCAAAGACACAAAGCTACTGCATGAAGTCCTTGCTTCCAGCTCCCATTGGGCTGTTCGGTTGAGTCCTTGAATAATTGGAGCTCCACTGACAGAATACGCATTTTCCTTTTGACACTGAAAATCAGATCTTGGGCCTTTGCATACGTGTTTATTCTTCTCCAAGAGAATCGAGAGCAATTTAAGTGCTTTCTTCTTCACTATGAGCCTGTAACTCTCCCGGCTTAATGATGCAATGTCTTATGCTTAGCTAGGTTTAAAATGCTCTTTCTTGGCCTCCTTCAGACCCACAATTCAATTTGATTCTCCCGGACTCTCACCAGCTTTCTGTAGTGAAATATATCATGCCTCTTAATTTCCTTCTTTCAAGGCAGAGTATTTTGCTTTGAGGTTGGCAAAGAAACAACACTGAGAACCATTTGCAACAAATAAAATATTAACTAGACAGATGCTCTCAGCATCAGATTCACAACATCCCTTTTTTCCCCTAAACTTAATAAAGGAACTCATATGAAAATAAAGGCTCACTAATTTCAATCACTTTTTTAGCCTAATTTTAGCAACTACTTAAATAGTATAATAGGTACAGTTTCTTTCCCACATGTTCTAGACCATTTTCTGGGATGTATGTTTCCATTCCTGCCTTAGTGTTGTCCACTCTCAAATGACTACTAAAAACCACATCTGAACAACTGGATGAATATTTAAATGACTGTGTGGGAACCCCTGGAGCCAAAAGCGGAAGATCTTAAAAATGACTCTTCACAAAACAATGTGCAATATCAACAGTGTACAAGGCATTATTTAAGTGCCTTCCCATCTAGTTGGAGATGACATAATTAGACAAAAATATAATTAATAATAATAATAACCTACCAGTTATAGAGTGTTTCCAAGTATCAAAAATTATATTGACTACATATATTATCTTAATTATTATTCAAGGAAACCCCATGAAAATCAACCTATATTTACATTCTATAGACCAAAAAAAAAGTGAGACTCTAAGAAGTAAACAGACTTGCCCAAGACCATATTGCTAATAAGTGGCTGGACTGAAAATCAAATGCAGGGCTTTCTGATTTATAAAGCCTAGGTCTCACCCACAGGTGGTTTTAAAAAATTTTTTAACGTTTATTTATTTTGGGGAGACAGAGAGAGACAGCGTGACCAGGGGAGGGGCAGAGAAAGAGGGAGACACAGAATCTGAAGCAGGCTCCAGGCGCTGAGCTGTCAGCACAGAGCCTGATGAGGGGCTGAAACTCACAAACCGCAAGATCATGACCTGAGCCAAAGCCAGCTGCTTAACTGACTAAGCCACCCAGGCGCCCCAACCACAGGTGGTTTTATATATCAAGGCAATGTAAATTAAGTGTCATATTGGTGGATTAGGCATTAAATGGCTTGGTGGTGTGTAATCTTTACAGAGGTGATGAAAATTAAGCCGAGCTTTAAGGAAATTAAGAGGAGAGAATAGAAAAGAAAATTGGAGGAAAGAAGGAAGGGGAGAGAAAGAGGAGAAGGTAATGAGTTAATTCCAGCCTAAGAAAGTTACAGAGCAGAATTAACTCAAGGCAAGTTCAAGAGACCAGCCTGGTTACAGTAAAGTTGATATAGCAAAAAGATAAAATTGAAAGTGTAAGTTAGGGTTACTTTTATAGGTATTGAGGTTTGACCTTTATTGATAGGAATGACAAGTCATGCTTCAGCTGTTTTAGGAAGGCAATGACAAGATCAAAATGGAGTTTTACAGAGATTCATCCAGCAAGGGGGCAGCCTGGTTGGTGTAGAGGTTAGAAAGAGATAACTGTAATGGCAATAATGTTCTAACAAGGACCTGACAATTGCAAAACATCTCAAGCGTTAAGAATTAGATCCTAGCTCCTACATGTCAAGTCTGCCTCAATTAAACCTTCTGGATTTATTCGGGAACTACCCCTCCTTACCCCAGCTCAAGTCTAAAGCGAACACGTGCAGAGGCTCCAGCCACTGGAACATAAGCTCCATGTTGTTAACTGTTGACTCTCTGTGCCTAGAACAGTGCCTAACATTGAGTAGGCACTCAATAAATATTTACTGAATGAATAACGGTGTGAATGAGCCAAAATGCTCAGTCAGGCAAATGTTTAACTCTAGGCCTAATGTTATTAAATGTTTACATACATAGAATAGAGAGAAAACAAAGCAGAAATACATTTTTTATGCAGGTCATCACTTATTTATCTTTCACATAAATGACACTCCCCTATATGTGAAGACTAAACAATGCCTCAACATAATCAAATGCAATGTACAGGCTTTGTTCAGGTCCTGATTTTAACAAATCAACTGTAGAAAGGCAGTTTTGAGGAAATATGGACGTTAGATATTTGGTATTAAATTATGTTAAAGGGGTGTGATAATGGGATGATGAAAAAAAAACTTTACTAGTTAAATACTTAATGAAATGTTTACAAGTAAATGGTATGACGTCTGGTGTTTGCTTTCAAATACTCCACCAAATTCAAACCAAAAAAAAATGTGGGGTGGGAGGCAGATGAAACAAAATTGCAAGCTGATGTCGATTTTTGAAGCTGACTGGTTACATGGGAATTCATTATACTGTTCTCCTTACTTTGGCCTGTGTTTGAAAATGTCCACAAAAGATTTTTAAGAGTCTTCTAAAATGTGGGCTGTGAAACGAAAACAAACATCAACATTTTAGTCATGGAGATGTCCACCAGATAACCTCCAAATGTGGTTATACTCATTCATTTATCCAGCCCATGGTTACTGAGCCTACAGTGTGCTGCCAGTTATTCATAGGTGAATGGGACACTGTCCCTACCCTCAGAGATCTCATAATCATGTAGGGGAGGCAGGACAGCGAATTAGTGACAGCAATCCAGAGTCATCACACATGATGTACAGATATGGACAAGTTACAGTGGAGACACAAGAGACATAATTCAATTTAGTATTTAGAAAACTCAGTCTGGTAGTAGAGTGGCTAATGGATTGAGAAAAGCAGAGGATGGGAACTGAACTAGTAGCACTGAAACTAAAGAAAAGGGGATAAATATAAGAAACTTTAAGGAAATAGTATGAATCTCCTACCGCTTATAATTTACTTTTAATAATATAACTACCTTTAATAATAAAATAACTAAAAGAAAATCATATTTTTGATCCTGTCATCTACACTAAATGGCTAAGAAAATTGTGTTTTTATATGTGAGCCAAAGGATAAAATAGAGGAAGTTGTGTATGCATGCATCCTATAGCAATAATTAATACAATGAGGGGTGTCTGGGTGGCTCCATTGGTTTAGTGTCCCAGACTCTTGATTTTGGCTCAGGTCATAATCTCATGGTTATGAGATCAAGCCCCACATCAGGCTCTGCACTGGGCATGGGGCCTGGTTGGGATTCTCTCCCTCAGCCCTTCCCCTGCTCATGCTCTCTTTCTCTCTCTCAAAAAAAAAAATACTAATTAATAAATGAGAAAAAATATGGAGAAATATATAAATAAGTAGTATAAAAATCATTGTGGACCTCACTAAGAAAATATGAAAATACACATTAATAATACACATTAATCTATGCAATGGGTTTTATTTAAAGATGACTCCCTTTGCTGAACTCAAATATGTGTATTTAGAATCTAAACTCTGGAAGAATCCAAATTAGAGGCTATCTAACTAAGGTCACATCTGTATTTTGTTAAGGACGCTGCTAACTTTCACTAATATTAAAATTGGTGACAGGATAGTCAAGTAACGACATACCTGAGTTATTCTTTGTAATATTTCTTTCATTTATTTATTTATTTATTTATTTATTTATTTATTTATAAGAGAGAGAGAGAGAGAGAGAGAGAGAGAGAGAGAGAGACAGAGCACAAGTGGGGGAGGCGCAGAGAGAGAGGGAAACAGAATCTGCAGCAGGCTCCAGGCTCCAAGCTGTCAGCAGAGAGCCCAACATTGGGCTTGAACCCACAAAACCTGAGATCATGACCTGAGCCGAAGTTGGGATGCTCAACCGACTGAGCCACCCAGGCACCCTACATTTCTTTCAATTTTAAATCAAAATAATGAGCCTGAGGCTACAGGAAAGGCTTCACAATTCCATCAGCCTGAGTAGAGTAAGACTAGAAAGATTCAGACAAGGGTTAGGAAATGCTTCCTGAGCAAGGTGTTCTAAAATACTAAAAGTACCCCTGGATGGTCACTTCCTTAAAAGTCTCTCAGATGAGAAATATATGAGCCAACAGTCATGATCAACAGGGCAGAAATTCTTTCATGGAGCTGACACATCCCAGAGGTGGGGGGGGGGGGGGGGAATCATCTTCTCTTTCCTCACTTTTTATCTCTTGATGTGTCAACCACACACACAAAATTTATCTCCCTAGGATAATGGTCTAAGTCACAGATAACTAATTCTGTGTTCTTTAGACAGGAGAAGAAAAACAAATGTATTATATCCGATGTTTTCATTACACTAAAGTCCATTTCCTCATGATAATTTCCAAATAATCTTCCAAATCCAGAATCTAGAACTTTTATTTGAAAAACTAGTCAACACTAGTTTAAAAATAGTTGGCTTCAGTAGAGAAACCTGACAAACACTATTTCCGGCAGATGACTAAGGTCCACGTCAACAGTAATAAGTTATGTTGACTTATCAGTTGACTCATCAGTACTCCCAAAACTCTCAAGGTCATCAAAAACAAGAAAGCCTGAAGAAGCTGCCACAGCTAAGAGGAGACTAAGAAGACATGAGTATATGTGATGTGGTGTCCTGGATGGGATCTCGGAACAGAAAAGGAGCATTAGGTTAAAAACAAAGGCGCATACCATAACCAATAACTATAATTAATAAAAATTTATTAACTTTTAAGAAATGTACCATACTTGGGGCTTCTGGGTGGCACAGTCAGTTGGGCATTTGACTTCGGCTCAAGTCATGATCTCACAGCTCATGAGTTCAAGCCCCACATAGGGCTCTGTGCTGACAACTCAGAGCCTGAAGCCTGCTTTGGATTCTGTGTCTCCCTCTCTCTCTCTGCTCCTCCCCTGCTCACGCTCTATCTCTTCTTCAAAAATAAACACTAAAAAAAATTTTAATAAAAAAAATGCATCATACTTTTGTAAGATGTTAATAATAGGTAAAATGGGGGATTGAGGGGGAGATATGGGAATTTTCTACTATCTGCTCAACTTTTTTTTTAAGTAATCTCTATGCGCAACATGGGGCTCGAACGCATGACCCAGAGATCAAGAGTCACATGCCCTACCAATTAAGCCAGCCAGGCACCCCTCTCAACTTTTCTATAGATATAAAATTGTTTTAAATATAAAGTCTATGATTTTTTTAAAAGATTGGCTTCTCCCTTGATGAAATAAGTCAAAATATATTCTTACCTTTTTGACTTATATGTTAAGGTTTATAAATTAATATTGAATCTCTGTTCTTTTGAGATTTTTGAGAGGAATACACATATTTTCCGCATTACTCCAAAATAGATTAACCAGTCTCAAAGAATGGATATAGAAGGAGCTAGCTCTTTTATTATTCTTGGAAACAGTGAGAAGAAGAAGCTCTTCCAGAGACAGGAGGCCTGACACCTTCTGGAGAGGCATTCTGCTGCTGCTAGCTGAAACACTGAGCAATGGGAATTGCAGTGTGTTGGTGTAAGAGGTCCCAAACAGATGTTCAACTCATTGATCAAAAAGATGTGCAGTATGGAGAGCTGAGCATCCATCTGTCCTCTTCCACAAGAAGACAGATCATCAGTGCATGAAAATTTTTAGGGCTAGGGAGACCCTTAAGAGATCATCTGCTCTAATCCCTTCATTTGCACTGAGGAGGAAATTTCAACAGCCAACTAATTTCTGATAAGCAATCCTTTTAGTACTTTTTTGAAATGTGAAAAATAAAGAAGCCGATTCTAAGAGTTAGAGAAGATCAGCTTAGGGGCACCTGGCTGGCTCAGTCAATGGAGCATGAGACTCTCAATCTCAGGTTGTGAGTTTGAGCCCCATGTTGAGTGTAGATATTACTTTCTTTTTTTCTTTTTTTTAAATTTTTTTAAATCTTTATTTTTATTTTTTGAAAGAGACAGAGCGCGAGCAGGGGAGGGGCAGAGAGAGAGGGAGACACAGAATCCGAAGCAGGCTCCAGGCTCTGAGCTGTCAGCACAGAGCCTGGTGTAGGGCTCGAACTCACAGACTGTGAGATCATGACCTGAGCTGAAGTCGGACACTCAACTGACTGAGCCACCCAGGCGTCCCGAGATTAATTTCAAAAAAGAAAGAAAGAAAGAACGTCAGCTTATTTCTCTATAATCACGTACGCAGATAATTTTTGCTTGACGCAAGTGATATTTTCCATTTGAACTCCTCTTACGGAGAAGGGCCCATTGAAAAAATAGCAAGGACAAAGGCACAAATAAGAAGCATTGAGCAAAGAAAGAAGACTGGTAGACTAGGTCAATAAACACAAGGCTCATGGGAAACCCACGAGAGGGAAGAAACATCTGTCATGGAGGACCAAAAGCTATAATCATACAAGGTTTTTTGAAGCAGATATGGTGTTCATTTCGCCCGAGTGAAAACCTGAATAACTGGATCTCTAAAAACTGGCCAGTTCCTCATGACCAGTTATCAGAGAAGCTCAGGGAGAGGGCCTGGCTAGTAGACAAACAAGACTTGTCGGATCAGCTGGAAGGGAGCTAGTAGACTAGGGAAGGGGAACTGAAACAACGAGTTCATGACTGACGAAGAATCTTCCCCTAAAATCCATGAAGCTGCATTTTAATTAGCATGTCTGCAAATAGTTAATAAGCTGAGAGCTTCCTTACACTTGGAGGTAAGTGGTCTGTTTTCCTCTAAAGAACAGTTTTACTGTGAAGTCAGTGATGACTCAGTGAAAGGAGCTGTTCTTAGGTAAGTGGCCATGGTCATGTTTCCAAGGTTGAAGACAGAGAGAAAACCCTAATTTATAAGGTCTCGGGTTGGTGACAGCAGAAATGAACAACAAGCAAGATGTGTGAGCTCCGCATTTACAGCGTTTATCCCAACCAGCCCCCTGGCAGCAATAACAAACTTGGCCAAAATGTCTTTAACCCCCGCCGTAGCATCTGAGGTGAACTAAATGAGAACTCAAAGGCTGTCTGTCTTTCTCTACCTGGGGAAAAGGCTTACCAGCACCCACACATTGATTTTTCCTTCCTGCAAAGGAAGAGAGATAACAGTAAGCTGAGTTTTAT
The DNA here is from genome assembly GCF_018350175.1 of Felis catus. Classification (NCBI taxonomy): domain Eukaryota; kingdom Metazoa; phylum Chordata; class Mammalia; order Carnivora; family Felidae; genus Felis; species Felis catus. The sequence continues at coordinate 110,416,345 of NC_058371.1, forward strand.
GCTGTGTTCCTCAATCTTCTTTTTTCCCCCTCCTCTCTATTTTCTTCTGGTGAAGTGATTTGTACTTTCTTTCCAAGGCACACATATTACCTCTCAGAATTGTTACTTGCATAGACACACCAAAGGGTTTGGCAACAGATTGCATGCAGGAGAAATTCATGTTTGCACTTGAGAATACGTCCCCGGTGAATAAACAACTTGGGCTCCAAACAACTTTTTCAGACCATAGTCTATATCACACACATGGCAAAAAAAACAAAAAAGCTTTTGAAAGTGCATTTCAGCTCCTTCCCCTTGTAGCCGGAAAGCAGTTTGCAAACAGCTGAACTCTCTAAATAGCCAGTGGACATAAGTCAGAGCTTTACTCCAAGTCCAGCAATCCTGCTGACCCTTCAAAGCATTCTAACGTGAGATCCTTGTGCTCTGTTGGAGTCTGGGCACAGTGGCCCGGAGCTGAAGCAGTAGGGCGACAAGAGAATGAGAACAAATGCTTCCATTGTGTAGCTGTCCAGACAAAATGAGAGTCGGGCTCACAGACCCAGCCCAATTAGGGGCAATGCACAGGCCACAATGTGCCAACATCGAAACACACGGTTTGAATGCTTTCACTTTGCCACTTACTCCCAGAGTTGAACAGTTTCCTAGCTGGTTTCTGAAATTACTGCCAGCCAAGAAAACTATTTTTAAGTTGCTTTTGTTCGTGTTTTGACTTTGCAATTCATAAATACTTAGGAAAATAGACTTGACTTGATGGCTTTCCTGGTTTGTTGTTGCTGTTGTTGTTGGCATTTTTTTAAACATAGGAGCTGCATTACTCTCTAGTGTGAGAACACATTCTGGGGGTCATGGGCAGGATTTCGAAGTAACTGAACTATGTAATGCAGCTGCTTATGAATTAAAAGTGTTCCTTTGGGTTCTTACAATGATCGTATCACTTGTTTAGAAAACACCTAAGTGCCAGTATTCTGCAAGCCCATAGTAAAGCTGTGACCTCAGTGCAGCGTTCTAAAAATCTATTTAATTTCCCAAAGAAGAGACAATGATAACTTTCTGCCAGTCTGGAGAGAAACCAATGATACTCTTCACCTAAAGGATCATAAAATTGGTGGAGAAAGTAATCCCAGTCTTCATTAATAAATGAAAAAAGTGAAAATTCCTTTTGCAAATTCTTCTTTGAATGATTTTTTCTTTTCATTTGAAAACAGGCTTGCCTACTCACATGTGTGAAAGAGAAGATTCAAAGCCTTTATGATCAGTGTATTGATGTCTCCCTAATACTGATGTCATCCACTGTGGCATTAGGCTAATGTGCTGTTTTTAGTACCATCTGTATTTTTACCCAGATACATGAAATATGATAGCAATGATACTAAGTGACTCAATGCTTATCACAATAAAAATTTCCATTAGAAAAATATGTTTAATAGCATTCAGGATAACTAAATTACCATTAGGTCATTTACCAGCACACTGATGCTTCGCTTCTGAGCGTCTCCTTTGGGAGTGGCCTTAGAAAACTATTGCAACGAATGTATCTAATGCATCAGCATCCTGATGTCACCAAGTGGTAAAATTTGTTCATTAACCCTGCCAGGCATTTAGTGAATTACTTGAAATTTTATCACTTGCTGTTCATAAAGATCAAGGAAAGAAAGAAATATTATACACCAAACCTGGCATTCAGATCATGCAACCTTATCATATCTATGAGTTCTGCTGTTCTAAAGCCTGTTTCACTGATATGACTCAGAGAAACCATCACTAAAACATGAGTATAACAAACTTCCCTCTTGTTTTCACTCCTGTGAAGTCATGCTGGAATAGCTAAAAGATGGTGAAAAACTTGGGGCAGTGACTTAATCCAAGAGAATATCATGCTTTCAGTCAAGAACGATAGGGGGCGCCTGGGTGGCTTGGTCGGTTGAGCGTCCGACTTTGACTCAGATCATAATCTCCCAGTCCGTGTGTTCGAGCCCCACATGGGGCTCTGTGCTGACAGCTCAGAGCCTGGAACCTGCTTCGGATTTTGTGTCTCCCTCTCTCTCTGCTCCTCCCCTATTCCAGTCTGTCTGTCTCTCAAAAATAAATAAGCATCAAAAAATTTTTAAGAAAAGAATGATATGGATCTCTGAGTCTGTGTATTTCATTGTTTTCTATACCTCTTAGGCAATTATGGAACATTCTATAGCACACTCGGAGAAAATAGTCAAAAAAGATTTGATGTTAGCCAACAATTTCAATTTCCTTAAAAAGAAAAGACTAGCAGGTGTCTTCTATCTATATAAATGTATGGAGTCCCCTTTCCTGACTAGACTGAATTTCTCAAAGATAGAACCAGTGTTGTTTGTATTCACTTCTATATTGCTGGGCCTATGAGTTATCTGGTAAAGAGTAGGTGCTTAGAAATGAAATAATTAGGTTGAAAAAGAATACGCTTATGACACAGTAGAAACTGCACAAACTTTGGGGTCAGACAGGCTTGTATTTGCATCCTGATTTTGCCATTTCCTAGCTGTGTGACGTTGAATAAATAATTCAATATCCCTGCAGATTTTCTCCATCTCTAAAAAGAGAAGAACCCTGCAAGACCATTATAGAATAGAGAATAATAGATGCAAAATGCAGAATGACAAATGATAATTATTATGATAATATGTCCTGAGGTTCTTTACAGCAAATTAAGATTTAAAAGTGCACTATTATTTATATTCACCATAATAATGATATCTCACACTGGTGGGTATCATGTACTTTTCTAAGCACCTTAAAAGATTACCTTATTAACCTATCAACAACCTTGTGAAGTGGTATTATCTTCATTTTATACCTGAGAAAATTGAAGTTCACATTTCTGGGCATACTCACAAGATTTGAGTTAGAAAAATCAGAATGAGCTATTAAGGAAACATTAAAAATTTAACTAAAGAAAACTCAAACATTTAACCAAAGTGTAGTTGAAATGAAAATTTGGAGGACATGTTATCTGTTTTAGTGAATGACTCGTAAAAATATTTGAGTAAGATATTTGAAAAGCATATGAAAATGCATGAAGATTTACCTTAAAGGTACCTTAAGGTCCTCATCTTACCTTAAGGTCCTCACCTTAAAGGACACTGTCACGGCAGCATTAAGCATGTGGAGTCAAACTGTTTTTTTCAGAAATTATTATTAAGCTCAAAAGTACTAAAACCCCATAGCCTGTGACCTCAGGATTCAAAGGGGAGTAGGAGACTAAAAAGAGCAATCATGCTTTCAAGTTTAACCTCAATACACTCTTAGCATACACAGGAGTCACAACCTTTACTAAATTCTCGCTGCTCTGATCACATGAACAGGGAACACCACGATTTCATGATAGCAGCACACCTAAGGGCCAGGGCTTGTAACTGGGGCAATGTCAGCATTCACAGCAAGTCCCTATCTCTGCAAAGCACTTCATGTTCACAAAGAGCCATCAAATACCTTACTTCAAAATGCTACGAATCAAATATTATTATGACCCTAAAAAATTATAAAAGCCCCAATTTGCTGACTTTTCACCAAGAACATTATATACATGCACACACACACACACACGCGCGCGCGCGCACATGCACACCCATGCTTCATTCTAATCCTTATAATAGTTCCATAAAGTCAGTATTATTATCCCTAGCTCCCCAATATGAAGCTGAGGCTATTTGCCCAAGGGACTTCTACAAGATTAGTAAACATAGTCTAATTTCAAGGGCCAAATTCTCTCACCCTGACAACCTATTTCTCTTTTCCTAGCACATAATGCCAGTAAAATCTTTATGCAAATACCATGTATCCGAAGGGCCTCGTCCATTTCCACCTCTTCCTTCCACCTGGTATCCAGAGAAGTTTCACTGGCTGAGAGCTGTCTAGAACATCCCACATCTATCCCACATCCCATCTGAGATGCTTTCCCAGGAATTCCATGCAATATTTCTCCTACACAAAACTCCCGTCTTCCCACTGCCATCATCCAAACTGTCCTAACTCATCTCTATTCGTTTGTATCTCTTTGAAATACAAATTATCTTTGTAACGCATACGGATGCTAGCACATATTCATTTTTTTTTAATGTTTATTTATTTTTGAGACAGAGAGACAGAGCATGAACAGGGGAGGGTCAGAGAGAGAGGGAGACACAGAATCTGAAGCAGGCTCCAGGCTCTGAGCTGTCAGCACAGAGCCCGACACGGGGCTCGAACTCACAGACCATGAGGTCATGACCTGAGCCGAAGTCGGACGCTTAACCGACTGAGCCACCCAGGTGCCCCACATATTCATTTTTTTAAATAAAAACTTGTTGAGAACTTATTATGTAGTACTTCTGGAAAACTAACGTTTTAATTCTAAGAAACAACGAAGCTATGTTTATCTTTGACAAATCTTTGGATAGCACTCAAAGAAGGTATATTTCCAGAAGTCATTTTCTTTCTACATATAACAATAGATAACATCAGTACTTATTCTGTTTTAATGCTATACATGTATTACCTCACTTAAAACACATGGCCTTATTAAACAGGTACTAGTAATATACTCCTGTTTTACATATGAGGAAACTAAAACAGTGGGGAGGCACTGACAAAAATCACGTAGCTCTTAAATACTGGAATCAGAGTTTGAACTTCACAATGTCACAAGAGCTGCTGTTCCTAGTAAGCTATACTACCTCAAGTTTTGTTTCTGTTGTTTTTGTTTTATAATCAAGGCATGTATGCATCCTAATTTGCCTGGGATAATTCTGGTATAAGCCTATTTTTCCAGAATAACTAATAGCACCCTTTCCCTCTCAAACAGTGTTTCCTTAAAGAATAATTTATATTGTCACCCTATTTCTATAGAAGAGTAATTGTTTTGCTGTTGTTGTTGTTGTTTAAGTAGGCTCCATGACCAGTGCAGAGCCCAATGTGGGGCTTGAACTCATGACCCTGAGATCAAAACCTGAGCTGAGATCAAGAGGTGGACGCTTAACCAACTGAGCCACCCAGGGGCCCCTGAAAGAGTAACTGTTAACTGGACATGACAGGAATAGTCATATATAGAAACAATACAACAAGACTATTAATTTAGCCGATTTTATTATAACCAGATAAACTAAACCTATAACATATTCACTGAGACACAAAGAGAGTACGAAGAGGAAGGAAAAACAAAAAAACTAGTAGTCAAAGGAAACTGATTCAAGACCAGGCTCTGCTAATGGTTATTTGTGTGTCATCAGGCAGGTCCCATAACCTCTCTATGTCTCAATTAATCTTACCTATAAAATAGAGTTAAAAACACTCACTCCCAGAGCTGTGGTGAAAAGCAAATGGGATTAAATAGGAAAAGTGCCTGGAACAGTAACATTACACCTGGCACATAGTAAGGTCTCAAAAAAATAGCTGTTAAGTTATTCTTTGGAAAACAGTTTCTCTTCTACTATACACGATTTTTTCCACTACAGATGAAAGTGAGCTCTTATAGGGATTAAACAGTCTTTGGATAGGCGCCTAACATTACAGGGCCAATAGAAATTTATAGCATTAATTTTTGCTACAGTCTTTATTCTTCAGAGTGATAGCACTGGGAATTATGTATGAAAATGAATCCATCCCATAATGCATTCCTTGAAGGCCACGTAATATTCTGTGGCCCAAGTATCTAGTCATTGTAGGTGGTCTTACCACATAGGTTGAAGTAGCAAAACCACACCATGCTTTGGATACTTATTTTCATTCTAGAATCTAAGACTTCAAAGACTGAGGAGCCAAATTTTAAGACTCATTTTCAGGGAAGAGGAAAGGAAATCCCAGAGCAGCAAGGTAGGATGAAGCTCTTTCCTATTCTCCCACTGTGAAAGAACAAAACTATTTGGCAAGGAGTACTGTGTGTGTACTCCCTTGTACTGTGTTTATAAAGGAAGAAAACGAGGTGAGAAAATGGGGACAGTCTGAATATACTATAAACTACTCAGTATTATTAGTTTAACATTTCCTAAGCCTATTTGTTTATTTCATCTTTTAAGTAGTCTCTCTTCATAGCATGGCTTTTTTTTTAGGTAGTAATAAGGCAGGATGCTTAAGAATGATGTGTTTCCACTTAACCAGCTATAAAAGCAGAAATAAATTTAAAACGGCACTCAACTAAGAAAACATCACAGTTCCACAGACCTTTGCTACCCTGATTCCTTGAAGAATGTGGATTCATCCAATACTGGCTTACACTACATTGTGGGATGATTGTGCTTCTTTAAACTCAAATAATTCACGCCAATTAAATAACTCATGCAACTCCCTATGGGTTTAGTAATTCCCTAACAGCTGGGATGTGAAATAAAGACCATAAACTCAGTTCTTTCCAAAGAAAGAACTCATGACATGCTTTACTAGTAAATAAACCTATTGAATCATGACATGCTTTACTAGTAAATAAAATATCACGGTGTACTTCCATTTCTCACATTAATTTTGTAAACTAGAAATTGGTCATTAAAAAAAAAAAGGAAAACAATCAGGAACCCACAAAAAAAAACAGAAGGAAAAGATAAAAAGAAAGTTCTAAAAAAATATAATAGGATAGCCAAAAAAAGTAAAGTAGACATCTAACATAAAGTTGAGATAAGTGTTTATTCTAATCTACTCAGTATAGCTCTGCAGAATTGTGGGATCCACTGTACCTAGAAAGACCAAGATAGGCTATGTAGAGCACACATCCCTAAATGTGTATCACAGTCGGTATATTCTATTCTAGAAACAATATCATGCATCCTCACCCCAAAGAGAAAAGAAGGCAATATCTCCCATAAAAGCAATCATTAAGAGTAGGCACAGTCTTCAAGTGAATTTCAAGTTTATCTTTTTGAATGAGTACTTCAAGAGAAACAGCACTCATAGAATTCAAGAACTGTAAGTGAGATACTTTCCGCTAAACAGGCTTAATAAACTGGGAAACAAATATTTTAAGGAAACCTTCAAAAATTGAGATTTTAAGAAGAGAAACATATCATTTATAGGGGACTTAGAAATTGCAATTCACAATTTTGTCACACCACTTGATGTCAGCTAGTTGATAAATTTATATCCATCAAAGGGACAAAATATAACATAGGGTTTATGCCCTGATTTCTTTTTTCAGGCCTTCTAGGAAACCATCCAAGTTAATAAGGTTCAGTGTACCCAGGTCAGCATTCTGAATCATCCTCCTCTTTGTTTGGCTGTCCTGACATGATACATGTTGGGACCACAACAACGACAGCTGACAACTGCTTTTCCCATTTGAAAAGACTTTACCATTCAACTTGGACCAAAAACATTTGTCATGTTGTAGGCAGTGGATTAACTATAATCAAACCAAGCCAGTAGCAGTGCCAGTGCCAGATTGAAAGAATCTGGTAGAACAAAGGCTGGATTTATCCCTTTGAGCATTGCTGGTTTGTTTCTCTTTTGGGGGTGGGAAGGTGAGAGGTTAGAAAACAGACAGGGCTCCCTTTCTGTAGAGTCGAAACAAAGTATCAAAATTAAAATAATTTAGAGCTAACGTTGCTAAAACTTTAGAGTTTACATTGCTAAAACTTTCCCCAAAAAGTATATTTTTGATATTGGATATTTATCTTAGTTACATTTTAAAATGCAAATTTCTGTGTATTTTCAGAATGCAATATATATATATATATATATATATATATATATATATATATATATATATATATATAGTGTGTGTGTATGTGTGTATGTGTATTTTTTGCTTGAAAAAAGTTTCATTAATTATACAAAATAGAGACTTATTTTGACTCTGCAAACCACTGTCCATAACTTCCTGGAACTCATTTTCAACATCTCTAGTGATTACATGATCTCTAGGGTCCATTTCAGCTTTAAAAGATGATGACATTAAACATTCTATTAACCACTTCCACCCTCTATATAACCAGACAATTCCCCACCAACTGATTTTTCTCTAATTTCTGAGTTGTTAACAAAGGGAACATAAAAATACTGTCAGTATTATATGTACAAATAGCAATAAAATGTACAGCTAAAATCGTCTTCAAAGTAACTAACAAGAAAAAGACTACTTATTTTTGTTAAAATATAGATTTTAGTTAATAGGCCTTATATTCCACGTAAAATTTCTGAGGAAAACTATTTTAAAACTCTGAAAGCTTTTTTTTGACACTCAAATGGTTTAAAATAATTTATAATGAATGATAAAATGTGTATCATATTTAGCAAAGTTTGGCCAAACACCCAATGTTACGCATTTAATAAATATTTGTTGAGCATTTACTATTGTGCCAGAAAATGTTGAAAATACAGAAGATACAAAACAAACTTTCTGTTCCCAAAGAACTTGCAGTGGAGAAGATAAACATAAATAAATTTATGTTCAATATTCTGGGATAAAAACAATAAGCAATTATTTTTTCCATTTATACAAAGGAAGAGAAAAGCAATCACTTTAGCCAGCTAATTTGTGGAAACCTCTATAAAAACTCATGATCCATGATAACATTAAAGATTTTCCATTCATATATATATGTACATGAGTAAATACAAAATATAAAAATTTCAGAAAGTGAATATATATTTTTTTAAGTTTATTTATTTTGAGAGAGAGAGAGAGAGAGAATCCGGAGCAGGATCCGCACTGTCAGCACAGAGCCTGATGGGGGGCTCAAACCTACGAACCATAAGATCATGACCTGAGCTGAAATCAAGAATCAGAAGCTCAACCAACTGAGCCACCCAGGCACCCCCAGAAAGTGAGTATTTTTTAAACAGGAGTATATAGAACACATACATCTTTTGCTCGTATATTCAAAAATAATAACTGAGTGCTTATTATATGATTTTGGTGGGCACGTCCATTAGTGACTAAAAAGATTTAAAAAACAAAAACAGGGGCACCTGGGTGGCTCAGTTGGTTAAGCAACAGACTCTTGATCTTGGCCCAGGTCATGATCTCATGGTTTGTGAGATTGAGCCCCAGGTCAACTGCTTGGGATTCTCTCTCCCTCTCTCTCTCTGCCCCTTTCCCGCTCACACTCTCTCTGCCTCTCTGCCTCTCTGTCTCTCTCTCAAAATAAATTAATGAACTTAAAAAAATAGATAAAAATAAGAAGCTAAAACAAAAAACCTGACCTCAACCAGGGGGGAAAACACGTAGATATGGAGATAACATTAGTATCATTTCATATCATGAATAAATTAATGTAAAATAAAATAAAATAAAATAAAATAAAATAACATAACATAACATAACATAACATAACATAACATAATATAATATAATATAATATAATATAATATAATATAATATAATTAATGTAATATGGTAGCCTGGAAGAGACATAAACCAGAGAGAAGTCAAGAGAAATAAATTATTTCAAGCTGGAGGAATTCAGAGAAGCCTCTTGAAAATCTCCTACCATTTGAATAGGACTTTGAGCATGGGTTCAATATTAACAACAACAAAACAGCAACAACAACAAATATGGGGAAAGACATTACAGACTTTTCGTGGGATGGCAATATCTGAATTATCTCAGGTACTGCTGCTATTGGCTCAACTTTTTTTCTTGATTATGGGTCTCATTGTTCTTGTTTCTTTGAATTTTTTATTCAAATAAATAGAAAGGTTTTATTGTATAGTAAACACTGTGGGTGAGACATTATAGGAAGTCTAGATTATGCCATCTTCCTGCAAGAGTGCTGAGCATTTTTGCAAAAGGCAGTTAAATTATTCACAGATCTGTTTGGTCCCATCAGAGTCAGTTTTGCATTACTTGTTAGGGCAAATCTGTTTTGAACTTAGAGCATAGCTCTTACTCCTTACTCCACACACTTACTGGAATGCAGCCTTCATAGGGTCTCAGCTGGACACTCAAGGTGCCCAAAGAAGTATCTATTCTAACTGGGCCATAACTTAAACAACTCCCAGCACTATGCAACCTCTGTATCTCATTCAGCTCTCATCTCTGTAACAGGGAATTCCTTACAAATGTGCAGGTCAGCCTTTGGCTAAGGATACAGACTTCTGTGACTCTCCTCTTCTCCAGGACCCTGCCCTACAAATTCCAGCTGCTTCAGCATGCGTAAACAATGATCTCTGCCCCTTCCGCCCAGTGAGACTGTGTTCCATTTGGTCTCCACCTCCATGTGCCATGACTGGGAAGCATTCCCAGAAAGAAGCTAGGGCCCTGCTCATGTGTCTCCTTTTGAGTATCTAAAGGATCCTGAAAAAACATTATCTCAAGGAATAATTGAATTCCTTAACTCAATAGGGAATAGATGAGTATCAATGTCAATGGAAGATTCATTGTTATTGTTGCTAGGTTTTACAAAGAGAGAACTTGAGCATGATTATGGACAGAGAAGGAATTCTAGTGAGGGAAGACCAAGTGAAAACCCAGAGGGGGAAAAAAGAGCATATTGAGACCAAAGAGCCAAATAAAAGTGCTTTAAAACATAATAGAAGAATAATAAATATTGTATTTTGATAGCAAACATGTCATTCTAGTAAGTATTTATCCATCTACATGCCCAATATTATGCGAAGGGAATTAGAGGGACTATACCACATAGTCTCTGCTCTAAAATGTGATAATCAAAAAAATCAAAGCTCACATCTCTGAAATAATAAACTAATTCACACTAATTGTGTGAAAGAGACTGAAGGTACTTAAAAGAATTTGGTGGCAAGGGAGATACCTGAGGGCTAGCAGGTCTGGGAAATAATAAGGGAGGACAGAGAAGTCAGCTGATTTTTGGATTAAAAGAACAGAAGATATTCTATACAAGAAGAAATATGAGCCAAAAAATGTGTAAGCAAATATGAACACGATGTGTTTCTGTAATACTAACACAACCTGATTAGAAGGTTGTGAGAAAGGTAACGGTGTCTAGATCAGGAGTTGGTAAATCAGGGCCTGAAGGCCAAATCCAGTCTGCCACATGATTTTTACAGCCTGTGAGCTAAAAATAGTTTTTAAATTTTTTAATGGTTGGAAAAAAATCTAAACAAGAATAATATTTCATGACATGTGAAAATTATATGAAATTCACATTTCAGCGCCCATAAATACAGTTTTATTGGAACACAACCATACTGACTCATTTACACCTTGCCTATGGCTGCACTTAGTACAAGAGCAGAGTTGAGTAGTAACTATATGATCCACAAAGTTAAAATTATTTACTATCTAGTCCTTAAAAAAAAAAAATTGCAATCCCTCATCTAAATAACCAAACTCATGATCTATTCTATCGCTTAAGGACCAATAAGTTTAATATTAAGTCAGAATAGGCCATGGGGCACCTGGGTGGCTCAGTCGGTTGGGCGTCTGACTTTGGCTCAGGTCATGATCTCATGGTTTGTGAGTTCGAGCCCCATGTCGGGCTCTGTGCTCACAGCTCAGAGCCTGGAACCTGCTTCGGATTCTGTCTCCTTCTCTCTCTGCCCCTCCCCACTTGTGCTCTCTCTGTGTCTCAAAAATAAATAAGTGTAAAAAAAAAAAAAACAATAGGCCAGTTTGTTTCATTTTTGTGATAAGAGTACCTGAGTGAGTACCGTTGTCTATCACTTTTTTGAAAACCTTTTATCAGAATTTCAAGTTTTTCTGTAACTAAGAAACACATTCATAAATCTAAGTGATATTTTTATACTCATTTGGGGGAATTTATGAAATGAGACCACATTTGGTTGAACCTTTATTGCATTATTTTTTAAATCTATTGAAAAACACTCACTCTCCTATAACCTTATCTAGAGCAATCAGGTCCACGTGTTGATTATAAACTGAAAAAGGTAGAATCAAGAATCATAAGAAAGATATATAAATAGCTATCAAGCCAAATGAGAAGCAACTTGGATTCAGATCTTTCAAGATTTTTGGTGAATTTTTCCCCAAACTTTTAGTTTTCTAGCCCACCTTCATTCACCTTTATCAAGTCTTGACAAAGTATTCCATTTTTTATAGAAATAATTTTTTCAAACATGTTTCATCTGCCTATGTAATATTTAATTGAATTGCATAATTATAATAACAAATACAAGTGAGAAGAAACACAAGTGACCGTGAGTAGACACCCAACTCCTAGGCAAATCAGAAAGTATTCACTAGCTGCATACACTCAGCACATCGCGGACCCATTCAATGAGGTCTCCTAGGGGAAAAAAGATAGAAGCTGATACAGCCTGGGGGCTTTGCAAACACTTCCACTGTATTTTGTTACAGGCTAATAAAGGTTTGGATCCTTTGTAAGAGACACAGTCACTTTCATGGAATTTACCTAGAAATATTTTTCACATTCTCAATGTTCCTAAAACAATATTAAATAATATATGCCTTTATTAAGGTATGAAATCAACAGAAGCCAGGGTTTTTGTTCTCTCTCTCTCTTTTTAATCTTTTATTTATTGATGCATTACAGCAGGTATTCCTGTATAATTCTGATCTGGAAAATTTCATTCTGTCTACATAAATTTTTCCACAGAAAGTTTCAATTAGATATGTCATCCTGATTCTAAACCAACATTCTTATTGTTCTGAACTATTGAACAGCTGCCACATTCCATTCCTCAGATCAGGTTTCCAACCATTGAAAATTAGTAAACATCATTCAGGATTTGAGATGGAAAACACATTTTAAACTACTAATGAATACTTCAGCAACTAAAAAATGATTTACTTTTTTCTGCTTTTGTAAACTAACTTGACTCTAATATTGCTGGGAATTACTTCTGTGTATTTTTCCGTATATATGGGACTATACAAACAATTCAAGGCTTAAAGGAAAATAAAAGCCTTTATTCACAGCAGGTGATACATTCAAATATTCAGTAAACAATAGTATACAATTCCATCAGTTTTTTTTTTTTTTTTCAACGTTTATTTATTTTGGGGACAGAGAGAGACAGAGCATGAACGGGCGAGGGGCAGAGAGAGAGGGAGACACAGAATCGGAAACAGGCTCCAGGCTCTGAGCCATCAGCCTAGAGTCCGAAGCGGGGCTCAAACTCACAGACCGCGAGATCGTGACCTGGCTGAAGTCGGACGCTTAACCGACTGCGTCACCCAGGCGCCCCTCCATCAGTTACTTAAAATTGCGCTACAGAACATATTTGATAACATAATACATTCCTAAGTAACATGAGTAAGTAACATAAGATGTAAAATATATGTGTTGCAATTTTCATTTTTATAAGGTGAATGAGAATTCTGTTCATACTAAAATATTAAGTAGTTATTTCTGTGTGATTCAGCATGGTCATGATTTTTACGTTCTTCTTTTAACTCATTTGCACATCTAAGTTTTTTTAAGTTTCTTTACTTATTCTGAGAGAAAGAGTTCATGCATGCACAGGTGGAGAGCAGAGAGAGAGGAGAAAGAATTCCAAGCAGGCTCCATGCTGCCAGTGCAGAGCCTCACGTGGGGCTGAAACTCATAAACCATGAGATCATGACCTGAGCCCAAGAGTTGGATGCTCAACCAACTGAGCCACTCAAACACCTCCTTTAAAAAAAAAAAAGGTATTCATTTATTCTGAAAGAGAGAAAATACATCTAATTTTAACAATAAGCTTTTCCATGGGCACCTGGGTGGCTCAGTCAGTTAAGCCTCCAACTTCGGTTCAAGTCATGATCTCATGGTTCATGGGTTCAGGCCCTGCGTCGGGCTCTGTGCTGACAGCTTGAAGCCTGGAGCCTGCTTCAGATTCTGTGTGTGTCTCTCTCTCTGCCCCTGTCCCACTCATGCACTCTCGCTCTCTCTCTCTCTCTCTCTAAAATAAATAAACATTAAAAAAAAAAAAAGACAATATGCTTTTGTAACAAGAAACAACAACTGGAGCTATTCTCTAGGAAAAGACTGTATTATCCCATTTTTCCCTCAGTATAAGCCTCCATATGAAAAAGTAAAGAACCAAATACGACCCTGTCTAATTCCATCAACCTCTTTGAGGGTTTATAGGGAAGATACCAACCCATGGTAAGCAGAGAAAAAAGGAAAAGGAACCAGGACTAGAAGATACAGATAGGGGATACTCTGGTCAGATTTGTATCTGATAATTAAATGGAAGGAACAAACTCTGGTTTTCCCCTCCCTCAATCAAAGACTACAAATTTCTCTCTCAACCTATAAAGCTACCTTTTCTAATTATAGTCAGGAACTAGTTTCCTAGAGGAATATGTTTCGCTATTGGCATTTCACACTGCACAATGGTGTGAACTTGATATACCTCAGCTGATCTGGAAGGCAGACCTCTAAAAGCCAAGAACTATCTCATCAACAGCTGTCAATAGAATTGTTTTCCTGCACTACTAGCTTCCAACACTCATGGGCTCTATAGACAACTAGTATATTAACTAAAACAAAACAAAATCAGGTATTGTTTACAAGACTTACACAAGCACTTTCCAATAAAACTTGCCATAATGATGGAAATGTTCTATAATCTGTCTAGATAAGTAGTTTAGGGCAGAGGAGACAAGGTGAGAGGAAGGAAAAGCCTACAAAATGGCCTGGAGGAAACTTTTAAGCATAATGTTCACTGTGTGTGTGTGTGTATGTGAGTGTGTGCACCACTGTGCTAGAAACATATAGGGGATATCACTTTTGGTAAAAAGTGCTTCAGGGTATACAGTTGGAGTTTCAATTCAAGAACCTGATCTTTGTTGATCCTGGAAGTCAGAAATGTCAGAACATTAATAGAAGTCCAGGGGAACCAGCCCTAAGTGCCTCCTGGCTGGAGATGCTGAAGAGGGAAGCAGGAGCCAGATCACGTAGACTGGGGAGGTAAGTACAAGGAATTCTAAGTGTAATGGGAAACCACTGGGGGACTGAGGCAGGGATTTTATTTTCATAGCTCCCTTTGTAGTTCTGTTGCTGTGTTTCTTTATAGAGATAATACATGTCTAGAGTTCAAAAGTGCAACACCTATAAAATTGTATGTAAGGAAAAGCCCTCTTCATTAGTTATCTATTGCTGTGTAACAAATTAGCCCCAAACTTGCATCAACACATAGGGCTAGGACTACAAGCATTTGAAGTTTTGCTTGAGGTAGAGGATCTGCATCCAAGAAGGGACACTCACATGGCTCTTGTCTGGAGGCCTCAGTTCCTCAAACAATGGACCTCTCCACAGGCCGTTTGAGTCCTCCACACCATGGCAAGTGGCTTCCTCTAAAACTAGTGATCCAAGAGAATAAGATTGAAGCCACAATATCTTTCATAAACCAGCTTCAGAAGTCAAACTTCATTATTTCAGCAATTTCCTGTATGTTCTACACGTCAGCTCTATTAGTACGGGAAGGTACTATACAAGGTGTAAATATCAGAAGGTGGGTATCATTGGAGGCCATCTTAGAAGCTGGCTACCACAGTCACATCTATTTTTTCTTTTCCAAAAGAAAAAAACAGTAGCATTTTACCTTTTATGTAACTTCTATCTCACTTGTATCTTTCCACATTTATTCACCTTTCAAGTTTTATTTCAGACTTGATATCTTTCCTAAGCTCCTTACATTGGTCAGAAAATATAATCTCTCCCTCAAAAAAAAAATATATATATATACATATTCTTGATAATTTTGAATAAGCGGTCTTGCATTTTCATTTTGCACCTATATATACATAATATAAACAAATATATATATATGTATATATATATAATCTTTCCCTCAATGAGTCCTCCTTAGTATTTTGTGCCATTAAAAATAAGAATCACAGAGAAACAAAGTTTACTGTAAGAAATGGTATTAAGTTTGGTTTGAGATATGTTGAATTTAAAATATCAATTGATCATCCAGGTAAAGATATCACAGACAGCATATCTGCATATGTGTGTGTATATGTGTGTGTAAAGTTAGAGGAAGACCTAGACATAGATTTTGAGGTCACCAGTTTACACATAAACCTGGAGGGATTAACTAGGGTGAAGGTATGGAGTAAGTGAGGAGAGAGGACCCTGAAATCCAATGAGCAGAAGTCCAAGAATGGTCATTCATTCATTCAATAAATAATTTTCCAGCAACCACAATGGATGGAAGGAAGATGGGAATACATAGAAAGATTACGCTAATGCAAAAAGTTCAAAATAAGAGCTGAAAAATATCTACTGATTTTAGCTACATGTGAGCTTACATGGCATTAAGAAGGAGGTAGTCTGCAGTGGGTTGAGAGGTGAATGGGAATTCAGTAAGTAGAAATGAGGCATGTAGACCCAGAGTCAGCTTCATGGTGTGCAACCTAAGCAGTCACATGGGGCCCAGAGCCCACACCTGGCTTACTACTCTACTGCTGCCATCTAGAAATTCTTGATAATTTTGAATAAGCAGTCTTTCATTTTCATTTTGCACCAAACTCTGCAAATTCTGTAGCCAGTCCTGGATAGAGTGTAATTTTAAAAAGCTTGACTAAACAAGGAAAGAGAGATGAGACAGTAAGCAATCAGACTGATATGCAGACAACAGAGAATTCTATTATTGCGGTTGTTTGTTATTTTTGGTTATTTTGGTGGTTGTTGTTGTTATTTTTATTTTAGGATGAGAAAGGCTTACAGGCTTAGGGAAAGGAGGCAGTGGTACAGGAGGTACCATTGAAGGTACAGAAGAAAGAGGAGATTGGTGATAGAGTAAAATAGCATTGAGAAAGAAAGGAATGAGAACAGACAGCAGGAGACACCTCTTCCCTGAGACTAGAGGGGGAAAAGTGAAAACAGAAAAAAGAACAGAGTTCTGGTCTGATGGTCTTATTTATCTCAATGAAGAAAAAAAAAGTCATCCACTTAGAAATAGGTGGAAAAGAGGAAAAGACTGTTGGCTAGAAAACTTGACAAGAAAAAGAATGTTTAACATCAGAAGGAACTGAAAAGAATGTTCAGCAAAAGGAGGTAGAAGGGTTGAATGATAAATAGAGAGCCCAACTGCTATTTTAACATTTTACATAGATGAATCTCAAAATAATTATGTTGAGTAAAAAAAAGTCAATGAAAAAAGTAAATATTGTATCATTCCATTTATATAACGCAAACACAAATCAATCTACAGTAACAACAAGCCTGGCTGGGGGATGGGGGAGGAGAGGGGGAAGGGGGGGCCAGAGATTACACAAAGGGGCCTGGGGAAACTCCCAGAATGATGGGTATGTTCACCACCCTGTCTGTGCTAATGGTGTCACAGTTGTTCACCTATGTCAAAACTTATCAAATTCTACCTACTAAATATAATGCACATTAATTCAATACACCTATTAAACACTTAATGGATTGGGGCGCCTGGGTGGCTCAGTTGGTCAAGGGTCTGACTTCAGCTCAGGTCACGATCTCGCAGTCCGTGAGTTTGAGCCCCGCGTCGGGCTCTGGGCTGATGGCTCAGAGCCTGGAGCCTGCTTCTAATTCTGTGTCTCCCTCTCTCTCTGCCCCTCCCCCGTTCATGCTCTGTCTCTCTCTGTCTCAAAAATAAATAAACATTAAAAAATTTTAAAAAAAAAAAAGTAAAAAAAAATAAACACTTAATGGATTGAGTCAATGGCTCTGCGTCATTTGCAGTTGTCAGTACAACCACACTACACTTCTGTCCAGCGTCTCTGCTGGTGGGGACAGGGGGAAAAAAGTGATCTGGTACACTGCACTGTGTGGTACCCGATGTGTAGGTTCACGGGGAGATCAACTCTCACCCTCTGTAGACCTGTCTATGTGCAGTATTTCTCCTCAATGAAAAAACTACTCTCTGTTTGGCTAGAAGATAAAGATACCTTCTACCCCTTAGCAGCAAACAGGCCTTGTGCAATCAGTGAGAATCCAGGACAAGAACTCTAGCCTCGTCCCAGGCAGACAACATGCACTTTCCCATCACCTTTTGGCTCCCGTGTATCCACGTGTATCTCCATCTGTTTGTTTAGTCCCTTCCTGCGGGGTTGGAGGAAATGGTACATCTCATTTCAAAGTTAAAGCCTACACCTGTGCCCTCCATCCCCCACATTTTTTTCTTGCTTTTAAAATATCTTCCATTCCCCTGGTTTCCTCCTCCTCTTTTACCTCTGTAAATAGTTTCAGCATAAATAAAACCTCCTTAATGTATCCTATTTTGAGCATGCCAGCTGCTTTCTGTCAGAATCCTGATTGATAATGCTGCATAATCTCTCAAAATGTCCCCACAATATATGCAAAATTACATTGATTTAAATTAACTTGCTACAAAGCACACAGAAACTCCAAGCAGGACTCCCTATTTTAAAGAGATATTGTGATTATCATGGTGCTGAGTCCCTTTAAGCTGCTTTTTTGCTCAGTTTATATATTGGGTTTCTATTTATTCAAATTACAAACTTACTTGAAAAATAACATTGGCAAAGGACTGATTATCCTCATGAGAGAAAGCACTTCAAAATATAGGAAAGACACTGAATCTCCAGAAGAGAAAAAAATCCCAACTACCCAGGGACTATTTCACATTGGCTTTAATGATAAAAACAGAAATTAAAAGTAATTAGAGAGTTTAAACATAATTTCTCAGAATCGTCTTCATTCATCTATGTGTCTCTTGCCAAAAATTCCAAAAACAAACTAGTTTTCCTGACTCTGGTCCCTCAGTTTTTTAATCCACACTTCCAAATATCATCCAACATACATTTGCTGAGCTACAATATAGAATTGTGAGGAAAAAGGAAAAATCATGACATAAAGGTTTCCTTTAGTCGGTTCACTTTTAAGAAAAGCTTAGCGTTTAACTTCAGGACCACAGCATAATGCTACCATCCCTTTAAACATAATAAACACAAGGAAAAATATACAAAAAGTTTACACCAGTGTTAACATCAAAAATTAACTGTTGGGGTACCTGGGTGGCTCAGTCAGTTAAGCATCTGACTTTGGCTCAGGTCATGATCTCGTGCTTTGTGAGTTCGAGTCCCTCATCAGGCTCTGTGCTGACAGCTCAGAGCCTGCAGCCTGCTTCAGATTCTGTGTCTCCCTCTCTCTCTGCCCCTCCCTTGCTCGCACTCTATCTCTCTCAAAAATAAACAAACATTAAAAAAAAAACTTTAAAAAAATAACCGTTAATTTCTGGATGGCTAAATGATAAGTGAACTTTATCGTCTCATTTTGCTTATTTGTGTTTTGTTAATTTTATCTTTTCTCTGGAATACCCAAGTCATTACAAAATAATAAAAAAGAACAATACTGTACATTAATCTTAGTTTGTTATGTAAATATATCTGTGTTTAATTTACCTGAAGAATATTCAACTTCATATCATTCTTATTCTATAGTCTGGATTTAGTCACTCAATCTTTTTATTGTCCTTATATAATCTCACATAAATGGTTCCCTCAGGTATATTGACTGAAACCTTAACCGGGTCTCAACTACGATCCAGATTTTGATGTCCTTACCTAGCAGCTGGATAAGAAGCAGCCATTCTATTATGCTGCTTTAAAGATTTTCCTATCTAGGTTTATAGCAGGTGGGAAGAACATAAACTACAGTCATAAAGTGGATACCCAATAACTGACAGTTAAGAGTACTTAATTCTTGGGGCACCTGAGTGCCTCAGTCAGTTGAGCGTCCAACTTTTTTTTTTTTTTTACTTTTTAAAAAAATATTTATTTTTGAGAGCCAAGAGACAGAGTGAGAGCGGGGAAGGGCAGAGAAAGGAAGACAGAATCCAAAGTAGGCTCCAGGCTCTGAGCTGTCAGCACACAGCCCAATGCGGGCCGAACTCACAGACCAGGAGATCATGACCTGAGCCGAAGTCAGAGGCTTAACCCACTGAGCCACCCAGGCGCCCCGACTCCTGGTATTGGCTCAGGTCCTGATCCCAGGGTTGTGGGATCAAGCCGCGAGTCAGGCTCCACGCTGAGCAAGCATGGAGCCTGCTTAAGATTTTCTCTCTCCCTCTGCCCCTCTCGCCTGTTTGTGCTCTCTCTCTCTCACTCTCAAAATAAAAACAAACAAAATAAAAGAGTATTTAATTCTCCAAAAAATATTTTCCCTTGCTGCACCATATACTGACCCAAATTAAAAAATGGCCAGGGCTGGTACTTAAGAAAACTACAGTGTTGAGTCTTGTTAAAATAGAATGCTTCATAAATGTAGAAAAATGATCCACCAAAGAGCTAAAGTAAGGCCACATATGTGCATGTTTGTGCGTCCATGTGTGCAATTAATCTTAATTTCCTACAAAACATTATTAGAAAATTGAAACACCCATTGCTATGAAAAATAACAGGCTACTTAATTTCCTTAAAACTTGCAGCAATGATTATTTTGGAATGAATGCATAAGAAACCTACTAGACCATCCCTACCAGTAACAGATCTTAATAAAGCTGCAAGGAAATTTGTGAAATTCATCCATCTTCAGCATTTCAAGTATGTGTCATAAAATAAATCTTAGGTAAATGACAATATTTACATTTTTTAAGGTCATGGCATATGATTAGGTTAGATGTCTTGTAATATTTCCTATCATCACACAGTTTATAAGTTGTAGTTGCCTCAAAACTTCTTTCATGCGATTCATTACGTTCCCCACCTCCACATCCCCACACCACATTTCGTTTTGCCATAACTATTTTGTAAGTAGTTTATCTATTTTTCATAGGTGAAACTGCCAGTAAATATATATCCTTTTTACATGGCAGAATAATGCTTTTTACGTACTCAGGAAACCTGAATTAAAAACCATATACAAACAGCCACTTTGAGACATTTTACGGTTGTGAGTTTGGTATAAACCGAACCAAAGTTCATTGTAATTGCAGCAACAGTTTTCAAAGGGTTGGGAGAAAATGAAAGACAGGAGGGTTATTTTCTTCACTGCCATTTTTTAAATCTCTCTGCATTAAGCTTCGTGACTGGCTATATTGCTTTTGGGAATTAATGACTTTCAATGCTGAACCAGAGCTCTCCACATTACTTTGACAGCAAACAGAATGCCCACAGCATTGGGTGGATTACACTCATTGCAACGCACAGGTCTTCGCCAGTGCCATTTCTAAGGCTAATGAATCCCTAGTTTCTACTCCTAGCAGCCACTCAAATCAAAGTACCATGAGCATAGCATTTGGTTGCTTTTATATGATATCCAAACACAGTATGCGTTAATGAATCACTTTTGGCCAAGTAAACATCAACAACAACAACAACAAAAACCTTAGAGGTGTAGATTCCAACACTGTTATCACCTGTAGAACTTCCATGCCTTTGTCCCTTTTCCAAAACCCTTATAGAAGATACCGCCTGCTTTTTGTATTTATAGGCAGTATGTAATGGCAAGAGTCACAAATGAGAAATTTAATTGCCTCAAACTATTAATCTATAAAATAAGACTATAATGCAAAGTTATCTTAAAGAGGCAAAGTAGCAGAAGTTAAATAAAGAGAGGAAATACAAGTCTTGTGGGCCCAGGGGCTTTTGTCTGTGCTGTTCACTAGTATATTCCTCCTGCCCTAATCAGTGCCTGGTACCTAATGGGATCTCAACAAATATTTGTTGAGTAACTGAGTGACAGTCTGTAAGGTCAGTAACACTTTCAGACCTCACTGACAACATAAACACATTTAAAGTAAAAATGTGCTATTTTAAATTGGAATTCATCAGTATGGAGGAAACAAAAAGAAAGGTAATAGATGCAGATGCTGGCAGTGTCTTTCTTAAAAAATTGTTTCTCTTTAATCCTTACCAATATTTTAATTAACCAGATGGGGTAATTCCTTTACAGTGTATACATGTATCAAATCACCAAAATGTGCAATGTAAATATCTGACAATGTTATATATCAATTATACCTGAATAAAGCTGATTTTTTTTAATCCTTACTATTTAGTGACAATTTTACTGGTCCTTCCCCAAGGTCATAATGTCATAGTGATAAGATACGACACTAAGGACCAGTGATATGTCTGGGTAGGGGATATCTTGATCTCACCTGGAACAAAATCTTCGTTAAATGCTACGTAAATAAAATATAGTCATGAATTAACCAGAATACTTATTTTAGTGATTTCTTATTATTTCAAATCTGTTTTCTTCTCTCTACAAGTAATTTTTGGCTTTTCTCCATAATCCCTCATCTAATCCTTGCTGCTTCTTCCATGACCTCTACATTGAGACGGTTTTTCCAGTTGTGTGTAGTCCCACATAAATGGAAGGCTCTTGGCGATCTCAGACTGTACTGCCTTTTATATTTTTTTATTAATTCTTTCAATAGCAGTATTTTATCAATCTTTTGTTTATAAACATTTAATTATTTTCCTCATAGCACATAACATGGAGTTGACCAGTTAGAGCCATCACCATATCAAAATAGTATAAAGATACTTTAAAGTCACATATTTCCCCTAATGAGTTAAAAACAAAAACAAGATTTTGTAATTTTTAAGATAATGCTGAAATCTCAGGCTATTGAATTTATCACAGCTTACATAAAGTTGGAAATTATGACTTTTTAATTTAGGAGTAATACATGATCATTAAAATTTTTTTAAATAAAAATATTTGAAAGATAAAAAACTTTAAATAGCCAACATTTTCATGACTCACAATTTGTAAAAATTGTTCCTCCTAGCATTTTTCTCTTCTGAAAGACCATTTGGGTTTTCATGGTTATAGTCACACTGACTATATAGAAATTAGTGTCTCAAAATCATTTTTTCAAAAGTGAAATACAGCATGTTTTGAGAAAAAAAAATAAGATAACTTCCTAACCTTTTGTTCAAGAAAAAAACACAAAGATTAGGATAAATTATGAAATGGCAAAACATTTGATGAATTCCAAAAACTTTATCAAAAAAGATACGTGTAACGTTTTATGTATAAAAACTGTGTTTACAGGAAAATTCAAACACTGGAATTCCCTGAATCCTCTAGAGTAAATGGTTCTCATTCAACTTTTTATTTATAGGAAAAACATGTATCTCATGCCTTAAAAATGCTTACAAAATCAAACATATAAACTAAATGCAAAGAAAAACCTAATCTAACAATAGTTATAAGCCGTGAGACCTCACATTTATTTGATTGACTAATTTTATTGCCATCTAATTTGAAGAGAAATAACCCTTTGCAAGGGATTGAGAGTCTATAAACATTTTTCCCACTAGTTTTGTTTCTGGACTTAAAAAAAAAAAAATCCCATAAAAACAACTGGGACTCTGGAATACAGCTGCTCTTTTTAGCATTCCAAAAATTAAAACTCTGATCTGCCTTGGCCAGGAACACTCCAGAAATAATGAAGCCCAGTTTTCACGTGGAAGATTAGCCTGTTTAAAAATGTTGCTCAGAAGTGTTTTCATTGGACAAGCCCATCTATATCTCTTTAGAAATCAAAAAGTAATAATTGCATGCTAAAAAATAATGAAATTAATATACTTTAAGGGAAAGCATTGTTCCTTAAATCTGTCAAACACCAGAATATTAAAGCTCTTTGTTCCTATTTTTGTACATGAGTGCCTGGCAGTTTCATGCCAGTCGTGGAGGTAATGATGGGGGCTTTTACTGGGCGGTGAGCACATGTCAGGTATTTTCCTTACACCTTTTATTTCCCTTCGTCTTCACAACACCCCAGGAGTACAATTATCTTCACCATTTTTAGATGAGGACATGGAGGCAAAGAAATTAAATAATTTACCCCACTCAGCTAAGAGGCACACTCTAGATTTCAACCAAGGAGTTGAAGTGAAGTGCCAAACGTGAAGTGCCAAGTCTTTGCTGCTCTTAAAGAATAAGGAAAAATTTTCTTAGTTACATTCTCCACCTAGTTGTGAGTCCCGCTCCCATTCTTTCCTCTTTCTTACTTACCATCGTTTTGTTTGCTTGTTTACTTTTAACGAAGATAAATTAGCTAAGTTCATGTTTACAATGAGATATTGCCACCCTGAAAGAGCCACATTTTAAATATTATACCAAGTAGGGGCCCCCGGGCGGCTCAGTCGATTAAGCATCCGACTCTTGATTTTGGCTCAGGTCATGACCTCGCAGTTTGTGAGTTCAAGCCCCGCATCCAGCTCCGTGCTGACAGCACACAGCTTGCCTGAGATTCCCTCTCTACCTCTCTCTTTCTGCCCTTCCTCCGCTCTCTCTCTCTTTCCCTCTCCCTCCCCGTCTCTCCTCTCTCTCTCTCAAAATAAATAAATAAACTTTAAAAAATAAATAACAGCATACCAAGTAAGAATGAGAAGCCCTATCAGGTTGCTTGGGACATTAACAATGTCATTAAATTTTATTTAATCCTCCCAATAACAATGTGCATACCCCATTTTAGACATAAATTCAAGTAATTCAAATAACTACCCTCAAAGCAAATAGCTATTTAGTGGACAGCTGAGATTTTGTACAGCTCAAATGGAAACACACCTATTATTTACTCTGGAGTTTATGTTCTTTAACAGGCTAAAACATGTATGCTACCCACCAAGCCTGCAGTAAAGAAGATATTTAAGACAGCCCTCAGTCAATCAGAGTAATCACATATTTAGTTTGGGTCTCAATCTAAAACCTAGTTAGTCGAACACACACAGCCTTTGGGAGAGTCCTGTATTCCTCAGAAATGGATGTAAGTTCCAAATTTCAAGGAATTCCAACCTAATGAGTACTCCATATACAATATCAACCTTTCCTTTCCCTAATAAGATATAAATCCAAGAGCTTGAGTGTAGCCCAGCTAATTAGATCTTTGTCAAACAATAGTCCTTTTCTTTAAATCTGTGGCTTCTCACCCAGATGATAAAAAGCTATTTCAGCTCAAGACTTCTACTTAATTGGTTTGCACCCTCACAGGGACCTCCTGGGCCCCTCCAGCATATCCCCACCTCAGAGTGTAGGGGGAATGCTTTGCCTCCTAGCAGAGCACAGTTGTAAGATTTATGTGTGGCTTTCATGTTCACCCAGTGAATTAAATCGAAAGGCTTTGTTTCTGTTAACTTCAACTACCTTCCCTAAGCAAGGCTTTGGGAACTTGTTCATGTCAAAGGAAGTTTGTTTACCGTTAGAAAAGTCCAGCAGAATTAACAGTGAAGCAATTCTTTTGTACCCTTTGGCAGCCCCTAGGGCTAGGGACCCCAGATCACAATAGCCCCAG
Source organism: Felis catus (assembly GCF_018350175.1). Lineage (NCBI taxonomy): Eukaryota > Metazoa > Chordata > Mammalia > Carnivora > Felidae > Felis > Felis catus. The sequence goes on from NC_058371.1 coordinate 110,441,420, forward strand.
TCACCCAACCTTAGAAAGCAAGACTTACATCCAAAAAATAGTCGTTGTAAAATCTTCCCACTTTAAAATGTTAACTTCTTACATATTATACTGGTATTTATGAAACTTGTGTAATGAAGCAAGCCCCTATGTAGCAAGCATTGCCTTGTTTTGTAAAATATATAGCGATAGAATTTTAGACCTAAAGATACCAGAAATCATTTTTTTCCAACCACTTCATTTTTCCACATACTTGATCTGAGGCCCAGAGAGCTCAAGTATCTTTTCCAGTTAGTAGCAAGGGGAATCCAGAACCCAGATCTTTTCAATTATTTTTTAGCATTCAAATAAAAACTTTAGGAGAAAAAAAAAGGGCACTTGACTGGCTCAGTTGGAAGACCATACGACTCTTGATCTCAGGGTCGTGAGTTCAAGCCGCACATTGGGTGTAGAGATTGCTTAAAATAAATAAATAAACTTAAAAAAAATTGCAACCACCATTTAAAAAACAAGAAAGAAAGAAAGAAAGAAAGAAAGAAAGAAAGAAAGAAAGAAAGAAAGAAAGAAAGAAAGAAAGAAAGAGAAAGAGGGGGAAAGAAAGAAAGAAAGAAAGAAAGAAAGAAAGAAAGAAAGAAAGAAAGAAAGAAAGAGAAAGAAAGAAACCTCTGTTCAAAAAAACTTGGGTCACATTAAATGGTAAATCTGGCTCCAAGAAACTGTGTGGATGAAAAGGTGACTGGGAAGGGAAGTACAGTCAATGGCACGTAATCAAATAGATGTTTTATTGTCTGGGTGATAGAACACTGTAAAAATAAAACATGGATATGAATCCTCCTTTCACTAGAGCAATTTTCCCCCATAGGATGGACCAGATTTGCTGGTATGTACCACCCAACTGACGAAACAACACCCCCTTATTTTGCAGAGAATGGTTGCTCTATTATTGACAGAGCAGCAATCGGCCAGTGTATTCACATCTGTTAGGTAGCAAACCAACATCATGGAAACCAGGACAAATTTAGTAAGCAACTAAAGTTTCATCTTTTTATTATTTTTTTAAGTAATAAACGTCATCAGTTTGGGGAAACCAGTCCCTGTATGCTAGCCCTCTTCACGATCTGACCTGAAATCAGCCAGGTGAGAGAGAGCCTCAGAAAGGGGCTGTGGTCCAGGCAGGGTGGTCACAGATAAGTAGCAACGCCGTTTTCTACACATACTTGCTCCTCTGCAGAGACTTTATTAAAGAGACTTCAAGCAGAGGAACAAAATGCTCTGGCTTCCAGCCATATAAGCTGGCAGCAAATAAGAGGCAATAGAAGGGTACAAGTTTAAGCCAAGATAGTCCTGCTCCCCTGAGGGCTGGAACCTTCCTGAACAGAAGAAGGATCCTGCTGAGGCCGGATAAGTCAGAAAGACAGACATCTAACTGGGCCTACCTCTCTTATCCTTTCCCAAATCCAGAAAGCACAAAATAAGAGTACCAGGAGTTTAAAAGTCAGAGTATTTTAATGTAAATATTGAAACAGATGATCATAATTATCTCATGTGAAAATTCTTTGAGAGTGTACAACTAAGAAAAAAAAAACCCACTAAGTTCTCTCTTTTGTTTTGCCCAGTAACTGTTCAGCCGTTGGTCAGACATATGTGTCTGTCACTTACTTAAAGAAATGTCAGGATAGGCAGTGCATGATGTGATCATACACTGATTTTAATCTACACCCTGAGTCATGTTTTCCTGGGCCGGTTGTTGGCATTGGACAAACCCCACGAGGAAACCAAACTCCCAAGCCTGCTTGGGCAAACAGTTTAAGCATCTCCATCTGAAGCTGCTGAGAGAGGTTATTAATTAACACAAGGGTCTTAGATATCATCTATTACAGGTAAATTAGTACTGTCCATACAATGCACACTGGCTGGAAACACTGATTGACCAGCTCGGCCCTGCATGGTGTATAAGCACCTGTCTAGCCTAGCTGCATGACAACTTCAAGGTAGCTTTTGTAATTAGAACTCCATTTGTTCCTGTGTCTGTCACATAACACAGGTTTCTGGCACCTGATCCAACTACAAGGTTAGGAACCCTACTGCCAGAACATCATAGCATTTGCCTTAGATGAACCTTCCATATGTTGATAATTGCAGAAGTGCAGAAAAGACAGTAGAGACCGGAAGTTGCCTTCCAGGTTGTATGATTGCTCTCGTGCTTGTTCACTATCAAATGTACGCTCATGGGACACAATTTGGTTCAACACATGCCTTTGTTGTATCAGATTACCTGGTACTAAGGTTGTGGACTGGACAGAAGACAGTTTCCAATCACCTCCACCACTCATGGAGGCTACAATGTGCACCAAAACTGTGAGAGGGGTGCCTGGGTGGCTCAGCCTATTGAGTGTCTGACTCTTGACTCTGGCTCAGGTCATGGTCCCAGGGTGGTTGGATCGAGCCCTGCGTCAGGCTTTGCGCTTAGCAAGGAGCCTGCTTAAGATTCTCTCTCTCCCCCTTTGCCCCTCTCCCTGACTCTCCCTCTCTCTCTCACTCTTCCTCTAAAAAAAAATTTTTTAATTAAAAACAAGAACCTGAGAACTGTGAAAGACTATACTCTCAAGAGAGATGTGCCATTGGACCCAACCACTGCCCACATCTATTTGTGCTTGTTTTGTACAGATAGGAAATTGATAGAAAATTACCCACACTATGCCCTCTCTAGAATAAAGTACTATAAAAGTTGTCACTGTCAGGGCACCTGGGTCGTTCAATCAGTTAAGCATCAGGTCAGTTAAGCTCAGGTCATGATCTCATAGTTAATGAGTTGGAGCCCCACATCAGGCTCTGTGCTGACAGCTCAGAGCCTGGAACCTGCTTCGGATTCTGTGTCTCCCTCTCTCTCCGTTCCTCCCCTGCTCTCTCTATCTCTCTATCTCTCTCAGAAATAAAGATTAAAATTTTTTTCTTTTGAAATTGTCACTGTTACATTTACTTCTCTAATCCCCAGATTAGTTAGCAAAATGATTAAGTGGGAAGGAAAAGGCTGGTATATATGGGTGATGTTGGTAGCTGTACACAGATCAATCCCACTGACTGCTGACAAGTGGAACACTGTGGGACCTCAGGGTGACTGGAGGCACAGCCTCTGAAGGTTTGCTAAGCTGTGAACCACATGCAATTTTCAGTAAATACGATCCTTCAGGCCCCTGGTTTTGCTTTTGTTCTCAGGCCTTGTCAGCTTGTACACCAAACCTTTTGCTGCCTCTTTTTACAAGAACCCACTTCTGTGAAGAAAAACAAATTACGCTGAGTATTACGCTGCCAGCATGGTAATGTATTGAAAATGCTTGTATGTGTTAATTTTTAGTCTATTCTTTGGAAGTGATTGATTAACATCTGCAGAAAGTAATCGTAAATCAATACTCCAAAAGAGGTTTCTTAAGTACAATCTTAAGTACAATCTAACCCAGAAGGTTTGCTACTTAACACAAACGAGGTTTGAAATAATTTTTCCTTGTAAAACGAGTGGAGACTTGCTTGGGCCCCACTGCCCTATACGAACAGCACACTCGTATCTGGAATCCCACTGGTACCACCAGTTCTGTCCACTTCAAGGAGGGCTTGGTCACCTCATCTCCCACAAGCTTAGCTGGGCCTTTCATGAGAACTTCTTGTGTTTTCCTTAGAGGGAGGTTCTCATGGGAAGTTCTGAAGAAGAGTGCAGAGTCCCTGAGGACAGAGATTGGGGCAAACTCTAGTAACAAGTATTACAACCGTTCTGGTCTTCTTACTAATATAGGTATTTATAGGCACAACAGAATTTGATCTAAGACTTGCTTTCCTTCTAACAGAAAGATTTTATGGAGGGGATCCGTGGTCCCCATGACATTAGCCAGCAGAAGCTACTCAAGTACCTTCCAGAAGAACCTGATAATTGTTGAATGGCCAAATTGCTCTGGACTGTGTGCATCTCTCAATCCAAAAGGGGGAAAGACTACCTACCATGTGGAGAGAAGGTCAAGAAAAGAGACATTTTCAAGGGAGAAAATGAGAGACTAAATATTCCCTAATCATCTTTGACCTTACAGATGTTACAGCCATAGTCCTAGACAGGATCATTTTGCCTAACTGGTCTTCTTTTCTAATTTTCCCTTTGTTTCACTCAATACATGAGCTAAGATAGATAATGAGGAATAGAACTGTCCTAGTAGAATAAGGGACCTGATACTATTCTTATTACACTATTAGATTTGCTCTTATAGACTATACACGATTTTGGAGCCAAGCAGATCTGAGTTCAAACTTCCCTTGTAGCACTGCAGATACCTTCACTTCTCTCAACTATGGTTTCCTCGTCATTCAATCAAAATATATTTAATAATAGCTACTGCTACTATGCAAGCTTGTTGTAAGGACTTATAAAGATAATATGTAAAGAGCACCTAGAAAAATGCCTAGCACATCGTCTGGGCTCAATGTACGACAGTTTTGTTATTTTTATTATTGATGTTATTTTTATGAATAATAATATTGTCACTCTTTAGGAACTTATATCCATAAAATTAGCTTTTTTTTTTTTTTAAATGGAATCTTTTTTTTTTTCAACGTTTATTTATTTTTTGGGACAGAGAGAGACAGAGCATGAATGAGGGAGGGGCAGAGAGAGAGGGAGACACAGAATCGGAAACAGGCTCCAGGCTCCGAGCCATCAGCCCAGAGCCTGACGTGGGGCTCAAACTCACGGACCGCGAGATCGTGACCTGGCTGAAGTCGGACGCTTAACCGACTGCGCCACCCAGGCGCCCCAGCTTTTTTTCCTCCTAATAAGGGATCCTAGAACTGAGGAAGCAGTGATATCTATAAATAATGCACAATCTTTTCATGAAATAACAGTCATCTTCACTGCTTGGAAGTAATAAATAATTTACAATTCTGATTTTCTTCACAACATGACAAGAATATGATGGGGATCAAAACATGCCACCCCAAATATGTCACTTTGGCATAAGGATTGCTTTGAACTGAAGGCAATTAAAAAACAGCACATGTAGAAAGAGGTCTCTGCTTTCCCCCATCTGCCTAAAAATGGGACACAAATTTCCATTTGTGATGGTGTTCCCCTTCCCTTGTCTCTACCAGGAGGAAGAAAACTGTCATCACTGGAGACAGAAAGATGAACCTGATATGGGTCTGCACAAGTAAAGCTTAGTAAAATAACCATCATCTTCCATCAGTTTTCCCCATATATTTACCTTCCCACAATTCACTGTCCCTAGAAACCCAAACACTTTTTCTTTTGTCTAATCACCTCTCCACGATTTATCACCCTTTATTAAAATGTATACAGGCTCTCAAGCCAAACTGCTTTTTCAAATTCTCATTTCATTTATAAAGGCTTCTGTGCACAAAAATCAAAATATTAACATCAAATAAAATACATATGTCTTTTCTGTTAACAATGTTTTGTCAGTCCAATTTGCACATCCTAGTAAAAAAAAAGTAAGACAGTAACTAGAGGGCAAATTTTTGTCTCCCTCCTCTGTAGATATATACATGTGGGATTTTTTTTTAATTTTATTTTTTATTTTTTAAAATTTACATCCAAATTAGTTACCATATAGTGCAACAATGATTTCAGGAGTAGATTCCTTAGTGCCCCTTACCCATTTAGCCCATCCCCCCTCCCACAACCCCCTCCAGTAACCCTTAGTTTGTTCTCCATACTTATGAGTCTCTTCTGTTCTGTCCCCCTCACTGTTTTTATATTATTTTTGTTTCCCTTCCCTTATGTTCATCTGTTTTGTCTCTTAAAGTCCTCATAGGAGTGAAATCACATGATTTTTGTCTTTCTCTGACTAATTTCACTTAGCATAATCCCTCCAGTTCCATCCATGTAGTTGCAAATGGCAAGATTTCATTCTTTTTGATTGCCAAGTAATACTCCATTGTATATCTATACCACATCTTCTTTATCCATTCATCCATCGATGGACATTTGGGCTCTTTCCATACTTTGGCTGTTGTTGATAGTGCTGCTATAAACATGGGGGTGCATGTGTCCCTTCGAAACAGCACACCTGTATCCCGTGGATAAATGCCTAGTAGTGTAATTGCTGGGTCATAGTGTATTTCTATTTTTAGTTTTTTGAGGAACCTCCATACTGTTTTCCAGAGCGGCTGCACCAGCTTGCATTCCCACCAACAATGCAAAAGAGATCCTCTTTCTCCACATCCTCACCAACATCTGTTGTTGCCTGAGTTGTTAATGTTAGCCATTCTGATGGGTGTAAGGTGGTATCTCATTGTGGTTTTGATTTGTATTTCCCTGATAATGAGTGATGGTGAGCATTTTTTCATGTGTCAGTTGGCCATCTGGATGTCTTCTTTGGAGAAGTGTCTATTCACATCTTTTGCCCATTTCTTCACTGGATTATTTGTTTTTTGGGTGTTGAGTTTGATAAGTTCTTCATAGATTTTTGGATACTAAACCTTTATCTGATATGTCATTTGCAAATATCTTCTCTCATTCTGTCGGTTGCCTTTTAGTTTTGCTGATTGTTTCCTTTGCTGTGCAGATTTTTATTTTGATGAGGGCCCAGTAGTTCATTTTATACATGTGTTTTGAAGCTAGGAACTACCTCTCTTAAATTGGGGGGAGAAAAAAGTAAATAAATAGCTCAAAAGAGCATTTAGTGTTTTTCCTTTTGAGTTAGGTCTTTGCTATTCACCTGAGTGAGGAATCAGCATCATCTGGGAACCTTATAAAAATGCAAAAACAATAATATATAATTTCTTTAAAAAAAAAACAGCCAAGGGGGCCTGGGTGGCTAGGTCAATTGAGTGTCCAATTCTTGATTTCAGCTCAGGTCATGATCCCAGGGTCGTGGGATCAAACCCTGCAAAGGGCTCCATGCTGCACGTGGAGCCTGCTTAAGATTTGGTCTCTCCCTCTGACTCAAAAAATTAAAAAATAAATAAAATAACACATAAATTTAAAAAACTTGAAGTGCCTGGATGGCTCAGTCGGTTAAGTTGTCTGATTTGACTCAGGTCATGATCTCATGGTTTGTGGATTCAAGCTCCACATTGGGCTCTGTGCTGACAGCTCAGAGCCTGGAGCCTGCTTTGAATCCTCTCTCTCTCTCTCTCTCTCTCTCTCTCTCTCTCTCTCTCTGTCCCTCCTCCACTCATGCTTTGTCTCCCTCTCTCTCAAAAGAAAATAAACATTAAAAATTTTTTTTTCATAAAAAAATAAATAATTAATTAAAATATAAATAAATAACCATTTAGAGCTTTGTACAATATGTAAGGGACTTGGGATATCCATGGTGCTAAACTTCAGGCAAATATATTCTTATGAACTCAAACATGACATACAAGAGAATACTAGATGAGTATTTCCTAATGTTTTTCAATGTGCCTAAACCAAATCATGAGCCCCTGTCCTTGGAGCTATGGCCATTATAGAAGAGAATACATCTTCAATAACATGTAACAACGAACTCAGAGGGCAGAATATTTTACATATGGTAAAAACTAATTTAACCCACACGTCTCTTATTCAAAGTCCTTTTTTCTATCTTTTTTTTTATCTTGATAAAGACCCTCCTCAAAGCAACTTTAGTCAGGTTTCTCTGAACCCCTTCCTCAACTAAGCCTCCATCTTGGACCCCATCCTTGATGGGCCTGGATAGCCAAATTTTAGTAAGAATCCTGATAAGACAGTTTATAAAGAAGCCTCCATTCTCAATGATCTGATCAAATTCCTCACCTCCCACCCTTTATTTCTGGTCACCCTGACTTCTCTTCAGCAAGAATTATGTTAAGTCAGTTTGGAAAGAATCCCCCTACCTTGATGTCTCCTCTTAGTAATTTCCTACTCACTGACCCCCTCACTCTATTCCTTGGCTGTAAATCTCCAGCTGCCTTTGCTGGATTTGGAGCGTAACTCCATCTCTCTTCCCTATTACAACCTCTCTCTCCTGGTACAATAGTGCTGACAACATTCACAACAGTCCTGAAGAGATTTCTTTGCCATTTTAGCAAGTTTCAGAATATTTTTTCTTTAACAACATACTTCCTTAAAAATTCTTATTAAGAGGTAGCCAGAGCACAGACAAATGCTGCCAAGAAGTATAGCTTATCCACAGGGAGCTATAAAACATTGGGACCAGTTTGTTTGAATAGAATACATTTTTTATGAAAAATATACTTGGGACTATTTAGCTTACCAAATGCAAGTTAAGTGAGGTAAGTCTGAAATTTCATCCAGAATGCTAGATAGGGATAGTCAAAAGAAAATCAAGCATCTAAATGACCCTCCAAAAATGGGCAGTCCCAAAATATTCATGATCCATTTCTGTTTGGAGTGTGGATAGAAATGAGCAAGCTCAATGGAGGTACGGCGATCCCGCATTAACTCACATCTTGGCCAAGCACCCACATCTAAGTTGCACTCACACTGCTCATGAAATTCAAATTAAGTCCCAGAAAAGCAATTATGTGAGACCTCTCACAACCCTCCAAAGGCCACCCGAATGGCAGCAGGGACATAAGAACCAAAGATTGGCAGTCCAATTCCAAAGAGGTAGGTACTCTAAGTAACACTGCCCATTACATCAAGCTATTGCATCTTCACTGGGGACATTTTTGAATAAATCTCTAAATACTCTCAAGTCTGAAAAGTAACAAAATACATCAAAGTAGATGCAGTCACTAAAATGTGGATAGACGATAAGACAATTTCAGGACACTTTAGCGGGATCTCCTTGTTTTGCGCTTCTTTATCCAAATGTATGTTTTCCAAGGCCACATTCTGCAGAACACTAGCTGATGAGATGCTCTCCAAAAAAGTGGTTCCTTGATCAAATAAACTTGGAAAAGAATGTATACTCAATCCTCCCAGTTTAAAAGCGTGTTCATTCGCATATAAAAAATTCTAAATCACATTAGCATTTAATGGTTCTAAAAAATTCTGAAAAAAATGGAGTCTTAGTAACTTGGTTTAATCTAGGGTTTTTCCAAAGACAATTGTCACAGAGTGCTTCATTCTTTCTAAGTTTGTTTATTTGTTTCTTTAAGTAATCTCCACACCCAGCATGGAGCTCAAACTCATGACCCCGAGATGAAGAGTCTCACATGCTCTTCTGACTGAGCCAGCCAGGCACCCCTGGAACCCTTTTTTAAAATCTCACATTGTGGGGCGCCTGGGTGGCGCAGTCGGTTAAGCGTCCGACTTCAGCCAGGTCACGATCTCGCGGTCCGTGAGTTCGAACCCGCGTCAGGCTCTGGGCTGATGGCTCAGAGCCTGGAGCCTGTTTCTGATTCTGTGTCTCCCTCTCTCTCTGCCCCTCCCCCGTTCATGCTCTGTCTCTCTCTGTCCCAAAAATAAATAAACGTTGAAAAAAAAATTTTTTTTAACCTCACATTGTGAATTACTTGGGGAAAATAGCTGAACCGTGTAGTGAGGGCTTCATTTTCTTTGGAAAAGAAAAGGGAGGACATGGGAAGGGCAGGGTATGTTTTATCAATGAAGCTTAATAAAGAATGAAGGTATGGCATTCACGGCCCCCCCATGCAGACACACACCCACACCAACACCAACACCATCACCACCATCTCCATCTTCTCATCTCGTAAAAATCAGGATAATGGGGAAATCTTTTCCTTTAAGGGTAGAGAGCACAGAGGTAAAGTACAGGAGTCCAGAAAAGCCCTTGCAGTCAGAAAGCGGGAGAAGAGCCTTGCTGGGACCACCCACAGAAGGTGAGAGGCATTTGAGCAGGCGCATGAGGTTGAGGTGAGACATGAGAGCCCAGGCTGCCTGCAGCAGTTCACAGACAATTCCCATTTCTTCCGAACGATGAAACACAATCACTGAGGGTACTGGAAAAATGGGAAGAGGAACGAAGAAAGCAACGAATGGGAAGGATAATAGAGGTGATACATGTACCCATTATTATTCACCATTTGCTGTTCATTGAAGAGATAAGTAACATAGTTGTTAAGGTCATGGACTCTGGAGCCAGAACTGCCTGACTCTGAACCCGGCTCTCTCTCCAGATGTGGGATCTTGCATAGGTCACTTGACCCCCATGCCTCTAGTTTTCTCACCTGTAAGTATACTACCTTGTCTGTCATCGTTTTCAAGTAAATAGGTGTAATTCACTTAGGGTAATTCCTGGCACACAGTAAGTAATAGCTAAGTGTTAGTTATCTTTACGGGTACTTCTGCTGTAGCTTGATATATACATTCTGGAAAAAAAAATTCTCCGTATTCTACAAAACTATAGAATACAGGGCTGGCGGGGGCAGGAAGGGAAGGAATAGAGGTACCTCTCAAAAACTACACAAGCTGTCATCAGAACGCTACCAAAAACTGTACCAGAATAGCTTAAACTGCCCAGGCAGGCCACCTGACATACTGAAAGTTGTCCCAGCAGATGTTTAAAGTGCACGACAGCAACAGAGTAGAAATGTTGGTAGCACCTCAGTCGGAGGAGGCTGATGGGTGTTAAAAGAAGGCAGATGGATACAGAACTCTGGGCAGTGGGGCTGCTGAGGTGATTCCAGCAGGCAGTGCCACCCCCCAGGGATCTGTGCAAGGCCTGGAAGATGGCCCCAGGTCCAGGCACTTGTTTTTAATTTTCACAAAACACAGCCGAAAGTGCTTCTCCTTAGTGCGATTTATCTATTCCAAGGTCGCTATGAGAGAAAGCAAATATTAGGAAGCTTACTATTCCCACACATCTAAGCCACCTCCTCTCAGAGAGCATCTTTTCAGTACTAAAGTTAGTACTTTGCTGTCCATTTGCCTGAGTCCTGGTCATTCTTGATTTATAACCCATGGGAAAGAGAAAAGTATTATACATGAGCTCCTTAGTAAATAAAGTTTTCCACCTTAAAATGAGGAAACTGAGGAAAGAATAATTAACTTGTCCAATGTCATATAGCCATGCAGAGCCCAAGTTCATGGTCCATGCCCAAAGAGTACACAGCCTGTCTTAATCAATGTATTTGTAGGATTAAGAAACAACACAGTCAATACTTGTGTCATTAAGAGTTTCATATTTAGAAACAAATTAAAATCTTTTTTTGTGGTCTGGCAAGCGGTCCTCAACTTAACTCTAACAACCAATCAGGAATGCAGATAATACAAAAATGTCAACCAAAATCAAATCACAACACCTCACCTTTCATTCTGCCCCACTTCTCCCACATTGAGCCCCATCTCAGTACAGTGGTCATCTCCACCATTCCCCTTCATCACCTCAGTCCCCATCTCTGTACCATTAGTCCCAAACTGAACCCTCAAGACACAAGTCCAATATGAACTCATAGTTTTACTCCTGAAACCATTCTTCCTCCTATAATTCCAATCTTGGTCAATTATCTATGACAATCACTTAAACCAGAACTCCTGATGCCTTCCTAGAATACTACCTCTGCCACACAGCCATTTTATTGTCAAATCATGTGAATTTAACCACTCATTCCCACAGTATTGACCCTTATCATCTCTCCTGTACAGGCTACAATAGTCTCCCAACTTACGTCCCTATCTCACGGCCACCATTTATGTAAACTATGTAAACAACGTAAAAGTGACTTCCCTAAAAGTGAGTAAACAAACTCACCAAGGAAGGCATGCCAGGCCATTGATTATCTAGCCTGCATTATATACAGTGTCCTACTGTATGTCTTAATCATATTAAACTACTTCAATTTCCTTAAATATGCCAGACTGGTTCTTGGATTCTTGGTCTTTCCCTCATGTATCTCCCTCTACTCCCAGGCACCACCTCCTCCAGTTCTGCAATCTATATAATCTACTTCCTAGTAACCCCCTCTCCAGGTATAAAAGATTCTGTTTTAGAATCATTATCTCTCCAATACCTTTACAAACCCACCCCCTAACATCTGTAGAGGTGTCCATTCCTTCCTTTGGGGCCCCATTCTTTGCCATATATAGCTCAACATAGCCCTAAAACACTATTGTCCTTATTTTCTTACAGATACACCTTCCCCTATTAGACTCTTGGCTCCTTGAGGACCAGAACTGTATATAAATCATTTCAGTATCTCTTATGCCTAACATTATCCTAGGCATGTGGTTGAGGATTATTAAATGCTTGTTTACTGAATGAATGAATGACATTTATGAATGCCTAGGTATTTATTTCTACACCATCTTGTGGCCATTCCTAGAAATGGCACCTTCTTCTCCAACATACTGAAATCCTGTGAATTAAGAAACATTCCAATTTCTTCTAGATATCCCTCTGTTCCCAGTTGTCCAAAATACTCATGAAGATGGAAGACTCAATTGATTAGCTAATTTTTAATAGGTGTTCTAATATCAAAAGGAAAACATTTTTTAATAATTGAAATTCAAGAAAAATAAAAGCTCCAGGAATCAACCTCTCTCAAGTTGTTCTGCATTTATTAAAGCAAACAATTATGTGGATATAAGTAAAACAAAAGTTTCTTCTTTTAAGTTTCTTTAGAAAACTAAGTTCTTTTTAACTTTTTTAAATATAATCTATTGTCACATCGGTTTCCATACAACTCCCAGTGCTGATGCCAACAAATGCCCTCTTCAATGCCCATCACTGACTTTCCCCTCCCCCCAACCCCCATCAACCCTGTTTGTTCTCTGTATTTAAGACTCTCTTATGGTTTGCCTCCCTTCCTCTCAGTTTGTAACTTTTTCCCCTCTTCCCTTCTCCCATGGTCTTCTGTTAAGTTTCTCAAGATCCACATATATGAGTGAAAACATATGGTATCTGTTTATCTCTGACTTATTTCAGTTAGCATGATACCATCCAGTTCCATCCATGCTGCTACAAAAGGCCAGATTTCATTCCTTCTCATTGCCAAGTAGTATTCCATTATATATATAAACCACATCTTATCTACCCATTCACCAATAGATGGACATTTAGACTCTTTCCATAATTTGACTATTGTTGAAAGTGCTGCTATAAATATTGGGGTACAAGTGCCCCTAT